>NC_083328.1:16887649-17500500 GCF_963455315.2 Globicephala melas
TGCCCCACCAACTGCCATGGGCCATCGGCTGAGGGCGTCACTGATTTCTTCCCCGCTCTGGGTGCTGGTTGAGCATGTGCTGGGCCCAGAGGAAGCACAGGGGCGGTGTTGGGAGCTGGCAGTGAGCCTCCTGAATGGGGTTAGGGAAGTAGTGCCTGGATGACTGCTGGTGAGGAGTTGCGCTGAGTCTGCCCTGGGCGATGTGGAATCTTGAAGGCATTTAGTCCATGTTGCCCACTTGAGAGGTGCTGTAATCCCGGCTGTTTATCCCAGAGGTGACTGGGGGAGTTTGGAGGTGGGTGGACGTGGAGGAAGAATAGCTTTTACAGCTGGTTTTCTTTTTCCTAATCCACCACTGCAGCCTCACTCTCAGGCTAATTCCAAACACGGGAGCCCACTCAGATGCTCAGTCGTTGGTCAGTCGCTGGTCAGAAGTGCTCAGTTTGCTGACCCAAACGACTCCTACACTGATTAACGGTGTTTTCCCAAGGGAATGTGGCTGGGTGGCACCGAGGTGGCCCAGTGACCCAGGGGACCGGGCTCTCTCTCATGCCAGCTTTCTTGTTTATGAGCTGTGAGACTTCAGACAGGTCACGTCCCTTTAGGTGGAAGGAACTCAGATTTCCCATCTGAAAAATGAGAGTTGGATGAGGAAATCTCTAATTCTAGAGCTGACATTTCCAGTCTCTGGAAAAGCTTGAATAAGACATTAAAGCAATTTATTATTTGAGCTGCCATTAAACTACAAAGACCCTGTGTGGAAATCGGGGCTATTATCATGGTGTGTGGTGAAGTGCTTCCTAATATTTTATGAATTAATCGTGGCCCCATTAGAGCCCCCCTGTGAAGGGGCACCCGTGTGCTATAAAACCGGACCCGTATATATGTGGGGGTGAGTGGACGATAAATAATTACTGTCACTGAGACGGGCTACCAAAAAGCTGGCAGTTGGGGTTCCCACGAGAGAAGGATCCTCACCTATTTTATTTAAATTAAAAAGGCACCATAGAAACCCAATTAATATACATCTTGTTTAAAAAATAGGGCTGTTGGGACTTCCCTGGTGGTCCCGTGGTTAAGAATCTGCTTTCCAATGCAGGGGACGCGGGTTTGATCCCTGGTCGGGGAACTAAGATCCCACATGCCGCGGGGCTACTAAGCCCGCACGCCGCAACTACTGAGCCCGTGCGCCGCAACTAGAGAGCCCGCCCACCACAACGAAAGATCCTGCATGCCGCAAGGAAGATCCAGCGTGCTGCAGCTAAGACCCGATGCAGCCAGATAATAGAATTAAAAAATATGTAGCTTTATATATTAGTGTATGTAAAGGAGGGGAGAGAGTTTACGTGCTAGCCACTCTCCTATTTTACAGTTGGGGAAACTGGCAGTCAGAGAAGTTCAGAAATTTGCCTAGTATAGGGGTTCTCGGCTGCATGCGGGGGCTGCTACTGGCATCCAGTGGGTCAGGGCCAGGGATGCTGCTAAACATCTTACAGTGCACAGGACAGTCCTAACAACAGAGAATTATCTAGCACCATATGTCAATAGTGCGGAGGCTATGAAACCCTGGCCTGGTATCACCCTGCTAAGCTCTCCTGGAGTCCTAACCCTGCCTTTGTTGCCATGCCAGTCCTGCGTGGGCACCCTGTGAGCCTCAGTTTCTGATCTCAAAGATGGGCCCATGCTTAGAGCTGAGATGTTACCAATGTTTTTCTGTGTTGCACACTCCCTGGAGAAAGTGATGAAAGCTATGGGCCTTCTCTCTTCAACAATGTGACAGTATTTTCCCTTCTCAATATACTCTTTTAGAGTCTGCTTTTCCATCATTGTCATAAATGTTTCTCCACATTTCTGCAGTCTTAATAATGATCATTGTTAAGTGCTTCATACTACTCCGTCCTATTCACAAAGCAGTATTTCCTGAGTCCTTCCTGTATTCCTGGGCATTTATTTTATTTTTAGTTTTTGGATTCCTTGTAGTTTAACACCACAATGATTATCTTCTTGAATAGAACATTTTTGTTTGTGGAATCATTTCCTTAGGACAATTTCCCAAGAGTATTTCTCTTTCTCTCCCTCTCCCTGTTTTCTTTTTCTCTTCTCTCCCTCCCTTGTTTCCTTCCTTATTTTATTTGATTTAATGAAACATTTTGGAATAATAATATATGCACATGATTTCAAATTCAAAGGCGTTAAACAATGCACAGTAAAAAGTCTCCTTGTTCCCAGCCATCCACTTCCTCTCCCAGGGGTGACCTCTGGTAGCACTTTTCAGGTATTTGTATATATTCATGTCTTATAAATGGGGTCACGCTCTGCCCACTGTTCTGCTTGTGGGCTTGTGTGGGAGCAGATCTCCTTTGGACGGGAGGGGAGGCAGAGAAGGCCTCTCTAAGGAGGTGACATTTGAGTGGAAGCCTAGAAGATGGTAAGAATGGAAGGAAGAGTGGTATAGGAAGATGAGGCAGCAAGTGCAAAGGCCCTGGGGTAGGAATGGGCTGGCAGATTGCAAGACCTCAAAGGAGGTCAGTGGGGCTGTTGCAGAACAAGAAAGGTCAAATTGCTTGGGAGAGAACTGGTCATACAGAGCCTTGTTGGCGGTGGTCTAAAATTTGGACTTTATGCTAAATACACTGGGATGCCTTTGAGGGCTTTTAAGCAGAGAGGTGAAAGGATATGATTTGCATTGAACAAAAGAGCATTTTGACTGATGAGTGGAGACTATTGGATAGAGGCAGGAATAGGAGACTTAACAGGTGATGGGCCAGGTGAGAGATGCTGGTGGCTTGGCCTCAGGGGGAGGTGGAGAGAACTAGATGGATTCAGGGTATAGCTTGATGATACAGCCAACAGGATCAACTGACAAATTGGATGTGGAGTGAGGGAAAGGAGGCACTGAGGACAACTCCTAGACTTTTGTTCTACACACATGATTGTGTCCACTATTGGGATGGAGAAGATTGAAGTGGGAACAGATTTTTGTTTTTATTATTTATTATTAATTTATTTAGCAGGAGGGGAGGGAATCTTGAGTTCAGACTGGCCGTGTTAAGTGTATTGTGTCTGTGTGACAGCGCAGAGGCCATGTCAAGTAGAGGGGGCATGGTAGGGGCGATGGGGTGAGGAAGGGAGATGGCGGGGAGGATGGGTTGAGGTTACCTGGGAGTGCTTAGTGCATACATCAGTGTAGGAATCTACTCGTTTCACCCTAACTATACCAGCTCTGCATGTTATCATTCATGGGTTTTTTGTTTTGTTTTGTTTTGTTTTTGTGGTACGCGGCCTCTCACTGTTGTGGCCTCTCCCGCTGCGGAGCACAGGCTCCGGACGCGCAGGCTCAGCGGCCATGGCTCACGGGCCCAGCCGCTCCGCGGCACGTGGGATCCTCCCAGACCGGGGCACGAACTCGCGTCCCCTGCGTTGGCAGGCGGACTCTCAACCACTGCGCCACCAGGGAAGCCCATCATTCATGTTTTTTATTTTGTAACTTTCTAATTTTCCAAAGCAAACGTGGCCTGTAGTGAATTTGAAGACATCGGTTGGATGCTTGTATTTGGATTTTAGGAACTCTCTTACTTGTTTCAGTAGCTTTACCTAATCTATGGGAGAATCAAATCTGCTGGATACCCAAATTAAGAAAAGAAGTGTGTTTCTCATTGAGTTCATACGTCTCCAGCCATTTCCACCCTGAAAGCCAGGGGTGCTCACTGGAGAGGAACCTTCCGGTATAGAGCTGGAGCTGTCTCTTCTCTTTCCTGTGTATCTTGAAAACCCAAGAGACGCGGCTCCCTGCTGATCTTGGCATAATACATTCTCGTTGCTTTTTCATTATAAATCCTAGTATTCTCTATTTCTAGATTATTTTCCTTTCCAGCAGGGTTGTAATTCCTGTCAAGGCTCAAAAAGCCCCAGGATGCAGTTTTTTCCCCCTGTGACGTCAAGGCTCTCCTTGGAGGGGCTGCTGATGGAAATTGGCACGGAGTTCACCTTCTGTGCTCTGCACATCCAGAAAGCGAGTCTCGTATTTCTGTTAACATTTACGTAAGGTAGCATTAACCGATTCATCGGGCAGCTATTTATAGAGCACCATCCGTGTGCTGGGGTCACAACTGTGCTTATCTCTCAGGTCACATCAGCTTGCTACAAAGAATCTAGGATCTTAAAGTAGGCAGGAAATTAAGGTCACCCCTCTGGTGAAGCCTCTTATGAATGTCCAAATGGACACATCCGTTTGGAACCTAGAGGGGCCTCATGTTCTTGGACACCTTGCTTTGGGAAAGTTAATGGATGAGCTCAGCAATGATGCTCATACTAATGAACCACTACAGCATGGCCTGTGCACAGTTACCATAAAGGACGGGGCTGAATCCCGTCCCTTTCCCAGTCCTGAGTTCCTGGTATGGGAATTGAGATACAAAAATGAATAAGGCAACTTGTTTGGCCACAAGTGACAGAACTCAAACTGGTTGAAGCGAAAAGACTTTGGGAAAAAGAGGCTTAAGCAAACAAGATTTTATTGGCTCACGCAAGGGAAAAGATACGGCTTCAGGCTCGGTTAGATCCAGGTGCTCATATGATGTCAACGGGATTCGGTGTCTCTCTTTCTCTCCACTTCCCTTTGTTTCTCCTTCTGTTTCTGTTTTTTTTTTTCCTCTCCATTTCAGAACTCTTTTTTTTTGTTGGATTCACTCTGTGGTAGCCCCCAACAGCTCCATGTATTTATTCCCCCCAGTTTAGCACCAGTAAACCTCCCAGGCAGGGCTCGTTAGCCAGGTTTGGGTCACTTGACATCACTAACCCTGCCATTATGAAGAATGTGGCCCTGATAGTCTAGGCCTGGGTCACTGGCTCACTGCTGGAGTGAGGAGTGGAGTCAGCCCCAACAGAATCTCACACACTGAGGGTGGTGGTGCCCCAAGGAGAGTCAAGATGCCACTACCAGAGTTGGGGAGCATGGGTGCTGGGCCGGCAGAACCACAGACAAGCACCTTGCTACATCTTTCTTCAAAGAGCTTCTCCATGCCTCTGTGTCTTTTGCAAGCACTTCCCTTCTGAAATGGCCCTCACCCAGTCCTCCTGGAAAAGTCCTTCCTCCTCTTGCTTCGAGGTTGTGCAAGCAAGGCTCCCTCCATCTGTGACCTGGTTGGTGTGCCTCGTCTCGCCCTGTTCTCTGTCCCCCCCAGCTCACAGAGAAGTGCGGAGTCATCTCTCCGCCCACACTCTGTCATAATTACCTGTTCACCGGTGAAAGTGCGGTATGCATGAGGGGAGCCCCGGTGCGGTCAAGCCACTGTGAGTCGTCTAGGGGTCACCCACACGTCCTTTGAGCCTCATTCAAAGTCAGCGCTGCTTCCCTGATGAAGCTTCCTTGGCCCCTGTAGGTGGGGTTAGCTGCTCCCGCTTTTTGCCCCCATCACTGAGGTATTGAGAGGGGCTGGGAATTAGACCGCACCAGGTTACTACCTGCTGGGCCCACCTCTGGCTCAAGGAGGGCCCCAGAGACCTACAGTGAGGCAGACAAATACTGAGACTGACCCATCATAGATAGGCTGCCTGGAGGACAGGCCACTCCAGGTAACTGAGAATTCTGGTGAGAGGCCAGAGCTCTTGGTCGCAACCATTCTTGAAAATCCATTTGAGATAAATCAGTGCCCCTTGGGGCTGGGCTGTGCTGAACTGCACGATGGATGCCTTTTGGGGATCTTTGACCTTGACCAACCTTACCTGCAGCCTCTTGAACACAAGCCTTCCTTGCATGGGTCTGGGTGTGTAGCTGGCGTAGGAGACTGGGGAGAAGGCAGACTCGCAGAGGGCATACTCCGGAAGTTGTTTCAAAAAGTACATTTTAGGGAGCGACCAAGTGGTGCCAGGCCAGGTGTGTGAGTCCGTCAGTCCTTCCATTGCCCAAGCTGGAGACCCGCCCCGGAGGCCGCCGGCACTTAAAAGAAGTACGTTTCAATTTGAACTTCTTTCTCACAGCCGACATTCTCTGCCAAATTCTCCCTCAAGACAGCACAACCAATACACACACACACACACACACACACACACACACACACACACACACGCTCAGGACAGCACAACCAATACACACACACACACACATGCTCAGGACAGCACAACCAATACACACACACACACACACACGCTCAGGACAGCACAACCAATACACACACACACACACACACACACACGCTCAGGACAGCACAACCAATACACACACACACACACATGCTCAGGACAGCACAACCAATACACACACACACACACACACGCTCAGGACAGCACAACCAATACACACACACACACACGCTCAGGACAGCACAGCAATACACACACACACACACATGCTCAGGACAGCACAACCAATACACACACACACACACACGCTCAGGACAGCACAACCAATACACACACACACACACGCTCAGGACAGCACAACCAATACACACACACACACACACACACACACACACACACGCTCCCTGTGCCTTGAGGGTTTTGGGTATTGGGATCTAGTACCAGAGTAAGATTCTGACCCAGCCAAGAGTTGCATCCTAAAATTTCAGTTTCATCACCCATCCCTCCTCCATCCATTTATCCATCCATTATACATCCATCACTCATAAACACATCACCCACTCATTCACCACCCGTCCATTCATCCATCCATCTTTCATCCATCTACTATACATCCATCACCCATCAATCCTTCATCCTTCCATCTATCCATCACTACCCATCCATTCATCCATCCACAGTCCATGTATCCATCATCCATCCCTTCATCCGTCCGTCCATGCCCCCGTACTCCCACACATCCAGTTCTCCATTTATCCACAATCCATCCATATAACAAATATCTGTTGCTGTCTCTGCTGATCTGGGCACTGCCTTAGGCAGTGAGCTCCCCAGATGGGTAAGAAGATCCCTGCCCTGAAAGAGCAAGAGACAGATACAAAAACAAAGAAAATTCAAAAAGTTACAGGTGCTCCCATCTCACCTTAGTGTCAGCCATTTACTTTGTGCTAATGATTCCTACGTGTAAATAATACACTTGTACTCTAATAAAAATGGCATCAGTTCACGTTTATTCAGTTCTTTACACGGTGCTTTCTCATGTATGGCCTCGTTTGTTTCTTAGGACCATTCTTTGGGGGTGGGTATTGTTATGTCTGTTTCTCAGATGAGGAAACTGAGGCCCAGAGAGGGCAGAGAACTGCCCGAGGACCCTCACCTTGGTACTCAGATACGGGCCTTTGGCTTCTGATCGCATGCTGTGAGTCAAGGCACTTTCTGCAGCTCCACTCACTGCGGGTTGAGAATCTGTCCACCAGCTGATGCAGGCTGTATGACATCTGGTGGTGTCACAGAAGGCTGCTGGTGGGGACCAGTGCCCTGCCATCCATCACCCTCTGAAACTTACCTGGGCTGGGAATGAGAGCCTGGCAGACTGTGGGTCACTTCCACAGGCTCCGAGAGCTCCCTGAAGCCGAGGCCTCCCGTCTCTAACTACTGCCTTTCTGGCTACCAGGAGCCATAGTACCTCTAGAGAGAGGGAATTCCTGCATCTTCTGGAGGCATATAGCATAGAGGTTAAGCACAGGGCCTATTAGATAGTAATAAATCCCCTTTAGATAGTATGGTCGGCTTTTGAGCCTCAGGCTGGCTCTCTCTGCCCAAGTACTAGAGAGGCATTAAAGACACATCAGCACTAAGCTGGGACTTTCTCCTTGGTATTAATAGAAGGACAGGAGGAGCATTGAAAAGGGAATCATTTTCTTTCTCTGAGAGTTAAAAGCTTGGGCTCTGAGGCAAGACCGCCTGGGATGTATATTCTTGGGCATGCAATGAGTGCTAGAGCTCATTAATATTAGTCTTGTCATGACCATGGACAGAGTTTAAAAGCCACAGGCAGCATAATGTGGTGGTAAAGAGTTTCCATTCTGGAATCCTATAGGCTGATGTGCCAGTCCTGGCTTTGTCACCTTTGCCACTTTGCAGGGTGAGCCTCAGTTTACTCGCCTGCAGGATCAGGATGAAAAGAATAATAAAAAAACCCAGTTAACGCTAGGGACTGTTTGTTACGTGCCTGGCACTGTTGTAGGCAATCCACATTTAATAACTCACTTGGCCTTCACAGCCCTTCGAGGTAGGGATGACCGTCATCCCCACTGGACAGATAAGGAAACTGAGGCATCAAGAAGTGCATACCTTGCCCAAAGCCCTACAGCCAGTACTTGGTGAAGGTGGGACTCAAGCCCAGGCCGTCTGGCTCCCGAGTTCCTCATGGGCTTATTTAGAAAGATCAGTGAGATGACACATGTGTATCAGCTGAATGTCTGGCACATAGTAGGGCAAAATAAATGGAGGTGATAACTGCTGCTGATGGCATTACTTGAGACTGTTTCCACTTCTGGTGATGGAAACCCTAGTAGCTTAAGCAAAGCAAAGAAATTTACTTGCTCTTATAAGTGACAAAGGCATCAGGTTCAACCTGATGGGACCCGGGGTCCCCAAAAATCATAAAAGGCTCTTCCATTTCTTAGATGACTCTATATTGGTCACATCCAGTATGTTAGCCACTAGCGACCTATGGCTATAAGATTGAAATGCAAAATGAATTAAAATAAAATAAAATTTAAATTAAACCCAAAAGAAAATGTAAACTTCAGTAACTCATCTGCACCAGCCACAGTCACATGTGGGCAGCGCAGAACATTTCCACCATTGCTGCCATATTGGACTGTGCTGCTCTCTGTGGGGATTGGTGTGGACACTTGTAAGCCCTGTACTCACACCCTACCTGCTTAGCAGCCCCAGAGGGAAGAGAACATCTTTCCTGGTAGCCCTGGTGGAAAGGTCTCAGGGAGAGCTCTCATTGACCTGTTTACACCACATTTCCATTCCTCAACCAATCATCGTGGCCTGGGGGTGTGAATGGGATACTCCGATTGGCTGGCCTAATTCCTCTGCCTACCCGGTGGTGGGGATGATTAGGTCTGCTCACACCACATGGAATATATTTCCGGAGTGGAGGAGAGGGGAAGCTGGAGAGTGAAAAAATAACATACTGTGCTCGATAGTATTATTTATTCACAATTATTCATTTCCTCTTCACCATTACCATGTGTCCCTGGAGGCCCTGTGTACTTCCTACCACCGTTGAGTTTGGAATGGTCATGTGACTTGCTTTGGCCATTGAAATGTGAGCTGATGTGATGTCTGCCATATCCAGGCATGGCAAGCCTCTGCCCTCCCTTAGCTTCAGACCCCTGTCATGAGAACACAGAGCCCCAGATAGTGGCTGTTTCTTCTGCCTGGTCCCAGAGAGAGGACACGCAGAGCCCAGTGCAGCCACGCCCAGCTGAGCCCAGCTGAACCTGCTTGAGCTGTGGCCAACCTGCTGCCCTTGTGTAACAAGCATAAGAAATAAACGTTTGGTACTGAAAGCAGCTGAGATTTTAGAACTCTTCATCATTGCAGCAAAAGCTGCCTCATACCCATCCTGACCCTCTTCCTTCTTACCATCCTGCTTCCTGCTCTCATCCACTTTGGGATCTGAAGTCTGCGGCAGCATCAGATTCCAGTGAGGACCAAACTCAGGCCAGGGCAGAAGGGGCTCCTCTCCTGGTTTCTCTTGAGCTTGCTGCCGTTCATTCAGTCAGAACCATTTACTGAGCTCCTGCCGTTACGCCGGGGGCTGGAATTGGAAGATCTTACAAGATTCAGTCCCTGCCCTCCAGGTGCTCACAACTGGGAGGGAGAGTGATTGGCAAGCAAGTGACGAAGGTGCAGCAGGACCAGGGAGGGCTGTGGTAGACCCAGGCCCAAGACGACCTGGGAGCTTGGCTGGCCTTGGACCTGGAGCGCCGTGTTTGTCTGATCAATTTCTTTAAAAAAGACCCTGGAATAGAAGTGTGGTCCTACAAGTGCAGGTGGTCCAGCGAGACTGAAGGCCTCTAGAGATCTTCTTTCTGTGGCAAGGAGCATCCTTCCCCAGCTCATTATCCTCCACGCAGCACCTGCCATGGTATGTCTCTGCCTTGGCTGTCGGTCACATTTTACCCTGCTGTAGCCCTTGGGGCCATCAGAATGACAGGCACATCACGCCTAACTGTCAGCGCTCTCCTGTCCTAACACACTGTTCTCTGACTTCAGACCTCACTGGTCCTAATTATAAAAGGACAGGCAAGGATGAGGGTCCCTGCCCTTTCATAGGGTCCTAGAGGAAGGCCAGACTCTCTCTCTCTCTCTCTCTCTCAGTCACTTATTCATTAATTTATCAGACAGATAACCAATTATGTCCAGTTGGGGGGTGGCGGTTCCAGGGAGAATAAGACCCAGTTAGTCCTTCTAGCCTGGGACAGCTGTGCGAGGGCCTGGGGGAGCCAGGGAGGTGGCATTTGAGCTGGGTCTAGGAGGATGGGTGAGATTGACAAAGCAGAGAGCATTTTAGGCAGAAAGAAAAGCACAAAGACATGGAGGTTGGGGCGGCCCTTTAGAGGTGGGGCTCCAGTCCTCCCAAGCCCTCCCCTCCTGGGAGTTCCCGTATGGGGAGTGTCAAGCTCTCCCATCACCTTGGCTTCTCGCCTCCTTCCCTGCTGATGTGGCTCGCCAGCAGCTCCATGGCAGGCACAGGACACAGCAACTCCTGGTTCATTTGCACTTACTGGAACTCCAGCTTTTCTTACATGGGCTGTTGGGGGAACACGACTCATTCCTCTGAGTCCTGCAAGGTTTGCTTTCAGGACCTTTGCATGGGGACTTTCTCTTGGTCCTAGGAGAGGAGGTCTTGTTGCAGACACCGTCAGAATGGCCTGAGCCCCCAAGTGGGGAATCAGGTGGCCGTGATCCTAACACTCCCATTTATCAAGCACCTGCTTGAAAGTGCCTAGCACTCTCAGGGCTGTTGCAGCACACGGAAGGCTCTGGCGAAATTGAGAAAGCCTCCTGCTTGGGCATGGAGGATGGGTTTGACTGAAGCCCCACTCACAGCCTCAGGTAAATGTCCTTGTTTGTGCACAACCTGAACAACTGTGCTTGGCAGCCCTGGGCCCTGTCTAGTCACTATCTCATTTAATCCTCATAATAGTGCTAGGAGGTCATATATGCTGTTTTCATTCCTGTTTCACAGTCAAGGAAGCTGAGTCTTTGAGAGCTTCAGGAATTTGTTTAAGGTCACTTAGTCGGCAAGTGTGGGAGTCGCTTCACACCCAGGCATCTCCGACTGCAGGTCCTGTCCTCTCTGCCACTGTTCACCGTCTCCTGCTGCCAGCTGCTCAGGCCTCCAGTCTGATGGGCTCTTAGCTGATTTTCCAATAATTCTCCCTTGCTGCTCTGGGGCCTGTTATCATTCATTATTGCGTTTTGTAGCTTCATAGATTGTTTTATTTTTTACTCTCAGTGGCTTGTTGCTCGGGAGCAGCTGAGAACCTCATATTCCCATGCTCTAAATGCATCGTGTCAGATGCAAGTTTATCTAATTTACTATCAGAGTTGGCGGCGGCACCTTGTCAATTCCATTTCGCGCTCATTTCCTCCCCGCTGATTTCCATGCAGGTGGTGGTCTACCTGCCAGCCCCCGGGCCA
The DNA here is from genome assembly GCF_963455315.2 of Globicephala melas. Lineage (NCBI taxonomy): Eukaryota > Metazoa > Chordata > Mammalia > Artiodactyla > Delphinidae > Globicephala > Globicephala melas. The sequence continues at coordinate 16,899,242 of NC_083328.1, forward strand.
GGCTCCCCATGCATCTCACCTGGTTGTGACCTTGGGGACATCAGGTTGCCTTTAGCCCCTCGGTAGGGGGTATTCATGGCATGTCTCAAGAGCACCTGTTCTTTAAGGATCAAAACCCCACATCTTGGCAAGAGCTTGGGTTTGGAGGCAAAAGATCTGAATTCAAGTCCCTGTGTTGCAACTTCCTTGCTGTGTGGTCTCAGGCAAATCGCTTGAGTTCTCTGAGCCTCTGTTTCTTCATCTGTGAAATGGACAATTAGGAGGCACTATTTTCCTTCCCCCAAATGGCCAAAAAATGGAGCACTCTGAGGATATAATGAGTTGGTAAGGATGAAGGAACGTGGGAATCCTCACATGATGCTGGGGGGAGAGGAACCAGTACAACCACGATGAACGCTATTTTGGCAACGTTTATTAAAACTATCAATGTTCTTACCTTTTGCCACAGCAATTCCAACTGCTGGGGTCATCCCTAAGGAAACGCCCATGTCCACAAAGATGTTCACTGCCGTCTTGTTCATATTAGAAACACACCAAATATTCATCAGGGGATGGCTAAGTGAATTGTGGAATATCCACTCTGTAGCTGTTAAAAAAGAATGAAGTAAATTTTCAGGTGACAAATGGATAGACTTATTGGTGAGTGAACAGAAGCAGTGTTTAGAAAGATAGAACGAGAAATTTGCTATAAAACAGAAGTAGAGAACACATAGTTTCTTAAAATAAGCCTTTTAAAACTGTGAATTGTACTTATAGAAAGGTACACAAAACGAAAACGCCCCGTTTAATAATTTATCGCAAAGCCAACACCGTGGAACCACCTCGGAGGTCAAAACAGAACATTGCCACCACCCCAGAAACTCCTCTCACACCTCTGCAATGACCCCCACCTTTACCTTGAGAAGTACCCACTGCCCTGGCATTTCTGGTGGTCACTGCCTTGATTCACTTGACAATTTGGCCACCTAAGCCTACAACCCTAACACCACAGTATAATTTTGCCTATGTTTTATATTTACATTAAAGGAGTCACACAGTGGATTCTGTTGTGACTGGTGTCCTGCTCAACGTTATTTCGTGAGACTTCACCACATAGCTTTTCTGCTGTGTAGTTTTGGGGGGACATAAACATGAATATAAATGACTAGAAAAAAAGATCTGGAAAGGTACCCACCAAACTGAGGATGTCAGTTTGGGAGAGGGACCTGGAGGTAGGGATGGGAGTGTTCTAAGGAGATTTAGGGATCTTATCTTCTAATTGATTTTTTTTTGGAAGGAGGAATGCATTGAGGCATTACTCGGCTAATTACGTTTTAATAGAAAGAATAAAATGGAGAGAATATTATGTGTTTGCCAGAGTGGTTGGGAAGTGAAATGAATGAATATAGGTAACACTGGGGACACAGAGCAGGCACTCAGAGAAAGGGAGACGAATACAGTTAAATACAAGCTGGATCTCTTTTGGAAACAGCCAGAGGGGCAGTATAGTGGAGTGGTTAGTTGCAGGGGCTCAAGATGGCCTGGGTTCAAATCCTGGCTCCACTACTTGCCAGTTAAAATAAATAAGCAGAAGTTTATTTAACTTGTGTCTCCCTCCCTGAGTTTCACCACCTGGAATAGTTACCTATTGCTGCCTAACAAATCACGTCCAAAACCTAGTGGCTCAAAATAACAGTAATTGTGAACTCTCTCTCTGGGATTCTGTGGGTTAGGAATCTGGGAGCAGTTTCACGGGCGGTTCTGAGTGGGGGTTTCTCATGAGGTTGCAGTAGATGAGGGTTGGGGCTGACGTCACCTGAGGCTTTCTTGGGGCTGGATCGTTGGCCTGCAAGGGGGCTCACTGTCTTGTTGCCAGGCTGGCACTGGCCAGTGGGCTCCTCTCCACATGCCTCTTGCCATGGGGCTGCTTGAGAGCCCTCCCAACATGGCGGCTGGCTTCCCCCAGAGCAAGTGGTCCAGAAACCGAGTCAGAAGTTGCAGTGCCTTTTGTGACCTGGCCTTGGATGTCACACACTGCCCCTTCTGTAGCAGTCCATTATCCCTGGTTCATGCACAAGGGTGTGTAGAGCAGGAGGTAAGGCTCCCTGGAGTCATGCAGGGGGCTGGTTACCACGTCCCATCTGAAATAGGGATAGTAGTACCTGCCTCCTAGGGTTTTTGTGAGGATTAAGTGAATGAATCTGGGTAAAAGCACTTAGAACAGTGGCTGACACGATAAGCTTCATAGGAGCCCTCGTTGCCATTATTATTTCAGACATGCTGCCAAGTGCATCACCTTCATGAATTTTTCTGGGCTTCATTTTATTTCCTAATCTTGTAACTGTAAGTCGGTGCTCGGGTTTCCTGGAATGACACACCATGTAACGATAGTCACGAAGAGCTGTGCTTTGGAGTCACTTCCAGAGCAGCATTTGAGCCAGTGTGCAGAGATAGCACCCCGCATAGCCATTTTGCATGTCGGCTTCACTGCATGGACTGATGCCCAGCGAGATGGTAGGGCTGATTTTCATCTCTTTGGGAACAAGCATTGAGTCTAACTTCAATCATTTACCGCATCAGTGCCCCAGAGCGAATGAAGGCATTGATGTGAGAGTAGACTTGTTACTTTCACCACAGAACAGGAAACTTGACTGTCTTCAGTGCTTCAGTTCAAGGATCCAAAACTCAAGTGTAAGACCAGACAGGTAACCCAAACTTGGGAAGTGGCCAAGGGCAATAAGAACCATGTGAGCGTGATGATAAACAGCGTCAACCCCTGGCCTCAGTGTTGGAGAGACAATAGGGAGTGGTGGGGACTGCGGCAGACAGGACAACAGATGCCCTGTCTCCAGGGCCATTGTATTTCAGGTGCCAGGCTGTCATTGTCTGCAGGACTGTAGGCCAGCACTGCCTGGATTTCTGCTCCCCCCTCAGTGCTTTGCTGCCATGGCCTACCACTGTAGTGAACTTTTGGGCCCTCGAAGCTCAGGTTTCCAGTTGGTTTGCAACCAGTGGGTAAAGTGGCTAGTGGCCTCCCCTGACTAGCTTCTCCCTTTTCTATAGGGTCTGGCATTGGGGTCATCACCATCATACACCAGAGTTCCAAATGACCAGATCATGACAGCAGGAGGACTTGCTGACTTACTTCATCATCTGATAGCGACTGTTATTGACTGACAAAGTGAGGTTTATCACTCTGAGCTGGGGTGGGGGCTGGAGAGCAAACGCTTTTCAGAGCACCCCCCGCCCCAAGAATCTCATGGAGGAAACAGACACATCTCAACCATTCGTTTTGGGGCTCTGTGGTATCCACTCCAGTTTCCACGTGAGGCATGGTTTATTTGACAGATCTGAAGGCATCAGTGGTGGGACAGATGTACTTCATTTGCCTAGAGGTGGGGGTAGGTTGGGACAGGCATTACGGTTTCCTGCCCAGTGGGCATTCCCTCTCCTTCCTTTCTATCTGACAGGAAGGCTGAAAAGGGCAGATATTTACCCAGCCTCCCTTGTGGCTAGCAGTGTTTAAATGACCCAGTTCTGGCCAGTGAGATGTAAGTGGAACTCTGCTGGGACTTTTGGGGAAATATTTTCCCCTTGATGAAAGGATGTGGGCATATGAGGGAAGTCTTCCTTACTATCCTGGCTCCTTCCCTACTTCCTACTTCTGGTTGGGTGAAGATGTGATGTCTGGAGCTGCAGTAGCCATTGTGTGCCTCTAGGAGAATTTCAGAGAAATGCATCACTCAGCTACTTGATCAACCCTTAACCACCAACCTTCTTGTTATGAGAGATCATTGAATGCTTTATTATTTAGGCCACTTCTAGTGGAGTTTTGGATTTCAACCGAAAGCTGCATTCCTAATATTATAGGGAGTGCTTGAGCATGTTATCTGAGGCTATGGAGAATTGGCTGCCCATTAAACATCCACAGGGTCTTGAATTTGCTCTATCCTACCCCAGGCCATTTTCTTTCTTTTCTTTTTTTAACTTCTAAACCTAAAAAATTGTGAAATATATCATTTATGCAAAAAGAGTGTTTAAATGTAAGTGTATAGTCTAACGAATAATAATAAAAATACCCATATACTTACCACCTAAGTTAAGGATTAGAACATTACCAAACCTGAGATACTCCCTGTGTGTCCCTCTCCATCACACCCTAATTCTCCCCAGAGCTCACTACTATCCTTAACGTTATGCTAATCATTTTCTACTGTTCTTTATAGTTGTTTCACCCATGTGTCCACAGACATATGAGGTTTAATGATGCCTATCCTTGAATTGTATATAAACGGAAGCATTTGGGATGCTTGCTGTTCTGTCGCCATTGCCAACAGGCTGCTCTGGACATTCTTGTCCATGTCTCAGGGTACACACGGGCAAGAGTCACTCTGGGGCATACGCTTTTGAGTGGAGTTGCTGGGTCTTAGGAATGCACATGCTACCTTGGTTAGGTAATGCCAGATGCTTTTCCAAAGTGGTGTCACCCATTTATACTCCCCCAGCAGTGGCTGAATGCTCGTGTTGCTTACACCTTCACCGACGTTCGGTCCTGGGCATGTTCTCTTCTGAATGGCCCTGTGGCCAAGCAGAGTTGACCTTTGATCTTTAAAGGTGCTCTGCCTCATTTGCCATTAAATATCGGCTTTCATCCTTCTTTAAGTGATCACCTCCAGGTGATTTTGGGTGCCTTAAGGCCATTGCTTCACTCATGGCTTTATCTCTGGGTTCCGCTGATTTTTGAGTTCCCAGTAAGGGTAAAACTGATTTGACATCCTCAGGCATCAAAGCTGCCTCTGGTTCAGTTTCCCCACACATCTGCGGGAACTTCTCTTCAAGGTCAGCATCCAATTTCTCTCCCTTGGTTCTCACTATGTATTTTGAATAATCAACTCTGCAGGTGGAGGCACATTCTAGGATTCTCAGGCGTGCATGCTGTAAGGAGGTGAGGACATGGGGCAGGCAAGGAGATTTGAAAGGATGTGAGAGGGCCCTCCCTGGCTCTAATTACCGACTTGGGCAGGTCCCCTACCCTCTCTGAGACTCAGTGTTCTCTTCTATTAAAACAGGGATGATAATATAGGATTGCTGTGGAGAGAAGGGGTGTATAAGTCCTTTAGCACAATGCCAGCATCCAGTAAGCCCTCAATGAATGTTAGCAGCCACTATTGGTCGTAGTTCTCATCCACAGTGGTGCGGTGTGGTTGAGAAAAGTTCCAGGTGTCACTGCTCTCTTGCCATAAATGCGCTCTTGTGAGACATTGTGATCTGTATAATCGTGCACTAATAAGAACAGGGCCAACGAGAAAAAAAGAGTTCAGGTGGATTGCTCAGAATCTACCGGAGCACCACAAAATCAATACCAATTCTAATAAACGCTTGAGCACGTGCAGACGCCCAGGGGCATTTGAGCCCAGCTACACACTCATTCACACGTTTCAGCCTTAAACCCTGAGGCTCCCTTTGCCTCCTGAGAGGGAGATCCTGGGGGGGCAGTGGCTTCTAATCAGGACCATTTTCACTAAAAATATGATTGAAAGGATAGCCTTCGTCATTAATCCAGTGTTTCAGGAGAGGTAGTAGGAATGACTTTATAGCTTCTTCATCTCAACTTGCCATATCCCCGCATTGCTTAATCCCGTGACAGCATGGAGGTCCTTGGAGCCGCTCATCCAGCTACTACTTATAACAAGCGAAGGCATTTCTACAGAATTCTAGTCTTTTTCGTAAGTTCTTTAAATCCTGCTAAAGATATTTTTTAAAATTGTGCTTGCTCCGGACTATTTAAAAATACTAGCGTGCTGGGGAAAATCACGTATGGGCACAATTTCCCTGTTATTTCAACATCCTTTCCCTATTTACCCATCACAGATGAAGTACCCTTGTTAAAGGAACCTGCCTTAGAGCAGAAGAGACTGTGTCCTCGGAGGGTCTTTCCAGCTGCGATGTTCTAGAACAGGGGGTTGGCGAACTACAGCCTGGGGGCCAAATCCAGCCCACTGCCTGTTTTTATTTTTTGTTTTTTAATTTAAATTAAAATTTTAATTTTTAATTGTAAAAAACCATACTATAAAATTTACCATCTCAGCCATTTTTTGGCCGCGTGGCATGCGGGATCTTAGTTCCCTCACCAGGGATTGAACCCATGCCCCCTGCATTGGAAGCGTGGAGTCTTAACTGCTAGACTGCCAGGGAAGTCCCACGTCAGCCTGTTTTAATGTACAGTTCAGTAGTGATAAGTATATCCACATTGTTGTGCCCACTGCTTGTTTTTGTAAATAAAGTTGTATTGGAACGCAGGCATGCCTATTTGTTTATGTATCTCATGTGGCTGCTTCTTTGCTACAACATCAGAGTTGGGTAATTGTGACAGGGACCGGATGGCCCAAAAAACCTAAAATATTTACTCTCTGGCTCTTGACCTCTGTTCTAGAATTATGAAAATGGTCCACTTCCTAGGTCAATGGCCTCTTCCTGCTCTGAGGTCCCAGGACCCCATCCCTTTCCCAGAAGGCAGGTGCAGTTGTGATAAAGGTCTGCAGCTGTGACAAAGAGGCTCTACTATACAGTGAGTACAAGTTCGCCATTGCCAGCTGGGCTACCTCAGTTCCTCCCTGATGGCCAAGGACAGATGAGATGTGAGGAGTCACTAATTGAAGCAGCTGGGATTCATCTGGCCACCTTTTCTGTGGGTGGGCTTCCCTCTCCGAGTCACAGTCCATCCTGTACCACAGGAGACGAGGGACCCATCCTGCCTTTGATGGGATGTTGCCCAGGCCTTCCCTGTTTAGCCATGGCCTGGCCCTATGAGGTCACACTTCCTCGCTCCTGGCCCAGGCAGAGAGGGTGAACTCCCTGCCTCTGAGACTTCTGTCTCTGGGAAACCACTAAGCTCAGACTTGACTAACTGGAAATTGATTCCTAACCTCCCTGTCCCGGAATCCCTGAGTCCCACACTCTGAGGACCAGTAGTTACACCAGGGCCTTCTTCCAGAGCTCAAGTCCCGGCTGGGCAGGGTAGGACAAGCACATTTTCCAATTTGCTTTAGAAATACAGGAAAGTTTTATTATAGTGTGATAGGTATTCATCGTCAAAAGATACAATAGCCCAGTAGAATGGAGAAGTGAAAATTAAGAAATCCTTCTTCTTCCCTTGTGCTGCGGCCCCACTTCTCAGTTTAGCCAGTATTTTCCCCATTATTTTCTCTCCATCTACAACCACGTTCTTCTGCAGAGCAATGGAAACATGGATGTATGCACTTTGCCTTCTTCTCGTAACAACAGAACTCAGGCATTTTCCCCATGTCTGCACATATGGATCTGCCTCATTGTCTTTATTAGCTGTTTAGTATTGCCACAATGGATACACACTTATTTATTTGGAATACAGACTTCCTTAAAGCTTAGTGCAAATGCCATCTTCCTCCAGGAAGTCTTCCTTGATTCCTGCAGTACAAAACGGCCACTTCCTGCTCCAAATTCCTAGAACCATGTCTCTTATTCAGGTGCTGTGTTAGTCAGGGTAAGGCTATGCTGCCGTAACAAAGAGACCCCCCATACAGAGGCTTACGGAACCGCGAGGCTGTTTCTCTCTTAGGTAATAGTCTCGGTTGGTGGAGCAGTTCTGCCCCTGCCGGTCATTTCAGGAACTTGGTTCCGTCCAAGTCATCACTCTGCCAACACTTAGGGCACCCAGTTGTCTGCATGGTTGAGACTGGGCCACCCAGGAAGCTGGGAAAGAGTGTGGAGGAGGCCTGCCTGGCGTCTTCATCCCTGACCTGGAGTGTCGACTCGTAAACCTTTGGCAAGAGCTCTGTGTGGCCATGCCTGCTGCCCAGGAGGCTTGCGTGGCATCAGTACCATGGAAGGAAGGAAACAGGTTTTGGTGGACAACGGCTGGTCTCTGCCACAAGCCTTGAGCCTTAACCTCATGTGTGGGGTCCCCTATCGTGCTTCCCGGCTTTGGGAGTGGCAAGGCTGAGGGCATGACCCAGGACTGATCCACGTCTGCATCTTTCTTCAGTCCCACGCAGCACCTGGTGTGTGGTTCGTGCTTGGCAAACACGCATCCAGTGCGTGGTAACGTGTTAGTCATTGAAACAGAGGGTGGTGGACTCTGAACAGAGTCTTTCACTCATTTAGCAGATATCTGTTAATGTTTGCTACGTGCCAAGCTCTGATCTGGGCCCTGGAGACGCAAAGACACAGCTGCTCTGCTCTCAAACATCATTATCATTATCCTGTTGGGTTCCTGGAAAAGGACATTCTCTTCCTACCTCAGGGCCTTTGTATATACTCTTCCTTCTTTCTGGGACTGCCTTCCCTGCAGCTCTCCTCACTGGCCTTAGCCAGCCCCTACTTTCCGTTTCTTCATAAATGCCACCTCTTCAAGGAAACTTTCTCTGACCCCCTCCCCCAGACTAGGTTGGATCCCCCTGTTACCCACATATGGTACTTTTCCTTTGTAAATTTAATCGCAACTGCACTGAAGTAACTTTTGTTGTATAAGATTTTCTTTCGGGCTTCCTACAGTGGTTGAGAGTCTGCCTGCCGATGCAGGGGACGCGGGTTCGTGCCCCGGTCTGGGAAGATCCCACATGCCGCGGAGCGGCTGGGCCCGTGAGCCATGGCCGCTGAGCCTGCGCGTCTGGAGCCTGTGCTCCGCAACGGGAGAGGCCGCGGCAGTGAGAGGCCCGCGTACTGCAAAAAAAAAAAAAAAAAAAGAAAAGATTTTCTTTCAAGGCAGTCCTTACCGTGCGTTTGTAAGCTTCACGATGGATGACAGGTGCATTTTTGTATGCTCAGCACTTAGCAGGACACCTGGCACGATAGGTATTCTGTCTCTACTTGTTTAATCGGTATTATCACCAGTTCACCCATGAGGAAATTGAGGCTTAGAGAGGCTGAGTAACTAACCAGCCCAAAGATCACACAGCTTGTGAGTTTGGGCACTGAGATTTCAGTCTGTCTGCCTCCAGAGCCCTGGCTTTCACAGCTTGATGCAATTAGAATGCCACATGATGTAATAAGGTATTAATAGGGTATGTTTAAGGGGTGGTGGGAAGGCAGAGGAGGGCATGACTGACTCAGCCTGGGGGAGAGGATGGCTGCCTGGAGGAGGCGGTGACCTTGAAGGCTTAGAAACTGTGGGTAGTTTGGAGTAGCTATCGCAACTGCATGGGAGTATAAAAGATGGAACCAAATGCAGGGCTGGTTGTGCAGGCCCTGCTTTGGGGTTCCAGGGAGTTTGGACTTAGCCGAGCTGACGGGAACTCTCAGAGGTTCGTAACCAGAGGAGCCACATGAGCCCATAGGGTCCTTTCAGAACATCACTTCAGGTCAGGGCTGCAAACCGGCCCTGGCTGGCTGACAGAGCTGGCTGGGCTCACTTAGCCTCCTTCAATGGAATTTGGGGCCAACTGTATTAGGTAGGATTTTAAGTCTGACCGCTGAGCCAAACACCCCCAAATACCAGCAGCTTACATGTGATGGAAGCTTTTTTTCCTCTCTCACATAAGAGCCTGAACTAGTCAGGCATCTCAGCTCCACACTGGGGACCCAGGATTCTCCTAGATTGTCACTGTGGCATCCCCAAATACTGCCCTCGTCCACATGGTCCGAGATAGACCACGGTCATGGCCAGATTCCAGCCGCCAAAGGAGGAGAGGGTGGATATTGGGGCTGAATAAGAGTCTCTCTCACTTCAAGCTGGCAAGATCAGGAGATTTCATGGACGCCTCAGGGTTCAGGCTCTTGGACAACAGGAAGACTCCAGCAGTGGTGGGTCACACAGGGCCACACAGACATGAGTTGAATAGCATCCACCCTTTTGGACAGGGCCTGTACGCTCAGTTCTCCATAGTCCCCACCACTCCCTTTTGTGTCCCTGACTGTTTGTTGGTGTCAACCATCTTACATCTGCTCCTTCACTCACCTGCGTCACCCACCTGGTCCCTGAGGCATGTGAGTTCCTTGCCCTGGGAGCTGGCTCTCCCCGGGAGTCCCCACGCAGGGTTGAGAGTGGCTGGCCCAGCAGAGCCCCCTCCTCAGCCCTGCCCTCAGAGGCTCCCTGACCTGCTTTCCCATCCCCGAAAGGGCTGAGGCTGGCATAGCGGGAGCCTTTTGGCCTGGGATGCTGTTCAGACTTCCAGCCAGAGGCAGTTGGGGGCCGTTAGGCTGCACATGGATTTTGCAGTCGAGGCCCCATGGAAGCTCTAGATTATATTCTTCCCACTCTTGCTGGGGGGCCAGTTGCCAAGGAATGATTTCCTGTGTCGGGATATTTGCCGCCATCCATTGGTATCCACGATTCCTGACACCAAAGCCTCCGTAGCTGGGACTATCAGGCAGGAGGGGGATGAATAGGTCTCCTTTTAGGGGTGAATGTTGATGAAGATACTCAGGTGGAGCTGGAGAGCAGAGAGGCTTGCCTCCCAGGGGCTGCAGGACTGGAGACCAAAGGTCCCTGTGGGCAGGAAAAGGCATTGCCGCCTCAAGGTCAGCTAGCACTCCACAGTGTGGAGAAGGCTCTCCCATACCAGTAGGAGTCTGGTCTAATTTGCTCTTTCTGAGCGCCATCTCTCAGCTGGGACGTCTGTCCCCCTGGAGAACCAGGTCCATCTGGCGCAATTCTCCACAAAGCATACGGTCTCTGGGGCCCACCCCCTACTATTTCCAAGTTCCCAGAGGCCCCCTGTGCATTCAGGGTCTGGGTTTCCCACAGCTGACTCCCCTAATGAATGGGGTTAGCTCCAAGATGAGATGCTGTCCTTTCTTTGGTTTCCATGGTGACAAACCCCTCTTCAGAGAGTGAGAGCGTTGGGGGATTTAGCTGACTTTACTGGAGATCCGTGGGAGGCTACCGCGCACAGTGTGGAGCTTCTGGCATCTGACGGGCCCCTCCTTCCCCCTGGGTTTCCCAGGATGTGCCTGATGCCTCTCCCCTGAAGCCTTCCCCGTTGGAGCCAACATACAACCTTGTGTGTGCACGTGTGGTGGGACACTTACCTTGTACTCCAGCACTCACCCAAACATTTTGCTCAACAAAGTCACTTCTATCCCCCAGAGGGATTCTGGTACTGGCAGACTGGTACTGGTCGTGCTGCCCACAGCTGTGAGGCTGGCTGAAGTAAGTCATCACCCCCATTTTACAGATGAGCAAACCGAGACTCAGAGAGGTACAGTGAATCTCTCAGGGTGACCCAGCTGGATGAGGTGCGCGCTGGGACACAATTCTAGGCCCACTGCTGCCCAAGCCCAGCGCCCTTTCTGGGGCACCTCTGCCTTTCCAAAACCTCTTTGCTGGGGCGTGGTGCTGAGTTTGCTTCCGTTGTGAGCCTTCCTGGTATGAGCAGAGATGTGGGTAACAGCAAAGCAGCATTCGTTTACTCATTTAACCGATATATGATGTGCCGATGCTCTGTGCCAGGAACTGTATTAGGGAATTAGTGGTGAATAAGACAGAGGGGACCCCCTGCCCTCACGGAGCTGAGGGTCCGTGGAGACAGAAGATGAGCGCACACAGCACAGGAACAAAGGCGTCTGGGCCCACAGTCAGGTTTGTGCGCTGATGAGCCATGTCCGGCAGGGTCAAGGGGGCGGGGCAGAGTGCTGTCTTATAATGGGGGTCAGGCCTTTGAGAGTGCAAACCCCACAGATAGCAGGGGGAAGAGGGCAAGGAGGTGCAAAAGTCTGAGCCTGGACGGTGTGGGTGGCAGCACAGAAGCCACGGGGTTTGGAGTACGGTGAGTGAGGAGGTGGGGGAGGGGCCAGCTGTGACAAATTGCCACAAATGTAGTGGCTTAAAACAGCACAGGCTTATTATTTTACCATTCTGGAGGTCAGAAGTCTTGCACAGTCTCACCCCCCTAAACTCAAGGTGTTGGCAGGCTGTATTTCTTTCTGGAGGCCCTAGTGTAGGCTCTGCTTCTGCTTATTTTGATTGTTGGAAGAATTCAGTTTCTCAAGGTTGTAGGACTGAGGTGCCCAGGTTCCTGCTGGCTGTAAATCGATGACTGTTTTCAGCTTCTATAGGTCACCGTGTTCTTGGCTTGTGACCCCTTCCTCCATCTTCAGAGCCAGCAACGGTGATTGAGTCCTTTCACAGCGGGGGGGGGGGGGGGAAGTTTCCCTGCTTTTAAAGACTCGTGTGATTACATTGTGTTCACTTAGATAATCCTGGATAATCTCCCCATTTCAAGATATGCAGTTAATTACATCTGCAAAGTCCCCTTTGGTCGTGGAAAGTAATATACTTACAGGTTTTGAGGATTAGCGCATGGACATCTTTGGGGGCCATTATCCTGCCTAACACACCAAATAATGATAATAAGGATGGTAATGTGACTCACACTTAATAAGCATTTACAGCTTGCCAGGTTTTATGTTTAGAAACTCACGAATCCTCAGAATGATCCTCTGGGGAAGGTAGATGAGAAAATGGAGGCACAGAGAGGTTAAGTGATGTTATGGGTTGAATTGTGTCCTCCCAGAATTCATATGTTGAAGTCCTAAACGCCCCAGTACCTCAGAATGTGATAGGAGATTGGAGATAGGGTCTTACAGAGATAATCAAGTTAAAATGAGGCCATTAAGGTGGGCCTTAATCCAGCACGACTGGTGTCCTTATAAAATGGGGAAGTTTGGAGATGCACACGCATATGTGGAGAACGCCATGTGAACGTGAAGACAGCCATTTATGCACCAAGGAGTGAGGCCCGGAACAGATTCTTCACTCACAGCCTCAGAAGGAACCATTCCTGCCAACACCTTGATCTTGAACTTATAGCCTCCAGAACTGTGAGGCAATAGATTCTTGTTGTTTAAGCTGCCCAGTTATTGGTACCAACAAACGAATACAAGTGACTTGTCATTGGTTGTGGTGCCTGGATTTGAACCCAGGCAGCTCTCCCTCTTTGACTCTCCAGTGGTTTTTCTCCTTGCTTCTGTCTCCGTCTCTGTCTCCCTCCCTTTGGTTTCTCTGGCTCTGCTTACTCTGTCCTGATCTTTCTGTCTTTTTCTCACTGTTCCTCTGTCTCCTCACTGCTAACCCCCCCTTAATCCATCTCTCTGCCTCCCTCCTTCCCTCCTCTCCTCCTGGCCCTGCAGATGAGAGAGGACCCCTCCCAGGCCCCCCATCTCCCTCCAGCCACCGTTCCTCCCAGAGCAGCCCTCTGTATTGCATCGCTGACTGATGAAGGCCCAGACATGCCCAGGTCCCAGGGTGCCCACACTGTCTCAGCTTGGGGCCCTGATGGCAGCAGCACTGAGCTGACAATGGAGACACCTCCCTACCTGGGAGAGGAGGCACCTGAGCCGCAGAGGAGCCAAGCTGAGCCCCCCACTTTCTCTGTGCTCTCCGTGGGCTCTGTCCTTTCTCCTTGAGCCTGCCTTGCACACATAAGCCTTCGGCAGAGTGGCTGTCAGCCCCACCAGGCCTGGCTGGTGCTTGACGCCAGCCATAGGCATCAGCAGCTGTTCCGGCAATCACCCTGACCCTGCGGCACTGACTCTCGTTTGTCTGCCCCTGATTTCTGGTTCCAGGGTCTGCCGGGTAGGCTTTCTCCCTGTCAGACCCCAGCCTCAGTCTTCAGGATTTGGCCTGTCCCCTCTGTTGCCCCTGCTTCTGGGGTCCCCTGATTCTCTGAGTGGGAAGCTCTCCCACTTCCTAAGCCCCAGGGAACTTTGGTGGGTCTGGCCAGCCCACGGTCTCCTGGAGAGTTGGGGGTGGGGACTGAGATGGAGACTGGAAATGCAGGAAGTCATCGAAGGCTGCCAAGAGGGAATTCTGGGGAACCGCCAAGCAGAGGGCACTTGGAGGTGTCTGCCCAGCCCTCCTCTCCAGGAGCTTCCCCACCTACAGTTGCGGCCACTGCCGACAGCCATGTTTTCCTGGGCAGTCTCGCCCTTGCCGGGGGCTGTGCTGATTAGCCACTAGGTTGGACACGTGGTCTGAGCTGGGCCAATCAGCCTCAGCCTCCTGGGCATTTGGAGGACTGGTCAGACTCTGGAGGGCTGGATGCAGAGCAGGGGCTGGAGCACGTGCTTTGGGCCAGTGGTCTGAGGAGCAGAGAGGGGTTGAGAAGAGAGATCCCGGAGCGGAGATGGCCAGAGAAAGGCTGCCCTGGCTCCCGATGGCTCCCAGATCCCTGCAGGCCCTGCATCTGGGTTCAGCAAGATACTCTTGTATCCTTCCAGGTTAACAAGGTTCCGTGCATAAGCTTGTGAGCTGGTTCAGTCTTTTGTAACTACACAGCCTCCAGATAGAGCTTTTTAAAAATGCAAATCAGATCACAGCACTGTGCTGCTTGGATTCCTCCAGTGACTTCCCAGAGCCCCAGCATAGCTCCTCAGCCTAACCCCGGCCCGAGGCCCGCGAGACCCAGCCCTGCTGACTCCTGCTTCTGTTCACCCAGGACTCACTCAGCCCCAGGCCCTCCAGACTCTTGGCTGCTCCTGCAGCCCTCCAAGCGCATTCCTGCCCCAGGGCCTTTGCACTTGATGAGCTTCTCTGGGATGCTTTCCCCCTGGACCCTTACATGGCTGGCTTGTCTTCATCAGGTTGCAGCTGGACTATGCTTTCATTAGAGAGGAGGAGATCACTCTGGGTAGACAGTAGACAAAGAAGTCTTACCCACCCCAGTCATTCCATCCTGTTTTGTTGTATTCAGAGTATATATCACCATCTGTTATTTACTTATTTGTTTACTTATTTACTGTCTGCTCTGCTGGAATGAAATGTCTTGTTTACTGCTGACTCCTCAGTGCTTTGAATAGTGCCTGACACATCGTAGGGGCTTAATGAAGATTTGTTGATTGAATGCAAGAAAATGGTAAAAGGACTGAGGGTTAGATCAGCTGGAGCTTGGCTGGGTTTGCTGGGAGAAAGGTAAAGGACCCATTTCATTCTTCTCACATAGGACCCCCCACCTCTTGCCAATTGGCTGCTCTGACCCAGTAGATGATGGTTCTAAAGGTTCCCAAGCAGTGGGTGGAGACTGGGCTGCCAGGCGGCATGGAGGTGGTGAGTGCAGCAGAGGTGGCCCAGTTGTACCTGGACTGACCTTGGGTCCCCTACTGGGCTGATGTGCACTCTGTCTCCTGGGCCAGTGTCTGTTCTTTCTCTTGTGGGCCCTGGAGACGATCTCCTCAAGTGGGTCCCCTGTGTTTCCTAGAGTCCTTCAGTAGGGAACCATGGTTCAGATTCCCCAGGAATGGGGGCCTTGGCCTGGGGAAGGGCCTTGTGTCAGAAAACAAGCCCCTTCTTGGATCAGCTGGCAAAGATGATTTCATGCGAGGGTGAGTTGCCTTCCATCTGTCTCTCTCTGCTTTGTTTTTAAAAAGTTCATTGCATTTATTAGATAAGCCATTACACATTGATCCCTCGACATATTTCATGATGTAAAGAGACAGCCCCTGCCATCAAGCTGTGCGCCGTAGCTGACAACACGCTCACAGCTCACAAAAGTACGCGTGCTGTTGTGAAGCGTGCAGACATCACAGGCTGGTGGGAGCAGCCCTGAGGATGGGAGATCCAGTCTGGTGCCGGCCATAGCTCCCTTTTCCTTTCTGGAGAAATGATTGCAAACATCGAATTATCTGTGTGATTGGGGAAGAGGTAGCATGAGCAGATGAGTCCAGTGTCTGAGTTGCCTCCTTGCCAAACAGGAATGGCTGACCAGGAACTCCTCTTGGTGGCTAAGAGTTTGGCAAACTTTCTTTTCCTTTCTTTCCTGCTGATGGAAGTGCTAACGAGTGGTGCCAGGCCCATAGGGAGGGGGGAAGCTAGAAGCCCGAGGAATCCACTCCCTGAATAATCAGCCCTGAATAACTGCGAATTGACTTATAATTGCAGTTGTGTCAGCTGAGATGCTGATGCTAAAAGACAAGGAACAGGCAGACTAGAACAATAGGATCTGGAGAGAGGATGCAGGATCTGGGATTGATGCATGGCAAAGCAACTTGAGGCCGGGGTTAGGGGAAATCTTTTTGTTACAATTTTAAACTGCAAGGGCAAAGGGCTAACGCCGTGGGGGAAGGTTACAGGGAGGAGGAGAGGAGAAACATATACAGGCAGGAGCGATGTTTCTCTGCAGGCAGTAAACAACTCCCAAATAAACGTCAGAAATGACACTCGGGGAACGTCTGTGGGAAGCTTAGAGAGCTGCTTGTCCTGAAAGAGTTATTGGTTTTGTTCAAGCATCATCTGATGCTCTCTTAAAAACATAGATTTTGTTTCCCCTCTTGCAACCGTCTGGAGGGGAAAATCAAGCACAAAACATCTGCCTCTTGTCATCATTCAGATGCTTATGAATAAGCTGACACTGGAGAGGTAAGAAAATCGATGGTGGAACCGGACCTGGCCAACTCCCGATTATCTCTGTGGGGATTATCCGATATGAGGATTGTCCAGAGGAAATGTCCATCCCAGGGTGGGATCCTTCCTGCCACTCAGCAAGGTCCCAGGCAGGCCTTTGCCCTCTGTGGTGGCCTATGAGCAAGCAATGGTTAAGAGTGTGGTCTGTGCAGGCAGACAGACCTGGGGTTGAACTGGTCTCCTCCACACACCAGCGGTGAGGTCTTGGGCCATGTCTCCATTCCTCTGATCCTCTGTCTCTCCAGCGGTAAGATGAGGCAGGTAATGATTGTGGCAGTGACTGCTATGCTTATCAGTATCCATAAGCTCCTCTGCATTTCCCAGCCTCCTTTGCAGTTGGATTGGCCATGTGACTGGTGTGGCCAGTGGGATATGAATGGAAGTGACATATGTTCTCTTTGGGCTAAGGTGGGTAAGTATCCAATGTGTTCTCCCCATGCTTTCTCTCCCTCGTCGGTGGTACAGCTGCACCATGGAAGGAGCTGGGGTCCTTGAGTCACCTCGTGGATGGGAGTCATGCAGGAGAGACATCCGAGAAATAAGCCTTTAGGATTTTGAGGTGTTTGTAACAGCAGCTAGTATTCATTACCGAGCTACTGTAGTAGTCCTTTGAGAGTTATTGTGGAAAAAATAATGAGGGAGGCAGAGCTTATAAAAAGCTTAGCCAAGTGCCTGGAATATAGAAAAAGTTCAATAAATATTGGGTATGCTTATTAATTTATTTACACAACAAATATTTATTGAGCTCCTATCGTATGCCAGGCGTGTGGATTGACAATAACAATGACAACATACCTGTAACAACAACAGACACATAAAATCATATTTGGGGGCTTCCCTGGTGGCGCAGTGGTTGGGAGTCCGCCTGCCGATGCAGGGGACACGGGTTCACACCCCGGTCCAGGAAGATCCCATATGCTGCAGAGCGGCTGGGCCCGTGAGCCATGGCTGCTGAGCCTGTGCGTCCGGAGCCTGTGCTCCGCAGTGGGAGAGGCCACAGCGGTGAGAGGCCCATGTACCGCAAAAAAAAAAAATCATATTTGGATTACAGATTATATAAATATCAGTAAGTAAATATATGTATGTATATATATACACACATATATATACACATATATACATACATATACATAATATATGTATTTTATATGTATATTTATATATATTTTTCATGCCACAGTAAAATAGAAAGGATTAAGTCATTCATCCCTTCAGTGTTTGCTAACCCTACTGTGTGCCAGGCATCGTGCTGAATGGTGGGGATGTGTGGTTGAATAAGTGTTCACTCTTAAGTTGCTTGCTGGCTACTGAGAGATGCACGTATAGGCAAATAACTCAAACGCCAAGTGACGAGTGTCATACAGAAGGGTCTTTCCAAAGTGCCAGCAGTGTCCCTAATTCTGCTTGGGGGAATCAGGGAGAGCTTCACAGAGGAGGGGGCTGTGGAGTTCAGCCTTGAAGGTTTGAGTAGGAGTCTGGCAAGTGAGAAAGAGCATTTCAGGCAGAGGGATGGATACGAGATCTTGGGTTTCATGAGATGTGACCAGTGCCTTGGTGGCCGGAGTCCAGTGTATCCACGGTGGGCAGAACAATATCCCTTCCCCAAGAGATCGGCATCAGACTCTCCATAAGGCGTGAATATGCTGCCTTAGTGGTGAAAGAGACTTTTTCAGATGTGATTAAGTTAAGGATTTTGAGTTGGGGAGACTATCCTGAATCTTCCAGATGGGCCCAGTCTAATCACGTGAGTCCTTAAAAGAGGAGAACCTTTCCAGTTGTAGTCAGACAGGGAGCTGTGTCTATGGAAGAGAAGAGATTCAACACGGCTGACTTTGCAGATGGAGGAAGGGACCGAGAGTCAAGGAGTGTGAGAAGCTAGAAAAGGCAAGGCTAAGGAATGGTCCACAGAGCCTGTACAGAGGAGCACAGCCCTGCCAGCACCATGATTTTAGCCCAGTGGGACTCATGTTGGAATTCTGACCTATAGAATTATAAGATAAAAATTTTGTATTGTTTAATCTTTAAGTTTGTGGTAACTTGTTATAGCAGCCATAGGAAACTGACACAGTATCTGAGGGAGAAGATTGAGACCACACTGGATAAAAGAAGGGGCAGATGGAATTGTTTAGATTATTCCGTAAGAGCAGTGGGTCTCAAACTTCAGCAGGTTATCCACTTTTTCGTGGAATATTGATATTCTGTGCGCTGTACCTGTTTGTTTTAATGGGCGTGAATATTCCATAAATTGAATGTGTATTTCTTATTTAATTCATGGGAATTTAGATTATTTCCAGTCCTTTGTTATTAAAATAAGGATGCAACAAATTATCTTGACCTTGTGTTACTTCGCACACATGTGAGTATGTCTGTAAGGTGAATTCCAAGAAACGAAATTGTTGGGTCACAGAGAATGTGCATCTTTGGGAGTCTGCGTTTTTAATAAATGCCTGAGGGCACGATGATTCTGGTGAGAACTGGAGGCTCCTGAACAGAATTTCAGATCTGGGCTCCGTCAACATCCCTGTGGCTGACAGTGTGGAGGCAGGGAGGCCGGAGGAGAGGCTGAGGCAATGGACCTCGAGAGAGATGAGTGTGTGTGTGTGTGTGTGTGTGTGAGAGAGAGAGAGAGAGAGAGAGAGAGAGAGAAAGAGACGTTTAGGACTGACCTGGCATGGGTGAGTGTAAGTTGATTTTCTTGTTTTGTTTGTTTATCAACTTGGGAAATTCATAGGACATGAGAGGCTCTTTCTCAGTGACGCTGGGTCAGAGAGCCATGTTGGGGTCCCTGGGGACAAGTGAGTCCATGTGTTCACATGTCAGGCCTGAATTCTAATCTCCTTTCCCTTCTGCCCGGTCATTTGACTCTGGGTATGTGGTTACCTTTGTGATTTTGGGGGGGGGAGGGGAGGAAAAAAATGTGTGCTTGCAGCCTTTAAACAAGGTGTTTCCAGTATTCGACCCCACCTGAGAAACATGAGAGCACCAGCATTCCTACTGCCCTGACCTCACGATTTTTGATGTTTGTATGAGTTTTACAAAGTCAGGGTTGCATTACAGCCTCTGGCTTGTAAGCCCCTAATATCTACAATAGTTTCATTTTGTTTGTGTGTCCACATAGATTCCTTCCTCACCTTGGTGATTTTACTATGAACTCTTGAGTTGATTTTGGTTCATCCCCGGGTGAGCTGGATTTCAGTGTCAACTAGCCATTCCAGGAATGGTTCACGGACTCTATATTCTCCAAGTGCCTTTGTGTCTGAGGATGTCTGCCCGCTGCCTTTGTAGCTGAACATGCAGCCCACTTGCCATTTATCTTCCTGCTGCATCCCCCGAGGAGAACCCCGTGCCTGGGGTTCTTCCATTCATCCTGAGGATGGGTTGGGTGCCAGCGCTGCTTGGGCAGCCTGGGGGCCCCCTGAGCATGGGGACATTGTGGGAAGATCAGAGAGTGCTATAATTTGGAGTGAGGAACTTTGCCAATTTCAGGGCAGCTGAACAGAAGATTACTTCTCTTTTATCCTATGTTTGGTGTATTTGTTACTCTAAAAATATCCACGGCTGCTGTGTACAGCCATGCAGGCTGTGCACTGCATGACTCCAGGGAATCTCGTTTGTATAAACCGCGATGTGGACCGTGCTTCCAGCATTGTGCAGGGTGGTGACCCTGCAACCTCTTAGCCTGGAGTGGGCCTAGAAGCGTAGAATGCTTTTATCCCAGTGTTTGCCAAACTTTAGTTATTCTTATAACACCTTTAGGAATTTGTTCTTAGTCACGTCCTCCTGTTCTACTATGAATTTTTTTTTTTTTTTTTGCTCTATATTGGCTCATATTTTCCTTACGTAAATGAAGGGGAGCTTTCAATTCCAACTGGAAATAGAAAATCAGCGCGGCTTGCCGAAAATAGAAGAAATATATACACATGCGTATGTGTATGCATACAAGACCACAATGCTATCAAATTCCAACTGGATATTTTTGCCTTTTCTCCTTTTTTAAAAGAGAAGATTAGCAAGTGTTAGAGCCATGTTAAGGACAGCCTAGCGCAAAACTGATAGTTTTTTCCTGGAAGTAATCTTGAAGGGTTGGAAGAGAATTGGGAAGGGAAATCGTTTACCCATGATGTGATTCCGTGTAATTTAGTGCCACATCCCCCATCATAAACCACCTGTGGGACACGTGAGGAAGCACTGGCCCAGTCAGATATCCCACTGGCTACTTAAATCTCTTGGCAACATCTCCACGTGGGAATCCAACCCTTTCTTACATCCTCTCAGCAATGGGAAGTTTGTTTTTGTTCTTGTTTTTGTTTTATTTTGGCCGTGCCGTGGCTTGCAGGATCTTAGTTCCCCAACCAGGGATCGAAACCGGGCCCCCTGTGATGGAAACACAGAGTCCTAACCACTGGACCGCCAGGAAATTCCCTCACCACTGGGAAGTTTAATGCCACCTTGGAGGGGCCTTTTTTATGGCTGGACTCTTCTTTGGTTGTGCCAGGTAGAGAGCTGCTCCTTGGGCCCACAGGGTTTAATTCTGCTCCCTGGAGTCAAGTAGAAAAAAAAAAAAATGCTTCCTACAAGTTCCGTCCCTCCAAACATGATTAAAAGCAAAGCTTCTGGAATTGGAGTGTCCTGGGTGGACTCCTGGATCCACCACTTACTATCTCTGTGCCTTTGGGTAAGATACTTAACCTCACTGGGCCTCAGTTTATTCATCTGATAAATGGGAACAGTGATAGTGTCTCCTTCCTGTGGTTGTTATGAGAATTAAAGGAGGTGGTGCAAATGGAGATTTAGAACAGTTTCTGGCACCTAGTAAGTGCTCAGTAAGTGTTGGCTACTGTTATTTTCTGTAGCCACAGACTGTGGGGCCCCTGTCCTCCCATCCCTTCTTCTGGATTAGAAGGCAGAGGACTTGGGTTCCAGCTTCAGCTCAATATCTGCCTGGTGATGAGATCGTAAGCAACTTGCGAGCCCTACCTGGGCCTTGGTTTCCACGTCCGGAAGCTGAGGGTGGTGGGATTCATGGTCCCCAGGTCCCCCCTCCCATCTCCAGCTGGGGTGGAGACTTCTGTGCTGCGGGAGGAGAGAAGCAAAACGGGAACACTGATGATTGTGGGCCATAATGTCCCTGTGTCAGCCAGAGTGTGCCCCCCAAAAACTACCCATACCTTCTCCCTCCTTAATTTCTCTCAGGACATTCTTTTGAGGAGTGACAATGCAAGAAGTATTCCTGATAGTATCAAAAAAAGGGTGAAAATAAGACTGAGGTATCAGGAAAAGCAGCTTTGCTTTGCTTTAACTAACCACAACATATGGGATGACATAAAAAAAATCACAATATCCTTCATTTATCAAGTTCCCTTGAAAGATGACAATAATAATAACTGTGAACACTTGCTGAGTTCTTGTCATGCACCAGCTGTCTCACATGTAGGGTCTCATTTGATCCCCAACTATGTATAAGGCAACAACAACTGCTGCAACAAATAAACCCCTGAGATGGCAGGGGATTAACACAGTAGCTCATGTGACGCTTCGGTACAGGTGATGCTGGTGGATGGCAGCTCTCCTCCACATGGTGATTTGGGGACCCGGCAACTTCCATATTGTGCCTCTACCATTTCCTAGGACCTCGGAGGCCTCTGCATCTGGGCAGAAGAGGAAAGAAAAGGCACGTCTACTTCATAAAAGCCCACCCCGGGAAGTGCCACACATCACTCACACTCACATTTTATAGGCAAGAACCAGTCATATGACCCCAGGAGGATGTAGGGGGTGCTGGGAAATATTGTACCTGGTGGGGCAGCCACTTTCTAGCAATAACGCCACACTGCAGGAGGAGTAGCACATTTTTTGGTGGATAGCTAGGTAATTCTGTCACAGTTTATGGGGTGGAGAAGACAATCATACCCATTTTACAGATGAGGAAACTAAGACCCAGAGAGTCTGGCCTGGGTCCCAGAGTTTGTAAGTGGCAGAGGCTCTGTGAGTTCAAAGCTCTTACCATTTAACCACTATGGTGTTAATTTTAAATAAGCATTTAGGTTCCTCTGGCTGTAAAATTCTTCAGAACAAATTATTCCCTTCAGTTTACCCAGAATGCCCCCAAATGCCCAAGCAAGGTACGTCTGGAGGTCATGGTGATGCCATGTCATGATGCCAGGCAGGATTTTAGTTTCCAGTGTTTCATCCACTTGGAGAAATGATTCTCTCCAGAAAGTTGACCCATATTTTGAACTCCTGCCAGAAATCAAGGCCTGGTGCCATCTGTAAGAGATAAATAAATCAAAATATCATCAGCAGATAAGTGTGTGCCATCTGCTGCCCTGTCAGTTGAACTGGCAGAGGCCTCCGGAGAATTCCAAGGAAGTGCTGCCAAGGCTCTGCCGCCAGCCTGGATAGTGCGAGGAGAAGCTTCATGCAAGATCTGCTGGCATTTTTCTTTACTCCCCGCTCTCGGTGCTGAATTCCTTGAATCCAGCCCAGCGAAGGTGTGTGGATTTTCACCCTTGCCAAACAGTTAAAATGGTTTCTCTTTGGCCACGTTTGTTGGGGGCCAGGACTGTTTTTCTCTGCCCTCCCAGCAAGTTGAAAGCTCCTGCTATAGAGAAAACTAGCCATGCACCTGCCCAGAGGTTGGGCTCCATGGAATCTGGGTCTCAGAACCAGAGTCAAAAGCAGAACCAGCCATGTTTGGGCATCTGGCTGGACATCTCGAAATGCAGCCACATCCTGATGGATGCTGATTTCTCCTGCCACGTGTGGAGTCCTCTTGGAGGGCATCTGAGACTTCCCTTAGAAAGAATAGATTTTTCTAGAACCTGCTTACTCTCCTAAGAGGCAGCACAGGGTAGTGGCCAAATGCAAAGGCTCTGTGGCGGGCTGTCTCCATTTGAATCCAGGCTCCACCATTGGCTGTGTGACCTTAGACAAGTTACTCAGTCTATCTGTGCCTCAGTTTCTTCATCTGTAAAATGGGGGTGGTAGTTTGTAAAGCATGTTGGGCCTAGCCCCTCACCATGGGGCTCCCTCCGGGTGCCCTCTCCCTACCTTGCAAGCCACAGAAACCTCAACTCCACCATCAGATGGGTTGTGAAATTAAGTCACGAACCTCAGACCCATGACCTGGGGACCCAGCCAAGGACACTGGGCTCCCCAGTGCCCCTTCCTCTTGCTGCCCGTCTTCCCGCTGCCAACCAGATCTGGCTCCTGCGTGTTCACGCCGAGGGCAGCTTGGCTGACCTTCGGCACTCCTGACCCTTCTGCCAGCCTTGGGCATCTGCCTCTGGCCACCTCCCTGGATTCTGCCCGTGGCCCTGCCAGGCTCCCCCCACCTACTCCCGCTGAAGAGGCACAATTACAGCCTCCTGCTCCTGGCTCAGGAAGACGTCCAGGCTCTCCTTAGGAGGAGCGCAGTGTGACTCTAACTTAGGATCCAGGGATGGAATCAAAAATAGCGCTTATTTACAGAGCCGATCGCGGGGCAGGCATTTTTCTCACACTCCCTTCCGTTTTCATCCTTTTTTGCAAGCCTGGAGGGCAGAGCTGAAATGACTTTCATCTGGCACCTGAGGAAAAGGCTCAGATTTGTGAAGCCACTTCCTGAGGTCACGGGACCAGGGGGAGGCAGAGGAGGGATTTGAACGCACGTCTTGTGGTTTCTGAGCCCAGACACCTCCATTTGCCTTCAGAGCACCCCCTTTCGAGGAGGGAGCCCAAGAGCTGTGATGAATGACGGGCTGGGGATGTGGGTGTCGGCACATTGAGCTGATCCCTCGCAGGTGTTGCCTGATTTAAATCCTAACTGAAGACGTCTTACTTCATACCCGTTACCTCATTTAGCCCTCAAGCAACCTCGTGAGGCTGGAATCATCATCCTTCACTGGCCAAAAAACCCAACCAAATGAATAAAAACGATGGTTCCCCCAGAGCTCCACGGCTAGCAGGTGGCAGAGCTGAGATTTGGCTTCAGGTCCGTGTGAAATCAGAGCCCAGGCTTTTCACCAGGGAGCGCAGCCTGCCTGGCTCCCGTGAACCCCAGGCTACCCGCCTTCCTTGGCCTCCACCACGAGTTTCTTTCTCAAGTAGATCAGACCTGGAGGAGGGACCTCGGGGTAAGATTCCTGGAATGAGGCGCGAGTGTTGAGCCAGAGAGGAGGCAGCTGTGACCCTCCCATTGTCTCTGGTGTGGATTCCTGGAAGCCTGGATTCGGCTGAGGGCCTTGCCAGGTGTTCCCCTTGGTGGTGGGATTGGAGCGCCGGCTGCCAAGCTGAAGATGCTGTGTTGAGGGCAATTTCTAAGCCCCCTCACCCTTAGCTCAGGCAGGTCCCGCAGACAGTGGGTCAAAAGGAGTCAGCAGCTAGGGCAGGTCAGGGCCTCTTGGGTTGCACGTTTTGTTCCCGTGGTGCTAAAAGTCAGCAGCCCCATAGGGTGATGCCAGAGAGTCTAAGAAGAAATGACCTTCCATTTGTCTTTTCTGAGCAAGGGAGCAAACCCTTCAAAGAGGCATTTAGATTCAAACCTCTGGGACTTGTTTCAAGATAACCCCACTAGTGGTGGGCTGCTGGTGCGGAGAGACAAGGTGAGTTTCCAAGCTGGGCTGCGGACATGGGACTCTTCATACTGATATCTCTGCTCTTGTAAAAGATGGGAACTTTGCGTAGTAAAATGTTAAAAAAAAAAAGATATTTCGGAGACAGTGTTGATTTGCTGGAGTCCAAACAAGCTGGTCTGGTCATGGAATGTCCTGGGTCCCTGTCCCCCTCTGGACAAGTCAGTCCCTTGCATGATGGAAAGAGCTTTGGAAAGACACAGACCTGGGTCCAGCTCCTGGTTCTGCTGCTTCTTGGCTGTGTAACCTTGGGTAGGTCGCTTTGCCTGTGTGAGCCTCAGTTTCCTCATCTGTAAAGTGGGGATGGATATTGACCTCACACAGTTGTGATGTGTGCCATGCTCTTAGCACGGTGCTTGCCCTGGATTCTCCTTGGGTCATTGGATCCTGGATCTTAGGCAACATGACAAACTCAAGCTTCCACCTGATGGTGGGTAGATCTGCTATTAACAGCCCAAAGGGGGCCAAAACGGGCCAAGCTGTGCCCAAGGTAGAAAGTGACCGTATCATGGGAGATATCATGATAAAACACTGGGAATTCGGAGCGGGGAGACATCTCTTCGGGGCGGGGCAGGTGGTTGTAAACAAGGCAGGCTTCACGGTGGGGGAGCTGGTGGGTTTGAAGGCTGGGGCTGCGTCAGACACGGGGAAATGGAGGGAGAGAAGACGTCGAGATTGAGAGGTAGGCAAAGGTAGGTTGTAAATCTGAATCAGCAGGCGCAAAGCAGCAGAAAAGGAGGTGAAAGGCGACCCTCAAAGACATCACGCCCAGGCTGATCTCCGGGCTCCTCTGCGTCGTGGCAGACATGAGGCTGGGCATGGCTGCTCTTCCCTGGGTAGTGAAGACCCCCCCTTTCTGTTTGCCTCTTCCCTCTCAGATGGGCCCCGAGACGCTCCGGAGCTCAACTTTCATTCTCAACTCTGCCTGCAGGTGTATTGGCCATACCTGTAGGGTTCTGCAGAGGCGCCCCCCTTTGGTGTAATCCTTAATGAAGGCAATCTGTGAAATGCTCTTCATTTACTCATTCCACCATCATGTCCGGAGCACCTGTTAGTGCCCCAGGCTTTGAGGACACAGCAGCGAATGAGATACCTGATCACAGAGCTTCCGTTTGTCTCAGAGATGCTGTCTGGGCACTGTTTACGTATTTATTTTTAATTTTTCAATTGATGTATAGTTGATTTACAATGCTGTGTTAACTTCTGACGTACAGCAAGATGATTCAGTCATACATATATACACATTCTTTTTTAATATTCTTTTCCATTATGGTTTATCATAGGATATTGGGTACAGTTCTCTGTGCTGTACAGTAGGACCTTGTTGTTTATCCATCCTGTATATAAAGCTTACATCTGCTACCCCCAGCCTCCCACTCCATCCCTCCTCCACCCCCCTCCCCCTTGGCAACCACCAGTCTGTTCTCTATGTCCATGAGTCTTGTTTCTGTTTCATAGATGGGTTCATTTGTGTCGTATTTTAGATTCCACATATAAGTGATATCACATGGTGTTTGTCTTTCTCTTTCTGACTTAACTTCACTTAGTATGATAATCTCTAGTTGCATCCATGTTGCTACAAATGGCATTATTTTATTCTTTTTTATGGCTGAGTAGTATTCATTGTATATACGCACCACATCTTCTCTATCCATTCATCTGTCGATGGACATTTAGGTTGCTTCCATGCCTTGGCTATTGTGTATAGTGCTACTATAAATATAGGGGTGCATGTATCTTTTTGAATTAGAGTTTTGTCTGGATATATGCATCTGGGCACTGTTTAGATGAGCTGGGGAATGCCCTCTTTTGGTGCAAGGATTCCAAGTGGTCTATACATACACTTTAATATTAGAACAGCAGCTCCGCAAGGGTGGTCACTTGCCTTCTGGTTCTCTGCTGCACCCCCAGCGCCTTGAATGGTGCCTGGCATGTAGGTGCTCAATAAATGTTCATTGAGTATAAGTGCGTGAATACTAAACACTGATATTGGGAACCAAAGAGAAGTATATATTTAGGGATCAAAATTAAGTCAAACATGGGACTTCCCTGGTGGTCCGGTGGTTAAGAATCTTCTTTCCAATGCAGGGGACTCGGGTTTGATCCCTGGTTGGGGAACTAAGATTCCACATGCCGTGGAGGAACTAAGATTCCACATGCCATGGGGCAGCTAAGCCTGCACGCTGCAACTACTGAGCCCACGCACTCTGGAGCCCCTGTGCTACAGCTACAGAGCCCACACGCTCTGGAGCCTGCGCACCACAACTAGAGAGAAGCTCACGCGCCGAAACGAAAGATCCCGTGTGCCGCAACTAAGACCGGATGCAGCCAAAAATAAACAAATAAATAAATATTAAAAAAAATTAATTCAGACATCCCCAAATATCACTGCTTGATGTGATTTGGATTTCTAGGATTCAGAGAGAGAGAGAGAGAGAGAGAGAGAGAGAGAGAGAGAGATCTCATCTTCACTGTTGCATCACCGTGTGCAGCCTCCATCCTGGTCCAGAATGTGGTCAAGCCCACAGCCTATGCATACCTACATGTAAATACAACCCACAACAGAGGAGAAGTCCACACACATCCTGTAGACGACACAGATAATAAACACGTGAACAAATGCGTCCACAAGGTCATTTCAGATAGTAATCATGGTAAGACTATGAAAGAGACAAGCATGCAGGGTGAGAGGATGAGAGTGATGGGTGAGGAGGGGTGAGGGCCACCTGGGGTAGGGTGGCATGCTGATTGTTCGCCATTCACCCCTCCGCGTCTGTCCACTGCCCCCTGGGCCGTGGGAGACTGCCCTGCGCAGATGCAATGGCCCGGAATTCTGCGTCCTCTGGTTTCTTATTGGTTCTGGCCAGTGGGAGGCATAGGAAGGAAATCAGAGGGCAGAAGGAGAGAAAGGTCGGGGTGTTTCCCCCTCCCCTGCCTTGTTCTTGGCCTGTTGAGGTTTTGACAGTGACTGCATTCCTCTAAGGAGTGGTTCTAAAGTGTGGTCCCCAGACTAGCAGCATCAGCAACCCCTGGGAATTTGTTAGAAATGCAGATTCTCAGGCCCTGCCACAGAAATTCTGATTTTGATGCTTGCTTCGGTGCAGCTAAGCTCCGAGGGGCAGTTCCTCCTCTGTGGCATCATCTCTCGCAGCCTCCTTTCCCTCCCCAGCCCCTTCAGGCTGGAGGAGGTGAGGGCTTCCCACTGTTGCTCACCCCTCGCCCCTGTCCACACGTCTATGAATAGGCCCTTCGCTCAGCAGTCTTCGGTGAGCCCTTTCCAGGGTGCCATCTGTTTCCTGCCAAGATCCTGACTGGTCCAGATGGCCAGGATGTTAATTCATATTCCTTTAGACAGGGCACACCTCCTCCAGGTTACCCAGTCCCCACAGGCTTCCCCAGTCATTGCTGGGTGTTGAGATCTCATGGATTGGCCACCCTTGCATTGGGACTGGGTTCCAAGTCCCATCTGTTGGCTACGGACCTTGGAGCGAGATGCAAGGATGAGGAACCTTGTGCAGGATGTTTCCCTTCGAGGCTATGGTGGGTCTGAATCGGCACGCTCCCTTCTTACAGGCAAGGTACTTCCCATTAGTTTATTCCTCTGGTCTAATGGGACTGAACGTCCATTCTCTGGGATAGTGAGAAATTCAGATCTCACATAATGAAGGTTCCCTCACAGCCCTGGGGTGATGTGAAGTTTTCAGAACTTTTGGGAGAATCTCTGGTCTTCTTCTGCCCCTCTTGTCCTCATTGCTCATGGTTTCCTGGGCCCATGGGGGCCCTGAGACCCTCACTGGGGTGCAGGATTTTTGTTAAACCTGTGACCTCTGACCCCAAAGTCCAGCTTTCCCAGGCTGTTTTCCTAGAAGGTCCTGACATCTCCATAGGGGGCTGTGGAGGTCCTGTACCTCATGGACCCCCAAAAACGTCTCCCCAGGGGTCTGCTGGCTCTATCCTCCTCCTGCACAAATTCCCTCCTCTGCCCCTCCCTGAAGTGGGGCAGCGTTACCCTCCAGGGGCCCTCTGGGAACACAGTGGATCTTTAGGGAACTCTCCTCCTGGGGAGGAGAGGCTGACACCCATTCGTCCACTTGATCTTGGTAGCTCATCTTGGGTCAGAGAGAATCAGAGTGGGAAGAAGTGATGGGAGAAAGGGCATCTTCATGGGGCAAAAATGAGGCAGTTACCAGGCAATGTCCAATGGTTAGGGGGAGACAACGGAAGGTGCGGGGCCGTAGGGGAACCCATGTATCGCTGCAGCTGCCACTTGGCTGGACTCCTGCCTGCTGAGCTGTCCTAGCTGTGTCACCTGGTGGTTGGCACCAAGCCCTACAGATCCACCCTGTAATAAGCACTACAGGAACACTAGCATTAGTGATTTTCACTTTTTATAGGTAGGGAAATTGAGGCGCCAAAAGGCTAACGTTGATGTTACATATCTAATAGGTGATGGAGCCAGGCTGAACCCACGCAGGTCTGGCTCTAGAGCCACATACCACCACTCTTCTGTGTTTGGATTTTAGTTATTAGACTTGGTGACCAGTGAAATATCCAGTTGTGCTTATGTCATTACTATGATTTTTCCTTAAAGCTCAGCTTTGCCCTGCACAGGGAGTGTTGGGCCAAGTTTGACCATCTCTGCTCAAACATCTTCTATTTGGTCTTGTCTACGTAGCAGAAATAGAAGCGTGAGAGCCATTTTATTTAGTCCCTGGTGGATTTTCCCTATCTGCATGGAGGT
Organism: Globicephala melas; assembly: GCF_963455315.2. Taxonomy (NCBI): domain Eukaryota; kingdom Metazoa; phylum Chordata; class Mammalia; order Artiodactyla; family Delphinidae; genus Globicephala; species Globicephala melas. The sequence goes on from NC_083328.1 coordinate 16,928,949, forward strand.
ATGTTCTCAGAGAGTTACTTTTAGGACCTAGTAGCTCTGCACAGTGGGAATGGCTAGCTGCAAATGGGAATAGATAGCTGGAAAAACTTTAGGGCATGGAGTTTGGGGTCTATGTACTGGGTTGAGTCCATCACTTACTGGCTCTGTGGTCTTGGGCAAGTCATTGAAAGCTCAGAGCCTCAGTTTGCTTGTCTCTAAAATGGGGATTCTCAGAACTACATTGTAGGTTGTTGTGGAATTAAAGAGAAAGTAAACACACTTTTACAATAAAACTACTCAACAAACTAGAAATAGAAGAGAACTTCCGCAACCCGATAAAGAGTATCTATGAAAAAGAATACAGTTAACATCATACTTGTGGTACAAGAATGAATTCTTTCCCTTTCATATCAGGAACAAGACAAGGATGCCTGCTCTTGCCACTTCTAGTCAACATTATACTGGAGGTTTTGGCCAGAGCAATTAGTCAAGAAAAAGAAATAAATGACATCGAGATTAAAAGGAAAAAGTGAAACTATATCTATTTGTAGATTACATGATCTTGTATATAGTAAATCCTAAGAATCCGCTAAAAACTATCGGAACTAATAAATGAATTCAGCAGGATTTCAGGGTACAAGGTCAGAGCAAAAGCCCATAAAATGTTTTAATTTCTTTCAGAATCAGAATAAAAAAAATCTTTTAGGTGAAGAAAAATTTTAATATATAATGTTAATATATTAATCTTTAACCAATGCATTTGTAAAATTCAATTTTTTAAAATTTATTTATTTATTTTTTGCGGTACGCAGGCCTCTCACTGTTGTGGCCTCTCCCGTTGCGGAGCACAGGCTCCGGACGCATAGGCTCAGCGGCCATGGCTCATGGACCCAGCCGCTCCGCGGCATGTGGGATCTTCCCGGACTGGGGCACGAACCCGTGTCCCCTGCATCGGCAGGCGGACTCTCAACCACTGCGCCACCAGGGAAGCCCCCTAAAATACAATTTTTAATTTAATTTGTCTTTATTGAGGAAGAGACTCCAAAGGCAAAAGAGCCTAGGGTCCACAAAAGTCTTAATGGGGCCCTGGCTGCTGGTCTGAATTTAGCCATTAAAATTTTCCCTCTCTAGCTCTGAGAAAACAATATAACATAAAGAAAGTTTAAGATGATGCATTCAAAATCTATCCATTCTTAGCACACTACCTATTCTCATTTAAAAAAAATCCTCTTCTGGTTCTTGGCTGTCAGCAAACATCTCTTTATAATCTCAGTATCATTGACTTGCTGTGTGGTCCTGGCTGATCACTCAGTGGCCCTGAGCCTTTTCTATAAAGGAAGGAGAGGGTCCTACATCTCAATATAGAGCCTGGGGAGGAAGCAAGCACGATGGAATCACAGGAGTGGCGTCCATCCACCTGTGGCCTCATGATTCTTTGGAAGGGGTGACATATATAAGAGAGGAATCCACTCCTTAACTCAGCACTTAAGACCCTTCGTGATCTGGCCCCAGCCTTCCTTCTCAGCCTCATCTCTTACCACTCCCTGATATCTGCCTTTGCATTTGTATGGGGCTGGAAGGAGGTTCAGGAGCCCAAACGGGCTTCAAGGGACCTTCTTAGAGGAAAATTTAGGAAGCTTCGAGCAGACACAAGAATTGAGAATGCTGGAAGCTTCCAGATTCTTTTCATCCCCAACCTACATTGACTCCATTTGGACTCAAAGTCTATCTCCTTGTTGGGCTCATCAGTGAAATCTATTTCTTGCTGCTATGCTCAGCAGTAAAACCCTTGAACTAGGAGTTGCAAGCTCACCCTAAAGGTCAGCGAATCTAGTGTCTCAGGGACCAGTGAGGTCTAAGGTCTAGGGGTAAAGCAACAGGGTGTGGTGGGGACTGTGGCAAAGTATAGAGCACGTGTCCCATCTGAGAAAGGACCTTAAGGCTAGGTCACATCTTGCTCTCACTGTGTCCTTGATGGCCAGCATAGGGCCTGGCATCAAGGAGGCTGGGAGGAAAGACTGAAGAGTTGAAGTTTCTTATAGGCATAAGGTTTGGGTGGAAGGCATTCGTTTGTTCATTCATTCATTTACTCATTCATATACCCCTTCAATAAATATTTATTGAGCACTCTCTATGTACCAGGCAGTGTTCTAGGTGCTAGGGGTCCAGCGGGAAGAGAGATGGGGAGAGTCAGGGAAAAGGTGTTTGGAATATTAAATAGACTAGTTAGGAAAGGCCTTCCTGAGAAGGTAAGACTTGGGGAAAGTGATAAAGGAGAGGAAGGGCAAACCATTCAGCTGTCTGGGGGAGGAATGTTCCAGGGAGAAGTAATAGCACGTGCAAAGGTCCTGAGGCAGGAATGTGGCTGGCACATTTAAGGATCAGCAAGGAGGCCAGTGTGGCTGGAGTGGAGTGAGCAAGGGGCAAGCCAGTAGGAAGTGAGGTCAGGGAGGTGATGGGGGCACAGATCACACAGGGCCTTATAGGCCATGGTAAGGACTTAGGTTCTGACTCTGAGTGAATTGAGAACCGTGGGAAAGTTCTGAGAGGAGACGTAATCCATCTTAGGTTATAACAGGACCCTTCTGGTGACTGTGTGGATAAGGGCAGAAACAGGGAGACCCATGCAGAGGCTACTGCAGTAATCCAGGAGGAGATGATGGGGCTGGGACCAGAGGAGGTGGTGAAAAGTAGTTGGATTCTAAGTATATTGGGAAGGTGGACCTGCAGATCAGATGGGGAGGTGTGAGAGAAAGAGAGAAACAAAGGATGATATCAAGGTTCTGGCCTGAGCATCTGGGAGGATGGAGGTACTGTTTTCTGAGCTGGGGATGAATTGAAGATGTGGTACCTGCCTTCACGGGGCTTCCACTTCCAGCTTGTGAGAATCACACACAAAATGATAAGAGTTATAAGGTGACTAGCTGCCACCTAGGAGAGGCCATGGTGCCATGAGAGCTTCTACTAGGGATGAAGTGTGTTCCCAGTCGGGGGGTGGGGGAAGGGAACACGAAGAGTATAGGAGCTGAGAGTAGGGGAGGGGAGGAGGGGCGGGGAGGGGGTGTGGATGGAGAGGCCGGTGGAGGCCAGTCCTGGATCCATGTGAAAGAATTTGGGCTTTATTTTGGGATAAAGTGTTTTGAGCAGGAGTGTGCGTACTTGCGTGTGTGCATGTGATGTAATCAGAGCTGTGTGGTTTGAAAATACCCCTCCAGCTGCAGTGTGGAGAGTGGATTCGACAGAAGCCAGAGTGGAGGTCCAGGGAGCCCAGTGACGGCTTCAGCCCTCATCCTGCTGGGCCTGGAAGGGGTGGAGTCCGTGGAAAGGGCAGGAGGGCTTTAAGGAGGTGGGAGTGACAGGGCTGGATGGATTGGCCCGGGAGGTGACGGAAGGAGGCATCATAGGGACTTGCGGCTTCACCATCCACATTCCTCAGGACGTTGGCTTTCTGGGAATTAGGGTTTAGAGAAAGATGCTGCTCGGGTTAGAGATGTTTGGGCCCCGCTACCCCCAGATCCGTACAGGGCTCGTGGGAGGGGGAGAGGCGGAAGCCTGAAGCTCTCACTTCCTTTCATATTCTGAAAACCTGTCTTTCTTTTTTTTTTCAAAGGTGAGAAATGCCGCAGCTTCATTGACCTGGCCCCAGCATCAGAGAAAGGTAAGTGTGGCCCCAGCTCCGGTGTGCCAGCCTTGCCCTCTCCAGGGACACTTCCCGAAGCCCTGATCCTGTCCTTCAGCATCCCTGGGTGATGGTGCCCCAGGGGCCAGAATCCTGTTGCAAAGCGCTGAGTTCCTTGAGCGGTTAGTGCAGGGGGAGAGGCAGGTGGAGGGACATCATCTTGCCCTCCCCCGCCCCCCAAGTGAGATGGTGCTGAGAGCCATTACACTTCCCTTACTTCCAGTGCGTGCTGGGACTTTGGGGGAGGTAGGCTGGGCGTGCGAAAGTTGGGATGAGGCAAGACCAGTGTTGGCATTGCTTCCAAGTGTAGGATTTGACCTTGGGGGAGGGAAGCCAGACGTTCTGTCTCTGTCGTCTCACAGGTGTGGGGAGGTCCAGCCTGATCGGGCACTGCCATTCAGAAAGGACCCATTGGTGTGCAGGGCTTGACAGCGGAGATTCTGAGCCCAGTGATGCCCAGATATGATTAGGACGGGGCTGCAGCTCGTGTAGGGGGCAGAGCCGTCAGGATTATGTTTAGCTGCAAGTAATGGCGGCCCCAAGTAACTGGCTTCAGTGGAGAAATGTACTGATTCCTTTTAAAAGTTTCAAATCTAGGGTGGCTCTGCTTCATGCGGTCCTCAGGATCCCGGCCCCTGGGGGCCTCTCCATCATCCCTGTGGCCTTTGTCCTCATGGACTAACAGGATGGCTAGAGCTACAGCTGTCACATCTGCACTCCAGGCAACAGGGTAGAGGAAAGGCAAAGAAGAAAGGGCAAAGGTTGCATGTCAACAGTAAGGTTCCCAGAAGTTGCCCCATGACACGGGCTTATATCCCCTTGGCCAGAACTTGATCACAGCTGCAAGGGAGGCTGGGAAATGAGGTCTTTATCCTGGCAACCATGTGCTCAGCTGAAAGGCAGGGGTTTTATCATTAGGAAAGAACAGGAGAATGGATACTGGAGGATGCGCTCCCACAGGAGCGTAGGGCACGGCCGCCTCCCTACTTCCCTGCCCTGCCGCCAAGGAGAACCCTCGCCAAGAGAGAACAGGTGTGCAGGTCTCTTCAGACAGCCTGGAGGTTAGGAGAGGGCTCTGGTCCTGGGAGTCGGGGTGGGGAAACTGAGACAAGAGTTCAGTCCTAAACTGTCCCGACATGGGGGGCCTTGGTGGGCCGAGGCTCAGGGGAAGTTCTTACATCCAGTCTGTGCGGTCACCCACGGCCCCTGCTGGTGGGGCTGAGTTTGCAGTTTCCCTGCAGTGTCAGGAGGTTCAAGGGCCTGAAGTGCCCCGTCTCTGACCCCTCCAGGGTGTTGGGAGAGGTGGGACAGGCAAGGGGGCTGCGTGTCTTTGAGGCTGGTGACGTTCCTGTCTCACAGACGCTGTCCCCTTGAAGAGTTCCAGCCAAGTGGCAGCTGGTGAGACTGAGGGGCATGTGACAGGGAGCCCATAGTGCTCTCGGGTCCAGGAAGAGGCTGGGCTCCCCCTCTGAGCAAGCTTTTTGCAGTGGGGACTACCTCCTCTGTTTCCTCTGCTTCCCAGTGGCGATGCCCTGTTTCGTGGCTACTTGTGGCCATCCCTGAAGTTTCGAGCTGAGCAATTCGGGCCACAGCTTCCAAACTGAGTTCTTCAGAAAATACTACAGCTGCTAATAAATAGCTGATATTTACTGAGCAGGTACAATGTGTCAGGCACTGGGCCAAGCACTTTAAATGTATCAACTGAGAAACCTCCCCACAACCTTGCTAAGAAGAGGCTGACATTCTCACCCCACTTGACAGATGAGAAAACTGAGCCTTAGAGACATTAAGCCACTCACGTCTCACATCTCATAAGGAGCAGAGCCCATGCTCCGTACCCCTCCGTTGTACTGCATCTGAGAAGCCAGTACCTGTAGGCAGCCTCTCCGATGCTCATCCCATAATCCCCAAGGCCTTGGAGTTCCTGGGTCACCTCTGCTCCGAACCTGGCTTCCAGGAAGCTGGGCCTGTGTGTGCATATGTAAATACGTGTGCATGTCTGGTTGAGGGCGAGGATATGCACGCATGGGCAGGTGCTCCTCTGAGAGTGTGCACGTGGGTCTCGTGTGTGTGCCTGCGTGCACGCTCGTGGGTGAGTGTGGGCACGGAGGCATGTACACATGTGTGCACGTATGAGCGTGTGGATGTGCGTACATGCGTGTGTGTGTCCACATACAGTGTGGACTGTATGGTGGCTTATTCCTGCCTCGTGTGTGAGGACCGAGGCCCCAGAGGGCTTGTATCTTTGTGTTTTACTGGCCTCGTAATTTGACTTTCAGGGCTTGGTGGCCACGCCGAAGACCTTCTGGCTGTACATAGAAAAACGTTTATAAGAAGCCTGAGTGGGCTGGCTTTGCAGGCCAGTTTTCATGGGCTCACTGCCTCTCAAGCACTTAGGCTCGCCTTTGGGGCTGGCGGGGTTTGGTCAGGCAGCTCTGTGGCCTGTTCCTGAACCTCCCGGCCCAGTCCTCCCAGGGGCACCTGCAGGAGCCTAGTGTCCCCGGACCCCTCCATGTGCTCGCCGAGTCCTCTCCACGCTGTCTGTTTCACAGATGAGGACCCAGGCTGCAGAGAGAGGGGGACTGGTTCAGGGTCACACAGGGAGTCCGGGCCGATATTGGAGCCCAGACGTGTTCTCTCCCAAAGAACACCCTTCTCCCACGTTCTGGCTGCACCCACTCCCGCTGTGACCTCCTTCCTGCTCTGCAAAATCCGATCATAATAACTAGTGTTAGGTGACACCAACACAGACTGGCTTTCATGCTGTGCTTACCACGTGCCAGGTGCTGTTCTGAGAACTTTATACCTGGTGGCTCATTTAATCCCATTTTACAGATGAGGAGACTGAGGCCTAGAGAGTTAATTGACTTGCCCAAAGTCACACAGTTAGGATGCTGGGATTTAAAACTGAGCTGCCTGGCTCTTAAATGTCTGGTTCTTCTGCTGAAAAGCTAGACCTTCCGAACCCCTCTCTCTCTCTCTCTCTCTCTCTGTGTGTGTGTGTGTGTGTGTGTTTGTGAGTGAGTAATTGAGGCCCTTCTGAAATGGGCCCCGTCTTTGCCATTTTCTCCAATACCCTCTGTCCTTTCCTCCCTACCCTCTCCCCTGGCAAAATACGTGTCTGTCATCAGTGTTTTTCCCATGGCATATTTTTGTTAGTTCTCCTGATCATTCTAGCTTTGTGCTTCACGTGGGAAATACCTTTTCATTTTAAACTAGCTTAAGCCACAACCATTTTTCATCTGGATTCCTGCCACAGTCTCTCAACTGGTTATGTCCTTCCATTTTTGACCCCTGCTTCACTGGTGGCCAGAATGACCCTGTTGAAGCATCGATCATCTCACGTGGCTCCCTGTTTAAAACCCTCCCTTGGCTCCATCTCATTCAGAGTAAAATTCAGTGTCCTCATCTTGGCCGGTAAGGTCTGGGGGATCTGGCCCTGTACATCCGGGATCTCATCTCCTGTCATCTCCCCTCCCTCACCATACTTCAGGTCTCCAAAATCTTTACTGTTCCTGAGTCAGCCAAGCTAGTGTGTGCCTTGCTGTTTCCTGCTCCTGGAACGCTGTTCTCTCAGCTCTCTGCACAGCTGGTCCCTTCTCATCACTCAAACGTCACACCTTCAGGGCAGCCTTCCTTGAACATCCTTAGAGCAGCCCTTCCTCCTGCCAAGTCCTTCTCCACTCTCTTCAATGTTTCGTTGTCTTTACATCACATAAGAAATGTACTCAGTGCTTCTTTGATTAACTGTGGTCTCCCCCAAAAGAACGTCAGCTCCATGAGGGCAGGGATTTTTGTTTTGTTTGTGACTCACTGTATCCCCAGGGCCCAAAGCAATGCCTGCCACTGTTGAATTAATGAAAAATGAACATTGAGTTTTAACTGTATACACTCTTGTTATAAAAATTATAACAATTTTTAAACGTGTAAATGAGAAATGAAAGTCTCTTATAAGCCCACCCTTAGATATTCACTGGTAATGGTTTGGTTTATTAGTTCCTGAAGAAAGTTAGAAGGATGAAAGATAGATAGATAGATAAATACACACACATACGTATATACACATATATACTTACACACCTGTATAAAATCATAGATTGCTTTTTATATCAATACATAGAACTCACTTATCTTTTGGAACAGCTGTTTAATAGCCCATCACATAGAAACAATTTATTTAACCAAGCCCTATCACTGGACATTCAGATTATATCCCCAGTACACTTTGAGACTCTTGTATCACAGCTGAATAATAGTAACCTGTACACATATCTTTCTCCCTCACGAGAATGGGGCCCTCCGAGCAGTGGTTTCTTATTTACCTCTGGGCCTCCAGGGCCCAGCCCAGCACTGGAGCCCTACTGGCAGAGCAGAGTAATAAATTCTCTGACAAAGATCTGCCCAGCAGGACATGAGAGGCAGAGGAGGAGGAATGAATTAAGGACGCTTGAGCAGTTTGTGAAGATGAAATGTGCAAATGCAGATAAACAGCAACGTCTGTGTATTGTGAACTTGTTACTGAAAATGCAGAGGAAAAGCTTCTTATGCTTCCTAATCTTCCTCTTCAAGGTTTCCCTTGTCTCTCCAAATCGCAACCTCTTATCCCCTGGGGCCAGATTCTCCTACCAAATAATTGTGACCAACTGGGTACTTTTCAAACCTAGTGTATTGGTCAGCAATAGTCACTATAATGCTGTGTAACAAGCCATCCCCAAACTCAGTGGCACTCGGCGTGTAGTTTTTTGCTTGCATGTCTGTGGGTTGGCTTAGGTTTAGCTGATGTAGGCTGTCTTGGTTCCAGGCTGCAGACTGGGCTCAAGTCCGCTCCACGTGTATTCTTTTTTGGGGGCCAAATAGAAGGGACAGAAATGCAAGGTGGCTAACTGCACAAGTACATAAAAAAAAAAAAAATTTCCTTTTTTTTTTTTGGCTGCACTGTGCAGCATGCAGGGTCTTAGTACCCCGACCAGGGATTCACCCATGCCCCCTGCCATGGCAGCATGGAGTCTTAACCACTGGACTGCCACGGGAGTCCCACGCACAAGCACATTTAAAACCTGTGCTTACATCCTATCTGCTAACACCCTGTTGGCTAAAGCAAGTCATGGGGTTGCATCCAACATCAGTGGGGCAAGAAATACACGACCCAGGCACGACCCACGTGGAGGGTGGAGTGGGGATGAATATTTGCTGAGTGATAGTCTAATCTGCCACGCCTGGGCCTGACCACAGGCCTTAAGGATGATTGACAGCTGGCTGTGCTGGAACTGGCCCAGCTGGGTTTCTGGGTGTATGTGCTTAATTTGCTTCTCAGGGTCTCCTCTGGTCATTGTCATCCCAAAGTGACTTATTTATTTTTCCGAAAGTACCCAGAATATTTGAGGGAGGTAATTCATTCCTTCCCCAAACAATCCATTGAGCAACCTCTGCATGCCAGTCACCTGCACACACGCCTTCCAATTCAACACGTATTTCCTGAGCACCTACTTTAATCCAAGTTCTGGGCTAGGTATGGGGGGCAATGCAAGGACGAATGAGGTGAAGGTCCCTGCCCTACAGGAGTGGGAGAGAGCTACGGAAATGGTTATCAGGCACCGTGGGAGGGCTCCAGCCAAGGAACAAGGAGGCCACCCTCCAGTGCAAAAGACTAGGGACATGATGGCAGCCACCTCCGATCCTGCCGTGGGGCAGGGGTGGGGGCGTCCATGAGGATTTTTGGGTTTTCTGCCCTTTGTTATGTTAACTGGACCCCCCAGTAAAGATCTGTCCCAAGTCATTTGTCAAGGTACGGTATGGGGAAAATTCCCAGTTCCTAAATCCCAGGTTGGAGCTTCCCCTCACAGGTGGATGGGTTCTCACTGTGAATGAACGAAGGAAGAAGGAAGGAAGGAAGGAAGGAGGGAAGGAATTGAGCTCGTCCTGATTCATATTTGCCACCCAGGCTGTACTGGTAAATCGCTGTGATTCCTCAATGCCCATCAACACACACCGTGGAGTACCGTGCAGTCTCCAGCTTCTCTCAGCGGTACGGATGTTGGGCAAACGGAGCCAGATTCAGAAGAACACACAGTATGTGATTCCATTTGTATAAAACTGGAAATCAGGCAAAACGGATCTGTGCCGTCAGAAGTCAGGACAGGGGTTACCCTTGAAGAGCGAGTGTGACTGAAAGGGAGCCAGTGGAGGGCTCTGGCGATGTTAGGTTTCTTAAGCCGGTGCTAGTTACACGATGAGTTCAGTTTATGAAAGTTCATCAAGCTGTACGTTTGTGATCAATGCCCTTTTCTGTATAGGTGATACTTCCATAAAAAGTAAAACAAAAATTTCCCGCGCTGAATTCTAAATTATCCTTCTAAACTGGAAATCCAACTCCATCAGCCTCCCGCTTAAAGGCCTTTCCTGGCTCCTAAACGTACACCATGTAACACGACACTCGTGGCCCTTCGTGATCTAGTGTGTGTCCGCCTTTTCCACTCCGCCTCCTGTAATCCCTCATGTGGACCTTGTGCTCCAGCCCCGCCTCCTTACTTGAACGCATTTCCCCCCAAACTCTCCATCATATGTCGTGCCTCTGTGCCTCTGCATATTCTCTTCCCTCTGCCTGACCTACCTTTACCACCTCTTGTTTGCCAGGAAAACTTCTGTTTATCCTTCAAAGCCCAGTTAAGACATGACCTCTTCTGAAAAGGCACCTCGGACCCCAGAAGTACCCACTGGTGCTATTAGCACCCATCACACTGCCTTGAGATGGTCTCCTCCACCAGACTGGACACTCCCTGAGGACAGGCACTGGATCTTGTCTTTCCAGTGGCTTCCGTGCCCCAGATGGGGTTGGCACACAACAAGAATTTAATAAAGTTTTGTTGAATGAAGGAAAGAAGGAAGGAAGGAACAGGGGCCACGTTATAGATACTGGGTGTCCCATTTGGGTTTGGAAATCTGGATCCCGACTCTGGAAGCCGTGGTCTCCTCTGTCCCGCCTGGGCTGAGCTGTGTTTTAAGCCATCCCGGCTCCCTGCCCCTCTTTCCCAGGGAGCTGGGATTTTGGGCGATTTTTGTGAAACGATCTCCTAAGCTTGTAGGTTTCATTTGTTTAATATTTCAGGGATATGCAACGATGTGGTGGCTCTGTGGCCGCAATCCCTAGTCTTGCGTGAGTTATTTCTCAACTGAGTTCCTATGAGAGTCTCCTGTTGCTTCCCTCAACCTCTCTGTTCTCCGTCTGAAATCGATTTACAATTCTGCGGCTCACTTAATTTATTTAGTGCATTTTATTGATTTATGTCATAGAACTGAAAGGTGCATAGATCAGAACATGCCGAACAGGGAAGGGAGAGGGGAACCAGCTTCCACAGTTGCCCGGACTCTGACATCGAACTGCAAGCAGGTCAGCCTGCTGGCGGCAGCCTGAACACACCGAGTCACTGGTGCGTCCTCGTGCCTGTGCATTAATCCTGGGTGATCTTTTCTCCCTGGCTGCTTGGGGGACTCACTGTCACCTTCACCTGCCAACCCAAAGGTCCTGCCTCTGTGAAGTCCTCTCTGGCCCCCAGGCTGAGTTAGTTATGCCCGCTCTGGGCTCCCAAGTCACCGAGTACATGCCTGTGGTCCAGGGCCTGACAAAAAGGGAACTGTGATTCTTTCATCCCAACAAGACAGACAGTTCAGGACACAAAGAGGCAAGAGACTGGCCCGAGTGGTCCACACGTCCATTTTTCCCTCTCACCTGCCATTCCCAGACAACATTGAGCTAGTTTTTGCAGCCCTCTGACCGTGGGTGGGGCATCGTTTGTCTGAATGGCCCTGGTCCTTCTGTGGAGGCAGCAGAGCTCTGGCATCCTCCTGCAGAAGGAGATCATTTCCTGGCCATTCTCAATAAACTCACAACACAGGCCACCTCACCTGGAGCCATTCCATTCTTGGAAGCAGGGCAGGCTGCAGCCTTGTTTTCGGGGAAGGGCTGCAGGGACCTTTGTCCACCTTCCCTCCACCTTCCCAGGGCAGGCTAGTGGGCAGCATCCCTCGGTGCCAGGCTGTGTGCCAGGAGCTGGGTCAGTGAGGAGAACGCCTCACAGCTTCCGACCTTGAGGAGCCTTCTAGTCGGGGAGACACACAAGGAGGTAGAGAGTCACATCTGTGAATCAGGGACCCATGGGGGTGCCCAGAGGCCTGTGGAAGGAAAGATGGCAGTATAGGAAGGCTGTGTGGAGGGTTCCATGTGGGGAGGGTCCTGAAGGATGAGTGGCATTCCTTCTACTGCATAAGAGGCACGGCGGTGGAGGGGTGTCATTCCTGGTAGAATGAATGACATGTGCAAAGACGTGAGACCCAGTATCCTTGTGCCAGGCACGTGACAGATGTGCAGTAGACACTTGCTGAATGACTGAAGAGTGGAAGGAAGGTGTAACCCCGAGAGGTTAAGTGCCTTGCTCAAAGTCACACAGCAAATTTAGGTTAGAGTCACCTGCCAGGATCCTGAGGGCTTTTAATCAGCATCCCAACCACCCTGCCAACACCACCCATCCTTTCTCATCTCACCCTTCCTTCCCACCCATTCCTCCAGCCTCATTTTCTCTAGCATCACACATGGTCCTCCCACCTCCCTCATTCTGAAGTGCTGGTTCTGCCACTTTCGTTCTGAAATTCTGGATTCCTCTAATTACGTGCTCTTATTAAAAGTGATTAAACCCCCGTGCCGGTGGAGGACTGCTCCCGGAGATCACAACATCCAATAATTGCTTTAGTTGCTCTAATTCCAATTATTCAAGATTATCTTTCCAGGTAATTAGGTGTCTGGGTAGTCCCGCCCGTTCGCTCTCTCAGAGAGTGTCATATTAACCCCAAACGGTGACCAGCTTTCATGTTTCATAATTGGAAACAGTTTCTCCATGGTGAGAAGACTCCGTTAAGTGTAAACAGTGGTAATTAACATTTCGAAATGACTCTTCGGTCTTATCATACTTTGGTTTGAGAAATTACCTCGGATGCTTAAATCCAGCTCTTTGCCCCTCTGAGCAGAGGTTTCAGCAGCATTGGGGAAATAGGGCTTGCTGAACTGCACGGGGGTGGAGGCATTTGAAGGATGGCTCCTTTGCACATTCTAGGAAAGTCTTTGCATGGGCTCGTTTCCTTCTGGATCTCTGCCTGGATGGGAGGCCTTGGGATGGAATTTGCCGTAAGACCCTTCCATTTGGCCCAGGCTTTGCATTCACACAGGACCTCCACTTTAGACAAATGATGAGTCCTTCAAATGAAGTTGTACCATCAAGGCCACCAGGTACAGTTGTGTAGGTTACCCACTGTGCAACTCTGGGGGTCATGATTCATCTACGTGAGTGGCATTGGGTTGGGCAGTGCACATCCTGTACGACTGTAGGCAGGGGCTGGGGATACACAGACTGGGTTAAAAGAAGACAACATTCAACATACAGGTCTATACCTGCACCTCATTGCTGAACCGCACTGCCTGTGAGGAGCAGGGAATTTATAACCCGATTTTGTTATGTTTCTTTTCTAATTGATATAATTTCATTTATATAATATACAAAGAGTGAAAGGCACAGAGTTTACATGTACAGTTCAGTGAGTTTCAAGAAATGCATACATCCATGTAGCCCACATCCTTGCCAAGATGTAGAACCAGGGCCAGCTTCGTGGGCACGTGACCTTATAGTCGCATAGGGTTCCGTGCACGGAAGGACCCTCCGTTTGGTTTAGTGCTATACTGTAACTGTCTTGAAATTCTTTTTTTTTTTTGAGTTTCTGAAGCAGGGTTTATTTATTTATTTATTTTTTGGCTAGGCCACATAGCTTGCAGGATCTTAGTTCCCTGACCAGGGATCAAACCCACACCCTCAGCAGTGAAAGAGTGGAGTCCTAACCACTGGACCACCAGGGAATTCCCCCTGAAGCAGGGTTTAAATAGACTTTATTGTTACAAGGGAGGCCCTACCGAGCAGCGCCTTCTAAATGGATACATGTGGTCCCAGGATGGCAACATGGAGAAATGGAGAGGTCATGATTGCAGAAGAGGTCACTGTAACTGAAGGACAGGATCCCGGGGAGGCCGGCCAGGAATGCAGCAGACATGATCAGGACAGGCCGGGGTGGCCAGGTCGCAGGCTGAGGGAGAGGACAGCTACTGTCTCTCCCGCTTCTTATAGTTCTGCGGCTGTGACAGGACCCAGCCCGACGGCAGGAGGAAACACAGGAAGCAGGAGGTGAGCCCAATGGCGATATCCATGGTTCCGAGCTGCTCCCGCAGCGGCTTGGAATGGATCTGGGCCCGCGGCATGGGGAGCCGCCGGGCCGGGCCTGTCAGGGCCCTCAGCGGCAGTGGAGTCAGCACAGACATGACCGCACAGAGTAGACTGCAGGTAGCAGGCAGCCGGAACCCAAGGTCGCGAAGTCAAAATCTGTCTTGAAATTCTTAATAATTTTTTCAACAAGAGGCCCTGAATTTTCTTTTTTTTTTTTTAAATTAAATTAATTAATTAATTTGGCTGCGTTGGGTCTTCGTTGCAGTGTGCTGGCTTTCTCTAGTTGCGGCGACCGGGGGCTACTCTTTGTTGCGGTGCGTGGGCTTCTCATTGCAATGGCTTCTCTTGTTGCGGAGCATGGGCTCTAGGCACGTGGGCTTCAGTAGTTGTGGCACGTGGGCTCAGTAGTTGTAGCTCGGGGGCTCTAGAGCGCAGGCTCAGTAGTTGTGGTGCACGGGCTTAGTTGCTCTGCGGCATGTGGGATTTTCCCGGACCAGGGCTTGAACCCATGCCCCCTGCATGGGCGGGCAGATTCTTAACCACTGTGCCACCAGGGAAGTCCCCTGAATTTTCATTTTTGCACTGCCCTCCCGATTTGGGCTGTATACTGCACCCCCATATTATTATTCACTCACTATTTCTCTTTACGTTGATTCACTTACAGAGTCGAATTATTTTCTCCCCATCCTGAGCAATGAGATCTGTCAATTCACGGTTTTAGTGTGCCATGTTATTTTTTTCCGAGGTGCTTTAAAATAAATAATAATAGTACCAAAAACTTATTTCTGTTTTGCCAATGTGTCAGACGCAGCTGATTCCCCCAACAACTCAGTGAGTTTGTGCTGTCGTTAAACTATGTGATGGGTGGGGAAACTGAGGCCCAGAGAAGTTAAGTTAACTTGCCCAAGGCCATATGGGTTGCAGTGGTGGTGCTGGCTTGGAACCTGGGCAGGTGGGCTGCAGAGTCCTTGTGCTTTACCATTCCACTTGCTGCCTTGATGTGAGCTATTAAAATAGAAAAAGAATCCCCGCGACTAGGGAAGGACTAAAATCTAATGAAAGGAAGGGACGAGGTAAGTGTTGTCTGGGTGGGGCTGGGAGGGAGAAAGGGCCGTCATACCACATGGGATGACACTTGTCATCCTCCAAAGCCCTTATGACTCATGCATCTAATGCTGCTTCCTTCGTCTAACCATCACACGTGGGCTGTCAGGTGGGAAGGCCTCAGAGAGCTAGTCTCACATGTTCCATTTTGCAGATAAGAAAACTGAGGCCCTGAGATAAAACTCTTCGTGGCTGCCGTGGCCTGAGTACAGGTAGACCTCAGAGATATTGCGGGGTCAGTTCCAGGCCACCGCAATGAAGCAAATATCGCAATAAAGCAAGTCACACCAATTGTTTGGTTTCCCAGCGCATAGAAGAGTTATGTTTACACAATACTGTAGTCTATTAAGTGTGCAACAGCGTTATGTCTAAAATACAATGTGCATACCTTAATTAAAAATACTTTATTGCTAAAAAATGCTAACCGTCGTCTGACAATGCGAGGTTGCCACAAATCTTCAATTTGTAAAAGCAGTATCTTCAAAATGCAGTAACAAGGTGCGCCTGTATAATGAGTGTACAAGTGGCGTACCAGTCCCCACTCTGGGGCAGCCTCCCCCAGCCCAGCCCTGGCAATTCTAGGAACACTTACTGAGCACCTGCTACATACCAGTCCCTTTCAGGCATCTTATCCCATTTAATCTTCTCAACAGCCCACAAAGTGGGTTTACTGTTATCCCTCTTTTCAGATCAGGAAGCTGAGGCTCAGGCTAAGACACTTGCTCCCGGTCCAGGGAGGGGCAGAGCTTGGATTTAATCACAGAGCTGAGTGCAGTGTTAATGCAGAGCACGGGCTCTGGATTCAAATTGTGACTCTGCCTCATCAGCTGTGGGACCTCAGCCATGCTTCTCGTCCTCTTTATGGCTCACTTTCTTCATCTGAAAGATGGGGGAAATAGCATCCACTCTGTGGAATTCTTCCGAGAGTCAAATGGAATAATCCACGCGAGGGGTTAGCACAAGGTCTGTCTCAATCAGCACTAGCTTGAATGAATATTCCAGCATATTTCCGCCATCTCCTCCGTTCGGCCCGACCAGCTGGAAAGCTAACTTGGCAAGAACTCAAATTTGAGTTTACTTCTACTCAACTAACCTGCATTGACTCATGCACAGAATTCCATTCCCTGCTAAATACTTTCACATCTCTTGGTTCATTTAATTCTGTTGACAGCTCTTTGAGGAGGTGCTGTTATCTCTGGTTTACACCCAAGGAAACAGACTCAGAGAAGTTGAGCTACTTGCCTGAGGTCACACAGCAAAGCAATGTATCCCATCAGTCACGTGCTATTTCTGCCACACCTCACAGGTCTTTCTACCCTGCCTGGGGCCTCCTGGCCCCTCTTCCACTCCTTGGACCCAGGAAGTTCTTTGGTTGGCTTTGCTGTGTGTTCTGACCCAGCCAGGTGGCCCCATTGGCTCACAGCTGTCAGGGCCTGCGTGGAGCAGAGGGAGGTGGCAGCTAAGGGGACCCATGGCTGCTGCTGCTCCTGGCACCCTCTGCTCCTCACGCACCACATCTGCTGGCTCCCGCAGACTCGTCATTTGCAACCATCTGCCGGGCTCCCTGGAGGCGCTAAGTCTGTGATGTGACACAGAATCTGCCAAACCCACTGCCTTTAGCCTGTGTGAGGAGCAGAGAGACCTTATCTATATCTTGAACCCACTAGGAACGATGGGCTTAAGTTAGAGGCCCTTTCAGGCCCTGGAGGGCTGAAGCCCCTGCCCTGGTTTGCTACCCAGGAATTTGCTCCTGCAGACCTGGTGCCGTTTCTGGAGCCAGCCTGACTCCCATGGGCTCTGCTTCGCTTAGGCTTTCCCCTGAAATTTCATTTTGAGTTTAAAAAGTCCTGTGTCTCTTGGCAGGGATGCCCTGGTCCCCTGCTTGTCCACAGAATCTCTGGCCTCATGGGCTTCTGGTATTCAGCGTGTGTTTTGCCAAAGGCAGAGAAAGGCCCGGTGTGTGTGTGCGCACTTGTTCCGGAGACACGAGGAAGGAAAGTGGTTTCTCCGAAGCTGGTGTCTGTCTGTTGGTCTCATCACACACTCCTCTTCCCTGGCCCATCTCTGGTGGTGAGGGCAGAAGCTGTTGGTTTTATTCGTTAGTTAAAATTTTTTTTGATTGGGGGGTACCAGCCTTTTTGAGATATAATTCACTTACCATTTGTTTGTCCCCTTAAAGTTCAGTGGTTTTTAGTGTATTCACAGAGTTGTGCAATCATCACCACTATGAATTATAGAATATTTTCATCACCCTGGAAAGAAACACTGTTTCCTTTAGCCATCATCCCTCAATCCACCAGACCCCACAGACTCACACAACCAACGATCTCCTTTCTGTCATTGTAGATTTGTCAATTCTGGACATATACGAACAGAATCATATAACATGAGGATTTTTGTGCCTGACTTCTTTTACTTAGCATAATGTGGTTTTTTTTTTTGCGGTACATGGGCCTCTCACTGTTGTGGCCTCTCCCGTTGCGGAGCACAGGCTCCGGTCGCACAGGCTCAGCGGCCATGGCTCGTGGGCCCAGCCGCTCTGCAGCATGTGGGATCTTCCCAGACCGGAGCACGAACCTATGTCCCCTGCATCGGCAGGCGGACTCTCAACCACTGCGCCACCAGGGAAGCCCTTAGCATAATGTTTTAAAGGTTCATTCATACTGTAACATGTATCAGTACTTCATTTCTTTTTATTGCCAAATAATATTTCATTGTGTAGAGATTTATCTATCAACCCTTTTTAAAATTGGGAAATGCAGCACGATTCCAAAAAGTACATAAAATATATAGCTTAACAAATAGTTGAAAGCAAAAACTTTATTACCACTGAGGTCAAAGAAGAAGATCATTGCCAGCATGCCATGTGCCCCTTCCTGAGCACTACCAGCTCCTGTCTCCAGAGGAGAGTAGTCACTGCCTTGCTTAGGTGTACCTCAGGGTTGGCAAAGCATGGCCCGCTACTTGTTTTTTTTGTTTGTTTTTGTTTTTGCGGTACGCGGGCCTCTCACTGTTGCGGCCTCTCCCGTTGCGGAGCACAGGCTCCGGACGCGCAGGCTCAGCGGCCATGGCTCACGGGCCCAGCCGCTCCGCGGCATGTGGGATCTTCCCAGACCGGGGCACGAACCCGTGTCCCCTGCAACGGCAGGTGGACTCTCAACCACTGCGCCACCAGGGAAGCCCCCGCTACTTGTTTTTGTAAATAAAGTTTTACTGGAACACAGCTACGCTCATTCCCTTATGTATATCCCTGGCTGCTTCCATGTTATAATGGCAGAGTTGAGCAGTTATGGCAGAGATGGTATGGCCTGAAAAACATAAGATATTTCCTCCCTGGCTCTTTACAGAAAAGGTTAGCTGACCCAGCTTCATAGTTTACCATCAAGTATGCAAACTTAAACACAATAGATTTGCTTGTTTTTGAACTTTCTACATAAATGTGATCAAATGATGAAACTTTTTTGTCTGGCTTCTTTTGCTTAACGTTATGTTGATCATTATTGTAGTCCATTCGGGCTGCTAAAAACAACAGAAATTTATTTCTTACAATTTTGGAGGCTGGAAGTCCAAGACCAAGGCATCGCCAGATTCAGTGTCTGGTGGGAACCTGTTCCTTGGTTCACAGATGCCCGTCTTCTTGCTGTGTTCTCACAGGGCAGAAGGGGTGAGGGAGCTCTCTGGGGTCTCTTTTTATAAGTTATTAATCCCTTTCATGAGGGGTCCACCTTCATGATCTAATCACCCCCAAATGCCCCACCTCCAAGTACCATCACATTGGGAGTTAGAATTTCAACATATGAATCTGTGTGTGTGTAGGGGACACAGACATGCAGTCTATAGCAATCACGTAGCTGTAGTTTGTTCATTTTTATTGCTGTGTAATATTCCATTGTGTGACTCTAAGACCTTCTGCTTGTTCGTTTTACTCTCAGTGGGCATTTGGGACATTTTCAGTTTTTATTATGAATAATGCTGTTAGTTCAAGTGTGGTCCCCAGACCAGCAGCATCAGTGTCACCTGGGAGCCTGTTAGAACTGTAAATTCTCAAGCCCCACCCCAGACCTCCTGAACAAGAAGCTTCGGGTCAGGGCTGGCAGTCTGTGTTTAACAAGCCCCTAGGGTGATTCTAATGCATCCTCCAGTCTGAGAATCCCTGCTGTAGTGTTTACCTAGACATAGAATTACTGGGCCAATTCTGTATATCTTTAATTTTGCTAGTCGTCTTGTTTTCCAAAGCGGGCATACCAATTTATACTCCCACACACGTGGTATGAGAATTCCCATTGTTCTGTTCTCGACAATGATTAGCTTTATCAGATTTTTTAAATTTGCCCAATGGATGGATGAGAAGTGGTATCTTATTGTGGTTTTCAATTTGCATTTCCTTGGTTATCAGAGGGGTTGAGCATCTCCTCATGTTTATTTAGGTTTTCTCTTGCGTGAAGTACCTGTTCACATCTTTTGTCTATTAGATTGTTTGTCTTTTACTTATTGCTTTATAAGGTGTTTTTTTTTTACATATTACTGCTTTTTTTACATATTATTGCCTTTGTTGCTTATAGGTATTACACACCCCTTTTGTCACTCTGTGGGCTTGCCTTATCACAGATGTCTTTTGATGAATATAAATTCTTAATTTTGAAAATTGTGGTAAGCCACCCATAGCATAAAATTGACCGTTTTAACTGTACAGTTCAGTGGCAGTAAGTCCATTCACGTTGTTATGCAACCATCCACCATCCATCTCCATACTGTTTTTATCCTCCCAAACTGAAACTCGGTATCCATTAAACACTAATTCCCATACCCCCCTCCCAGTCATCGTTCTCCTTCTTGTCTCTATGAATAAGACTGCTCAAGGTACCGCGTATAAGTGGGATATGCAATATTTGTCCTTCTGTGCTTGTCTTATTTCACTTAGCATAATGTCTTTGAGGTCAATCTATGTACCTCACTGTGGATGTGTCAGAAACAAAATGTTTTGGTGTGGTCTGGTATATATATTATATATATATATATATATATATATTTTTTTTTTTTGGCGGTACACGGGCCTCTCACTGTTGTGGCCTCTCCCGCTGCGGAGCACAGGCTCCAGACGCGCAGGCTCAGCAGCCATGGCTCACGGGCCCAGCCGCTCCGCGGCATGTGGGATCTTCCCGGACCGGGGCACGAACCCGCGTCCCCTGCCTCGGCAGGCGGACTCTCAACTACTGCGCCACCAGGGAAGCCTATATACTATATTTTGTTTATCCATCGGTTGATGGACGTTTGGATTGTTTGTACCTTTTGGCTATGGTGAATAATACTGCTGTGAACATTGGTGTACTAACGTCCATTCAGATCCCTGCTTTCACTTCTTCCACCCAGAAATGGAATTGCTGGATCATATGGTAATTCTATGTTTAATTTTTTGAGGAACCACCATACCTGTTTTCCATAACAGCCATACCATTTTACATTCACAATGCACGAGGGTTCCAATTTCTCTCCGTCCTCACCAATGCTTGTTATTTTCTGTTTTGATAACAGCCGTCCTAATGGATGTGAGGTGGTATCTCACTGTGGTTTTGATTTGACTGGTGATGTTGAGCATCTTCTTGTGCTTTTGGGCCATTTGTGTATCTCCTTTGGAGAATGTCTATCCAGGTCCTTTGCCCATTTATGAATTGGGTTGTTTGGTTTTTGTTGTTGAGCTGTAGGAGTTCTGTATATATTCTGAATATCATTCTTTATCAGATATATGCTATGCAAGTATTTTCTCCCATTTTGTGGGTTGCCTTTTCATTCTGTTGATAGTGTCCTCTGATGCACAAAAGCTTTCAAGTTTGATGAAGTCCAGTTTATTTGCTTTTTCTTTTGTTGTCTGTGTTTTCGTTGTTGTAACCAAGAGATTATTGCCAAATGCAATGTCATGAAGTTTCCCCGTTTCCTCCTAAGAGCATGAACACACACGCACAACTTATTCATCCATCCATCCATCCATCCATCCATCCAATAATTTTGATTCTCCAGCTGCATGCACATCCTTCTGGCCTCATGAAAAATACTCCAAGGCTGTCCCGGGCCCATTTGTCTGGAAAACCTTTGCAAACATTCATTCGTTCCTGCGCTGTACTGGGTGCAGGAGAACTCTTCAGTCTTGCTACTCTCCTTGTCTTCCTTGGGAGATTGGGTGATTTCTGCTTTAAGATTTCCTAGTCTGTTATTCTCTCCCTGGCAGGATGGTGTGTGCATGTGTGTGTGTGCATGCACGCGTGCGCATTGGCAGAGGGTGCAGGGGCCCCCTTCAGTGACCCACTCTAGCATCTGTGCTTTCTTGCTTCCCTTGAATTAGCAACACTAGCTGCTGTAACAAAGAAACCTCCAAATCTTAGTCGCCTTCCGTGATAAGAGTTGGTTTTCCCATCACGGGAGGTCCTGTGCAGGTGACCCCATGGCCGACCCCCTTCCTTATGCTCATCCAGAGCTCCAGGCTCCTTCCCCTGCAGGCTTTGGAGTCTTCTCCATCCAGCCAGAGGTTGGGGAAAGAGGATGGTGTGGGAGGTCCCTATGGGCCGGGCTGGGCTGGGCAGTGGCTCCTTTCATTTCCGCCCACATTCCTTTGGCTGGAACTCAGTCTCATGGCTGTACTCAACTACAAAGGCTATAGGGAAATGTAGCTTATTTGTGTGCCCTCGAGGAAAAGGAAATGGGCTTTGGTGACACGTGGAAGTCTCTGCCATACCCTCTGTCTTCCCTTTCTCTGTCCCCCAGGCCGGGGGAGCTTTATTGAGTGTGGGATGTCGGGGGGAAGAAGGGGCAGGAGAGGGGAGGTAGCCCAGGCCTTCTTCTCTTTTTCTAAATATAATATTTACAGTAAAAGTTGTGGCTTTTAAACTTAAAAGTCCAAGCTTTTGCAGCTCAGAAGCCTTGCTCTTGTGTCCTGAGACCTGGCCCTGCTTTCCCCTGGACCCCCTCCCCTGCAGCAGTGGATACAGGTGGGGAAGGACAAGGGGTTCAGGAAGGCTGTGGGAAACCTTACCTAATGTCTCAAAAAATTATCCTGCTACTGTTAACTCAAGAATCCAGTTGTGTGTCTGCCACCCTTTAGTCTGCAGATACTAGTTTCTTGCACGTTTTAAAAATCAAAACGTCCATTACCTGCTTTCAGGTTCTTGATTCCTCACTGGTTCCACAGGATTCCCCCCTGCACAGCAACAAAGGGCCACCAATCCCAGGTGCGGGTCCCTGCACCCTGGACTGTGTTTATTTGCTTTGGAGGCTGATTCAGAAAGCACAGAACTTCACTTCCCTTTGGACTTCGGCTCTACCTTGCCAGTGCTCACTCTGCCCTTTTCACTTTAACTGATCCTCTTTCGTGCCACAGAAGTCGGAAATAAAGCAGAATTGTGATGTTCCGATCGCTTCCTGTCATGCTTTGACATCGGACTGTTGGCCCTGAGCAGACTGTTTGTTCCTGCCCAGTTGTTCTTGTTCTGAACAGAACTGCAGAGCTCATTTTTGCTCTCACCAGCAGATTTCACCAGCTCAGTCCCTGGTGGTGGGCGCCTGCCCATCCCGACAGGATCCTGACACCCTGCCTACAGGGCCTTCGAGATTTCCTTCCCCATTAGGGCGTCTGCTCCCATCCCTGCTGGACTCCAGCCTGTGTCGAGGCATGTTTGCCTCGATGGAAGCCTTTGGGGAGCATGAAGTTTGGACTCTTGGAAGGTCAGTGGTCATCCTGCATGGCCCCGTGCTCTCTCAGGAGACCATCTCCCTTGTTGACGGGGGATCTGAAATGGGCAGTCTACCTCTAGATCATTCTCCTAGTGCGACAGACCCAGGCAATCGCTCAGTGCTCCCAAAATCCTTGGCACCATTGTTGGACCGGCGACTGGTGGCAGGTTCTAGAAAAGAAGGAAGATTGGCTGCAGGAGCCAGAAGCCTGCTCAGACCAGCTTAACTACAAAGGCGGTTTTGACAGGACAACCCCACAAAGTCCGGATGAGAAGTATTTCAAGACCAAAGCTTAGGATATGAGAAAGGGACTGACCAGGAGGCTTACCTCTCTTCCTCTGCACATCTGTTTCTTTTCTTGTGGCCTCTCCTGCGTGATGACCGTAGCCCTATAGTAGTCTACTGACCTTCCATCTGTTAACTAAATCTCCAGGTCCCATTTTCAAATACTTGAGGACAGAGAATCTGATTGGTCCAGCTTGGAGCTGGGAACAACTCAGACTGGATGAGCTGAAGCAGGGGGCGGGATCACCCAGCACGCCCCAGGGCTGTGGTCAGTTTCATTAAGAAGGTGGTGTGGTCAGGGAGGAGATGGTTGGCAGGGCTACTGTGGCGGGGGGGATGGGGAATGAACCATTGTTTGGTTTAGGAGAAAGAGGAGGACTTTCTCCTCTTTCTGAGGCTGAGCACACGGCTCACAGGCACACAGCTGCAAAGTGACAGCATCGGGATTCAACCCGGGGCCGCCTGGACTCCAGAACCGGCTCTGTGGTGGCTTCCGAGCCATTTGCTCTGGGTTTTCTCTACTTTTTGTTCTCTTCCAAATCTAGTTTCCTTGGAAATAAAATTCAGAGCTCACTTAAGTCCTCCTTCCCTCTCTGCACCTCAAGGGCATTCCATCCTGAGGTTTATTTAGAGTTAAATAAGCTGAAGGGGGAGGGGCCCTTACAAATGGACCGGTAACCTGCTGGGCACGGAAGGCTGCCCAGCCGTCCTGGCTTCCCCTCTGCTGTCTCATTATTTTCCGTGGAGTTCTCATCAACATCCCTTTACGACTGAAGTTGATAAATAAACTGGCTGAGACGGTCAGAACGATTTAATTTAGTTCAACTCTGGCCCTTCCCCCTCCTGCACTCATGCCAACGGAAGGACCTCTGAGCCGGGGTTCAAAATAGGGCCTTCACCTCCAGCAGAACTGGGGCCAAGCAGGGCCAGCACCCAGGGGACCTTGGACTTGCTTCTGAATCTCTCTGAGACCTGCAAGGTAAAGGTGACAAAGACCCTCCCTCCAGGCACTTGAGTTTTGCATTCTGACAAAATCGTGTGAACCTTTCTTCTGGAAGGGAGAGTTCTGGGGTTCCGAGAGTCAAAAAGCTTTCAGATTTTTGATCTTAGTCATTGATTCAACGGGTATTTCTTGGGCACCGGCTGTGGACGCCACCGTCCCAGGGTTATTTTTGGTCCCTGCCCTCCTGGGCTTGACTTTGTTGAGGCAGAAACTCAGGGGAAGAGAGTGAGCCCTTGTTACTGCTCTGATCGAGGCAGTGACCATCAGTGGTCCGTGCGAGTACGTGACTGATTGATTGATTTCTCTTTATCCCCCGTACCCTCCTCCCATTCCCCTCTCTTCCATACTGGCAACCCTCAGTTCTGTTTAAAGTATTTATATTTGTATATATTCTTGCACATGTGTCACTTTTTGCATCATTTAAATTTATATAAATAGTACGTGTATTGCTATTTCTGCAGTAAGGCAGTACTATGACAAATCACCCCAAAACTCAATGGCTTACAAAAACAAGCTTTATTTTTCTTGCTCGTGGGTCTGAGAGTTGGGTGGTGACTGCTGTGGGTTGTGGGCTGACTGGGCTTGGTTCCAGGCTGTGCCTTGGGTTCAGGTCTGCCCTGGGCCTGTCCTGTCACGCTGGGGCCGGCATCTACCTGGAGGATATTCTCATGGCGATGGCAGAAATGCAAAAGGGATGAGAGAAACCTGTGATGCCAGACATAGAGAACAGACTTGTGGTTTCCATGGGGGAGGGTGGGTAGGGGAGGGAAGGAATGGGAGTTTGGGATTAGCAGAGGCAAGCTATCATATATAGGATGGATAAACAACAAGGTCCTACTGTGTAGTATAGGGAACTATATTTAATAACCTGTGATAAACCATAATGGAAAAGAATATGAACAAGAATATACACATATATGTATAGCTGAGTCACTTTGCTGTACAGAAGAAATTAACACAACATTGTAAATCAACTATACTTCAATAAATAAATAAATAAGTAAATGAAAGTCCCATTCACGCATGAAAAACATCAAGAACAAAAAGAAAATCCTAAAAAAAGAAAAGAAAAGAAATCTGTGATGCCTTCTTAAGTCTTGGCTAGGGGATGGTGCATGGCCACTTCTGTCCATATCCCAGGGGACAAAGCAAGTCACACAGCCAGCCCCAAAGTTAGTAGGGTGGGGAAGTACCTCCTGCCCCAAGAAAGAGGGGTGAGACTGTTTGCTGAACAGTAATGCAGTTGATTGCAGTATCTGTTTTAGGTCTCACTTTGTTTCTTAAATTTCCATTAAGCACTACGTGTTTAAGCTCCATCTATGTGGCTGTGTGCACACCTAATCCAACACCTGCCTGATACGCCATGTTGAGCATCTCCTCTGTGTGCTATTTGTTCTCCTAGAGATGGACGCCAAGGTTGTTTCTCACTCTCTGTCACCACAAACGATGCTGCAAAGAACATCCTTGCGTCTGCCCTGTGAGGATGTCCTTGAGGTGTACACCCAGGAGCAGAATTACGGGGTCGTAGGGTAGGATATACTTTTATTTTGCAACACTAACACCAGCGCCGCTGGAGGGTCCCACACGCTCCATATTCTGACCATCGGACTCACATCCGGGTATCAGCCAGCTTTCTAACGTTTACCTGTCTAATCAGTAGAAAGCCTAAAGTCATGTCTCCTTGCCTTAATTTGCATTTCTCTGATTAGTAATGCGTCTGAGTGTCTCTTCACGTGCCCCTCAGGTTTGAGTTTCCGCTTCTGGAAACTGCCTCTTCACATTCTTCACACTGTGTGCTTCCTACCAGGAGAGAGAGGTCGGGGGAGGGGCGGGGGCCGGGAAGGGGGCTGGGCAGGGGGCAGAGGTGTGCAGGCCACCCATTTGGACGTGTTGGGCTGAGGTCAGAGCAGGGCATCCATGTGGCTGAGGCCTCAGTGGGCACAGGCAGGAGATTTCACCTGGAAAGAAGTCCAGGCTCATCTGCTTTGTCCCGGTGGCATTAATTATTTAACCTTTATTAGCAGCTCTGAGATAGGAAACCTGTTGTCCCTTGATTGGCCCCATGAAGAACCTGAAAGAAGAGGCAGATGTCACATTATTTGCTGTATTATGAGTGGCCTGAGAGGTGCCCCCAAATCCTTCTTTCTCAGGTTGCTATGGAAGTCAAGAAAAGAGCATTTCTGAACCACGTCAGTCGAGGACCTTCTATGCGCCGGGGGCTGAAAGATAATGATATCACCTCAGGGATGATACCAGGACCTTGTGAAGACTGAACTCGTTCATTTAGTCAACAAACATTGATTGAGCACTTACTATGTGCACGGCGTATGCTAGGCCCTGGGATACAGCAGTGAATAAAAGCAAAACAATTCTACCTTCCTGCAGCTCACCTTCCAGCGGGGAGTCAGATAAGAAGTGAATGTGGATCATGTAGATTATTTAGGTGGTTGGTGTTAAGTGCTAAGCAGGGAAGTGGGGCAGGGTGAATGCACTTGTAAATAGGGCCGGAGGAAGGCTCCTTTGAATAAAGACCCAAAGGGGATGAGGGGATTGACCACGTGGGGTCAGCAAGGCATTACAAAAAAGCACTGAGTGGCTCCTGACACCTAGTAGGCCCTCTGTACAACGACTATAGTTTATACATGAGGAAGGAGATTCAAGGGCGTCCTGTGACTTGCCCAAAGGAGCTCCTCTTGCCCACAGGAGCAGGCTGAGACTAAGGTGAAGGGCCTTGGGTACAAAATATAAGGAGGGGCTTCGCTGGTGGCGCAGTGGTTGAGAGTCCGCCTGCCGATGCAGGGGACGCGGGTTCGTGCCCTGGTCTGGGAAGATCCCACATGCCGCGGAGCGGCTGGGCCCGTGAGCCATGGCCGCTGAGCTTGCGCGTCCGGAGCCTGTTGCTCTGCGACGGGAGAGGCCACGGCAGTGGGAGGCCCGCGTACCGCAAAAAAAAATAAAAAAATAAAACAAAGAAGGGGAGGGCTTCCCTGGTGGTGCAGTGGTTGAGAGTCCGCCTGCCGATGCAGGGGACGCAGGTTCGTGCGCCGGTCCGGGAGAATCCTGCATGCCACGGAGCGGCTGGGCCCGTGAGCCATGGCCGCTGAGCCTGCGCGTCCCGAGCCTGTGCTCCGCAACGGGAGAGGCTGCAACAGTGAGAGGCCCGCATACCGCAAAAAACACCCCCCCCCCAAAAAAAAACCCAAAAAGCCCAAAAACAAATATAAGGAGACCCTCACTCTCGGAGGCATGCAAGTCCAGCCATGGTCAAGAGGCGTAGCTGGGCTCAAACCTGCTCTCTAACACGCAGCATGGGGCACTCAGTAAGTGCTGCACATGTGGGAATGGCCAGCTATGCAGGGCTTGGCTACTGCTTCATCACAGAGAGGCTTTTCTGGGATGTGATCTGGGCTGTAGGAGACCCATAAGAGCAGGAAAGATGAGAGTGTGATAGAAGAGAACAGAGCGCTGGGACCCTGCCCACCCATTCCTCATTCTCTCACTCTGAGCTGGGTGCCCCGGGCATGTGGAATGGAATCTGGCCCACAGCCTCACCTCACCAAGCTCACCATGGAGCAGGCAGATTAATCCCAGCTCCAGCCATCGAGACTTTTAAAAACCATACACGACAGAAACACAGCTCAGGCAGGCTGAAAGGAAAAAGGAAATTTCATGGGCCCAAGTAACTGAGGCAACCTTCAGGCCTGGCTGGATCCAGGACTCACACTACATCTCTGGAATCTATCTTCTTTTCAGCTGTTGGCTTTACAGTTCCTCTGTTATGGCTTCATTATCTGGCTGACTCTTTCCAAGAGGTGGCCTGGTGACTGCTGGAGCGTCCATACATAGCAACCCCAGAGGAGAGACAGCTTTTCTTTCCCAGCAGTGCCCACAAAAGCCCCAGGCGGGTTCTCAGTGCGATGACTTGAGCTACTTGCCCTTCCTGAATCAATCACTGTCATCAGGGAGATGGAAAACTCTGATTGGCCAGGTTTGGGTCATGTGACCTTCCCGGGGCCAGCAGTGAGACTGTCCCAAACCAAGGGATGAGAGTGGAGGGAGGGTAAGGAAAACCAGGCAGCTGTTACCGGAAGAAGGGAGGATGGACTGGGTGACTCCACTATGATTTTACCCTCTGTCACCGTCAAGGAGCCATTGAACCTCTCGTGCAGTGGTTCCCAAGTCTGGCAGCAGGTTAAAACCACCTGGGTAGATTTTAAGAAATACAGGTACCTGGGCCCTACCTGGATAGACACAGGTCTGAGGTAGGACCCCAGCCCCATTATTTTTTAAACGCTCCTCTGGCAGCCAGAGCTGAGAATCACTTTCCTGGGTTCCCACTCCTTAATTCACTCCACGTATTATCATTCTGTGATTAGGAAAGATTTTTTCAGTCTGCCGGCTCAGAAGGAAGAAAGTTAAAAGGGACAGAAATCCGTAAGCAGACTCTAAACCCCTTAGCCAGTCTCTGGCTTATATTAAACTGAGCTCCAGGCCAGTGTCCGGGTCTCCAGGGATGGAGCTCACCAGGGTGGGCTTCATCAGAGTGTGGCTTCTGATGGGCATCAAAGCCACTGAGGTTAAAGTCATACTGCCCGGGCCGTGGGCCACTCCGAGGGCCCTCTGAGCCAGGCCTTCGTTGCACCCTCCAGCACCAGCCAAGTGGCAGCAGGAAGATCCAGGTCAGCTGGACAGAATCCAATTTGATGCCTCTCCCTGGTGCCCAGTAGGCCTGACACATGGAGCCCTGGTCTTTGTTTTCTCTCCACTCACAAGGGTTTTATTTTCCTTAGAGCTGGGCTCGGGGGTGAAGAGGCTGGGAAAGACCGAGTCAAACACTTAATCAGAGTCTCGGGGCGGCAGCTTCACAGATGTTATTTTTTACCGTGATGTGAGGAGATGGGCAGGGTTGGGTAGGGAGAACGTTCTGGAGTCAGATGGATCGGGGCTGGAATCCACCCTCTGGGACTCGCTTCTCTTTGTGATCTTGATCCTGGCTTAAGCCTCAGTTTCCCCATCTGTCAAATGGGGCTAATAGGAATTCCCACCTGATAGGGTTTTTGTGAGAATGAAACCAGGCAGTGCACGTGAAGTCCGCGGGCCTGGCACACACTGGCTGCAATGGTGATCTTCACCCACAGAATAAGTATTATTGTGTGCCTACTTTCTCAGGAACTGTGAGGGGTGATTGGGGAAACCCTCTGCCCCCATGGAGCTTATAGTCTAGTGGAGGAGACAAACATGAATAAGATTATGATATATGCATTGAAGAAATTATGATAAGTCGCTGATTCTCCACTGTGGCTGTACCTGGGGAGATTTTCCCTATACTGGGAAGTCAGAGAGGGTATCCTGGAGGAGGTGACAGGTGGGCTGAAGGATGGGTGTGAGCCAACTAAGGCAGGAGCTTGGTGGGGGTGAAGGTGAGGTAGAATGCTCGAGACAGGGAGGAGCATGGGCAAAGGCCCTGTGGCATGAAGGAAGTTGGCGTTGGGGAGGGGGTCTGAGAAAAGGCCAGTGTGGCTGGAGCACAGAGAGGATGAGTGTGGAGACATGAGAGGGGCCAGACTGCACAAGGCCTTGAAGTCTGTGGTGAGGAGTCTTTCCTCCATCTGAACGGTAAGGGAAGCCTTTGAAGGATCCTGGTGGGAGGTGACAAGGTCAGATTTGCATTTTCAAAAGATCCCTCTGGCTGCTGTGTGGAGGGTGGATTGAAGGGGGATCTAAGTGGACATGGGAGACCCATCAGGAGGTTACCATAGTCATCTGAGTGAGCAGAGACAGAGGCTTGGATGAGGTGGTGGCTCGATGTAGGGGTCAGGGGCTTGGGTTTGGCATCAGTCTCTGACATGTTTCTTAACCCTTCTGAGCCTCAGGTTCCTCATCTGAAAAGGGAGGATAGTAGTAATAGCCACCTCGCTGGATTGTCGTGATCATTAAGTGGGAGATAATGACCTGCCTCCACAGTGGACACTTCACTGAGGTCAACCTTCTGTGCTACCCTCTCACCCTTCAGTCGTCATCCCAGATGGCACGTCTTCCAGCTCGTTGCTTCTCCACTGGGATTCCTTGTCAATGCATCTTATCAGCTTGTTTTGTACTCATCTGCATCCCCCACTAGACTGAACACGAGCTCTGCAAAGGCAGGGACCGTCACTACTTGGATCATGGCTCTCTTTCTATGATTCTTTTTCATGGTTCTTTTTCTGTGCCACGCACATAGCACGCACATAATGTCTGTGGATAAATGAATGAGTGCCAAGAAGGAACAAATAAATGGATAACTCCTCCCGCGTTTTATGGAGCCAGGACTGAGTCCAGACTGACCTATGGTCGGGGTTGTGGAACCCTTCAGTGATGGCTTCCCACGCTTACGATCTAATGTCCAGGGCCTTTCCTTGGAGAAGATGGAACCATAATTGTAGATTAGGCTTTGTCATTCCTTTTCTCCATCTTGTATTCGTGAAGCCCATTTTATTGAAATCCAATGAGAAGCCCCACTTCCATTAATGTAGAAAAACTTCCACGGAGGATGCCTCTGGAACTTTAACAACACACGCCATTTCATTCAGCTAATTTCTCCCCTTCCCCTCCGATGTTGGCATAAATGCATTTTTGTTTGCACTTCCTGGGCTGCTCTCTGCTGTCGCCATTCGAGGTGCTGGCACATAGCCTGGAAATCTAAGACTCTATGCGTGCCGCAGGTCGGGTAGTAGTCTTTATTTTTGCTTCTTTACTGACTTGGTTAATGATGCCATCATTCATCTAATCACCCCCTGCCCCTTGGCCCCTCTCCTAACATGAAAGCACCGCTGCTTCTGTGTATCCCACCTCCCTGGATGGGTAGACCCTCTCACCTCCCTCCCATGAGTGCTGCTCTGGGGTGGGCCTGTGGTATCACCCTTGGACGACTGTGCCTTGTTCCTAAGCGGTCTCCCTTCACCCATCTCTCTCCTGCCCTGCATCCTATATCTATGCCCAGGTTTTTCCCCCCAGAGTTCAGCTTTTCTGTGTTGTTTTTTTCTTTTTCCTCTGAAGCCTTCAGTGGCTTCCCACGGCCCCAAATTCCAAGTCCAGCCTTCTTCAACTAGCATTTAAACACTTATTCCAATTTGGCCTCAGTGTAGCCTTACATTCCACCCCTCCTCACTTCTAGCACCCAACATCCCAATTTCCCTGGGACATTCATTCTTCCTGGAAAATGCCCCACAGTTTACTGCACCTCTGACTCTGCTCATGCTGGAACTTCAGCCTGAAGTGTTGGCTCCTCCCACACTGCTGACATTTACACATCCTCCAAAGCCCAGATCAAATGTCACCTCCTTTAAGCATTTTAATCCCTTTACTCAGGCTTAATTGCTTCTCCAAGTTGGATGTTAAGTGAAACGTCCAAACGAGGAACAAGGCAGATACGTTAACTGTCTCCCCACTATCTGTCCACCCTACCTTTCTTCTTCCAAAGGAATTGGCTTCTGTTCAGCTATCCACATGTATCCCTTTTTGGGGAATGTAACCGTATATCCCCAGCCTAGGGAT
Source organism: Globicephala melas (assembly GCF_963455315.2). Classification (NCBI taxonomy): domain Eukaryota; kingdom Metazoa; phylum Chordata; class Mammalia; order Artiodactyla; family Delphinidae; genus Globicephala; species Globicephala melas. Next base: position 16,960,513 of record NC_083328.1, read on the forward strand.
GAATCCCAGTTGGTCTAAATCAACAAGGTTGTCCTGTCCCCTTGGCAGTGACTGGCTTAGAAGTAGGTGTGTGACCCCATTCTGCTGGGAGACAGTGGAAAGCTTCTCCTCCTCTTAGGAAGAGACATAAGAATCAGTCCCTTCTTCCACTTCAGCCTGGATCGCTGCAGTCCTTTTATGATCGTAAGGATCTTAGAGCAATCCATCATCCATCACCTGCAGATGGCAGAGCCCAAATATAGAAGGGATTTTGTGATGATACTGTTGAGCTGCCAAATTAATCACCCCCAGAGATGCTTTCCTTCCAAGGTTTCATTTACGTGAGATAAGAAAATCCCTTATGGTTTAAGGTAGTTGAATCAGGGCTTCTTGTTACTTGCAGCCTAAAGCACCCTAGCAGATATAAGGGCAACAGCTAAGTCAATCCGGGTCTATCTACTCGTTGGAGTATTATACAGCCATTAAAAAGGAACTCTAAGGTTGTGTAGTCATATGAAACAATGCTGATAACATTATTTATGCCCAGAAATCAAGACACAAAAGTGTAGGTTCAGCATGATATAAAAATGTATGCAAATGAAAAAAAAGATCAGAAGAAAAGAATGTAAACAATGATATAGCTGTTAGGGTAGTGAATCTGTTCATTTCTACCCCCACTTCCTGCTACCTTTAGTAATGTGTACACACACACGCACATATACATCATGCTAAATATACTGTATAAAGTATAGTGTATAGTGTACTATAATAACATCTAATATTGATTCCATAGTTCATAAGTATATATGGTATATACTAATTATATATGATATACATAATGATATATATTTGTGTATGTGTATATTCATACATATATATATAATTTTGCTCCTACAGATTAAACAGTTTATAAATATTATATTCATAAATTTAAACATTAACACACTGAGTTAATCCTCACAAACCCTCTGAGGAATGTACTATTATTCCTATTTAATAATACTTTGAGGAGATTGAGGCCCAGAGAGGTTAGGTAACTTGCATAAGGGCACAAAGCTAGTATGCGGGGGGAGCAAAGATTTGAACACAGATAGCTGGGGTCCAGAGTTTGTGCCTTTTTTTTCTTTCTTTTTACTGTGCCTCATGGGCGGGGGATCTTAGTTCCCCAACCAGGGATTGAACCTGGCCACGGCAGGGATAGCGCCGAGTCCTAACCAGTGGACTGCCAGGGAACTCCCCAGAGTTTGGGCTCTTAATCACCATGGCACACTCCTTTTGAGTGTCCCTGAAAAAATGGCTCCCACAGTACTCTTTGTAGTTGGTCTTTTGGAACTTTCCTGAAGCATGCCGTGTACCATGGATTTCTGGTGAGGTCTCCCCCTTTGCAGTAGGGCAGGGCATTGACAGAGTGTATCGGGGTGTAGAAATGAGAGGTGGTCCTCATCCTGGGGGTGTCTAGAGCCTCTTGGGAGCACAGGGACAGAGGCAGAAAAGCTCAACACCAGTTGCCCAGAGTACCAGTGTGCCTGAGTACCAGAGTACCAGAGTACCACATAGAGCCTGACCCTAGCCAGCGGCAGCAGAGCAAAGCCTGATGATCATGTCCAGCCCATCTCCCAGCACCAGGCTTTACCCAGCCAGTAAATACTGGTCCGATTTGTCAAATCTATATATGCAAATAGTATGTTTAAACGGTGACATGTTGAATCAGTTGTGGAAGATGAGGGGGGATGAGGAGATCCAGGAGCATCAGCATGGGATGCCTCCCCTTGTCTATGTTTGGGGAGAAGGCTGTTGTGTAGGATTGAGTGCCATCCACCTTTGGACTCTGAACCCTGGGATACATGGTGCTGGGGAGCTGTCCAGTGGGCAGTGCTGAAGGCTTGGGTCACGAGAGAAAGCAGAATGCAGAGTGAACAAAGGAAAGGAGATAGGGAGGGAGTCACAGAGACTGGGAATCAGGTCAGCATCTCCATCAGAGAGTCCCATCTTCCCCTAGAGGTGATTGGTAGTATTGATCGGGGGCCAGTCTATTGTAATCGAGTAGGGAAACTTGTTAGGTTAAGTAGTAAGCATATAAAGTGTATTTGGTTATAGGTATGTGAAGGAAAAAAGTATAATTATATGGCCGTGTGTGTTGGAAAATGTTTTATAGGCCTGTTTTGTTGGGAGAAATAGAATATATTGGATCAATGGAAATAGACGACTATCTTGTGCAGCAAGATACTTGGAGACACATGCATGATAAAGAGGGGAAAACTGCAGTTTTGACATTCTTGTGGCCACAAGAGAGATGGAGGGACTAGAGTAGTGCAGAGGAGAGAGAAATAAGTCATTTTCAGGGTGAAAAGGATGAGTGATGGATAAAGGAGATGTGTACAGGCATGGTCACAACAAGGGTAAATAAATGTAATGTTGATAAATTTGTTTATTATGTTTGCTCATCAGCACAGCTGATTAGAGGACATGGTGGATGGAGGGAAGGCTGGAGATACTCTTCTGGTGGTCTTTAGGGGGTTGGCTTGAGTTATTATATAGACACTGTGACATCCTGATGCCTTGGTTTCCCTCCCTGTCTCTTGCTGCTGCCAAAAAAAATGGGTGACAGGTACGATCAAGGTAGAGTCCTCATCTTAGGAGGGGGCTCCAGTCTAAGACACATCACCAAAACAGAAACTTGGAAAAGAAATCAAGGCAGAGATCTGGTTATACACAGAGCAGAATTCAAGCTATCAAGCCAGTTCCTCGACTTGCAGGAAGCTGAAGTGTATGAACTGGGGCAAAACTGAGAAGGCTCGTGAAGGATGTGTAGGGGTTTTGAAGGAAAGATGAGGAAGGCCGAAAGCTAGGTAGGGAGAATGTGCCTTGTTTAGTCTTGCTTGGGGAATGGTGGGAAATTCATGTTACTGGGGTTCATGGTGATTGTGTTGCGAGAGATAAGCCCAGAAAAGTTAGTAGGAGCGAGAGTATAAAAGAATATGCCAGATGAAAGGCTATGGACTTTAAATAGTGGAGAGTGATATTCAAAATCTTTTAATAACACTCAGGCAGCAACCATAAGTACAGACTCTGGCCATGGTGCTGGAGAAAGTCTTGGAAGGGAAAACTAAGGGTCTTGGAGAGGGGCGAGGACAGTGTATGTGTGTTGGAGGAACACTGGGGACAGGGAGGTGGTGCTCAAGATAGCAACTATTTACCTGTATGAACTGGTATGAAAGTATTTCAGTATTCGAACCATCAGAATGGCTGTACTGGTGCATATCAGCTGACCAGCAGACCTGAGTTGGGAGCAAGGGAATGATACAATTGGATTTATGCTTTAAAAAGTGGCTCTGGGGCTTCCCTGGTGGCGCTGTGGTTGAGAGTCTGCCTGCCGCTGCAGGGGACACGGGTTCGTGCCCCGGTCCGGGAAGATTCCACATGTCGTGGAGCGGCTGGGCCCGTGAGCCATGGCCGCTGAGCCTGCGCGTGCGGAGCCTGTGCTCCGCAGCGGGAGAGGCCACAACGGTGAGAGGCCTGCGTACCATAAAAAAAAAAAAAAAAAAAAAAAAGTGTCTGTGGTCACAGCAAATGTTTGTTCACCAGGTGGATTGGTGGGTAATAGAATTTTAGACTGGGTAGGGATCTGGGCTGATTTCTTTCCACCCGACAGAATATAAAAGTTTCCAGTCCTTCTCAGCCTGGGCCTGGCCAGAAATCACCTGCTTCGATCTGGCCCCTCATTCCCTGTGACTGAACATATCCCCAGCTCCCCACATGGTCTGCTCTTGGCCACTGCAGCCCAAGCTGCCTCTGTCCCTGGCTGGCTGTCTCTGCTCAGCCCTGTCTGGACATGCCTGCTGTGCCTTGCTCTTTTCTCCCCTCACCAGCGAGAGAATTGGCAATCTTCTGGGATTTAATTACAGGTTCCCTGAGGGCTTTTCAGCCCATCACAAGGCTCCTGCAGGCTGTCACTGGGAGGGTGACAGGAACATGCAGTGATGAACAGCGGCTTCCCGGCATGGCGGCTGTCCCCGGTGGCTGTCCCCAGTGGCTGTCCCATGCTCCTTGGGCCGCTCTGTGTTTTCCCGAGCAAAACATGTCTCATTTCCATTTTGCGTGATCAGTTAGCAAGCAGGGAAAACGCTTGCTGCGGGAGAGATGATAAAAGAGAGAGAGCCACGCAGCCAGGGCAGAGGACAGAAAACACAGCAGTTCCCCTGGAGGTGGTACGTGCTCCCAAGGACTTCTGGAAACTCTTTAGATCTGTTAAATAATGACTTAGTAATTCTGCTCACTTTAATTACGTCAACCTGGTGTGCTGACAGCTCAGGTCCAGGGGGGATCTTTTTGGCCTTAGGCAGCCACTCTAGAGTCCAAGAAAGTTGGTAGACTAGGGTCAGCAAATACACAGCAGGCATGCCACTGTTTCCCACTCCTCCACCCACGGCAGACATTGCTAATTGATCATGGCACCACTAAGCCTGAATGTTACAGGAGCATGGATGTGAATGTTGGCTATTCAGGGCTTGGGGGTATCTTAAAATAAGACAATGAGAGATCTTTTTTTGGGGGGGTCCTTTTGAAGTCCAGTGGTCATGTAAGGCCTCAGTAGGCCTCAGAGGAAGACATTCTGATCATGGCTAAAGAGGTCCCGTCTCTGCTGTCAAGATTCCCCAGTATTTCACCAATGCAGCCCTCTCTGAATATGCCATCTGCGTGGAGTAGGATGGACCCTCATCGGGAGAGATGGGATAAATCCATTTACCTTTGCACTCTTTGTTCTTGGTCCTGGGAAAATAAGCACCCAAACCTCCTGTCTCTCAGGTTTCTCCTTCCAGGTGAAAACCGAATGATATGGACTCTACATTACCAGCTAGAGTGTCTGTGGAGCCCTTCCTCCCTTCGTCTGCCAGTGTGCTGTAATGTCCTCACGGGCAACCACCTCTGCATCACTGTCAGTCTGCGTGATCAGGATGAGGCTGACTCTGCTCTCCAGGGATGCAGGATCCAGGCCTGGCCAGTCAGCTTTGCATCTTGGCTGCCACAGTGGGTTCTGGAGTCTAGGAGGCTAATGAGACTCAGGCTTAGGGGTTTTGCTGCACTTAGTGGAAAAGTGGAGCTCTCCTTCTGTGGGGTTTGTGGGCTAAGCTGGTGGGATGTTAAGCTTGAGCTGCTGGTGAAGGTCTTTGTCTCCCCATGGGGAAACCTTTCAGAGGCACTGAGGAGTGGCTGAGCTTGGTATGTTTTGAGGAACAAAAAGACAGGATGTTTGGGGCTGGAGGGTGAGGGGAGCTTTGTAGGAGAGGAAGTCAGAGAGAAGGGCAGGAACCAGCCTGTGGAAAATCTTGCAGGCTAGGGTAGGGGATTTGGAGTTCATTCTAACAGCAGTGGGAAGCTATCACCACTTTGGGCATCTCCACACCCTCAAACCTTCTTCGCTCCTGACTCATCCCTTCATATGAGTCATCTTGGATATTACCAGGATTAATTAGGAGTAAGAAGACTAGGGGCATCCCCAAGCTCTGCTGAGGACTTGCTCAGTGAAATGGGCCAGTTGCACCCTTCTCTGGGCCTGTTTCCACTCTGGCTCATGATGGAATTGGACTAGTTCAAGGATAACAAAAAGATTTCATCTTTCATCCCTTCTCTGTTCACTTGGTAGTGTTTGCCTGGACAGCTATGGAGAGAAGGACTGTGAGTATCACCCAGGCTCTATGGGAGAGTGCTACGATCCATTAGCAATGTCTGCCATGGGTAAAGAAAAAAGGAGTGGTGAGTCATTCATCTCAAGACCACATGCTCCCGGAGGTGTCTTCTGTAGCACTTTATGAGACTTTAAGTCAGACGTATCAGCAGCTTGGAGCACCAGACCAGGAATAAAAATGTCTAGCAAGTTAGGAAACTTACACAGGGCTTCCCACTTTACAAAGAGTTTTCATGGCCATTTTCTCACTCGAACCTAACAATCTATTATGTTTGTCTCACACCCTCCTTCTGGTAACCGTACTCTGGTTTTTTTCTTGGGCACCAATCCCTTCCTGTGCTCAGGCTGTGTGCTTTGGGGCTGAGGATAGGATACGAGAACCAGGCCTCTACCGTGATAGTCACCTCATCGTGGCAGTGGGTCAAGTGGTGGACCCATGACCCCACAGAGGTTATGAGATGTACTGAAACATGTGCTGCAACCCCTGGGCAAGGCTGCTGTGCCCGTGGGTTTGAAGGTGTTAGGATATAGGCCTGGGTGTGCTGGGGCTGTTTCCCACGTTCTTAAGAGCTCATTTTGCACCTCTTCTCAACTTGACGTTCAGTGATGTCACACTGGTAGCTCGAAGTCAGCCACAGTGGAAGTATTTGCCACAAATCAGGGACGTGTTTTCCCCTGAGAGCTGACTTGCCAGCACTCCACTGGCCTGAGGGCTGCCAGAAGCTTTCTAGCTACTGCAAAGAGCCAGAGACCCAAGCCACAAAGTGGGAGGTGGAGCCAAAAGAGAGGACCAAGTCCTGAGTCCAGTTGTGCCTGAAGCTACACCTGCCTTTATAATTTTCAGCTGATAAATGATTCTTCTGTTTAAGCCTATTTGGGTTGTATTTTCTGTCTCTTTCAACTAAAAGAAGGCTGCTATAAATTTTATATTTCAATATGCAAAAAACAGATGGTTTAATATTCATCTCTTGAAAACTTTGTGAAAGGTTCTCCACTGCCTTGGGAGGAATGTTCAAGTTCTCACCCAGCATCCAAGATTTCCCACAGTCTGGCTCCACTCTCTCTCTCTGGCTTCAGATTAAGGTATCCTGTGCTCTAGGTTAATTGGACTTTCAAACTGCCCTCAACCGTCTCCTCCTTTCCCGCCTCTGTGCCTTTGCTCATTCTGTTCCCTCTGCTTGGAACATCCTCTCTTTCTCTTCACATCTACCTTCCTGTCGCTGTTTAAGGTCCAGCAGCTCTCCACCCCCAGGCTCCCCCAGGTTTCACCTGCCCCTGTCTATCAGCACTTTCTAGATGGTAGAGTCCTGATGCTAAGGCTTGCTGCCTCTTCTGGATATGAACCCTTTGATGTGAGGTTCATCTCTGAATCCTTCCAAATACTTGTTATACTGCCTTGCACAAAGCAAGCCACCAGGAAGTACTTGTTGAGCCAACAAATCCATTCTTAACTCATCAACCAGAGTGATCTGCAGTGTACATCAAATTAGACTACACCCTTACTTAAAACCCTCTGAGGTTCCAGCCACACTGGCCTTCTGTTACAGGAACAAAGCACTAAGCAACATTATTCCCACCACAGGGCCTTTGCACTTGCTGTGTGCGGATTTCTCTTCATCCTGCTCTTCACTTAGTTGACTCCTTTCCACCACTCAGAGTTTAGCTCAGATGTCACCTCCTCATAGACACTTTCACTGGACACTTTTAACTACTGTAGCCTCTTAGACACTTATTTTGCATGAAACAATCTTATTTTTTCTTTAATAATTATGAATGCTTAAATAGCACTTGTAATGTGCTATCCTAAGCACTTAAAAATATATTAACCTTCTTGTGGTAATCATTTCACGATATATACCTATATCAAATCATCACGTTGTATATCTTAAACTTACACAATGTTATATGTCAATAAATATTATACGTCTCAATAAAGCTTGGGGCAGAAAAGAAATATATTGACTCATTTAGTCAACAACAATTTCCAGAGAGAGGTGCCATTAGAGCCTCCATTTACTGATAAGAATGAGTGTCTTAAGCTAGGTTCCCTAGAAACACAGCCTAAGATGTGTATTCCGGTGCCCAAGGTTTTTGAGAGGCACCTTCAGGAGAAAGCGGTGTGAAGGAAGCAAGATGCTGCAGAGAAGGGCTAAGCGAGGATGTGGCCTCTGAGAGACCGGCTTCAATCTGATCCCGCGGGGAGCTTTGGAGCATGAATTGCACCGCAGAGCTGGTCCCACCTTCAGACAAAGGGGGCAGGCCTTTTCCCCTCATTGGCTGCCTCAAGAAGTAGAGGGAATGAACATGACTTTCCAGGTGAGGTTGCTGTAAATCGGCCAAGGACATCTGCAAAAGGGGGCAACGTGAAGCCACGTGAACATTTAGTGGTCCACAGTCAGGGCAGCCGGGGATGTGGGCAGAGCACGGGTAGCATTCACTACAAAGAGCTTAAATGACTCGCCCAATGTCCCTACCTAGCAAGTGGCAGAGTCAGGATTTGAACCCAGGCCGTCTGGCTCCAGAGTCTGTACCTTCAGCCACTCTGCTCTGGCTGGCACTGTCTGAAATTATCTCATTCACTTCTTTTTTTTAATTTTTAATTAAAAAATTTTTTTTATTGAACTATAGTTGATTTACAACATTGTGTTAGTTTCAGGTGTATAGCTACAGATTCTTTTCCATTATAGGTTATTACAAGATTCATTGACTTCTTAAAGCTTGTTTATTTTCAGTCTCCTCAAGGGATCCGACTCATCGTTTCAAAAGAAACAGCTACATCCCCAGTACTTTGAACAGTGCCTGGCACATAGAAGGTGCTCAGGAAATGTTCCTGGTGTGAATGAGGACTGGTGGGGCCATGAGCCCAGGAAGCCAATTGACTCTCCCCTGTGGTTTGTCTGCTCACTACCGTGCCCTGTATGCCCTGATCTTTATTTATGGCCCCCAAAGGCCTCCTGCTGTTTATGGATTTCTTTGCTTTCAAATATTTCTTTCCTAACTGAAACAGGAGTCTGGCAAACGCTCCCTAAATCACCAGACTTCCTGGGCAGCAGGTCACGTGTTCAGACCCCATCCCATCCCTCCCTCCCTCCTTCCTGTTTTGGAAACCAAATTTGGGTGTGCTTGTGTGTGTGCATGCGTGTGCACACACATCCTCTAGGGGAGAGGATCACCGCATCCCTCAGCTTGGTTCTGCCTCAGCTCCGATCAATACCTGCGTAGTAGCGGCTCAGCTCTGTCTGCAGTCGAGAGCCATTTGCTCGTTCTTTTGGTTGCAGGTATGTTCTCATCAAAGCCCATTTGTGATCACAGTCCTTCGACAAATGATATGGAAACAGTCCTCACAGGGCTGCAAAGCTGAGCCAGAAGAGTGCCTCCTGCCACTTTGCTGGGGCCCCTTCCAGAAGCTTGTTATTTTTTACTTAAGTGTGGTTGTAGCCAGGGGCGATCTTCAAAAATTTAGCAGCTGGTAGGATGCCGGACTGACCTATCAGCCTGATTATATCCTTTTTTTCCCCATTTATTTATTATTATTTTTAATGATAATAGCTCTAGGACAGAGGATGCAGGACATTTGTGCTACGTGCTTCCAAAGCACCATCTCCTTTAATCCTCCTAAAACAACTCTGCAAGGTATCGTCTCCACTTTGTAGATGAGGAAACTGAGGCTCTGAAAGACAGCCATTTTTCTACTCTTTATGATCGTCACACTTCATAGCTACAGAATATTCCATCCAATAATGTACCAAGTTCCTATAATGATTCTCCTACTGCCAGCCCATTCATCTTGTTTCCAGCCTCTTTGCTGGTATAAATAATGCAGCCATGACAGTCTCCATATCATTAAGAATTCCTTGAAGAATTCATTTTGGATGACTATATATTTCATATTGTCAACAAAAATGTGTGTACAAGGATACTAATTGCATCATTACTTATAATAGCAAAAATTGAATGTAATTAAGCCACACAGAAAAATGCTTCTAAGATGATATTGAGTGAAAGCAGCAGGGTACCAAATTGCATAATCAGCGTGCTCCTGGTTATGGGGGGGGGGGATGAACAGATGCATTAAAAAAAGGAAGTAAATATCTCCCAATTTTCCTAATGGTTATTGCTGGGTGCTGACCTTATAAGGAAAGCTGCTATTTTTTCATGTTGCCATATTTTTCAAATTCTTCACAATGAGTGTGTATCACTTCTAAATTAAAAAACTAAGTACAAACATTTAAAATAATTAGTTTAGTGTGTGAGTTTGGCTCAAGGCTCTAGCCTAGGGTTCAGCAAACTTTTTTTGCAAAGTGGCCAGATAGCAAATATCTGGATAGTAAACGTTGGCTTTGTGGGTCTGTGGTCTCTGTTGCAGTTAGTCAACCTTGCCATTGTAGTGTGAAAGCAGCCACAGACAACTCGTAAACAAATGGACATGGCTATGTTCCAATAAAACTTTATTTGTAAATTCAAGATGTAAGCCACACTATGGACCATAGTTTGCCAGCCCTCCTTGCTCTAGCCTTCCCTAGTTATTGTTTTCCTTTTTTAAAGTTTTTTTTAAGCCATGCCGTGTGGCATGTGGGATCTTAGTTCCCCGATGACCCGTGCCCCCTGCAGTGGAACCGCGGAGTCATAACCACTGGACCACCAGGGAAGTCCCTGTTTTCCTTGTTAAAAACACCTGACTTCATTAAATATTGGAATAGATACAAAAGAATATTTATGAAAATAAGTTCAAAGTACCAATAATAAAAATGCAGTGAGGGGGCTTCCCTGGTGGCGCAGTGGTTGAGAGTCCGCCTGCCGATGCAGGGGACACGGGTTCGTGCTCCGGTCCGGGAAGATCCCACGTGCCGCGGAGCGGCTGGGCCCGTGAGCCATGGCCGCCGGGCCTGCACGTCCGGAGCCTGTGCTCCGCGGCGGGAGAGGCCACAGCAGTGAGAGGCCCACGTACCGCAAAAAAAAAAAAAAAAATACAGTGAGGGACTTCCCTGGTGGTCCAGTGGCTGGGCCTGGACCCCAGGCAGGCTGGGAGCTTGGGTGCCATATAGTGGGACAGTGGTGGCTGTCAGACCCTCGTAGGATTTGTAGGAACTAACCAAGCCTCAGCCTGAACCTCCACAGTAGGTAGTCAGCAGTTTGTAGCTTGAATTCAAAGCCGGCAAGTGAATCATTTGTTTATTTGACAATTATTGAATGCCTACTCTGTGTTAGGCACTGGTCGAGATGCAAGGGTTCAGTGGTGTAAAAAGGGACAAAAATCCCTGGCTCCATGGAGCTTACCCTCTTGAAGAGAGAAACAAACATTCAAAAAGTAAAAGTCATCAATTACATGGTTTTCTTAGGTGGTGATAAGTGTGGAGAAAAAGGAGGGAACGGGGAGCGAATGGGTGTTCGCGTTTCAGATGGAGTGGCCGGAGCAGACCTCACTGAGAAGGTGACGTCTGAGCAAAGATCAGAGGGAGGTGGGGGAACAAGCCATGAGGATATCTGGGGGGGAGTTGGGGGGAGAATGTGCTAAGCATCAGGAACAGCAGGTGCAAAGGCCCTAAGGCAGGAGAATGCCCAGTATGTTCAAAGAACAGCCAAGCAGCAAAGAGACCATTGTGCCTGGAGTAAAGAGAGAACAGAGGAGAGTTAGGGAGGTGAGGCTAGAGAGGAAAGGGGCCAGACTGTGCTGGGCTGTGCAAACGGCAGGCTTGAGTCTGACTGCCAAGAAACTCTGAGAGAGGCTGATCAGGCTGGTGGGGGTGGCAGGGTCTGGCAGCTGCTGGGGAGGAAGTGGTCGGGATCAAAAGAGACTGTTGGGGCCCCAGCCCTTGCCTGGGGTTCTGCGCAGGGAACTGGAGTGTTTGGTGGAGACAGAGGCAAGCTCCCACTGTGTAAGGCAGGTTGACAAGGTGTGTGTACCTGTATGTATGTTTGGGCATCTCTGGTGGGAAGACTGGGGATCATTAGTATTCATTTCCTAGTCTGGGGCAACATGACTAATGCCAGAACTCACAGGCTGGTGGGGCTCAGGTAGGGGTGAGGTTGAGTCTGGAGGAGGTGCCGGGGCAGCTAGGCTGAGCCCAGAACAGGGTAGTAGCCACAGGTTGAAGTGGTGCTGGGGTGCCCTCTCCACCTCTTGGATCCTGTCTTCCGTGAGAGCCCATCAGCCTAGAAAGCTCCATGGCACCAGGCAGCCTATTCAAACCCCAGCTCTGACATTTACTAGCTGTGTGACCTTGAGCAAGTCAATGAACCTTCTGTGCCTCAGTTTCCTTGACTGTAAAATGGGGATAATCATAGTCATACCTCAGAGAGGTTTCTGCAAAGATTAAATATGTTGAAATAAGTCAGTTGATTAGAACAGCACGAGTAATATAGCAAATGCTTTACAGTATTAGCTATTATTATTATTTATACCAAAGAGAACCATTCACTTTTCTTGGATATCACAACATGTCTCTTTGTCCCAAATATGGACAGGACAGGAGGGACATGTACCTCACTTAATTGCTCTGTGATCATGGGCAAGTTATGTTGCTTCTCTGCATCTTAGTTTTCTTAGCAATGAAATGGGACTGTTAATGCCCTCTTCAGAGAATCAGCAGTGCCAGCTTATCCAGACCTGGGTCATGGGGGGTGTTGGGTCACTTTACCTTTTCCATCTTTCTATGGTCCGGGCCACAGGCAGGTGGTGGTGAACAAGGTGTGGGTCCTGACTTCTAGAGCCCAAATGCCTTCATGCCTTGATGAGGGAGCCAGCGAATTGCATTGTGGTGTGATAAGCACCACGGTAACAAGAATAACAGCTAGGTGTCTGGTGCACTGAAATCTGTGCTCCAGACACGGTGCTAAGCCCTTCCTGTGGGTTATCTATGAGGCGGGTTCTGTTATCATCATCTCGATTTTCAGGTGAGGAAGCCGAGGTTTAGTAAGGTGACATGATGGGTCCAAAGCCCCCAGAGCTAGTAAGTGGTGGCACCAGGACTTGACCCACACTGTCTGACTCCAGCCTGTTTTAACAGAGGGCTGTTGCAGGGGCACAAAGAAATGAACTATCTTGGGGTGGGATGGGAGGAGGAAGTTCCTGAAGGTCTTCATTGGATGAGACACTTGAGCTGAGTATTGAAGGATGTGTAGGAGTTGGCCAGGCAGATCAGAGTGGGGACGGGGAGGTCTTGCAGGCAGATAGAAGAGCCCTTGCAAAGGCTGGAGGTGTTTGGGGGACTTGGAAGATGTGTCAGTGATCTCTTGCCAAAGTAATGACACGTGAGTTATGTGTCATACGTGTCAGTTACCTCTTGCCACGGGCATGACCTTGTGGCAATAATAGAGGGGCAACCAACAGGGCACACCTATGCTTGTGTCTCAACCGCTCGAACCCCATTGGCCAAAGCAAGTCACGCGGTGGAGCCTAAAGTCCCAGCAGGGGGGTAGTGCAGAGGACACAGACCCAAGGAGGGGTGAAGAATTGGGGCCACGTCTGTCATCTATTGCACAGGGAGTTTGGGGGATTGGAGAGCTGGGGTGTAGCTACAGATGAGGCAGCAGAGGTCGTTTGTCTTGTCTTGGGGACAAGTTTGTGGAGAATGACTGGAGGGGCCGACAGGAAGTGGCGAGGAGGCTGCTGCAGCCACGGGAAAGGACCGCGGCAAGAGCGGTGGGGATGGAAGAGATTGATTATGCTACTTTTGTCCTATAAAAGCCCAGGCAGTCAGGCTGAGGTACTCGGTCTGTTACACAGATGTCACAGATGGCCCGGGGATATAATTGGCCTTGGCCTCTGCAGAAAGGTTAATTGCTCAGATCACACAGTCTGAAGCTTCTCGACTGACAGAACAGCTCCCCAGTTAAGGACTCTGAGCTACTGAGCTTTCTGTCATCTCCGGTCACTTGGCCAGGGCTGTGGAGGGCAGTGGAGGGGCAGAGAGGCCACAGGCCCTGCCAGGAGCTGTCGGGAGCTCACAGCCTGAAGGGACACTGGCCAATAAGCAAACATTCCGGGGGCTGTGACAGGCATTCTTAAAGGGCCAGTGAAGGCTGAAGGCTGTTTTGGTTGCAAGAGACAGACAACTCATTGCAACAGGCTTGAGCCGAAGGAGGAACGTGCCGGCCTAGGTAACCCAGCAGTCGGGTAGATCTCCAAAATGCACAGCCGGGTCCACTAAGGGAGCAGCTTCTGTCTCTCAGCTTGGTGTTCCCATCAGCTTCATTCTCAAGTGCGTTATGTAGCGGCAGAGATGCCCCCGACAGCTCCAGCTTTCCATCTTCCCCAGTTTAGCAACCCAGCATGGAAGAGGAACACCTTCTTCCCAGATGTTTCAGCAAAGCTCAGGACTGACTCTGATTGGCTCAGCTTTGAGTCATGTGCCCATCCCTGAACCAATCACCGTGGCCTGAGTCCCAGCCCCACTGGAACTGGGGCGGGGGGGGGGGCGAGTCTGTCCCACCCATTCTCGGGACTGTAGTGGGGAGCAGTGGTCCCTGGAGGGAAAAGCAGATTCCATTCCCAAAAGGGATGCTGGGCTGGCCAAGGGCACAGGAGTGGGAGAGGTGGTGGAAACGGGGTGGGGGTGGGGGAGGGGGAGGGACGTGGGGGTGAGTACCTACCACGAGTCCCACAAGTCATGTCCCAGAGGAAGGGCCCTTAGGAACTGTTGAGTCCAACTGCCCATTTCACAGATGAGGAGACTGAGCCAAGGATATGATCATTTCAAATGGGAAAGCTGCTAGGAAGATGAACAAGCTGTTAGAGTGGGGATGGTCTGGGGAGAGGAAGGCTGGATTGGCACAGAGACTGGGACCTTTCTGGATCGTGTCTGAAGAGATGACATCTCAGCTGAGACCTGAATGGAGAAAAGGAGTCAGCCATGTGAGGATAAGGGGAAAGAACATTCCAGAAGGAACAGCTTAGGTGCAGAGGGCCCCAGGCTGAAGCAAACTTGGTCTACACACCAACATCTCAACGTGTGGTCTCCCACGCTCCCCGTAAGCAGGGCTGAGGGCTACAGAGGTCACGTGCCAGCTTTATATGCATTTCCTCAAAAGTGATGCATGTTCCTGCTCAGAGCACAGTGGCCGGGACAAGTCACACAGCCCTTCCTATCTGCAGGGGGTCTGGAACACCAGGGGTCACATGGCTATTGAGTAAGAAACGTTCCTGCAAGGGAAACCCACTTTCCCTTAACATCTCTGGCCAGAAACTCTTACCTGGAAAACCTTTGCTCAATATGCTGGTTAGAGGTGGTATTTCATGGAGGTTTTCATTTAAATTTTACTACTAATGAGGTTGAATCTATTTTTCCATAGAATTTTAACTACATTCTTTTCTTCTTTTGTGAATTATCTGGAAACCTAACCTTTTGGGCCTCTTTAAAATCTGCCCCCGCCCGCTTTTTTTTTAAGCCTGAAACATGAGGCATTTGGAAGCTGTGATCTCAAAGGCCCCGTCCAGCTTGCATATTCTCTTGGATTCTCTGATCTTTAAAAATACCAAAGGAAATGCCATTTATATTGGCAAAAGCTTTGTGAGTGCCTCCCAGATGAGAGAATAAAGCCCTGAAGTTGGTAAGTTTAGGTATTTTTAGAATCTCTGCTAGAGTCATAAAACTAGGATCCTTTTGACCAAGGTGGTGACGGCGGGGTGGGGGGTGGGGGAGGGAGGGTGCAAGAGAAAAGATGCTGTCTGGCTCCAGGGTAATAAAAGAGATTCCAAGTGCAAGGGAGACTCAGGCAGAATCATGCATTACTCCCCCAACCGCCCCCCACCATGATGAATGTCCTACTCAGATAGAAGAAGCCCTTCCTTTGTACTAGAATAGCCCTTCTCACATCCTTGCAGATAAGGCCTAAAAGATTTCTGCCCACAAGCATTTTTTCCCCCTTATTCCGTGCATGCCTTAAAGGTGTTGACATGAACTTGACTAGCATTTTCCCCTTTGTGTGGTGGTCTAGTGTAGCATTGTAGGAGTTAAAGACATGTCTGTGAAGAATCAGAAGTCCTGGATTGGAGTCCAGTGTGCTGCTGTGTGACCTTGTTTAATTCTTCTTCCCTCTCTGGGGTGACTTTTTACCATCTGAATGATGAAGTGGAGAGGACTCCGTTATGATTGGGTTTTGAGTTCTGTGAAGGATGCGCACTAGTGTTGTAGGACGCCGCCACCACTCATCAGTGTTTGACTCACGTGGTGTTTGGAAATATTAGAATTTGTTGCTGATGTTTCAAAATGGAGAGATTTCACATTAAAAAATCAGGATTCCTGGCTTTTGAAAAGTTGGAAGATCTGGCAACCCTGGTTTCACCCTCCCAGCAGTTGGCTGAGTTGAGCCAGCCTCTCCTTTTCCCTGGGGTAGGGCCCTCCAGGTGGCTGCAGTTGCCACCCTGTTACCCTCTTGTCTTCCTGACATGGAAGCCGGGTGTCAGTTCCATTTATTATTGTGTTTGTGCCTTTACTTAAGGAAGAAAGTAAGACATTTCTTGCACCCATGTTTTCTGCCAAAGGTAGGGAAAAGCATGTGCAAAGGCCCTGAGGTAGGAATGAGTTTTGTGCGTTTGGCTCAAGGAGGAAGGGAGATCAGGCCAGACAGGCGGGCAGGGGCCAGATTAGTTAGGGTCCTGGAAGGAACTTGGGTTTTATTTTGAGTGTGATGGGAAAACATTGGAGCATTGGAGGGCTTAAAGGAATGAGATTCCATTTACATTCTAGAAAGATCCCTGTGGCTGCTGAATGGTGATAAGTGCTAGAGAAAAAAATAAAAAGGGGAAGGGGCCAGGGAATACTGGGGAGGGGTGTTGACAGTTTTAAACAGTGGGATCAGGAAAGACCTCACTAAGAAATAACATTTGGGCAAAACTTAGGGGAGGGGAGGGAGATCCAGGGGAAGGGAAAGACAAGTGCAAAGGCCCTAGGCAGGTGTGTGCCTGATGTATTTAGGGACCAGCAAGGAGGCCAGTATGACTAGAAAGAAGTGAGCAAGGGGGAGGAGAGTAGGAAATGGGGTCAGGAGGTGTGGGGGAGTTAAAGGCTACCGTACTGCTGCCCCCAACAGGCTGAGCCCACTGGAGGATCTCGCACTGGCTTCGTGGAGGACCTCTGAGGGTCTGTGTCTTGGCTGCGCCCTCCTGGGGCCAGGACTTCCAAATGCGAGCTTGGGGAGGAGGGTGGAGCTGCAGTCTGTCCACTGAGCCCCGGACTCCTGGCCTGCTCTGCAGGGGTTGGTGCCCTGGTGGCCCATCCCAGCTTTGAGGCTGTTCTCTGTCCACAGCCCCCAGGATGGCGTCTCGGCAGCTGAAGTCCCCTCCCCGCCGCACTACGAATAGGCTCCATCTGTGACCCTCAGCCGGCCATGATGGAGTTGGGGGAACAAGGGTTGATGGTGTCAGGTGGGAGTTTGGTGGCCACCTCAGGTACTTGTCCTAGTGGGACATGCATCAGGTTAACTCGCCCTGGAGTCCTCAGGGGTGAGCCCTGTGGCTGCCTTGGTCACACTATCCACCATTGCCTTCTGCATACCCAGAGTGGTCTCCTCACAGCCACTCTGTCAGGGCTCCCAAGAGCCCCGCTCTTTCCCCCTGGACTCCTGGACTGCTCTGCCAGGGTTGTCCCTGCCCCCCTGAAATTGAATTAATGACTTGGGCACCCACCCAGTCCAGATGACCAAACCTCCAAACTGGCTGCCTCCCCTTCTCTCTCCCTCTGCACTGAAGCTTGAGCAAACCTCCCCCGGGCCAGCCGGTTCTCATCATCAAAACCCAGGGGGTCTGCACCGCCAGCCTCACCGCCCACTCCTTCCCTAGCCCCTCAAGTCAGATTCCCCTTGGCATCGTCCCCTCTGAAGACTCTGCCTCTCTCCCCGCAGATGTCACTAGAGGGGCTCAAATCTCCAAAGCCCATGGCCTTTTTCTCATCTCCTGGTCCTCGTTTTTTCCTGACCTTTGGGTGGCATTCACAGCAGCAGCTGCCTCATCCTTGAAGCAGTTTCTTCCCTTGGCTTCTTTGCAGCCGAGGGAGTCTGGCCGTCTCCTCCTTTTCCTCTTGGCTTGTGTCCTTTCTTAATTATTTATTTAACAACTTTTTACTTAGTGTCTCCCGGGCCAGTGCCAGATACTGTTCTAGGAGACAGCACTGAACGGTCTGACAAAATCCCTGCCCGCGTGGAACTTTCACTGTGAATGGAGAACAGACCACACATGTTAGCCAAGAGAAGACGCCATTTCAAATAATGAAAAATAAAAACAGGGTGAAGGATAGGAAGTGACTGTGTGTGTTGGGTGTGTGGCTCATTTAGTTGGAGTGGTCTGTGGCGTCTGATCTGGGAAGCAGTCAACCAAGCAGCACTGGGGGATGAGCATTCTGGACAGAGGGCACAGCAAGTGCAAAGGCCCTGAGGTGGCTGGAGCACGGTGGGTGAGGAGGTGTCAAAGGGTGGGCAGAGGCTTGACAATCTGGGGGCGGGGCTTGAAAGCCGGGCTGGAAGTTGGGGTTTATTCCAAGTGCAGTGGGAAATCTCCAGAAGGTTGCAACAAAGAAGAGACGTCATGGTATTTGCGCTTTTGAAAGACGCCTCTTTCTCAAAATATGGCCCATGCATCAGAATGACCTGGGGTGCTTTTCACAATGCAGAGCCCAGCCTCTTCCTCGTCTCTGCAGCATCAGCTTCCCTAGGGCCAGCCTGGGAATTGCATCTCAGCAAAGCACTTACATATTGGAGAACAGCTGCTTCAGGCAGAAATGTTTAACCTGGAAATTCCCAAGGGGTCAGTGGTCAGAATTCAGGGGATCCCAGAACTTGGGTGGCAAAATATTACATCTTTACTCTCACTAGCTTCTAACTGGCAGTTAAGCATTTCTTTCCATGATATGTGGAGTCCTTGCCCCACCTGGGACTTTGTTGCCAGTTGGAATCACAGTTTTCGTAACACATTACAGGGTTTGCAGAGGTCTTGAAAATATCACTTTCTTCCTCGCTCCTTCAAAGTTACCGAAGTTATTAGACTTGCACTAGATCTTGTTATTTTGTGCATTAATAAAAAAGTACATAGGTTAATATTATATATTTGATTTTTAAAAATGTCTTGATAACTCCATTTCAATATAATTGGTTTCCTTTGCAATCCTGTATGTTTTATTTAAAAACATTTTTCAGAGAAAAATGTTAGGCTTCATCAGATGCCATAGGGGTCCATGGCCCAGAAGAGGGGTAGAGCCCCTGCAGAGAGCTGGAAGGGGGCTCAGACAGAGCTGGGCACCACTCATGACTCCTCCCCTTGCCAATGCTGTGGGACCTTGGGCAAATCACTCTCCTTCTCTGGGCCTCAGTGTCCTCATTTGTCAGATGGAGCCTGTATCAGCTGGTTTGAATGCTTGTTGGAAGGGACCAGGCAGGCCCCCCAGAGGTTATCAGGAAGTGCCCTGTTTTCCACTGGCTCACCAGACCCTGAGGCCAGCTGGGCTTGGCATGCAGGGGGATCTGGGCTGGCTGGCCTTTGAATCCCAGTTCTGCCACTTATTAGCTATGTTCCTGGGCTCAGTAGTGAATCTCTCTGTGCCCAGTTTCCTCTCATCTATAACTCAGAGAAAATAATAGCACCCAAGTCATAGGGTTGTTGTGGGTTGAAATGAGCTTCTCTTTGCCAAGGCCCCAGCATGGGGCTTTGCCCTCCTTAGGTGATGTATAACGTGGTTGTCATTATTGGGTGTATCTCAGCCCTCAGGTTAAATGTGGGGGTCCCAGAGGGCTGGATCCAAGTCTGTGCCCCTCTGCCTTCCCATAGTGCCCTCTGCAGAGTCTGGGTTTGGGAAATTTGTTTGGTGCAGAGACTATGGTTTTTCAGGTGAGTTTAAGGGAAGAGGGACACTCTAGAGGTGTGGGGAGGATTGGGGAGGGCAGGTCAGAATGCCCTTGATGTAGCGAGGGGGCCACAGGGAGGCCGAAGGCAGAGGGCTGGACTGTGCTTCTTCTTGACATCCTGGGCAAATGTTGAATCCAGATCACCTGGTTGGCAGTACCTCCCCACTGCCCACTCGGCCTGGCTCTGTCAGGCTTGAGACAGATGAATTTTTTCTTCTTCTTTCCAAGTCTCAGTGTTCTCATCTGTTAAATGGGGACAGCTGACATATATGGAGGCCTATCGTGAGCTATCATGAGCTGAGCCTGGATTATACCTCTTTACATGTCTCATTTAATTTTTACAACCACCCTCGGAGGTGGAGGAGGAAACCGGCTCAGAGAGGTGAAGTAACTTGCCCAAGGCCACACAGCAAGTCGTTAGCAGAGATGAGATTTGCCTGTAGGTGGTCTGGCTCCCCAGGCTATGCCCTGAACCGTTGGGCACACTACCGTCTCACAGCAGATAACCATTTCCTTCTTAAACCGACTCTGCAATGACCAGCCCAATTCTATGTTCACGGCTGTGTTCTCCAGGGTACTACTCCTCCCACCTGGCAGCAGGTGGCAGCTGGAGTAGGAACCAGCTGGTGTCTGGGAGGCCCTTCTGATGCAGCGCCTTCCCCAGCACCCCCTGCCGACCTCCTCCCCAAGCCCTGCCCATCTCTGTCCCCTGGCTGCACACTGCCTGGCATTCCCCAGCCCCCAGAGGTTTTCTCCCAGCTCTCATTGTAAAAGAACCTGCCTGCACTCTGGGGTGATTCCCTGGACTGTAGCCCTCAGCCTCCAGGGCAGGAAATTATAGGGAAGGGTGAGGACTCTGGCAAACTAGAGGGAAACTGCCTGCAGGGAGCGGCCACCACCGGGCTCCAGCCATCATCTTCCTGTAGGAAGGTGGCCCTGGTCAACCAGATTTCCAAAAGAATCTAGATTTTCCCATTTTTCAAATTCATTTTTCTAATTCAAAATTTTAAAAATACCACATATAACGAGAGAGAGACAGAAAGACAGAACGACAGAGACAGAAAGACAGAGAGACAAAGAAAGAGAAGGAACCAAACCAAAACAAAACACCAACCCAGGAAACACAGCAAAAAAATCTCAAAAACTTGTCTTCAGGCCAGTTTGCAACTTCTGACCTACCCCGTCCTACTTCCTTTGCCTACATAGCAACCCCATTTTAGAGATGGGGAAGGGGGAGGCCCAGAGCGATGAGAGGACTTGCTAAAGTGATGGGAGGTCCGGGTGGGGTGTAGTGGCCAGTACTCACCTCGGACTTCTAAGTTCTTCCCACCACGCTCCCCCTCCCAGCCTCCTCCCCAGGCCCCGGCTTGTATGGGCCAGAGATCATTTTCAAGACCAGCTTCTGGATCCAAAGAGAGAGAAAAATCATTGTAGCCTGATGCTGAAGGCCAAGGTCACCATGACACATCTCAAATGCTCAGTGATTGTCCCAGGGTTCCAACAGAGGCATTTCTAAAGGGCATGTCTGCTAGAGTCATTTCTACATTGACAGAGACTGGAACCTTGTGGAACTCTGGGGACCGTAAGACATTGTCAAAATCCATTCCAGTGATAAACTCGTTTATTAATTGTGAGCTCAGAGGAGAACGACTCATTTCTATGGGCCCAGCCTGTCAGCTTGATACACAACATTTACTGAGGACCTACAATGTGCCAGGAACTGGACTGTTGGGGGCTGGGGGTGGGTTTGCAGCCATAATCTCATTTAACTTGCCCAGAAAATGTGTGAGATTGGTGGTGTTGACTCCATTTTATAGCCAAAGAGGCTGAGGCTCAGAGAAGTTAGGTAAGGGTCCAAGGTCAAATCCAGACCTGCTTGACGCCAAGTCCGGGCTCTCTCCATCTCAGCAAGGCATCTACCTGGAAGTGATGGAGAAGCTCTCTTGTTTGCTGAGGTCTGTCTGGGGGCCGCAGTGGGGGCTAGGGTAGTCAGGGGAGGCTTCCTGGCAGAGCTGATCTTGAACAAAGAAAGAAGATGCATTAGTTTCTTATTGCTATAGTAACAAGTTAGCACAAACTTTAATGGCTTAAAATAACATCAATTTATTTATTTTTATTTATTTATTTTTTGATGTGGACCATTTTTAAAGTCATTATTGAATTTGCCACAATATTGCTTCTGTTTTATGTTTTGCTTTTTTGGCCGTGAGGCATGTGGGATCTTAGCTCCTCGACCAGTGATTGAACCCGCACCCCCTGCATTGGAAGGCGAAGTCTTAACCACTCGACCACCAGAGAAGTCCCTGGATTTATTATCTTAAAGTTCTGGGGATCAGAATTCTGAAATGAGCCTTATGGGGCTAAAATCAAAGTGTCGTCATGCCTTTCTGGAGGCTCCAGGGGAGAACCTGTTTCCTTGCGTTTTCCATTTTCTAGAGGCTGCCTGCATTCCTTGGCTCGTGGCCCCATATCACTCCAACCTCTGCTTCTATTGTCACATCTCCTGTTCTTGACTCAGACCCTCTTGCTTCCCTCTTATAAGGACTCTTGTGATTACATGGGGCCCATCCAATTAATCCAGGATAATGTCCCCATCTCAAGATCATAATCACGTCTGCAAGGTCCCTTCTGCTGATAAGGTAACGTACTCATAGGTTCTGGAGATTAGGGTGTGGATATCTTTGCCGTTATTCAGCTGACCCCAGAGGAGGACAACACTCCAAGGGCCAGGGCCGTGCTGGAGGCACAGGAGGGCGTGGAATGTTCAGCAAGCAGCCAGTGCTGAGGTGGGCAGGGCTACTTAGCACCTGCTTGTCAAGGATGCGGGTCGCATAGTAAAACACATGAACTTCATCCTCTAGAGCAGTGCTCCTCACACTTGAACGTGTGTTCGGGTCAGCTGGGGATCTGGTTAAAATGTAGACCTGAGTCAGTAGGTCTGCTTTGAGTAGAGAGGCTCTAGAAAAGGACAGTTCTGGAAAAGACGGTGACTGACACAGAAAACAGCCCCAGCCAGGCCATGTGTTTCCAGAGCGACGCGCTGATGGGCATTTGAATGGCATTCCGTTCCCAGGCGCTCTGTTACCCAACGTTTTTGGCACATCCACGAGAGCAGCCACCTAGGGTCTCCACCATGACCTCCAGTCAAAGCCTAAAAGGTTCTATCTGACTCATGAAAGGAAGATTCCCAGTGTCGTGACCTCGGGCCACTCACCGGCCCTCTCAGGCCTTCATGGACAGGATGTAGGGCTGGGGTGGACAAGATGACTCTTGGAAATAGCGTTCAGACCCAGGCTCTTGGCTCAGTTAAATCAATCTGGGCATATTTTTAGAGCTGAATGTCTTTCCTTTGAATCTGACTCTTTGAAAATTGGTACCCTCCTGTGTGGGGTAGCATGGTGTTTGCTAGAACCCCCCCATCCCTGAGGAAGTTGGATAACTGAGACTTTGCTGTGTATTTCACTCCCACACGTAAATATCAGGGAGGACCATACAGGGTCTCAAAATGTTGCATCGCTGCCGAGTGTCAGGGATAGAAATGACCTTAGACAGCATTGTATGGGGGGCTGTAAACCCCAGTGCTCACGAGTGCTAGGAAGGAGCCATGAAGGGGTGAACTGGGCTGCCCTGTTTGAGGGGGGCCGCCCCAGCTCAGCCTCACAGTCATCATCATATGGGGGTGCGGGTCTTATAGGGCTGCATCCACCCATTTTGCAAACAAATCCAGAAATCTGGATTTTTATGTGAAGTCTCCTATTTTTAAATGTTGATAATGAATTCAGATATTTTTAAAATACTGTGTGGGCCAAACAAGACAATTTTGCGGACTGGCTTCGGCCTGTTGGCAGCTTGTTTGAGAATCCACTTGTTTTACCGGGAGGGAAACTGAGGCCCCTGGAGACTCGGGGGCCTTCCAGAGGTCCCACGGCATCAGGGCTGGAACTCAGGGCTACAGACGTGCGGTGCAGCCACCATCTTCAAGCCAGCCCCTTTCCCCTAAAATCTCAATCCCAGTGCCTGTGATAGAGTCACCCCAATCATGCGACATTGAGCAGCCGGGGAGGTGGCAAAGCCACCCCTACCCCAATCGGCCCCCCATGTGCTTTGTGACAGGGGCACGTCCTAACTCCTCTCTGGGCTAACTTCTCATCTGCAGATGGAGGGCTGGGGGCTCGGGGACCCCCAAAGTCCCTCCCCACAGTTCTTCGAGGCCTCTGGCTTTCTCCTCCCATCCCCTGTGCATCTCTGCCTCTGAGCTTCCAGTATTGACATTTCGCAAACAGCAGCTATCATGGAGCTGTTTCCAGCCTCAGGGGTCCTGGCCCACGCCATTTACATGATTTAACATGCTGGGTTTCAGGGGGCGTGTCACCGAGCCCACAGCCAGCGGCCACTGCACCACAACTTATTGATTTGACATATGAAACTGATGGATTTGGGGAGGAAAAATGTTTTCTCTTAAAATGCCATTGCATCTTGGGATTTCATAGGATTTTACCACAATCCCCCTGTACACCACCCCCCGCCCCCCCGCCGCCATAAAAATTTTATTTGTCCAGTGGCTGAGATGCAATTGTTCCAGCCTGCCTACTCCTTGGCTACGTCCCATGGGAATAACAACGATGACAACAATAATAGTAACAGTAACTGACGCTTACTTAACACTTGCTATGTGCCAGGCACTGCCCTTAGCACTTCGCTTATCAATTAACTTGCTTTATCCTCACAACAGTCCATAAGTGGGTACTAGATCTATCCCCAGTTTATAAGCGAGAAAACAGGTACAGCAGATACCACTTGCTCAGTCTCCCAGCTAGTAACTGGCAGAGCTAGTGTCAATCTAGGCGGCCTGGCCCATGTCCGGCTCTTCACCCCTATGCCTCACTGCCTCTTGTAATTATTGTAATTGCTAATAATTATACTAATTAGGAAGTAATAGTAATACTTAGCTCTCTTGAATACTTTCCAAGTGCCAGGCTTGTGTGACTTAAAGATATTGTCTCATTTATTGCTCACAAGTCTATCACGCCCATTTTTCAATTGAGGAAACAGAGGGCAAAAGGTTAAGGCCCCCAGCCAATGTCACACATCCAAGACGGTTCCCACCTGTGACTTTCCCCTCAGCCAACGAGCTGGCCCTGGAAAGTGTCTTAGCAAGGGCGGGATTCCTGGGCAAAAGGGAAATGATTCTTGCAAACCCATCAATTGCATCAGTGGAGGGTCAGAGCTGGCGTCATGAAGATGTTTTTTAAAAAGGCAAAAAGTGCAGCTAACAGGATTAGCTGTCACCCCCCAGGCCCTGCCCCTGATGAGAAATCATTTCATTTCTTCTGCCTCGGGAGGTCACCAGTTCTCAGCTGCAAATTGAGCCATTAGCGTCAAGTTTCAGAGACTTGAAACAATCATCTCTGTGATTATTGAGCCTTTCCGGGTGGCACCAAGGCTCCCCGCTGGTCCTGCCCAGAGGCTGCCAGCCCACTGTCCTTCCCAGCTTCCTTTATTCACACGTGCCTGCATGCCATAACGCTAATAGTGGGCATTGATTTTAGACCAGACACTACGGGATGATTCCCGATTGTTTCATTATTCCCATTATACCTTCTCTCCGTTGGCCAGACGCCAACAAACTACGGTCCAGCATTTATTGACTCAATCCCCTCCCCCGCACAAGTCGACTCTCCTTTTTCTACATACATTTGAAAGGGGACTTCAGATCAGTGATGCTCATATTTGAATGTGCATCAGCATCACCTGGAGGGCCCGCTAAGACACAGATGGGGGACTTCCCTGGTGCTGCAGTGGTTAAGAAACCGCCTGCCAGTGCAGGGGACGCGGGTTCGAGCCCTGGTCCGGGAAGATCCCACATGCCGCAGAGCAGCTAAGCCTGTGCGCCACAACTACTGAGCCTGCGCTCTAGAGCCCACGAGCCACAACTACTGGGCCCATGTGCCACAACTACTGAAGCCTGCATGCCTAGATCCCGTGCTCTGCAACAAGAGAAGCCACCACAATGAGAAGCCCGTGCGCTGCAACTAGAGAAAGCCCACGCGCAGCAACAAAGACCCAAAGCAGCCAAAAATAAATAAATAAATTTATTTTAAAACAAAAAGACACAGATGGGTTCTACTCTCAGAGTTCCTGGATTCAGTAAAAGGCCCAAGAATTTGCATCACAAGTTCCCAAGTGCTGCTGCTGCTGCTATTCGGGGCCTACTCCGGGACCACTGGCTAAGATCACTCCTCTAATTGGATCCCTTTTCATAAAAAATGATGTGCCAAGGAGGCTCTCTGAGGGAAACAGAATCTCCCAAATGGTTCAAATGAAGGCCCTTGGATGAAAGAACTCCTAACAGAGGCATGGGAAGGGTTAAGAGAATCTGAGGCCCCCAAGGGCTGATGACAGAGGGGAGCCGTTACCAGCCTTGGACAGGAAGGAGAAACGGGCAAGAACAGTGTTCTGGGGTCTGTGAGAATAGTAGCCGTGACAACGGAGCTATAGTCATGGGCAAGAGGATGAAGCTGATGCCAGAGAAGTAGACAGAGACAGAGAGGGAGCAGGGCAGAAGCACGCTGACCTCTCTCCTCCCATGTGCCGATTTCCAACTCGTGCCCCCCATTGCTGAGTCAGAGGACCAGGGAGCTTGGGGATGCCCTTCTAAGGAGTCAGTCCCCTGGGGCGCAGAGTAGGGCAGAGAGGGGTGGAGAGCTGTGGCCTGGGAGGGGAGGGAGAGGATGGGGGTGATGGAGAGTCCGCAGCACAGAAGGCAACTGTCAAAATGTTCTTCAAGTCTGCTTAGGAACTGCTGAAGATCTGAGCCCTCTCGTTTCAAACAATTAACAAGTGTTAGGAAGGTGTTAAGGACATATTATCGCCAAGCGGAGACTCTTTTGATTGGGCTGATAAGAATTTTTAAAATAATGGAAAAGCGAATAGCGTTTTCACTCTTTGATGCAGACAATTTAATGTTGTGGTTCTTCACACTTAACACCATCTCTCCCCTGGTGGTGGTGTTATTGAGTCCAAGCTTGTACTGCTCATGCATGGCAGGACAATAGATAGAGTTGCTAGGGCAAGGAATAGCGACTTTATTCCGAAAGCCAGCAGACTGAGAAGATGGTGGACTCGTGTCCCAAAGAACCAGCTTCCCCAAGCTAGAATTCAAGCCTCTTTTATACTGAAATGGGAGGGGGTGTGGTTAGTTGTTGCAAACTTCTTGGTGCCGGAATCCTTTGTTCTTGCAACTGTCCAGCTAGGTCAGGTCATGATGTTCCTATAAACCTCCAACAAGACAAATGTTCTTCTCTGTTCTGCAACTTTTTATATGAATGGAAAAGTGTTATACCTATAAAGGTCAGAACCTTGAGAATGGGCCATCCTGTATATTTCAGGCTATAGGCAATATTCTTAACTTGTAGCAAAAGCAATAGAGTATAAAGCTTAAAGGAAAAGAAACCAATCCAATATGGAGTCAGATTTGTTCTTCCCTATTACAGTGGGAAACACAGGTATAATATGTACTTATTTATCAGCTCACATCAGGCATTGGTTAAGGGCTGCTGCTGAGGTGGAGGGCAGGGTGGTGTCAGTGTCCCAGCAGGTGGGGACTAGGCTCTGGTGACCAGGGCAACCCCTGGGGCAGAGAGGTGCTGGCAGGTGGCAGGTGCGTTGAAGTGCTGTCGGCAGGGATGGGTGGGACACCCACAGTGTCACTGCACCTTTGCAGCCCCTCCCCACCCCTCCCCTTGAGCATTAATGTTCCTGTGGATTCTACTTCTTACCCTTTTCTCTTTTGCTCTAAATGCTTTCTTTGGGCATCCATCTCTTTAACAATCACGGCAAACATTTAGTGAGTGCCCATGTCTTGCCAATGTTCCCACATCCCTGTCTGAGCTCCAGCTGCCTCCTGCACATCCCCACTGGAGGTCCTGCAGCTGCTGCAGACTCTGCACATGTAGGAGTGGCTGAGCTCACCACCTTCCTACCTTTAGCAGCATCCCATTCTCACTGAGGAACGATGACTGTCTGCTCAGACGCCTGCGCTGGAAACATGGCCCCACTCTGGACTCCTCCCTCTCCTTTGCCATCGCATTCATGGGTCAGCAGTCCGCTGAGCCCACCCCTCTGGAGTTATCAAGCTCCCCACTTGTCCTCACCCCCGCCCCCATCATTGCCACGGCCCAGGCCACCACCATCTCTTCATGGAGCGCGGCCCAAACCTCCACCGGGTCTTCCAGCCAACCCCCTTCCAGAGCAAGCCTCCCTGCGTGTCTTTCCCTTGCTAAGCCCTTTAGGACTGCATCTGCCTCTGCAGCATGGTTCAAACCCATCTTTTCCAGCCTGGTTCCCAGTGTTACCAACCAGGGTTCTTAGCCTCCTTAATCAATAGAAATTGATAAGAGGCCAGACAAGAAATTCAGGCAAGGCTTTACCGGGGCCCCTGCTGCAGCAAGAGGGAGCGAAAACAAGCAACAGTTAGTTTCCCTTGCTCGCTGGCTCCCGGAGTGAGGGTGGGGTGGGGATGGGGGGGGGGGCGAGCTGGTTCCTTATATGGGGTGAGGGCAGGGGCGGGTCCAGGGGTCGGGCCAGAGGCGTGGCTTAGGTGGTTTGCCCACCCCTTTGGTGGTGCTGTGTGCAGGGGCATGCGCAGTACCGTGCTTTTGCTCCTGGCTCCTCAGAAGTGGCAGTTGGGGTTTTTTTTTGCAGTACGCGGGCCTCTCACTGTTGTGGCCCCTCCCGTTGCGGGGCACAGGCTCCGGACGCGCAGGCTCAGCGGCCATGGCTCACGGGCCCAGCCGCTTCGCGGCATGTGGGATCCTCCCGGACCGGGGCACGAACCCGCGTCCCCTGCATCGGCAGGCGGACTCTCAACCACTGCGCCACCAGGGAAGCCCCGGCAGTTGCGGTTTTTGTCTTTTCGTATCTTGTTTTCCATAATCATAATTTGCCCCAACTGCCAATGTGCACAATTATTTTTAGTCCTTTATAGTTTCTTTGTGTTTTGTTGCTCGAAGAGACTTTGTCCGGGTACGAGCATTGCAGCAAAAGGGTCCCAGGTCCTAGGTCCCAGCCTGAGTCACCAGCATCCTCAAGACCCATCTGCTCTTCCCTGCGACCTCCTTCCCCACCACACCTGGTGGCCAGCTGGGCTCAGGATCACTGAGGACCCCCTGCCCCACCATAATCCCACTCCGTGGCCATCTTCCTGCAAGAATTCCGATGCAGGAATTCTTTGGGATGCTGGAGTGCACATAGATGAGAGCCATCGCCAGGGAACCCAACTCCCCCGATATGACTTCAGAGTGGCCATTCTATCCTGATAGGGTACAACCTCCCTACCCATGATGGTTTCTGGAGTCAGAGAGGCCTGAGTTTGAACCCAGATTGACTATATCACTCACTATCCAGCTGTGTAGACCAGTGGTTTAATCCCTCTGAACCTCAGTTTGCTCATCTGTAATATGGGTGCTGCACTGCCGCCTTGCAGAGTTGTCAGGGAGACTGGGGGAGATCATGCATGTGAATGCTGGTGTTTGAGGCCAGAGTCCCTACAAACAGACTCTGAGGATCCATGTGCAAGTCATTTATAAAGGAAATGCCCTGGAGGAGAATGGTAAGGGGATTGAGGGGAGCAGAACGGGGAAGGGAGGAAGGCAAGTGAGGGGGTGATGTCAGGCCAGGGCCCAGAGAGGGCAGCTTCAGTTTGGGCCCTGAGGGAGCTTTGCAGTGTGGGTCACCACCCAGGGTGGTCTCCACCGGAGCCATGGGGCAGGACTACCCCAGTCGGCCACTGGTTGACAACAGGACAGAGAGGAAGATGTAAGTTTCCAGGCACTTTCTGAATGAATATGGGCAAGATGTAGTCCAGTTGCCCAAAGACAGAAATGCTAAAAAGAGGTGCAGGGACATTGGGTGGAACATTGACATTGTCCAGTATGACTTGGCCCGTGATAAACACCTAATATCCCTTGGCCCTTACGGTGACATCGTTGCTGCTACTAGCATAACCTCAGCAACAGTTCCGCTTCTTACTATAGTTATTAATTTCTCTGGCTTAGGTGGGCTGTAACTTGCAGACAGATGCTCTGAGCCCAGTGGCTAGACAGGGAAATAAATCTGGCAGAAATAAGAAGCATAACCCCAGCCATGCAGCTGAGATTCCACTGTCTGTTTCTCCATGATTAACTTAACTCCTGGAGCATCTCAGTCCCCCATTTCCATCCCATCTGAAAGAGCAGAGCTGGGCCCTGCTATGAGGGGTGGTGGGTGGGGTGGCGGCTTGGCCAGGGGCCCACTTGGGCAGGATGAGAGCATCCCCTGGGGGAGCGGGGGCACTGCGGGGGAGTCAGCTGAGTCGGTGAGCCTCACCCTGGTGAGGCTCCGCCCACCAGCAGGGCAACAGCAGCTGGAGGTGAAGGCTGCTGGGAGGGAGAGCAGGCCGCCCCGAGGGCAGCCGCACCCCTGCATGGCCCAGCTCACCCTGCACCTCCTGCATTCCTCCTCGCTGCCCGGTGGGCCTCGGGCCAGTGAAGGGCCTCAGAGGCTACGAGCGTACGGTGCCAGGGGATGTTTTAACAACATCCAGGCTGCCAAGAGCACATTATTCTCTTACAGAAATCCAAGGGATTGCCCAGGAGATGCGATATTTTTGTAGCAAAAAAAAAAAAAAAAAAAAAGAAAAAAGTTCTTCAAAGCTCTGAAAGCCCCGTTGCATTAGGAATGATAGTGGGTGTTTGAGAATCTGGATTCTTCATCAGAGAATAGATCGGGGCTCAGACATTGCTGTTTGTTTGCTTCCTTCACTGAATGGTGTATATCGGGCATCCCTAGGGCATTAAGGTGGAAAGGACAACTTGTGCAAAGGCAGAGAGGTAGGGAAGGGCAGCTTCCGAGAAAAGAAAAACTGAAGGTCCGGACTGTTGGTTGTAAGAGACAGAAGTTCTACCCCAAACCGGCTTAGGCAAAGACAAGGATCTCTTGGTTCATGTGATTGAAAGAACAAATGACTGGCAGCTGTAGGCGTGGCTGGATCTGGGGGCTCAACGTCACAGGACATGGTCTTCCTCCATCTCTTGGTGCCGCCTTCCTTGGCCTTGGCTCTGCCCCCAGGAAGGCCCTTGCTACTTGACGCAGTCAATTCCATCCTTCCATCTTCCCAGCCTCAAACCCAGTGGAAAAAAGGAATTTTCTTTCCCAATAGTTTCAGCAAAAGTCCTGTGCCTGACTCATTGAACTGATTTGGGTCATGTGTCCATCTCCGGCTGGCCAGGCCTGGTCCATCCATAGTCCCTTCTCAAAACCTATGGTTAGCGTGGCTTGGAGGGTAAGTCACATGATGTCCTCCGCCTCTTACTCGCCACCCTTTTTCTCAGAAATCACTTCTGCTCCCGCAGTGTCATTTCTGCCTCTTGACCGTCTCTAACCTTGACCTCACTCAAGGACCCCTCGGCTCCATTTCCGGTCCCCACCGTGCTCCTCGCATCCAACAGTGATAATGACGCCCATGAACTGAGCTCTTGCTATATGCTAAGCACAAGCTCATTACGTTGCTGTATGAATCCTCGCAGCACCACAATACTATGAGATAGGAGTCATTATTAGTCCCATTTTATAGGTTAAGAAACTGAGGCATAGAGAGGTTCATTCCTGAACCAATGACTAGAGTCAGAAGGACACGGAGTTCTGATTGGCCAGATACGAGTCATGGAGCCAGAGTGTGAATCTGATGCAACTAAACTGCACAGGCTGAGAGAGAAAAGGGGTTCTTCCAATAAAAAGCATGTAGGAAGAAGGAAGAATAATGTAGGATGGGAGAAATAGAAGATGCCCCCTAAATTAGGTGGCAAATGATGGTAACCCAATTTGGACCAATTTGGGGGAAGAGGGAGCTGTGCTACATTAAGGAATAAAAAGAAGCTTTGGATAGCCAAAACACTGGCAGGATGGGGTTCAGCTGGCCTTCAGGAACAGCTGGAACCAGTCGCTCATACTGACAGAGTGCCTGGACTCCCATCTGGGCCTCTCTTCCTGTCTACTTCGGTGGGTTCCAAGCACAGATTCCTAGAGAAGGGCTTTGACTGGCCAATTCTAGGTCACGTGATCACATTGGATCAATTAGCTGTGCCCAGTGGGTGGGACCACAGCAGAACATGGCAGCTCCCAAGAGAACCACAAGGTTGAAGCTGTGGGAATAGTAGTGGTGGTATCTAGAAAAAAGTGGAGTAGGGAACAGGGTAAATAAAAATGTAGGTGTACCTTGAGGGCAGGCATGATGTGTGTAAGAGTTGGGATGCTTATAGCTGTAGGTAACAGAGAACATCATACTGGCCAGCTTAGCCACAGGGAAGCCCTCGGGGCTGGTGGTTGCGTGGCCCAGTGAGGTCATCTTTCCATTGCTCTGCTCAGCAACCAGTGTCAGCTTCATTCTAAGGCAGGTGCTCTCTGGGCCATGAGATGGCTCCCAGTGGCAGGCATGTAACAGATGAGAAGAGAAAGAGAGCCTCCCATCCAGCCACAGGATGGAAGTTCCTCCCTCTAATCTGAATGGACCCGCTTATTGGTCACATGCCTCCCTGAACCAGTAGCTGTCATCCTGAGAGTGCCACGCTCCGACTGACTTAGGCCGGGCTTCCTGAGCCAGTCCTGGTGAGGAGGATGGCTGGCCAGGATCGCCTTACCTGATCAGGACCCACCCTAGAACCGAGGTCTTCTCTAAAACGACTTGATCCCCCAACCCAGGGGCGTGGGGTGGAACGAACCCAGGGAGAGTCCGCCCTGTGCGTCCTCACCTCACTACCTCCCTACCTCCTCCTTGCAGGGGTCCTGTGGCTGTCGGTCGTCTCCGAGGTGCTCTACATCCTCCTGCTGGTGGTTGGTTTCAGCCTCATGTGTCTCGAGCTCTTCCACTCCAGCAATGTCATCGACGGGCTCAAGCTCAATGCCTTTGCGGCGGTCTTCACGGTGCTCTCAGGTAAGGCAGAGGGCCTCGGGCAGTGGGGCAAGAACACACCGGAACCAACCCTGTGACCAGAGCAGAGGGGAATGCGGGAGCTGGAGCCACCCTCGGGCTAAGTCCTGATCGGTCCACCTAGGTGACCATGGGCCAATCACTTCTCTTCTCTGAACCTCAGTGTTACAATTTGTAAAGTAAGATTTGTCTGCTCCCCTGTTCTCTGATTCAGCATGTGTTTACTGAGTGTCTCGTGTGCCAGGTCATGTGTTTAATAAGTATGGGGTTATCGTAATGAATGGAAACAGACAGTTCCACTGCTTCCTGGAACTTAACACACATGGGAGAGAGAGATGGCTTTGCTGGAGATGTATTCAGGAGACGAACGCCCCATGGCGGGCGATGGATTGGATTTGTGGCCCGAGGGAAAGGGAGGTGGTCGTGAAAATGGGCGGACGGTGGCGTCTTTCACAGGGATATGAAAGGGGAGCCTGCTGGGTGTGGCGGGCACATCACTCATCTGCTTTATCGTATTTGCCCTTGAGACCTCCATGGGGAGATGGCCAGCAGGAAGCTTGATGAACAAACACGTTTGGAATCTCAGTGGTGAAGGTGGGGTGAGCAGAGATTGTGGACAAAGGCCAAGGACTTTGAGGGTTTCAGGGAAAACTGGATGGTCAGCAGCGGCAGCACGACTCAGGGAGGTGGAGACAGAAGGCTCCAAGCAAAGGTCATTGGATTAGGTGGCCAGGTGCCCGGGATAGCCTCAGCAGACCCGGGTCATAAGGGGTTAAGCCAGGAGTTTGCCAGAAGGGAGTCAAAGGAGCCTGTACACCATAACTTCAGGAAGCCTGACAGAGCAGTGGCTTGGCTGTGTACGACATCTGTTCCTAAAAAGCCAAATATAAACTGAATTTCTATAAATCTAATCTTATTCTTCATGCACTGGAAGAACTCTTTATTTAATGAAACCGAAACGATGAGCCTTTTGGTAAGGGAGATAATCGCCCCCTAATTGAGGTATGTGTATATAACAGAAGGATCTCTCAAAGAATAGAGAGCGGAATTCAAGAAATTATAGCATGCTGCATAGATCA
This sequence comes from Globicephala melas, assembly GCF_963455315.2. Classification (NCBI taxonomy): domain Eukaryota; kingdom Metazoa; phylum Chordata; class Mammalia; order Artiodactyla; family Delphinidae; genus Globicephala; species Globicephala melas. The sequence goes on from NC_083328.1 coordinate 16,994,054, forward strand.
AAACATGCGCATTGTCATTCCCAGGATGTGGGAAATCTAACCAGAATAGTAAAGGGAAGAAAAGAAAAGCAGAGGGATCCTCACAGCACAGTGTCGATTTTGGCCGCCCTCCCCTTCTGCCGTGACCCTGTTTTCAGTTATTCCAGATCAAGAGATGGGTTATTCTTTGTTTGCTGTTATTAGATGTGTTTATTATGCCTGAAATCAGTTTTTTTTTTTTTCATATTGTATTCATTTACTCCACCAACACTCACTGAAGGCCTCCTGGGCTCCGGGGTCGGTACTAGGTTTGCGGGAGTCAAAGAAAAGATGACTCAGTCCTGGCCTCCTGAAGTTTGCCATCTTGTAGCGACACAGACTCATCAAACCCTTGTAACGTGGCAAGTTGACCTTCATGAACTGGGTGTGGTGAGTCCTGCAAGGGGGCACCTACGTTTGCCCAGGGGGTGCCCATGGGTGGGGTGGGGCCTGAGGAAGCAATCATTTGAGCTGAGACTTGGAAAACAACTTTAAGAGTTTGCCTTGTTGGACAACTCGGGGAGGGCATTTTGGGTGGAGGGAACAGCATAGGAAAAAGCTTAGTGACGTGGCATATTCTGGAAACGTCACGTAGTTCAAACTAATGGGAACGTGAAAAGGCAGGCGAGTAGGAGTGTCGCGAGCTGAGGCTGGAGAGCCGGGTAGGGGTCTTGGTGCTTTGCACGGGTCTATAGATTTTATCATGCAGGCAATAGGGAGCCATTGAAGAATCCAGAGCAAAGGGTGATACGGTCAGGTTTGCATTTGGGGATGAGGGTTCAGGGTGCAGCACGGGAGGAGTGGAGCCAGAATGGAGGTGAGGAGGCCAGCCAGGAGGTGAGAAAGGGGGAGGCCCCAACCCCATGCAGTGGCTGTGGGGATAGGAGATGCAGGCACAGTGCCTGCAGACTGACTAAGGAGAGAGGTGGGCGGGAATGAGTGGATTGGAAAAAACCAAGACTCTAGGTCAAAGGTTCCTAGTGTGGAGTCCACAGAATTCAGAGAGTCCATGAACCTGGATGGGGGAGAAGTTACATCTTCATTTCTCTAACTTGCAACTGACATTTAGAATATCTTTCAAATCTGAGCGGAGGTAACGCATCACAGTCGTGGGCGGCACCTGTGACATAGTCACCAATAGGAACCACGTTTTTCATATGCACATATCTTGAAATGCACTCCTTCGAAAGGGCAATACTTCTGAGCGCTTCCGCTGAATCTTATCTAACATGCTAATGAGGAAGCACGTATATGACTATATAACACATGTGTTTGAATATTTTGCTAATTGTATTTCAGTATAACTGGTTTCTTCTATATCCTTTTATTTTATGCAGCTGAAAACATTATTCTGGGGAGGGGGTCCCTAGGTCTAGATGGCCAGACCCCTGATCTGGGCTGGCATTTGGCCAGGATGGGATGGTACCACCAAGATGGGGAAGGTGGGGAAAGAGCAGCTGGGGGAGATGATGGGTCCCTTTTGAACAGGTTGGGTGTGAGGTGCTGCAGGGTGTCCAGGCTCCTTTTCTTGTCAGTGGTTTCATCTCTCCTTTTCTTTCTCTCTACCAAGCATCAAAGAATCCCCTCCATTATCCCAAGCATCCAGCCCTCCCCTCAACCTGCTTACTCCTGTCACAAAACAAAAGCTGGTGGCCAGCCCAAGGCAGCTGTCTCTGGTTCTTCAAGCCTCTCTCGTGGGGAAGCGGGTAGGGGGCTCTTCCCCCTACCTCAAACGGCTTATCAAAGTTTTCACCCCTCAAAAAACCCCCGTTTCCTTCTGGGGGGAGTCCCACTGCTAAAGAAAATAAGATCATCTCCGTAATTTCAGGCAGATAAACAATGCACGGCTCAGGGAGGTTAACTGACTTGCCCAAGGTCACACAGCTGGTCAGTTGTGGAGCTGGGATTAAACCCGGCTCCTGCTGGCTTCAAAGCCCTCTGCTCTTTTCTCAGGATCGTACTGCAGGAGTGACCGGGCGGGCAGGGAGGGAGAAGACTTTTAAGTCCTCAGAAAACAGTAACTGAGAGGGATGTAGCAGCCAGATGATGGGATAAGTAAGTGGTGGAGAGAAAGGATTCTGTATTCATGCCTGGGAGAAAATAAACCCGGGAGAAACATGAGACCAGGAGAGAGCCAAGCCCCTGACTTGCCTGTCCTGGAGGAACCAGGAAGCTGGCCTTTCAGGAGCCCCTTGAGAACAAGGCAGCTGGTGGGGGGGGGGGGAGTTGGGGGGGGTGTTTGGGGAGGGTGAGAAGCTTGGAGGAGGTGGGTGGGCTTCTGGTTTGTTGCTGTGGGAGGGGAAGGAGTGGGCGAGCATCGACTGAGTCCCTGTGGGGAGAGGGTTGGGCTCTGATGCTGCCAGGGCTGTGATGCTGCCGGACCAGCTCACACGGAGGGGTCCTCAGCCCAAGGTCAACGCCTTCTAGGGTAGAGGAGAAAGCAGAGGCAGGGCAGCCCCTACGGGAGCCAATTACTATAATTAATTATTATAATGAGCCAGTGGGTTAGGATTAATCGTAATTGCCAACGCGGACTGAGATGCCATGCTGCACCAGCACTGGCCTGAGCCTGCTGCATGTGTTAATATCTTTATTCCTCAGTGTCCTTGTGGGAGGGGCATTACGTCCATTCCACAGATGGGAAAACTGACTTGCCAGCAGTCACATAGCTAGCCAGTGGATGAACCCAGAGCCTGCCGCATAGAGTGCTTTGAGCAGGGCTTGGCCCCCAGGACTTCAGGTTGTCACTGTTGTTATTATTATTCCTAGTTGTCCCTGAATAAACTGAAGGGCAGATCAGGGCCCCAGGGACCAGCCCTGTCACAGTGAGGCTGGGGTGAGGGATTTGGACTCTACAGCCAAGGGAGAAGGGGTGGTGGGGCAGGGCCAGCAGGGCTATGTCCCCAATTCTGGCAGGAGGGTGGTTGTACAGATTGTTGGTCTGCTGGTCCAGAGCCTAGAGCTCCCAGTGCTTCTAGGGACCCACAAAGTGCTTTAATTTTGACTGTTTTTAAAACCAGAAGAAAAAAGAGAATAATAATGAAGGCATAAGAGTGAATCTAGGCTGGACTGGTATTTTTTATACCACTGCCATCGTAAAATGTAATTTTTAATATTTCTGTTATGGAGGAACGGGCCCATGAAGTCAAAAGTGCCCGGGGCCCTTGAAAGTCATAATGTGGCCCTGCACTGGGCCACAGCTTTTCTCCATCTCTCAGGCCTGGGCAAGACTAATACCAGACGGGGATGCGGCTCCAGCTGCCAGTGTCGCCCCCACCCGCCAGTGTCACCCCCACCCAGCCAGTCCTGTGACTTTAGCAGAGCTGCTGGAGAAGATGGGGCTCCCTGTGCCACTGTCTCTTCCCCCAGCGGCCAGGGTCTTGTATCTCGGAGAGGATGTGAAAGCAGGCTGGAAGATGTCTGTTCTTCCCCAGTTTCTCCGAAAAATGAGGCTGATCTACTTAGGAAGGAAAGAAAGTCATTTGGAGAACTCCTGGATGGTCAGGCTAACACAGGTGGGCTTTTAGTAAAAACTGCACTGGAATGAAGAGGAGGACGTCTGTTTCCAGGAAAAAATTAGACCTCAGGGAGAAGTCAGCAAGAGTCTACTTTGTTAGGTATCGAGAAAAGGAAATTTTGCGATAAAACAAAAAATGACCAAGGCTGAGGTAGCTCTTTGAATCCGGGAAACTAGAACCTTATCTTTTATGTAATCTTGGCATATTTGGCTTCATCCTAAAGCATGTATTTCACTGCACAGTACACCACGCTTAATCTCGTATTCAGTTTCTTAACCTTATATACATAATGTGTGATTTGAAAATTTTTATTTTAATTTTCTTTTTTAAAAATACAGAATATCTTAAACTTGAAAGGCAATTGGATGGAGTATGATGGGACTTGGGGATGTTTTGATGCTTTTGTGACCCCAAACTACAGGGCTAGTGGAAACTTAGGTTACGAATTAAAGTTTGAATCTTGTATGTTTTTCTTTGAAGGAATTCTAATCTTACGCATTCAGAATGACTTCTCAGAATTTTGACTGAGAAGCATTAAAGTCTTAACCATTACATACACTTTAAAAAAATTTCAGGGGCTATTTTCAAGGTGAGGTATGAGTTGAAGGGCAAGCCTGCAAGGTGGACACCTACCCGTGTGTTTTGGATAGACCTTTGGGGATCTGGAGGCCTGGGGCCTGAGGGACACAGCAGGCAAATCCCACTGCACTGCAGACACCCGTGGGACCACCAGAATCCTCAGAAACCAAGCTGTGAGGCACGCAAAGTGCGCACACCTGCTCCTCTGGACCCAACTCCAGCCCCATGAGCCATGAAGCCTGTGAGTTCCAGGAAGGCAGTTTTATAGAGCCATTGGCCCTACGACCTGGTCTGAGGCTGCCTTCTGTGAGTGAATGTAAGCTGGTTAACCCATCAGGTTTGCCTTTCACTGGCTGCCAGGAAGCTTAGATCTGTTTGTTTTATGTCCAGTCATGGCAGCTTCCACCAAGCGAGGTTGCCTGTGGTCTTCAATTCCTCCCCAGTCCACCCTTCACTTAATTCTCTGACTCTTCCTTAGAGCTTACTCTTGGTGTGATGATCTGTAACTTCCTACCGTAAACTGCCATTGTATTTTAGGGTGAGTTTCCTGAGACACTAATTCCACTAGCTACCCTGGCACCTTGGGCCTGTGCTAAAAAGAATCTCCTGCCCATAGCTCCCTCTGTTCAGTTCTTCTGCCCTGGCCAGACTGGGTCTCTTGCTCATAACTGAGAGAGCAATTACTTTTGTGTATTTTTGTGTCTAAAAGTACAGAGGGTCTAAATCAGAGAAATGAGTTTTTCAATATCATTAAAAGCTCCTTTTGCTTGCAAGTGACAAGAACCCAAATTAGCTAAAGGAAGAAGTTGGGGGGGGGGCGTGATTGGACTCTATTGATTCATGTAATGGAAGAGTACAGGGTGGTTACGCTTCAGGCATGGCTGCATCCAGGTGATCATGTCATCAGGAATCGAGCTGTATCTCCAAACTCTGACTTCCTTTAGCTTCTGTCTCAGTCAGGCCCATCCGTGTGGAGAGTGGATAGCCATAAGCAGCTCCAGCCTTACGTAAGATTCCAGAGGCAGAGAGGACTCCTTTCACGTGTCTCCTGCAAAACTCCAAGGAGGGCTATGATCAGACCAGCTGGGTTCATAGACTCATTCCTGAACCAGTCACCATGCCAGAGGCTGAGACACTGTGATTAGCTGGGCCCGGGTCTCTAAGCACACCTGCGGTGGGGGCTTAACCATGGACCAAGCAGGATTACTATGCAATGGTGGACAAGTGGTTGCCCAGAGGCGTTGTTGACTGGAAGTCCCAGTGGTTGGGAATTGGTTGTCTTGTCAAGTTGGGAGATGATCAGGAGGTCAGCGGTGGAGCTAAGGGACTCAAGAGCCCCAGGAATGGTAGAGGGCTTCATGTGGGTTCCTCCAAAGCAGACCCTAAGGTGAAGATATGGGCGCAAGTAGTTTATTTGGGAAGTGACCCCAGGAAGTATGGTCGGACAGTGGATTTGTAAGACAGGAAGGCAGGAGGGCCAATAAACGGAATGTTGGCAGGCGGGTGACCACTGGCGGCAACTGGGTTTCCCTCCTGCTGGGGACCCTCTGAGAGACTGTAGGACGCCCAAGGGCTGAGAAAGCAGTGGAATTTCTTCACCATCTCTCATCCATCACTGGTTTAGGGGGCACTCCTGAGTCAGTGACTCCCCCAGCATTTCTGGCCTTCGCCACCTGAGATGGAAAGTGTTGGAGGAAGGAAGCCACCAACATGCACCGGAGCTGCCCGCTAAACCTGCAGTGCCCTCTGGTGCCGGCCGGGGGGGTTATGGGTGAGGACAAACCAAGGCAAAGGGTGCTGTTCTGACGTTAGCCTGTGCCCTGCAGTACAATTCTGACGCTATTTGCCATCAGATGCCACGGTCCCCAGCAAGACTGCCCCACTGCAGGTGCCACCTGTAAGTTCAGGGGGTCCCTGGGCTGCCCGCGCCTCTAACCAACTGGCTTCAAATCAGCTTCCTCATGACCCTCTGAAGTCTGATAATTCGTTAGGACTACTCACAGAACTCAGCAAAGCACTATACTTCGGGTTACAGTATCGTCATAAAGGATACAAATCAGGACCAGCCAAAGGAAGAGACACCCAGCGAGGTCTGGGAGCTAAACCAAGGCCAAGGTGAGGTTTTGTCCTCCGAAGCTAACCTGGCCTATGTGGTTCTCATACCCTGAATCCAGCTCTGCAAGGAACACTGCATTTCTTTCATTTCTGGAAAAGAGCTTCATTTTGATCCTGTGCTCCCGTCCTCCTGGACTGGTAGAAGATGTATTGTCAGAATTTTGAGGGGCTTACTCCCTACTGCCTTTGCCTGGGGCTGTGCTGCAACTGTCTGGTCTTACGCAGTGTCAGACAAAGAGGGGGTGGGGTTTAATCTTTGTCATTATCATCTTCATCATACAGCTTAGTCCCTGATCTGAAACCCTTAGGGCTAGAAGTGTTCCAGAATTTGGAACTTTTCAGATTTGGGCAGGTAACGCAATACATAAACCATCCATCACACAACACCCCAGTAGGGGCTGGGGCAGCACCGTGTAAGCAAACAGAGTGAAACACGCGAGTATTCGTTCTAGGGGGGAATAAATAAAGATGGTCAATAACCTCACGTCCATTCACGTCAGGTTTTGGTGCTAAATGAGTTCAGGCCAAGTCAGGTTTTGTGGCCAGATGAATTATGAAGAAGCTTTTGCGTTTCAGAACTTCTGGGAATTTGAAACTGCAGATAAGAAATTAGGGCTCAATAGCTTCCATTTATTGAGCATTTATTATGCCAGACACTGTTCTAAACATATTCCCTCTGTTGAACCCTACAGATGTTCCCATCTGTAAATGTTATTCCCATTTTACAGTTGAGAAGACTGAGGCACCGAGTTAGTATGTGGCGGTTCTGGCTTCAAAGCCACGTGCTTTACTGTTACATGGGTCCATGTAGGTTGCCACTGAGCCTCCTCTAATGCCCTGTTCACAGGGTCCCTTCCAGTCCCCAGAGCTCTTTGCTTCTAGGGCCAGATGGGAGCTGGGAGAAGGGGGCTGGTGACCTCAGTGCCTGTGGTGATCAGAGGTCTCAAGTGCAGTGCCTACAGGGACCACGTAGGTGACATAAGTGAGTCAAGCTGTCCAGATGTAACACAGCAGTGGATGTGGGGATGGCGGCCAACTTGGGAGTGCACACCCCACCAGCACCCCATTGCTGCCGTGGAGGAAGATGCACGGCCTTCAAGGAAAGCCCAAAGCTGGTTTTTTTATAGGAAAATCTCCTGATTTTTAATTCAAAATGTTTTTTAAACAGCTTTATTGGGATAGAATTTACATATTGTAAAGTTCACCCATGTAAAGTGTATAGTTTAAAGGCTTTTAGTAACCGTCGCAGAATCTAATTTTAAAATCTTTTCATCACCCCAGAAAGAAACCCCGTACCCGCTAGCGGTCACTCCCTATTTTCCACCAACCCCCACCCCATCTTTAGGCAACCGCTGATCTACTTTCTGTCTCCATGGATTTGCTGATTCTAGACATTTTATATAAATGGGGTCATACACTATATGGTCTTTTATGACTGGCTTCTTTCACTTAGCATGGTGTTTTCAAGGTTCATCCAAGTTGTAAGATGTATCACCACTGCGTTCCGTTTTATTGCCGAATAATATTCCATGGCACAAATACACCACATCTTATTTCTCTGTTTGTCAGTTGATGGACATGTGTGTTGTTTTCCACTTTTTGACTAGTACAAATAATGCTGCTATGAACATTCATGTCCAAGTGTTTGTGTAGACATATGTTTTCCTAGGAGAGGAATTGTTGGGTGACCTAGTAACCCTAGGTTTAACTTTTTAATTCAAAATATTTCAAAACATTGTATTAGCCAACAAAACACCACTGCAGACCCCCAGCATCCACTCCTGCCCCAGACAAGGACAATCCAACCCTTTTTCTTTTGTTTTTTCTTTTGCGGGGGGGGGGGGCTACGTTGGGTCTTCGTTGCTGTGCATGGGCTTTCTCTAGTTGTGGCGAGCAGGGGCTACTCTTCATTGTGGAGCATGGGCTCTAGGCGCACTGGCTTCAGTAGTTGTGGCGCACGGACTCAGTAGTTGTAGCTCGCAGGCTCTAATGAACAGGCTCAGTAGTTGTGGCCCATCGGCTTAGTTGCTCCGCGGCACGTGGGATCTTCCTGGACCAGGGCTTGAACCCGTGTCCCCTGCATCGGCAGGTGGATTCTTAACCACTGCGCCACCAAGGAAGTCCCCAACCCTTTTTTTTGTCCTAAGGACTAGAAGACAGCTCACTCTTTCTCTCCCTGACTCAGAGGTCCCTGTCTAATCTCCTCGGTAAATTAAGGCTTCTAAACATGAAAGCCAGGAGGGAAGGATTTTGCAGATGGGTTTCCCCTCTTTGCTGCAAAACCTCTGGGACGAAGAAGTCCAGAGCCTCTTACCGTTTGAATGAAGCGAAAGGAAAAAGGGGAAAAGTACAGGGGAAAAAAGCATGAATTACCATCTAAAAATATTCCGCCACACCTATTTGCCGAATGGTCATTTTGCATACTTAGCGACTGACCTCAGGTTGATACTTGTCAAGTGTACGGCTCTCCGTGTGATAAAGTTCCAGCTCCTTTAGAGTTTTAAATATAGAAGGCTTTTTTCTCACTTCGCCTCATTGGACATTTTAGGGGATTTTTTTTACAAAGTCTGTTTTTGTCATTTCTAGTTGGTATTTATCAAATGTTACTTTTGTAAACAAAATCTAAACTCCATCCTAAGACCACAAAATGTGGCCTTTGCCATCCTCTCTAACTTCACCTCCTGCAATCAGCCCCTCCTTGCTGGCCTTCACGCTCTCTGAGCTTGGTCCTGCCCAGGCCCGTGGTCCCCTCCGTGTGGCTGCCTTCCCCGCATGAGCCTGGCTCACTTCCTCCTTCAGCCAGCTGTCACTCAAATGGCATCTCCTTAGGAGCTCTTTCCTTTCCCCCAGTCGTTTCCATCCCCTCCTGCTTGTTTTTCTTTCCTTTTTAGAAATATTTCTTTCTTTCTTTCTTTCTTTCTTTCTTTTTTTTTTTTTTTGTGGTACATGGGCCTCTCACTGTTGCGGCCTCTCCCATAGCGGGGCACAGGCTCCGGACGCGCAGGCTCAGCGGCCATGGCTCACGGGCCCAGCCGCTCCGCGGCATGTGGGATCCTCCCGGACCAGGGCACGAACCCGTGTACCCTGCATCGGCAGGCGGACTCTCAACCACTGCGCCACCAGGGAAGCCCTATTTCTTTATTTTGTTTGTGCTGGGTCTTAATTGTGGCATGCAGACTTCTTAGTTGCGGCATTCAGACTTCTTAGTTGCAGCATGTGGACTCAGTTGCAGCATGCACGCGGGATCTAGTTCCCCAACCAGGGATCGAACCCTGAGCCCCTGCGTTGGGAGCGGGGAGTCTTACCCACTGGACCACGAGGGAGGCCCCTGCTTGTTTTTCTTAATGGCACATCTGCTTTCTGAGCATCATCTAAACCGTGGTGGGCACTCAATGAATATTTGTTGAATGGATAAGAGAACTTATATACTGACTTGTTTACTTGTCTGCCACCCCATCTCTGCTCCTCAGACCAGGTTTTCTCAGCGGTGGCACACTCTTTGCTAGATCATTCTTTACTGTGGGGAAGAGGGTCTGTCCTGTGCATTGTAGGGTGATAAGCAGCACCCCTGGCCTCTACCCACCAGATGCCAGTCATGCCCCACCCACGTCGTGACAACCAAAAATGTCTCCAGATGTTGCCAAATGTCCCTTGGGAGGCAAAAAGCACTCCTGGTTGAGAACCACTGCCCTGGACAGTGGGGTCCCTGAGAGCCACGGCTGTCTTCTTCGCTGCTGTATCCCCAGGGCCTGGCCCTCAGCAAATTCTCCTTGAATGTAGGAGTGCACTGTAGAGGCGACACGCGTGGGCCAGACCCCTCACAGTGGGGTTGTTGACGTTTGAGCTTTGGGGTTTGCAACTCGCCCCAAGAGGACAAGCAGGGACTCTGAAACCAGACAGATCAGATCAAACCACAGTTGGGTCCCGTTGAAACTGTGTGGTCTGGCAGGTTACTTATAGCATCTTGTAGCATCTGCACAAGATGGGTTTGAGCGATGAAATGACATCCCCTGAACCACATGAAGAGCCAGTGGAGCAGGGGGATACGCAGCACATTCTCGGTCTTGTTTGTTGAAGAGTTTGGGTGAGAACAGTGACACTGATGGGATTGGGTACAAGGCTGTACACTTCTGGGTAGGCGACCGTGGGTCCAGGTGTGCCCAGGACAGTCCCAGCATCATTTGTTTGTTTGTTTGTTTGGTTTTTTGCGGTACGCGGGCCTCTCACTGTTGTGGCCTCTCCCGTTGCGGAGCACAGGCTCCAGACGCGCAGGCTCAGCGGCCACGGCTCACAGGTCCAGCCACTCCACGGCATGTGGGATCCTCCCGGACTGGGGCACGAACCCATGTCCCCTGCATCGGCAGGCGGACTCTCAACCATTGCGCCACCAGGGAAGCCCCCAGAATCATTATTAACAGGGCCCCTTTCATTCCCAGAAGCGTCCTGGTTCGGATGATAAACTGTCTGCTCACCCACTTTTGGGGGCTCTGCTCTTGCCTTATTCTCTGCGTTACTTCTTAAAAGAATCCACATCTTCCCCTCCTCTTTCCTAAGGCAGAAATCACCCACCCCAATGCCAGCCCTTTCTGGCTGTCACTCCTTTGAATTGTTCCTTTTCTCCTAGTCCAGTGCTTGGTCTATTTCCGCTCTGATTCTCTCTGCTTGCTGGAACAATGGGACTTCTTTTTTAAAAAAAAAATTTTTTTTTTACTCTGAGTTGCTGACTTTCATCTGGGCTTTGTTTTTCTTGTGGTTGTTGACAACTGGGCAACAGGGAGGGAGGCCAGGCAGGGTGGGGACTGCTTGGAGCTGGGGGATGGGGCTGTGACAGCAGCCTCTCGCCAGTGTAAGTGTTAATTCCACCCTGGGGCTGACAGACACTTAGAGAAAGACTCTCTTAGCCTTCAAGGATGGGTGGAAAGGTGTGAAAACCCTTGCTGGGGAGGAAGCAGGATGACAGATGCAGAGGCCGGAGGGACACACGGCATCCATCCTTCATTTCTCCTTCCTTCTTCCCTTCCTTCCACAAAGAGTCCTAGAGCATTTCCTCTGTACCAGGTACCAGGAAAACAAACAGGCAAGCTCTGTGCCCTCGGGGGCTTGTGTCTAGTGGGGGGAAGCAGTGAATTAGTGAGCAGTTGGGACTGTGATATGAAGAGACAGTCCCAAGGCCAGAGACCACGCTGCTGGGGGCTCAGGGGCCCCTCCAGAGGCCCTAAGGATGGGAGGAGTTAGCTGGGTGAGGAGGCGGTGGGGGTGGAGGGGGTGAGAGAGAGTGCCCGAGGCAAGGGGGCAGCAAATGCAAAGGCCCCATCCAGGCGGGGTGTCGGAGGATCTGTGAGAAGGTGGCCGTGGGAGGAGACTGGGGAGCAAGGGAGGGCTGGGGATGAGATGCAGAGACGATGGGGCAGGGCTTGAGTTTTCTTAGCAGAACAACAGGGAGGAAGCCAGGCATTAGGGGTTTTCAGGAAGGAGGTTTCAGGGAAGGTGACCCCCTGGAGCTGCTGGACACGGATGCGCTGGGCAAGGGCGGGGAAGTGGAAACTTGGGTCTCATTGTGACTGACGGTGGATGCCAGGCCAGGAAACGTGGGCCTCGCCGGAGTGGGGGTGTAGTTGGGGACCTCTGAGGCTTTAAGCAAAGAAGTGGTAACATCAGGGGCAAGTTCTAGAAATATGGTTCTTGGGGTAGAGTGAGGGGTGGGCACAGATCCAGGAGCCCGGCTAGGAGGCTATGTGGGTGTCTGGCCCCAAGGAGGTGGTGGCAGTGGGAACAGAGAGGGATGGGGATGGATTTGAGAGAAGAAGGATTGGCAGCTCCTGGAGGGCAGGGGTGGGAGTTGTTGATGGGCCCAAGGTTGTGACTATGATGGGGAAGTGGGGAGTCATGCCCTGAGGTCAGGAAGACAGAGGGGTGCATTCTGGGTGTGTGAGGGCTGAGACGGGACCTCTCATGGGAAATGCTTGCTCACCATGTCTCAGTCTGTCCAGGGCTAGGAGGGAGGGGGCAGGGAAGAGAGGAGGGTAGAAGGTCCCTGGTAAGGAAAGAGATGGAGCAGGAGACTAGGGGAGGCAGGGGGAGATGGACAGACCCCCTAGGATGGAGGGGGACACACACACAGGGAGAAAGAGACAGCCAAGGGGGTGAGGGGAAGGAGGGAAGAGACACAGCAAGAAAACGGTAGCAGAGACACTAATTTTTCCTGAGCCCCTACTGTGTGCCGGACCCATGATCACAGTTAATCCTACGATTAACCCCCTCTGCGACTCGAAGACCTTGGGGACCCTCTACTGTTGAATAAAGTCTGGAATACAGCTGTGTGTGTGTGTGTGTGTGTGTGTGTGTGTGTGTGTGTGTGTGTGTGTATCTTAATGAATTACAACAGAATTCCGAGAATAGCGATAGCAATTATTGGTTCATTCATTCATTCAACCAATGTTTATTGAGCTCCTACATACGAGACATTGTTCTAGAACAGGGTCAACAAACTCTTTCTATAAAAAGCCAGAGAGTAAATATTTTAGGCTTTGCAGGCCATTGGGTTGAAAGCAGCCATAGACAATATGTAGATGATGGACATGGTCATCTTCCAGAACAACTTTAAGAATGGCAGTTCCTAAAAACATTTTAAATAGACCTACCATATGATCCAGTCATTTCACTTCTGGGTAATTCTTGGAAAGAAGCAAAATCACTGTCTTGAGAGATATCTGCATTCCCATGTGCACTGCAACATTATTTACAATAACCAAGACATGGAAACAACTGAAGTGTCCATCAATGGATGAAGAAAAATGTGAGATATATACAAACACACACACACACACACACACACACACACACACGGTGGAATATTATTCAGCCATAAAAAGAAGGAAATTCTGCCATTTGTGACAGCATGGCTAGACCTGGAGGGCATTATGCTAAGTGAAATAAGTCAGACAGAGAAAGACAAATACTGTATGACCTCACTTCTATGTGGAATCAAAAAAAAAAGAAAAGTAGAACTCACAGATGCAGAGAACAGGTTGGTAGTTGCCAGAGGAGGCAGGTTGGGTTGGGTAAGATGGGTGAAAGTGGTCAAAAGGACCAACTTCCAGTTATAAGATAAATGAGTCCTGGGGTTGTTAACGTACAGCATGGTGACTGAAATGAATGACATGGTATCATATATTTGAAAGTTACTAAGAGAGTAGATCATAAAAATTCTCATCGTAAGAAAAAAATCATAGCTATGTGAGGTGATGGATTTTAACTAAACTTATTGTGGTAACCATTTTGCAATACAGATCTTCCTCAACTTGTGAGGGGGGTATGCCTGATAAACCCATTGTTTTAAGTTGAAAATGTCGTAAGTTGAAAATACATTTAATACACTTAACCATCAAAGCTGAGCCTGGCTTGCCTTGAACATGCTCAGAACACTTGCATTGGCTGGCGGTTGGGCAGAATTGTCTAACACAAAGCCTATTTCCTAATAAAGTGTTGAATATTTCATGTAATTTATTGCATATTGTACTGAAGGTGAAAACCAGAATGGTTGCCTGGGTACAGAATGGTTCTAAGTGTATCGGTTGTTTACCCTCGTGATTGCGTGGCTGCCTGGGAGCTGCCTAGCATCACGAAAGAAGCACGTGTCACTAGCCTGGGAAAAGAGAAAATTCAGAATTCTGAGTGCCTGTCACTTTCACACCACTGTGAAGTTGAAAAATCATAAATTGGGGACCATCTATACATACAAATATCAAATCATCACGTGATTTGATATAGCAAATCACCAATTGCCTCAAACGAATACAATGTTATCTGTCAATTATATCTCAGTAAAACTGGGAGGAAAAGAACTTTGTTTACAAACACAGACTACCAGCCACGTTTGGTGGGTGGGCCACAGTTTGCCACCCCCTGCTCTAGATCTGGGAAATACAACAGTGATCAAAACAGACAAAATCGGGCTTCCCTGGTGGCGCAGTGGTTGCGAGTCCACCTGCTGATGCAGGGGACGCGGGTTCGTGCCCCGGTCCGGGAAGATCCCACATGCCGCGGAGCGGCTGGGCCCGTGAGCCATGGCCACTGAGCCTGCGCATCCAGAGCCTGTGCTCCGCAGCAGGAGAGGCCACAAGAGTGAGAGGTCCGTGTACCGCAAAAAAACAAACAAACAAAAAAACAGAGAAAATCACTGTTCTTCAATCTGGTGGAGGAGATGGACATATAATTAGATAAACAAAGATAATATGATGATATAATGTCAGGTGATGAAACATGCTTTGACAAAAATAAAGTAAAGGCATAGAGAGTGATGGAAGGAGGGGCTACTGTAGACAGGGTGGTCAGGAAAGACCTCTCAGCAGAGGTATTGTGCATTTCAGTAGAGACTTGGAAGAAGTGAGGGAGTTGTGGGACTATCTGGGGAAAGGCATTTCAGAGTGAAGGGACAGTAAGTACAAAGGCCCTGGGGTAGCAGTGTTCCTGGTGTTTCCTGAGGAATGGAAGCCACCTGTCTGGGGTGGCATGAGCAAGGTGGAAAGTGTTAGAAGGTGGAGAAAGACCAGGAAGAGCGGGGGTTAGATTGTGGAGTCCTTGTCGGCCGCTTTATCCTTTATGAGGACTTTGGCTTTGACCCCAAGGAGATCGAGAGCCATTGAAGTGTTCTGATCAGAGAAGCATGATCTGATCTAGTCTTGGAGGGAACACAGTGGCTGCTTTGTTGAGAAGGGCAGAAGCAGGGAGACCAGTGAGGAGGCTACCACGACGGTCCAGGTGAGAGATGTGGGTGTTTAGATTTGGGGGGTCAGTGGTGGAAGTGTGAGAGGTGGTTGGCTTCTGGATGTGTTTCAGAGGTAGAAACAACAGGCTGCACTGATGGATCAGATGTAGGGGAGATGGAGATGGACATTAAGAGAGAGATTTAGAGAGAGAGGGATTTGAGCCACTGAAAGGATGGAGTCTCCTTCAGTCAGGTGGGGCAGATGGGGTGGGTGGAACGTTTGGGGGATCAGGAGTTTAGATCTGGGGCATACTAACTTGAGATGCCCGTTAAATGCTGCAGGTGAGTAAGACGCAACCCCTGTCTCCAGGGAACTCAGAGTCTAGCCTGGAGAAACCATCCAGGACATACCTTCGTGACAATCTGATGTGTTAAAGATGCCATAGAAGGGTGAACACAGCACTGCAGGCCACCTGGAGCATCTGGAAAGGTGAAGGAGCCTTCACACAGGTGACAGGTTGACTGCTCTTTGAAGGAAGATCAGGTAAGGAATCGGGGGAAGTCATTTCAGGCAGAAGGAACGGCAGGTGTGCAGGCAAGGAGGCATGGCAGAGCTTGGAGGGTGCAGGTGAATCTGGAGTTTCCTGCAGCTGCAACGTGAGTGGTGGGTGTGGGCACTGTGGGTCGAGATGAGGTTTGAGAGGCGGCCATGCTGGGCAGTTCAGACTCTCCCCTGGAGGCAGTGGGGAGCCAGTGATGGTTCTAGATCAGGGGAGTGAGATAGTCAGAGTGCCTTTTTGGAAGGTCTGCTCTGCCAGTCAGGAGCCCTCCCTCTGACTCACAGGTCGAAGGCCAAGATGTGCAGCCAGGACAGTGTTTCTCAACCTTACATTCATTCTTGTTCCACGTTTTACACTGTCTTTTCCTAATTGCCCCTCCTTTCATGAAATCTTAACTCCACAGATACACTATATATCTGTTTACACACATGATGTACATCTGTGCTTTCTACACAGTTAGATTTTTTTTTTTTTTGCATGTGCTAGGATGACAGTGACCTTTTAGCACTGAGCACTGAGCACTTTCATGTAGAGCCTGCCTGGAGGTGAGTTAAGCCATGGCCCCGGGACCTGGGGGCCTGGCATCTACCCTCCTCTCTAACCGACTTGTTGGCTGTGGGTCTTTGCTGACTTGCTTAGTCTTTCTGTGCAATTTAATTTCCTTCACAGAGTACCTGCTATGCACTGTGCCTATGCTGGACCCAGGGCTGCAGACCTGATCAGGGCCTGGCGCCCAATTTCTATGAACTTATGGCCTGGGAGTGGCAGAGGGAGGAGACGGGCATTGTCCAAGGCTGACAATGATGGGATGCCTGGGTGTCAAAGTCCTGGGGTCGCTCAGAAAGGTTGAGACTGCAGAAAGGTTGGGTTCCTGGTAAGAACTCTAGGTTTTTGTTTTCAAATAAAAGCCCAGTTATCAAGGAAGTTGATCACCCTGTACATTGTTGGTGGGGATGTAAAATGGTACAGCCGCTCTGGAAAATAGTTCAGCAGTTATTTTCAAAAGTAAAGATGGATTGACCGTAAGACTTACCAGGAGACCCAGGAATTGCACTCCTGGGCATTGATCCCAGAGAAAAGAAGACTTATTTTCACACAGGAACTTGTACAGGAGTGTTCATAGCGGCTTTATCTGTAATAGCCCCGAACTGGAAACTAACCAAATGTCTTTCAGTGAGTGAGTAAATAAACAAATTGCACACATCCATCCCACTGAACATTACTCAGAAAAAAAAAAAGAAAAAGAAAAAAAGAACCGCTGCTGCTACACACAATAGTTTGGATGGACCTCAAGGAAATTGTGCTGAGCCAACAAAGCCAATCTCAAAAAGATACATATTGCATGATTCCATTTATGTAACAAATGTATCTCCAGAGATGGAGAACAGATTGGTGGTTATCAGGGATGAGGGATGGGGGGCAGCTGGGTGTGTCTAGTAGGAGGCAACGTGATGGGGTCTAGTGATGGTGCAGTTGCGTATCTTGATTGTGGTGGTGTTTATGCCAGGCTACACAAGTGAACACACACACACACACACACACACACACACTTAACGGGTGCATGCAGAACTAGTGAGATCTGAGTCAACTATGGATGGTGCCATGGTCAGTTTTTTGGCTTTGATATTGTGCCCTAGGACCATGCAAGGTGGGTAAGTGTTAACACTGGGGGAAGGGTGCATGAGACATCCTTGTACATTTTTTTGCAACTTCCTGTGACTCTATGATTATCTCCGAATAAGAAGTTTTAAAAAAATTCCAGTAAGAGTTACAAGGTGGCTTACAGATGTTATGGTTGGAAACCTCCCCTTTTTATGTCCCCTACACTTTGTGGTCTGCGTCACTTGTAGCCTTGCTCTCGCCTGTCCGTGGCAGGTCCCAGGAGAGGAGAAGCACAGCTGGGACATTCCTGAGTCAGGAGCCCCATCAGAGCAGCCAATGCCACTCAGCAGGACCGGGAGGCCCAGAACTGGCTGTTTCTCTCTTCCCTGCCTTTGCTTGGGCTCTTTACTTGTCCAGGCTGCCTTTCTCCTTCTTCCCCGCCTCCCCCTGCCCCCTCTTGGTGAACACACGCTGATCTTTCCTGACCCAGCTCGAAGCTCGCTTCCCCTTCCAAGCCTTTCCCCAAGCCCACGTAACACTGACCCCTTCTCTCCCTCCAGTCCTTTGCAGGGGTTGCAAATGTAAATGCCTTGAGTGGCCTGGAAGGAAAAGTGGATGCGTGAGTGGGTGGGAATATTACAGGGTTGGCAAAGGCAGCGTACAGGGAGACGGTGGCCCCCTGGGCACCGTGCAGCCTGTGAGGCTCGGCCACCACAGGTCTTCACTAAACAGCATGGCTCTGATCAGCTCCAGCTGAGGGTCACCGAGGGGAAATGCGGACCCAGTGTTGCCACAGTTTCTGATTTTTACAAGAGGAGGCCAAACTCCCATATTTTAATGGAAATCCTCCAGATTTAAAAATGTTGGCCAAAAAAAAGTCATCATTTTTTACAGCTCTAGCCAACATCTGCAGGTTGGATTCAGCTCCTGGGCTGCCGGTTTTCGAGCGTGGCTGTATATACTTCTATTTTGGTATTTGTAATCATTGATCTTCCTTCACTATTTATGTTGTCCTCCTCATTAGCCTTGGGGGAATGGCCATGCCGTAGTCACAGCTGTATCCCCAGGGGCTGATCCAACGCTTTGCGTATAGAGAACGCTTCACAAATGGTAGCTGAATGAATGAGTTGGAGTGTTAGAAGCAAGTCAGGGACCCGCAGAGGGGTCTGAAGATTCTAGAAGGGAACCAGGACCTGTCAGCTGGGGGGCAGCCGGTGTGTCTTCAGGAGGTGGTGCCGAGGGCGCAGCCTGTGTCTGTCCTTGACCTCGCCGAGGCTGGTCGTGGTGATTGAAATTCTGCCACATCCTTTGCATGCTTTTGGAAGCGAGGACCGGGGGAATGTGCAGCCCACTGGGCCTTTCATACAAATGAGGCTGGCCCCAGACAGAGCCGGGCGGCAACTGGGCTTTGCGGGGGGATAGGAGGAAGCAAGAGTTTTAATAAAGATTGGAAGTAAAACCCACAGTCCTGGAACTGCTTGGTTCTAGTGCTTTTAAGCTACTTAGCAGAGTGGGTGTAGCAACGGATGCCAGGTACTCAGGGGCCTGGTCTCTGGGGAAACATGAGGGGGGCCAGGCACTGGCCCAGGGGAAGCTGGACCCTGAGGGACGTGGCCAGGAAATGGAGGTTGTGCATAGTGTCCCTTATATCTGAACTGTGACTAAAGCAGTAATGTTAGGACAGCCTAGGACAAACATCGGTTTCCTAGCATTAGCAATAGGAACGGTTCATAAAACCCTGCAGCTCTGTCCTGATGCTGCATGGCACTTATCTGTGTGGTCCTAACCTGGTTCGTGTAAAATAGTTCTACTTCCTCAAAAGGTACCACTGACCATGTTGCAGATGCTACAGTTGCCCTTCAAACCAGATGTGTATTTAACTCTGTGTTATATAACTTCTGGTTCCTTTAGCCAAGATGCCTAGTCCAACTCTTTTTTTCTCCAGTTAATCACATCCTGGGATTGATTATAAATCCAGTATTGCATGTCTTGTGCATAACTGTTCTAAAGAATTGTATTTTATGTACTATACGCATCAGAATAGTGTACATTGCCATGTAATGTAAAAAAGAAAAATCGACATAAATAATGCAGACAACTAAGTGTTATACCAACTAGAACAATAAATAAACCTTGAACAGTGAAACAAAACAAAACAAAACACCCCTCACTTGCCTCTGCTCCTCCATAGCTCGCAGACACAGCTGACCCCCCATGGCCTGAGGAACCCCCAGCCCTAACGTCTGCTCTCAGCACCCGGGGAGCCCCAGTGGGGGCACCTGCCTGAGTCCGAGGCCTTCCTTGGAAGATGGGCTGCAAAACCCATTCCTGTCTGAGGGAGGAGCAGAGGAGGAAAGCTGAAGGTCTTAGGCACAGGGGCACTGGGCTGATAAGAGCAAAGGCAGTGGTGTCCGCCCCCCCCCCCCCGCAGTGATGTGCGTGACACATCCTGTCCTCCAAGAGCGCCCCAGGCAATCCCAGCCTCTCACCCCGAGGGAGCTCTTAGCGCCGCCGGGGGGTGACTGGGGCAGCCCCTCGACATCCAGCTCCGGGCTTGTTGCGCTGTCTCCCTCCAGCTCCGTCCTCCCATCACCCTGGCCGTGCGTGGCCGGGTCCCAGTCTTGAAGGCTCCCATCTTAGCTCCTGTCCCAGGACAGAAGTGGGCCCAGTGGGGCTTGCAGTCCATTGGCGTCTGGGCCCCTCTGAGTCCTCCTGAGCCAGGTCAGGAAGGGGGCCTGTGGAGAGACCCCCAGAGCCAGCATCACTCACGAAGGAGGAGGGGCTGAGAGTGCTCTGCCCCCACCTCCTCCCAGCTCGTAACCCCACCTCCCTGCCGCCATGGAGGTGAGGCGCCTGCCCTCTTGGCCTCTTGGACTGAGGACAGCTGGCTTCCATCCCATCTCCAGGCCTCTGTGCTTGCCCTCATCTTCGCCTAAGCCTCTCTTCCCCAAATCTTCAAAACATTCAGGTCTCGGTTTAAATGTCACCTTCCTAGACGTGCCTGCCCTGACTTCCTTGACCAGACTAACTACCCAATCTCTCTTTTCCTCATGGCCCCTCTTTTCCTTCACAGCATTTACTAAACTCTGAATTTTATTTTATTTTAATTTATTTCTTTGAATTAATTTATTTATTTGGCTGCGTTGGGTCTTAGTTGTGGCACGCGGAAGCTTTGTTGCGGCCTGCGTGATCTTTCGTTGCGGCAAGCAGGCTCTTAGCTGTAGCTCGCGGGCTTCTCTCGAGTTGTGGTGCGCAGGGTCCAGAGCACGCGGGCTCAGTAGTTGTGGCGTGCAGGCTCTCTAGTTTTGGCACACGGGCTCAGTAGTTGCAGCGCAGGCTTAGTTGCTCCATGGCGTGTGGGATCTTAGTTCCCCGACCAGGGATTGAACCCGCGTCCCCTGCATTGGAAGGCAGATTCTTTTTTTTTTTTTTTTTTTTGTGGTACACGGGCCTCTCACTGCTGTGGCCTCTCCCGTTGCGGAGCACAGGCTCCGGACGCACAGGCTCAACAGCCATGGCTCACGGGCCCAGCCGCTCTGCGGCCTGTGGGATCTTCCCGGACCGGGGCACGAACCCATGTCCCCTGCATCAGCAGGCGGACTCTCAACCACTGCGCCACCAGGGAAGCCCTGGAAGGCAGATTCTTAACCACTGGACCACCAGGGAAGTCTTCTAAACTCTAAATTTTAGATGCTTCTGTGTTTATTTTCTATCTTCCTTCATAAGACTATCAGCTCCGTGAGGGCAGGGACCTTGCTCATCTTACGTACTCCTTTATATCCTGGACCATGAAGAGAGCCCGGTACACAGTAAGTACCTAATAAATATGTGTTGACTGAATGAATGGATGGAAAGGGCTATGATGGAGTGGTAAAACGTCTGGACTTGGAGTTGGGCAGACCTGGACTCAAACACACTCCTTTCATGCTGTGCTTTGCTGGGTGGATTGCTTTACCTCTCTGAGCTTCACTTTCTCATTTGTTAAATAGGGTGTCACCAAACCTAGCCTTCTTGGGATGAGGCAAGGATTATATGAGATATGGGACAGTTGAGTGCTTTACAAACTGTAGCGTGCCCAGGGAAGGGAAGGGCTGTGCAGAGGTTTTGTTCTCTAGAGGTTCTGCAGTAAGGCATCTCATTTTCCTAGTGCACAGGCAGCTTCCCAGGCAGTGAAATTAATTGCATGGTATCATAGCATCGCTGCAGGGAAGTCAGAGCACTTAAGAGCTAACCGGCCAGAAGTGTCGGCTTTGCATTTCAGCTAATGTGATGGAGGCATGGAAGGGCAGCCCTGGGAGGAAAGTTCTCGAGGCTGCTTATGAAGGCCTCCGCTCACTCTGTGCTGAAGTGGAAAGAGGCAGCGGGCAGGGGGTGAGGCGTGGGCCTGAAACTTCAGCCCCAGACCCACCCCAGGTTTCTCTGTGAAGGCCAGGGTCCCTCATGGGCTAAGTGGGAGGGGAAGTGGGGGCTCACTGCATGAGACCTGAGTACAGTGACTATTCCTGCTTATAACTTGGGTTCATGTATCTAGATATTCCTGGGGCAATGAGAAAGTGAGAGAGAGAGAGAGAGAGAGAGAGTGAGCGCCAGACACAGAATGAGAGTCAAAGGCAGAAATAGAAGAAAGAGAGAGACAGAGCCAGAGGTAGAAAGAGAAAAAAGCCAAAAGGAGGGGGTCTGCCTAGCGGCCCCTATGAACACGTGCCCCAGAAGGACAGTGAGATGGGATTGTCCAGTGCGCTGGCTCTGCCTCCATCGGCTCAGGGCTCCCAATGCCTTTCATAACGCGAGCATCTTGCCTCAAAGAGTGTGCTTCTGGTGTTTAAAGATTCTTATCTTTCATACCACTTGGGCCCCCAAAGTTTAGCCAATTCCTTCTTCTGGTGCCCAACCCCAGAGAGAGAATCCGTTGCCAGGCAGGAGGAAAGCTGGCCTTGAACTCCAGAGGGAAAAGGTGTGCTCTCCAGGATGGCATGCCCTGGGGCATTCCCAAGCATCTCTCTCTCTCTCACACACACACACACACACACACACACACACACACACACACACACACACACACACACACACACACACACACACCAGCCTTCAGCTAGCTTCCTTGGTTGCCACACGCCCCACTCTCACCTGACTCAGCATTTCTCAGCCCTCAGGCCTGGGCATTCTTCCTCCACGACTATAGCCACATCCATGTGCCATTATTTACTTAGCATTTTTTTCCTCTAAATCACTCACTTTTTTTGAAATTTAAATGTATCCAGCAAGGAAGCTTCAGATCACTTTTGGAAATAAAAAGCCAATATCCCTTGCAGTAAATAGAAGGGAATTGTAAATCTGTAAAAATAAAAACATTACCATTGTAAAGACGTTTATGTAGCATTTAAAACGGTGGTCTCACCGGGGTGTGGGGGGTAGGGTGATTTTGCACTGTCAGCTCCCTCCCCACCCCCGGGGCCATATGGTAACATCTGGAGACATTTTGATTATTTATTTATTTATTTGGCTGTGCCGGGTCTTAGTTGTGGCATGCGGGCTCCTTATTTGCGGCATGAGGACTTCTTAGTTGCAGCATGCGTGTGAGATCTAGTTCCCTGAGCAGGGATCGAATCCAGGCCCCATGCATTGGGAGCATGGAGTCTTAGCCATTGGAACACCAGGGAAGTCCCAACATCTGGAGACGTTTTGGGTTGTCACAACTAGGGGAGCCGGGAGGTGAATGCTCCTGGCATGTAATGAGTAAATAACCTGCCATGACCAGGGCAGCTCACCCCCGCAGCTAAGGGTTATCTGAGCCCAGATGCCAGTAGTGCTGAGGCTTAGAACTCCTGATCTAAAATAAGCTTGAGCACCCCAGGGAGGTATGCCCCATACCTGGGCAGCTCTGACCTGGTTAACTGCGCCTCATCCTTCAGGCTCAGCTGGAACACCCGCCCCAGGGACGCCTTCCCTGACCCCCGGAGCAGAGGACTCCAGATGTCAGGTCCTATGGCCCCTGACCCTCCTACCTCCTAACTCTCTGACCCTTGGCAGTTGTTTTCTGCTTGTGTCTGTCTCCCCAACTAGACCTTCAAGCAGGCAGGGGCCACGTCTGTCTCATTTATCTCTTTCTCCAGCCCCTAGCACAGTGCTGGCTCATAGTAGGGGCTCCGTTGTTACGTGCAGACGGAAGGAAGGAAGCAATGAAGCAAGGAAGGAAGGAAGGAAAGAAGGAAGTTTTGGGCAAAAAACAAGACGTGGATTCTGTTCCCGGATTCCCCACTGTCGGTCAGGCACGTAACCTCTCCTTGGTGAACTTTTTTTTTCTTACTTGTGAGATGGACACCGTAAGGGGAGTCTGTCCCCGTCAGAGAAACAGCAGGTGTCAAAGTCCTTGGCAGAGGGAAAGCCCTCGGTAAAGGTTAGGGGCATCCACAGGTAGAAGGGGGATCCCCGGAGAGATTGGGGCTCATTCCCTCATTCATTTATCTACCACCATTGTCAAGAGCTCGTATCCCTCTTGTCCCAGGGTAAGTTTTAGTTACATCCCTTTCATCTCCAAGGTGTCCTGGCTTGGGCAATCGGTGATATGGCCCCTCTCACTGTCAGCCACTGTACCTAGTAGGGCAGTGGAGAGGTGAGCAGTGATTAAGCCTTGAGCGGGCCATATGCCCTGGCTGTCTCCTCTACCCTGTAATCTGATCCTTGCCCCCACTGCTCCGGACCCTGCGCTAAGCGCTCAGGGATCCTCAGGGATCTCCGTTTAGCAGCAGGGACTAGAGGCTGCAGGTGGGGCTGGCTGGGAGCCTCGGAGAAGGGGCCACGTGGCAGACATGTGGCTGGGAACATCACGCCCAGGTGAAGCCAAATCCGGCCTCTGTACCCCAACACCAGATTAAATCTCAGAGACAGTTTGGGGTGAAGTAGAAAAGAATAGCTTTTATTGCTTTGTTAGGCAAAGGGGGCCACAGCGGGCTAAGGCCCTCAAAACTGTGTGTCCCGACCTGGAGGGGTAGTGAGGAGTTTTATAGTAATGGTTCCAAGAGGGTGTGGTCAGCTCGTGGACATTCTTCTGATTGGTTGGCAGTGAGGTAACCGGGAGTCAGCATCATCAACCTCCTGGTTGCAACTGGTCTGGGGTCTACGTGCTTGTGGGCAGCATACAGTTAACTTCTCCCCCCTGGTGGGAGTTTCAGTATCTGCAAAACAGCTCAAAGATATTCTTATGTGTGTCCCTTAAGGGGGAACCAGGACCCTGCCCCAAGGCTGCACTGTTGTTTCTTGACTGTTCCTCCCTTGTCTCTGCATCCCTTGTCTCCCCATCCGGTCCCTTCCCTAATTAGCAACTGTTTAAACCTACCCTTTGGAACTGAGGGAAGGTCATAGAGGCTGAATGAAGCCTATTTCCTGTAATCAAGAAATGGGGGACCCAGAAAGGCTTTTGTGTACAGGAGCCCCACAGGGTTCTGCTCAGTTTCACAGGGTCAGGGCTGCTCCCCACAGAGGCAGCCCAAGTCCAAGGCTTGGGTGGAATGTCAAGACCCCGTGCCGTGGCGCATGGATTTCCGGGGTGGAGATGTGGGAGAGGGGCAGGACTGTGACTTGGGTGTGTGTATCTGTGAAGGGGGCCTCCGGCCTCTGCCTGGATGTCTGTGTGAGGTTCCCAGCGTGTTTTACTCAGTCCCACCCAAGCACGGGCTGGCGGACTTTCTCCTCTTCCTCGCACCATCATCCTCTAGGCCAGAGGGCCGACCCTCCATCCTGGGGGGCTTAGGGGCATCCAGGGCTGTCACAGTGGGGTTGTCCACGTGAAGAGTCCTACGGGAGTCGAGGGCCGGGACCCAGGCAGACAGCAATCGTTCTGAACAGGATGTACTGGCGCTGTCCGTGAGCACGTGGCCCGACTCCCAGGATGTTCCCGGTCCACCCAGACGGGGACAGGGCCCTTCGTGGAGGCCACTTCACTCCCCTGTGTTCCCGGGAATAAAGGGGAGGCTGGGCCCCCTCGGGGGCTGCCCTGCTCACGCCTGCATCGTTGCGTCCATTCTCTCCTGGGACCCACTATCCTCTCCTCCTCCTCTTCTTCCTCCCCCCAGGCGGGCAACTTTACCTGGTCTCCAGGTGGAGGTTAGGAGGGACTGCTTGATCATATATGCTTCCAAACCTTTTCTTTGAACACCTGCATGTAGGCTTTTTTTGCGGTACACAGGCCTCTCACTGTTGTGCCCTCTCCCGTTGCGGAGCACAGGCTCCGGACGCGCAAGCTCAGCGGCCATGGCTCACGGGCCCAGCCGCTCCGCGGCATGCGGGATCTTCCCGGACCGGGGCACGAACCCGTGTTCCCTGCATCGGCAGGCGGACTCTCAACCACTGCGCCACCAGGGAAGCCCCTGCATGTAGCCTTTTGAAATCCCCAAAGCCAGGGGTTTGATTCTTGTTTTCTCAGTCCTCTGTGATAGCCGAGGCCATCGAGGTCTTATATCTAGTTACCCTAATGAAGGAGGGTATGGGGACATACCCACTAATATAAAAAAAAATCACCCACCACCAAGTTGCCCCGGGCCACCCCAAGATTCACTGGGAACTGGGGGCGTGGCCTCAGGACTCATTCTAGACGTCCCCCGCCCCCAGGTGAGGGGTCTGTCTTAGCCCGTTCATCGTCTCAGGGCTGGATGGGGGCAGCCGGGTGGAGGACGAGGCTGGGGAGGGTTCAGTAAACCTTGGTCCCTCATTAAATGCCACCTCTGATTTGGGCCACTTCACTTGAAAAGGCAAATAGAGGAATGGGCAGAATCCAATCAGGAGTGGTGCTGGTAACTCAAGGGGCCCAGAAGGAGACCTCTGGAGCAAGGGCAGAGTAATTGGAATGATCTAGTGCCGGGAAGACAGAGGTGAGGGCTCCGGGAAGGTTCTTCTCAGGGAGATGCCAACCAGCTTACTCCCCAACCCCCTTGTCCTCAGAGGGCAGAGCAAGAAATTAGCTTCAATTGGCGCTGGAAATATTTAGGTTACGCGTAAGGAAGAGCTTTTTAAAGCCTGAAATATGCTACCAAGAGAGGCTGAGGAGTCTCTGCAGGGTATCTAAAAATAGCCTGTTCTTTAAAAATAGATCCGGGCGAGCTTTAAACAGCATCAGCTCAGCTTCTTGGGGATGGTTTTAAGTGCAGGCCTCGCGGAGGGCGGGCTGGGGTCCTCCCCAGGCCAAAGGGCGGAAGGGAGAGTCAGCCCTGAGCCCCTGTCGGGGCAAATGTCTGCATGGATGTGTTAGATCTGCATAGGTAAGGGATTTCTTTTTCCGTCTGCCCCCCGTTGATTGGTGTCATGAAATACCAGCCCTTAAGATCTCCAAGTTTTCTTTCTGTGGGAGGAAGTTTTAGGGCTGATGTTAATTGGGTCAGTCCCACCAGCTTCTCCCAGTCCGTCCCCATTCCTGAGTCAGGGCTCTCCAGTGCCCTGAGGCTTTGCTGGGAATCCATCCATCTCAGCGGTGCCAGATGTGACTCCCTCCAGCCACCAGCTTGCCACCCCTTAATCTCAGCTCCCTTGGCCTGGCCTTGTCCTCTCACTGCAGCTGCCCCTCCTGGACCTCTCTGCTCCCACCTTCTTGCCAATCTGTCCTCCACCAGCAGGAAGAGAGGACTTTAAAAAAGGCCGCCTGGTTCTTGCCCTGAACTTACCAATTATGCAATTCCTGCCCATTGCCCTCAGGAGAAAGCCTGAACTCCCAGGATGGCTTCAGAATCTTCCATGCAGCGTCTTGTTTACCCTTCCAGCAGCCGCTCTCTCCACCCACATGTTCTACCTAACGGCCCATTAAGGCCCCACCAAACCACTTTGCCTGTGGGCTCTGCTAGAGCTGCTCCACTGCCTGGTCCACCCTCCTGCTTGGATGTCACCCCCTCTAGACGCATTTCCTGACCTCCCCACCTAAACCTGGCCTAGGAGCCCAGCTAGGGTTCCCGCAGGCCGCGGGCCTCCCCCGTTGGCTGCCCTGCCACACGGTAGTCCCCAGTTTTCTGTCTCTCACCTCCCTGAGAGCATTGAAAGCCAGGTCTCTCATTCCCAGTCATATTCCCCCAGCTAGAAGGAGGCCTGGTACACAGCAGGTGCTCAATACATGCTCAGCGACTAACTGAAAGTCAGGCTGCCCTAGCAGGGGTTTCCCTTTGCTACCTTTGTGCCTCACCTCATCTGGTTTCAGCTTCCTCCAAGTCCCCACAGGCCCCTCTGTCTTACGTCCCTGACATGACATGCATGGGATGTTGGCAAATCCAGGCCAGTGCCCACGTACACGGAATGTTTGTTTAGACATGAACGCTCCCCGAGTGTTCTGAGGAATAACTTCTTGAACAGCATCTTTAATGATAAACTCTATTATAAATTAATTCATCAGCTGATTCCTCTGCCATCTCAATTAAACGGAGCATGCCACTAACATAATACATACAAACCCTGCAAAAGAGAAGTGGGGCTGCAGGCAAGAGGAGTTCTGGAACTCACCTGGGCATCATTGCTCTGTATCCCTATCTTGGGGGGAGGCATCATGGCTTGGCCCTCCTGTGTGTCCCCAGACCCAGGAGACACCGCTCTGCATGGCCAGGCTGACTCCTCTCCCCTCACCCGAATCCCTTGGCCGTGCTGCCCGGTCTCACTTTCAATTCCTGAGCTCAGGCCTCACACGCAGCAGCACTGCCCCGCCAGCCACACGCACTGCCACGGTTTTTCTGTGCTTTCCCACGCTCTGAAAGGACCATTTCACACCATCTCCTGGTTCCTCAAAACTCCTACATCTGCCATCTCGCTCTCGGCTGGTGGCCTGGCCTCATCGGGGCGAGGGAGAGGCAAAGCCGCCCCAGTACTGGGATCTTCACTCGCACGCCCTGCTTCCCGTTCCCTTGGGCCAAGCATCCCTGCTCTCATCGTCTTCCAGAACCTTCTCTCTCCCTTGCTTCTACGGTTGCTGTCCGGCTCCTCCGCACCCTCAGGCTCCCCCTGTCTACTCGAGCACTCTGGGTAAACGCAGGAGCATCCTATATCTCCCCTCTTCAGGATCCCTCCCTGAACCCCAGGCCTGCTCCAGCTATCACCCCGTTTCTCTGCTTCTCCATGCAGCGAGTTTGGACGTCTTCTCTCTAACCGTTTGGCTATTTTCTGTCCTCTGCTCAGCGTATTCCATGGAGCATCTGTCCCCCATGGCCTCCATGTTGGCACATCCAGCCGTCACTTCCCTGTCTTCATCTCTGATCTAACAAACCACTTTCTCCCCCTCGATATGCACCCTCCTCCTGGCCCTGGCAATGCCGCGCGCCGGTTCTCCTCCTGCTGCCTGGGCCTCTGGGCCTCACCCTCCTCTGCTGGCTCCGCCTGTTCTGCTCAGCACTGGATGTTGGCTCCATCCCGGCCCTTCTCTTCTCTCCCTACAGGCCTCCTCTAGGCCCATGTCCGTACGCATTTAAATCTCCAGCTCTGACTACCCCCTGGACCCCAAACTTGTGCACCCAAGTGCTGCTGTGTTGTCTCAGCTTGGGTATAAAGTAGGCATTTCAAATGAATGTAGCGCAAATGGGGTTTGACCCACCCAGACAACTTCCTCCGTCTTCTTCATCTTCACCAGTGGCACCGTCGTCTGCCCAATAGCCCAAACGCAGACCCCAAGGTCATCCCAATCTCTGGGTAGCCCTGATCCCTCACACCCAGCCCATCAGCAGGTCCTGTGGACTCCACCTTCGAAACCTGCCCCAGAGCTGGCAACAACTTTCGACCAAGCAGCAGCAGCTCGGCCTGGGCGCCCTTCGTTACCTCAACTTCCATCATCTGTCTTCACACAGTAATCAGAATGATCTGAAAACATAAATGAGGCCCCTGCTTCGGCCCTCTACTATGGCTTCCCATGGTACCTAGAAGAGAGCCAGATTCCTCACTGTGACCTACAAGGTCCTGGATGACCTGGTCCTCGCCTGCCTTCCTGACCCGTCTCTACCCCGCCCCCCCACCCCGCCCCTTTCCCTCTCTGCCGAACCTTCTCTCCCCTTGCCCCTAAGGTCAGGCTCTGGTTGCCTTCAAGCCTTTGCCCCAGCCGGTCACTCCCTCTGTCTGGAATGCTCTTTCCCAGACCTCTCTGTGGCTGCCTCCAGTTCCCCATTCAAACCTCTGTTTAAGTGTCACCTCTTCCGAGAAGCCCTCCATGACCTCCATGACTACCCACTCTGAAGTGAGCCCCAGGCATTTGCCCTATTCTATTTTCATCGCCACACTTTTCACTGCCTGACTTTTTCTTGTTAATCAATGTGCTCATTGTCTGGATCTGTCCACTAGAACCTGAGACTTCTGAGAGCAGACCCCTCCCCCGCCCCCAGGAACCATGCCTGGCACGTGAAAAGCAGCGATAAATACCCATTGAATGAATGAATGAATGAATGATAAACAAATGATGAGTCTGACGTTTGTCCCCGTACGGAGACAATTTGCTCTCCAGAGTTTTCAGATTTAGCTCTGTCCTAGCTCATTCCCGTATCCCAGACCCTGGACCTTTACACCAGGCAGTGCAGCTCTCCCAAGCACCTTGCAATCAGCATTGAATGGAACGAACCATCTATTCATTTAACAAACACGTGTGGAACACTTGCTGTGCCAGACCCTGGGCTCGGTGCTAGGGATTCAGTGGAGAGAAAACAGACCTGTCCCTGGACTAGTGTACGGTCAAGCAGGCCTACGTAGTGAGTCTCAGACATACATTCATTCATTCATTCGTGAAACACGTAGGGCTTCTTACCTGCCAAGCACTATTCTAAGTGCTTTCCAGTATAAGCCACTTAGTCCTCATATCAATCTGTGAGGTAGGCATTATTATTATCCCCATATTACAGCTGGGGAAACTGAGGCACAGACGGGCAAGGTAATCTACCCAAGGTCACACAGCTTGTAAGAGACAGAGCTGGCAACCAGACCCTCCCTTTCCCTTTGTTTCACCCCTGCTTTACTGTGGGCTCACCTTTTGACTCTCCTGACTCCGGCTCTTAATTCTGGCCCCGACACCAGCCCCTCCGGCCTTGACAACAGATTTCGGCTTCCTCAGTCTGACCCGCGGAGGGCAGGCCTGGGGGTCATGGCAGCTCTTTTTGCCTTGGGTTCTGGATGGCATCACACCCAGCCCAGCTCTGAGCCCTCAGCCAGCGTCCCCCACCTGCCAGTGCTCTCCAAGGTCCCGAAGGGGCAGGGAGGAGCCATGCCTGGCTCACCACAGGCGCTGAGAAGCCCATTTCTGGTGTCAGGAGTTGGGAGATTCCAGAAACCACAGGATGAGAGCTTTACAGCTGTGAGTTTCGTGGTGTGAGTCCATGCCAGGAAGCAGCAGAAGCAGCACAGAAAGCTGCGTTCGTTTAGTTGCCACTGATTTAGGAGGTACCATAACTCAGCAGAAAGTCACTTTTTAATTCAGAATGAGCTGGAAACAATTCCTTCTGCCGAGGATTGTTACAGCAGATGCTCCTGGTGGGGGACCTCACTTTACAGAGCAAACATGCTTCCAGAAACTTGATTGAGAGCTCTATTGTTTTAAAAGCAGAATCGTTAGAATGCAATCAGAAAATCTCACCAGCCGATCTTTGAATGATTTGTAATTTTCATTTATTGAATTGTCTTAAAGCATGGCCTTTCATATTTGGGAATAAATGGGATTCAATTGAGAAATCAATGCATTTCTAAACTAACAATTTGGAAAATTAATTATTCTGCCAACAGGCTGGGTCCAGCTTCTGGGTTTGGTTGGTAGTTTTTGTATTAAAATACTCTTCTGTCCCCGCTGTCCTAGTACATGGAGTAGTTGTTCTCATGAATGTTTTCCTTCTTTAGTGGATGTTCTCTGGAATTACCTATGTCTACTGTTATCCCCACTTTATAGATGAGAAAACCAAGGCACTGACAGATCAGATAACTTGGATAGCATCTGGACAGACATGGTGAGGAAGAAGCTGACTGTTATAACAGCTGGGGGGTTGGAAAGCAAGTCCTGCCTTCAGAAAGGGAACAGGGCAGTGGGTGGGGTTGGGGTGGGGCTAAAGAAGGGGTCCTGCCACACAGAGGGAGCAAGGTTCTGGGTAGGGTAGCACTTCTAGAGGGAATGAGCAATGGGCTGAAAGGAAGAGAGACCTGTCCTTCCAGCTAACAGACTCCACCGTAAGTTACAATGATTAAAAAAACAGAGGGCGGGAATTTCCTGACGGTCCAGTGGTTAGGACTCTGAGCTTCCACTGCTGGGGGCCTGGGTTCAATCCCTGGTCAGGGAACTAGGACCCACAAACCATGTGGCACAGCAAAACAAAAAAATAGTGTGGCATTGCCGCAGGAACAGAGAGAGATCCATGGCACAGAATGAGTTAGGAATAGACTCGTGTAATGTGAGGCTTGCAGTGTGGTATAAAGGTGTTATCAGAAATCATTGGCGAAAGAACAGACCCTTCTATAAGTGTTCAGAGCAATTAACAACTCATTAAAAAAAATTAAGTTAGATCCTTACTTGACACCATTCACCAAGATAAATTCCAGATGAATTAACATAAATATCTATAAGTATGTTAGAAAAAATATAGGATAATGTGTTGATGGTGTTGGTTTTCTTAAAGTAGACACAGGAAGCAAAAAGCAAAAGACTAAAATAAAAAAAAAAGCAAAAGACTGCTAAATTTGTATTAAATATCAAAATGTATGACAAAAGCAGTTTTGTTCATAATTGCTAAAACTTGGAAGCAACCAAGATGTCCTTCAATAAGTGATGCATCCATATGGTGGAATGTTATTTAGCAATAAAAGGAAAAGAACAGGGCTTCCCTGGTGGCGCAGTGGTTGAGAGTCCACCTGCCGTTGCAGGGGACACGTGTTCGTGCCCCGGTCTGGGAAGATCCCACATGCCGCGGAGCGGCTGGGCCCGTGAGCCATGGCCGCTGGGCCTGCGCGTCCGGAGCCTGTGCTCCGTGACGGGAGAGGGCACAGCAGTGAGAGGCCCGTGTAACGCAAAAAAAAAAAAAAAAAGGTAAAGAACAAACAAGCCATGAAAAGATAGGGGAGAACCCTTAAATCCATATTGCTAAGTGAGAGAAGCCAATCTGAAAAGACTACGTACTGTGTGATTCCAGCTACATGACATTCTGAAAGCACCCCAGCTATGGAGACAGTAAGAAATCTGTGGTTACCAGGGGTTCAGAAGGAGTGGGGAGGGAGGGATGAACAAGTGGAGCACAGGGGGTTTTAGGGCCGTAACTACTGGACACAGTAATGATGGATACATGTCGCTATGCGTTTGTCAAAATCCATAGACTGTACAACACAGAGTGAACCCTAATGTAAACTGTGGATTTCATTAATAATAATATATCGCTATTGGCTCATCAACTGTAACAAATATACACTCTGTTGAAAGATGTTAATCATGGGAGAAACCGTGAAGGCAGAGAAAGGGGGCATTTAGGAACTCTGGAACTCTCTGTATTTTCCGCTTAATTTTCTGTAAACCTAAAACTGCTCTAAAAAATAAAATCTGGGACTTCCCTGTTGGTCCAGCGGTTAAGAATCCGCCTTTCAATGCAGGGGACTGGGTTCGATCCCTGGTCAGGGAACTAAGATCCCACATGTCGCGGGGCAACTAAGCCCGTGTGCCACAGCTACTGAGCCCGCGTGCCACAACTACAGAGCTCGCACGGCACAATGAAGAGCCCTCATGCCACAAGGAAGGCCTGATGAAGCCAAATAAATAAATAAAATAAAAAATAAAATAAAATCTATTAGTGAAAAAAAAAGTGCTTTTTCCCCTGTGCTGTACAGGGGGAAAGACAAGCAGTAAGCTATTTGGAGTCTATACAATAGACAGGTTTAGTATCCAGAATACATAAAGAATTTCTATCAGTTGATAAGGAAAGATTTTTAATAAAAGGAAATTGACAAAGGATACAGACAAGCACAGTCATAGAAGAAGAAATAACAATGGTTAATAAATAACATGAAAAATGCCCAAGCTCACTAGTAATGAGGGAAATTATAAAACTTAAAACAATGTTGAGGTGTCATTTTTTACCATGCAATGGGCAAAATTGTTCATGTTTTATAACATCAAGTATCGGTGAGGATTTGGGTGAGGACTCTCACGAAGCTGGCGGAAGTACGACCAGGTACCTCTGCTCAGGAGAGGAGTTCACTGACGCTGATTAAAATTTAAAATGCACACGCTTTACGACCTGGCAATTCCTCTTGTTCACGCTGGAGACATACTTGCTTGTCCACACAGAGAGACTTGTAGAAACGTGTTCATTGCAGCATTGCTTAGAGAGCAAAAAGCTGGAAATGACTTAAATACCATCAACTGATTGGATAAATAAAACGTGGTGTGTCATTATCAGGGAATCTTATGCATCAGTTCCAAGGAATAAGGTACGTCTGTTATGTACCTCTTGGAAGTTGACCAGGAATTGTGTCAAGTAAAGATAAATAAGATACCCACGTGGCTCAGCCCTTGTCTCCTTCTAACAAACTTAGACAAGGCAGAGGGGACCCTAGAGGCTTCTAGCATACCTGCCGGGGTATGACTGAGGATGGGGTCTAAGCCTGGCAGAGACAGCTGGGGAAGGCTGAGCCTTTAGGGGATCTCTGGGGGCCTCAGCACCTGTCACAGTCACCCTCTCCCTGGATTTCCTGACTCAGGTGCTCCCCGCCAGCCCTGGAGAGCAGCTGTCATCTGAGGCCAGAGGTCCCTGAGGGGCTGGCCCCGGCCCAGAGATACAGGCAACCAGCTCTGAGTCCTCTGTCTCCGTGGGGCCTGGGGTCAGGTGGCTGCAAGGAGACAGGTGTGCTGCATCCTGCTGGCTCAGCTCCCGAGACCCGACTGTGCACACCTCTTGTCTACTCCGCTTTCAGTGACATTACACGGGTAGCTTGAAATTGGCCATGGTGGGATTATTCATACCATGGAAATTGGCAAACGCTACAAATCATAGCTTTTTTTCTCTCTCTCTCTCTCCCTCTTTGGGGAACCTGGTGTTAAACATTTACCTTCACACCATGACAACTCAGGGTGTCCCCCTTTGCCCTCACACCCGCCCGCAAGGCTGGGTTTCAGGACTCGGTACCTCACTGCCTCTTTACTTCTGTCTTTCCTTATCTCTACCCCTTCTCTCCTTCTCTCCATCTCTTCTCTAGTCTCCACAGGGGAAAGGGTGACTGGGGCAACAAGGGGAGGACAGACGCATTCTAGGCAGCGTGGGAAGAGCCCTGGCTTTAAGGGCATTTAGATCTGGGCCCCCGTCACAACTAAGCCATCTACTCCCTTTGTGACCTGGGACAGACTTGACCACTCTGAACTTCTGTTTTCTCACCTGTAAAATGGGAATAATCATATTCAGGACTACTATATACAGCCTTGGAGGTGTGGTTCTGCTTCAACCCCAGGGAGTGATGTGCACGTAGACTGTGATGTGAATGGAGCCGTATGGAGATGTGCAGTGGGCAGCCTGAACAGCGGTACATGGCCCACATCATCATACTTACTTCAGAGAGTTGTCATGAAGATTAAAAGATAATACTGTAATGGAGGTGAACGAGTCTGACAGAGTGCCTGGCACACAGTAGGTGCACATGCATTGTTGGTTTCCTTCCTTCCTCTTGTCGTCTATCTCTTCCCTCCTCATCAATACCATATCACTCCATCTGAAAATTAGGTCCACGCCAGTTAGCCCACAAAGGCTCCAGATGCCATAGTCCACACGAGCAATGTCCCCAGGTTCATAATAATCCTGGTAACTGTAACAATTGCATGCCCGCTGGGCAGCAGACATGGAGGCTGCCTTGCTTCATTTCAGCCACTTTTCACCTTACTTGTCATAATCCTCATCTTAGGGTTGAAAGACCTGAAGCTCAGAAGAGTGAGGTGCCTCGCCCAGGGCCACACAGCGGAAAGGTGGTGGAAAAGGATTCCCACTCAGATCCCTTGGAATCAGAGTTCTCCCAGCCAGTGGGTTTCAAGATTTTTGACATGAGCATGGAAAAACATTTCATATTACAATCACTATACACACGCACGTGCGTGCACGCGTGGACACGCACATGTATAGAACATGTATAGAAAAGTTTCACAAAACAGTATTTACTTCTGCTACATTTGATGGTATCAGATATCTGTTCCATTCCACTCTTGTTTATTTTTTAAAATTTTTTAAAATTAATTAATTTATTTTTGGCTGTGTTGGGTCTTCGCTGCTGCGCGCAGGTTTCTCTAGTTGCGGGCTTCTCATTGCGGTGGCTTCTCTTGTTGCAGAGCACAGGCTCTAGGCACGTGGAGCACAGCATATGGGATCTTCCCGGACCAGGGCTCAAACCGGTGTCCCCTGCATTGGCAGGCAGATTCTTAACCACTGCGCCACCAGGGAAGTCCATATTTGTTTGTTTTAAATGCTGGTTGCAATCCATGAAGTTGACTTCACAATCCACTAGTCTAGTGAGTCAAGACCTGCGGTTCGATCAACATTCTCTAAGCAGCTTCTCCCAAATGACCTTCTAACACAGGTATCAGCAAACTCTGGCCCACAGGCTAAATCCAGCCCAAGGCCTGCTTTTGTAAATAAAGTTTGATTGGTCCACGGCCATGCTCATCCCTTCATGTACTGTCTGTGGCTCCTTTGTGCTGCCACAGTAGAGTTGAAACCCAGAAAGCCTAAAATGTTTACTTATCTGGCCCCTAACAGAAAAACTGCCCATCCAGAAGCAGATCTGACTCTGTGTCTCCCTTGTTTACATTTCTCCAGGGTCTCCCTTTGCCCTCGGGCTCAACTCAAACTCCTTGGCAGGCTTAGAAAACCACCGCCCGCTGGTCTTCCGTGTTCCAGTCCTGCTGCCCGTCCTTCCCTGGGGGTCCATGCTCTCCCCAGCACTAACAGGCCCCTGGTGGGCAGACAAAGCCCCACCTTGCTTCCTGACACCTTTTCCTGCTCCCCCCTCACAGGCCTCCTGGGAATGGTAGCCCACATGATGTACACGCAGGTGTTCCAGGTCACCGTGAGCCTCGGCCCTGAAGACTGGAGGCCCCATTCCTGGGACTACGGGTGGTCCTTCTGGTAAGTGGCTTTTGACTTTCAGACACCAGAGCCCCGAGGCATGCTGGAACTTCAGTAGCTCAACCTAATTGGGAAACAGAGGAAGGTGGGGCATCGGGGGGAAGCCCGGAGTCCAAAGATGCTTTGAGATTCTAGAGCTGAGGTTGACAAACTATGGCCTCTGGGCCAAATCCAGCCCATCACCTGTTTTTATGTAGCCCTCAACCTAAGGATGGTTTTTACATTTTTAAAGGCTTGAACAGATGAATCGAAAGAAGAAAAATATTTGGGGACATGCGAAAATGATGGGAAATTCAGATTTCAGTGTCCATAAAGTTTTCTCGGGAAATTCAGATTTCAGCGTCCATAAAGTTTCCTCGGGAAATTCAGATTTCAGTGTCCATAAAGTTTTCTCGGGAAATTCAGATTTCAGTGTCCATAAAGTTTTCTCGGGAAATTCAGATTTCAGTGTCCATAAAGTTTTCTCGGGAAATTCAGATTTCAGTGTCCATAAAGTTTTCTCGGGATATAGCCAAGCTTATTGTTTACATATTGTCTACAGCTGCTTTCACGCTACAATGGCAGAGCTGAGCGGTTGTGACAGAGACTGAATGGCCCACTAAGCCTAAAATATTTACCATCTGGCCCTTTACAGATAAAGTTGGCCAGCCTCTGCCTTAGAGGCTGCTCTGCAAGGTGGGATGGAAGCTGTTGAGAGCCTGGTGAAGGGTTCTGACTGTAGGGGCCAGCACCTCAGAGCACGGTGTGCAAGAGAAAGGCAGCATCCGTCAAGATTCTTTGGCTTGTGAGTGATAGAGTCCCAAGCTTAAGTAAACAGGAGGTGTGTATTAGTTCATGGAACTGAAAAACCCAGTTGGCTCAGCTGGGGGTGGGGGCATGGATTGTAACAGAAAAACCCACCCACCTCAGTCCAATCAATGAGGAAATACCTTGGTTCCTGTAAATGGAAAGTGCAGCTTGGCATGGACTTCAGGGAACGTTTGATCCAGAGTTTCTGCTGTCATCAGGGCTGAGTTTTCTTCCTCTGTGGTCACCTGAGCGTTGCCCACTCCCCATGTTACCTCTGTCCCTGGGTGGGCTTCCCTCCTAGTGGTGAGAAAGCTTCTTTGAAGCTGGTGCTTCTTCCTTCACATACAGGGGGGGAAAGAGCTCTTTCTCTAACATTCACTAAAGTTGCAAACCTCCCTCTGAGAAGCCCAACTTAAGTCATTTTCTCTCTTCTGAATTGTCACCATGGCTGGGGGAGTGTCATGAGCACATTGGCTCAGCTGGACCATTCCTCTGGAACGAGGAATGAGTCCAAAACTCTCACATGGTGAGTGGGTGGAATGGATGCTGGGTGAGCTACCGCAATGTCTGCTTCAGGCACAGCTGGATCCAGGTGGTCAGGTGATGGATCAGGAACTCAGTCATTCTCTCCCCACTTCTGACTCCATTCTCTTTGTGGCGGCTCTATTCATAAGCAGCTTTTCCCCAGGTGGTAGCAAATGGGGTCACCAAGCCCAGTTCTAGGCTTACATGTTACAAATGTAGCAATACCAGCAGAGAGTTGGGGCCTCTTGCCAATATCGCCAGACAAAATCTTGTTTATGACTTTCACTGAGTTAGCTTAAGTCATGTGACCATACTGCAACCAATGACTTAGACCCCGAGGAGACTCAGCTGCTCTAACTGTCTGGCCTAAGTCATGTGGTGCAGAGGGTGGGGTTGCCCCATCCAAACTCTTGGACAGGAAGATGGAGGAGAGGTCCTCTAATGGATAACTGGGGGTGGGGCAAGGGCAGAGCGAGGTGTTCTCAAAAGGAGGAATGTGCACTGGCAAAGACAGTGACCACAGCTGTCTGTTACGCAGGGCATCCAGGTCCGGTTCTGGTGCCTAGGGGCATTTATCCACTCAGTCATTTAACACGTATTAACCGAGTGAGCACTTATTTGGGGGCAGCTGGTGCTGGGGGTACAGCAGTGGCTGAGACAGTGTGGTAACAGGGGATTAAGACAATGGACAAGCAGTACTCTGAACCCATGCTATGATGTGGGTGGTTGGCTCGGGGTGGGGGGAGTCACAGACAGCCATGGAAGCACAGAGAAAGGGTCACTGACCCAGCTTCGCCTGGGGAGGGTCCTCGGGGGAGAATTTGGTCAGGCAAGCTGGTGGAGGAGGGAATAA
Source organism: Globicephala melas (assembly GCF_963455315.2). Lineage (NCBI taxonomy): Eukaryota > Metazoa > Chordata > Mammalia > Artiodactyla > Delphinidae > Globicephala > Globicephala melas. Next base: position 17,032,390 of record NC_083328.1, read on the forward strand.
GATAGCGTGTTGGACAGGGGAATGGCAGGTGCAAAGACTTGCCAGTGAGAGGGCGTCTTGGGGGGAAGGTGGTCAGAATGCAGCAAGAAAGGCTTTGATTGTGACCGGTGGGCACTCCTGCTGTTTTTCTGCCCCTTCCCACTCTCTGCTTGGCTCCGCCCCCTTAAAGCTAAAGGCATGTGCCCTAAAGGGACCTTGACCCATCAACACAGACCCTGATCCCTTTAAGTAGAACAGTCGTGGGGAAACCTCACCACAGCGCTATGAGGTAGGTGGTTCATGGAGGGGAAACTGAGGCACAGAGAACTTAAGTAACCTGTCCAGGGTCATCCAGCTTGTGAGCAGTGGAGCTGGGATTTGAACCCAGGCAGTCTGGCTCTGGAGCCCACGCTCTCAACCTCTGTATTCTGCCTCTCAGAGGGGATGGGCTAATAGCACATGGCACATGTAAATGCTCAGGGAACACTAGTTCTTCTAATATTATCGTTATTGACATGAAATTTAACACGCACGATAACCCCCTGTTGCATATATAGACACTGAGGCTCAGAAAGGTTGGGTCACTTGCTCAGGATTCCGGACCCCCTCCCCCGACGTGCCTCTCTTTCCAGCAGCCCCTGGCTCTCCGCCTGGCCTGGAGCCCAGGCTGCTGGTCTCCCACGGGAACCTTTCTTCCCCTGAAAGCCAGGCCTCCTGCCCTGCTCCTCAGCTCCCCCCAGGCCAGCCTCTCAAGGGGCACCCAATTCCCATTTGACTTATTTAAGGCCGGTGCCCAGTGTGGAGCCCCTGTTAGGTCTGATCCATTTCTCCTTGTCACTGAGGCCCGCAAGATAGATCAGCCCCATTTTTCATCCCTCGCATCTGGGGGCCTTGCCAGGGCTGTGCAGTGTCATCTCTCTTGTTTAATATGTGTGCGGCCATTTGTCAAAATTCTGCCCTCAGCCCCCCACCAGGGAGGAGGCCAGCTCCACGGCAAGACAGCACCGGCCTCTGTCTCCTGGCCCAGGAGGAGAGGAAGAACGGGCTGCAGGAGCTTGTCGGTTGGGGCTTCTGAGGAGCTCAACGGAGGTTGGGGACCAGCTTTCAAGAGCCACACGTGCACGGGAAGGTGAAGGTTCCACGGTTAGGGGTCCACCAGCCTGGGTTCAAACCTCGCCCTGACGGGCACTGCCGGCCACCGTGAGCAGCATAAGGGCGTGGTTGAGGGGCGGCCTCAGGAATCAGGCAGCTTGGGAGCAGATCCTGACCCTGACCTTCACCAGCGGTGGGCCTGGCCAAGTCACTCACCCTCCCTGCGCCTCAGTATCCTCAGCTGTAAAATGGGGACAGCCTGAGTTTCCACGTCACGGGGCTCTTGTGAGTGGCGCTCTAGTTCTCTGTTGATTTATCAAACGTCCTCAGAAAACTTAGTGGCTTAAAATAAAAAATGTGTGATTATCTCTTATGGTTCAGTGGGTCGACCCAACTCAGCTGGGTGTCCTGCTCCGGGCTGTTCCACGATGTTTCAGTCAGATGCTGTCTGGGGCCAGTCCTCTGGGGCCCCGCCGGGCTAGGCATCCAGGGTGGCCCCTCGCAATGCTGGCAGTCGGCGCTGGCTGGCACTGGGAGCTCGGCTGTCAGCGAGACTGGCTTCTCAGGCACGGTGGTTGGGTCCCTGGAGAGTGTCCCAAGAGATCCAAGTGGAAGCTGCAAGTTTATTTTAGGACCCTGCCTCAGAAGACACGCAGTGTCACGTCTGCTGCGTTCTGATGGTCAAGAGCAAGTAACGGGGCCAGGGTCGAGGAGAACGTGCTGCACAAAGCGTGAACCCCAGGAGGTGTGTCTCAGGGGTGGGGGGCATCTTTGGAGACTGTGTGAAATAACGCACATGAGGCACTTAGCACAGAGAATGTGCTCGATGCGTTTTGCTATTAAACGCAAGCGACCCATCCTCTCCGAGTCTCAGCTTCTTCATCTCTAGAGTAGGGATCACGGTAATGCAGGTCTAATGGGGTTATTATTGTGAGGGCCATGTGACACCCAGCTCTTAAAGTGTGTATACACAGTAAGTGTAAGTGGCAGCGATTATAAATGGTGATAATGACATTGGGCCTTTGGTAATGCCATTGTCACTTTTTGAGAGACATGTGACCCAAATGTCCAAGAGGATGACATCGGTGAGCTTGCAGGCAGCCCCTTGCGCTCCGTTCTTCCCAGTCTGCCCCGACTTGCTACTCACGCTTGTTTTCAGGACTTCAGTGTTTCCTTGAGATCCAGCCCTGGCCACACCCTCCCCTCACGCCCAGACTCCCCTCCGTGGGCCCCCACTAAGCTGCGGAACCCCATCCCTGCCCTGCACCCCGGTCCCTCCAGCTCTCCTGCCTGCTCCTTTATTTCAGCTCTTTGTCTTAACTCTCTCCAGGTCCACCTATGACAGTGCCAAGGCAAGACCCTGGCAGATGGGGGGCACGGGGACACAGCAGATGCTTGGTGTGGGGAAGGGGTGGATGAGAGCAAGGTTGGTCAGCACCTAACTTTGTACCAGGCACAGCAGGAGGCACTATACAAGCCCTGAGCTGTCCGGTCCTGCCATTGACTCCCACTTGGAGGGGTTGCCATGTCTACTTGAGGGATGAGGATACAGGCTCAGAAAGGGCAAAGGCCCGAGTCACACAATCAGCTTCAGAGGCTCCAAACTGCGTGAAGCCCAGGGCTGAACCCAGCCTGTAGATGTTTTGTTTGACCTGCCACAGTGGTTTATTTTTTTTTAATTTGCATTTATTTCTGTCATTCAAATTTGTAAAAACTTTACGTAAAAATCCAGGTTTCTGGCTTCTCTTGACTATTGGAAGATATGTCTGTGTCTAGCCTGCATTGCCACATGGCAGCAGTCAGCTTCAGCTGAGTAGAGGCTGCCCCCTTTAGATGAGGCACCTGCTCTCCACTTTACCCAAGTCCCCACTGCTCCCTGTTGCCTCCCCTTGCCTTACAATTTCCTCACTTAGTCATTTGTCTGACCTTGCAGGAATTGGAGTTTGTGATCCCGGTTGGAATGTCAACCTGTCAGTTTTCCTGGTGATGGTGGGAGAATGGAAAGCTAGTCACTTTCTACTTCCGCTTTGCATTTGATCAAAATGGAGAGAGGTGGATAAAGGGGCCCTCCTACCCTAGCACACACGGTGAAACCCCAATCCTGAGCATTCACATGACAGAATGAGGGTAGTAGAACATCATGGAGTTGTAGCTTATAAAAGCTGGATGCCCAGAGAGGTTAAGTAGTTTGTCCCAGGTCACACAGTGAGAGTAGCAAGTTAGGCCAGGTCCCAGGAGAGTGGTCCCTCTCTGCTTCTGGGGCCCATCTGTGTGTCATGTGGTGGCCTCACCACTGTCCTCCTTTCTTCCCCTCCCCTCCTTTTCAGTCTACATGACCCTATGGAAACAGCAGGTTAGCCCTTTCCCTCTCTGGGGATCCCAGGCTGCCCTGCCCTCTCTGCAGGGCTGAGCTGGCATTTCAGCAAGTTGATCTCTTGCAGCAGGAGGAGGGGGGTTCTGGAAGAGCCTTGGCTGCAAAGAACCACTGGACAGGGTGTTTGCTGGTGTTACCGAGAGGCTGTGTGGTCCGCAGGAATCTCTTGCTCTTACTCATCCCCCTTCCTAGGCAGGTGGCACTGGCCTCCTTTTCTCTAAGACCAGGGCAGGGAGAGAGCACTGTGGTGCCCAAGGGTGCCCTGCTGCCATGGATGGACCAGCTGGGCCCCCAGAACCTGCCATCATCATCTCCTGGCTCCTTCAGTTCACAGGCACTGAGGATGGCCTACCTTAGGAGCATCTGCACCATGTCCTGCCCCACACAGTGACCCTATGCCCATCTGGCCTGCAGGTGGACGGGGGCTGCCTCCCTCAGTGACCACGTACAATCTTTCCACCGAGCAGGGCCTGGGGTGGATTTCAAGGTGGCATCCATGCATCTCTGAATCTGGTCCCCTAGCATCCCCCGACCCACCGCTATAGCTCCCAGAAGACAGAGAGTTAGTTGACAGCCACTCCCCTTCCCCTCCCCCATCCGTGTCACAGTGTCCACTCTGTCCTTGCCTCCAAAAACCAGGCCAACCACCCACGTGCCTCACTGTACCAGTCCAGCCATGTAAGCTGCAAACACCAGCAGGCGTCCCAGACGTGAAGTTTTCAATCTGTGCTCTGCATGGGGGCCTGAGGGCCGGGGGTTTGGGGGAGCAGGGAGGTTGAAGACTCACAGATGCACCCCTGAACCCCTCACCCACATCAAAACCAGAACGGGTTTTTTTCTATCTGCTTTTATTTTATCTGTATTTATTCATTCTACAAATATTTATTGAGCACCTGCTATGTGCCAGGCACTGTTTCAGGTGCTAAGGAAATAGCAGTGAATGAAATAAAGCTCCTGTTTTCATAAAGCTGACATTCTGGAGTGTGGGGGAAGACAATCCGAAAACAAATAATAAGGACTTGCACTTCTGGGAAGATGGAGCAGACACACTTCTCCCTACCTTCCTGCTAAGTACAACTGAAATCCCGGACATTATATATAAAACAAACATAATAAGCCTCTGACAGGTGGAGGGAAGACAGTAGCCTGGCTAAGGACCCAAGGGATAACACACTGGTGAGTACTTTTTGTCTCCTGCATCCCAGATGTGGAGCTGAAGAAATCAACAACTCAGAAATGCCAAAAGGCACTGACTCCCTCCTGTGCCCCACCCCATAAAAATGCCTCTAAAAGTCTGCTTTCTTGTCAAAGAACCAGAAAAGGGCCAGCCTACCAAGACAGAAAACTTTTAGCAATAACTGCTCTACCCAGTCACCCATCACAGGAAAAAAACAAAAACAAACAAACAAAAAAACCCCAAACAACAACAGCAGAACCACCCTGTGGCTCTACCCCACTCGTGCCAAGTTTAGATCTCATGGCATCAGGCTATAATGAGGCACTCAGCTGCACGCCCACGTCCTGCCGAGCTGGTACCAGAATAGGGAGCTGTGACTTTTGCCCTGCTTGACGGTAATATGCCCTACCCACCCCTGAGTGTCAGTGGAGGTCACCTGGAGAGCCTGGACTCCCATCCCCAGTAGGCAGTAACAAGTAAGAACCCTCCCTGTCCCTGCTGGAGTGGTGTCAGAGGAGACGTAGTGGAGAGTCAGGATTTTCGCCACTGCCCCGTGGTGATGAAGACATCCCCCTCCCTGTGGTGTCAGTGGAGGCAAATTGGGGAGGAGTAATGAGGCACTTCTGCCCCTCCCAACCAGAGTGGTATCTGCAAAGGCCTAAGGGGGTCAGAACTCCCACCCCTGCCCAGCAGTAACCAGGAACCTTTCCATCTTGAATGTCAGTGGTGGCCCAGTGGGAAACCTGGACTTCTACTCCTACCTGGCATTAACAAGGCAGTGTTCCCCCTTCCTGTGTCAGAACAGTGTCAGAGGAGGTCAGCTAAAGCAGAAGGTTTAAACAAGATCCAGAGTCTCATTAAAAAAATACCCCAAATGTCAAGTTTGCAACTAAAAATCATTCACCATATCAAGACCTGGGAAGATCTCAACTTGAAAGTAAAAAGACAAAATCCCAATACTGAGATAACAGAGATGTTAGAATCATCTGAGAAAGATTCTAAAGCAATCATGAAGATGCTTCAACAAGCAATTACAAACACCTTTGAAACAAATGAAAAAATAGAAAGTCTCAGGAAAGAAATAAGTCTCGGGAAAGAAGTAGAAAATATGAAAAAGAAACAAGCGGAAATTTTAGAACTGAAAAATACAATAACTGAAATAAAAACTTCAGTGAGTGGGATCAACAGCAGAATGGAGAGGACAGAGGAAAGAATCAGTGAACTTGAAGATAGAAGTTACCTGATCTGAACAATAGAGAGAAAATAGACTTTAAAAAAATGAACAGAGCCTCAAGGACCTCTGGGACTATAACAAAAGATCTAACGTTGGAGTGCCATAAGGGGAGAGGAAAGAGGGTGCTGAAAAAATACTCAGAGAAATAATGGCTGAAAAACTCCCCAATTTTGTAAAAGACATAAACCTACAGAGTCAAGCTGAGTGGATACCCAAACAGGATAAACCCAAAGAAATCCACACTATGATACAGCTGTGTTTTTAAAAAACCTGAAGTCAAAGAAAAAAAAAAATTGGGCTTCCCTGGTGGCGCAGTGGTTGAGAGTCCGCCTGCCGATGCAGGGGACATGGGTTCGTGCCCCGGTCTGGGAAGATCCCACATGCCACGGATCGGCTGGGCCCGTGAGCCATGGCCACTGATCCTGCGCATCTGGAGTCTGTACTCCGCAACGGGAGAGGCCACAACAGTGAGAGGTCCATGTACCGCAAAAAAAAAAAAAAAAGAAAGAAAAAAGAATTGAAAGCAGCAAGAGAGAAACAATACCTTAACTGTAGGGAAAACCAATTTAAACAGGGGATTTTGCATCAGAAACCATGGGGCTAGAAGGAAGTGACATGACATTTCAACTCCTGAAAGAAAAGAATTCAGAATTCCATTGCTAGCAAAAATATCCTTTAGGAAAGGAAAGGGGGGATCAAGACATTCTCAGATGACGGAAAACTAAGAAAATTTGTTGTCAGCAGACCTATCCTAAAAGAATGGCCAAAGGAGTTCTCTAAACAGGAAAAAAAAAAAAAAAATTAAAGAAAGCATCTTGGAATGTTAGGAATGAAGAAAGAACATTTTTACTTTTTCTCTTGAATTTTCCGAATCATGCATGATGATTGAAGCAAAAATTATAATGTGGTCTGATGTGGTTCTAAATTACTCAGGAAATATTTAAGGCAATTGTATTATTGATGGCAGAAGATTAAGGGACGTAAAGTGAAAACCACATAATCATATCAATCAACGCAGAAAAAAGTTTGATAAAATTCAACATCCATTTGTGATTTTTTTAAAAAACTTGCAGAAAGCTAGGAATAGAGAGAAACTTCCTCAACTTGGCAAAGAGCATCTACAAACACCTACAGCTAACATTATACTTAATGGTGAAAGATTGAATGCTTTCTCCCTAAGACTGGGAACACCACTCTTACTCAACATAGTGCTGGAAGTTCTTGCTAGTGCAGTAAGGCATGAAAAGTAAATAAAAGGCATAGAGATTGGAAAGGAAGAAATAAGCTACACCTATTTGCAGATGACATGATTGTCTCTGTAGAAAAATCTAAGAAATCTACCCCCTCCAAAATGCCTAGACCTAATAAATGAGTTCAGTATGGTGTCAGGATACAAGATAAAAATACAAAAAAAATCAATTATATTTCTACAAGCTAGAAAAAACAGTTGGGCAACAAAACTAAATAATACAATACCATGTACACTTCAAAAAGTGAAATAGTCATAAATCTAACAAAACAGCTACTTGACTTGCTTGTTGAAAACCACAAAATGCTAATGAAAGAAATAGAAGAAGATCTCAATAAATGGAGAGATACACCATGTTCACGGTAAAGATGTTGATTCTCCTCAAGTTGGGAAAGAGGTTTAATGCAATTCCCATTAAAATCTCAGCAACATTTCTTGTAGGTTTAGACCAGATTATTCTAAAACTTATTAGGAAAGGTAAAGGAACGAGAATAGCTAAAACAATTTTGAGAAAGAAGAATAAAGCAGGACGGATCAGGCTACCCAGTTTCAAGACTTACTATATAGCTACAGTAATCCAGACTGTGTAGTGTTGGTGGAAGGATAGGCCTACAGATCAATGGAACAGAACAAAGAACCCAGAAATAGACCCACACAAATATGCCCAACTGATTTTTGACAAAGGTGTAAATCCATTCAGTGGAACAGGGAATGACTTTTTCAACAAATGGTGACAAACAGACGAACAAACAAAACCCAATCTTGATCTAAACTCCTTACTTCATATAAAAAGTAACTCTGAATGGATCATTGTCCTCGATATAAAATGTAAAACTATAAAAGTTTTAGAAAAAAATTAGGAGTAAATCTTTGGGATTTAGACCTGGCAAAGAGTTCTTAGACTTGACATCAAAAGCGTCAAAGGAAAAATTGATAAAATGGATTTCATCAAAATTAAACACTTTTGGGACTTCCCTGGTGGCGCAGTGGTTAAGAATCCTCCTGCCAATGCAGGGACATTGGTTTGAGCCCTGGTCCGGGAAGATCCCACATGCTATGGAGTAACTAAGCCCGTGCGCCACAACGACTGAGCCTGCGCTCTAGAGACCGTGAGCCACAACTGCTGAGCCCGTGTGCTGCAACTGCAGAAGCCGGCACGCTGTGGAGCCCGTGCTCCACAACAAGAGAAGCCACCGCGATGAGAAGTCCACGCATTGCAATGAAGAGTAGCCCCCGCTCACCGCAACTAGAGAAAGCACACGCGCAGCAACGAAGACCCAACGCAGCCAAAAATTAAATTAATTAATTAATTAAAAAAAAATTAAACACTTCTGCTGTGCGAAAAACCTTGTTAAGAGGTTGAAAAGATAAGCTACAGACTGATAGAAACTATTGGAAACCATATATTTGACAAAGAACTAATATCTAGGATATATAAAAACTCTCAAAACTCAACAGTAAATAACAACAATAGCAAAACAATCCAATTAGAAAGTGGGCAGGACTTCCCCCCTGGTGGCGCGGTGGTTGGGAGTCCGCCTACCAATGCAGAGGACGTGGGTTTGAGTCCTGGTCCGGGAGGATCCCACATGCCGTAGAGTGGCTAGGCCCGCGCGCCACAACTGAGCCTGCGCTCTAGAGCCCGCAAGCCACAACTACTAAAAGCCCACGCACCTAGAGCCCATGCTCCGCAACAAGAGAATCCACCACAATAAGAAGCCCGCGCACTGCAAGGAACAGTAGCCTCCGCTTGCTGCAACTGGAGAAAGCCTGTGCACAGCACCTAAGACCCAACGCAACCAAAAATAAATAAATAAATTTATAAAAAGAAAGCAAGTGGGCAAAAAACATGAACAGCCATTTTACCAAAGAGGATACACAGATGGCAAATAAGCAAATGAAAAGGTGTTCAACACCATTAGCCATTAGGGAAATGCAAATGAAAGCCACAATGAGATATTTCTACATGTCTCTCAGAATAGCTAAAATTAATAAATAGTGACAGTGCCAAAAGCTGGTGAGAGTGTGGAGCAGCTCATACGTTGCTCTAGGAATCCGATTCAGCGATATAAAGGAACAAATGCTTGATACACACAACTTGGATGAATCTCCAGAGAACTATACTGAGCAAAAAAGGCAACCCCAAACATACATACTGGGTGACCCCGTTACTGCAGCATTCTTGACATGACGAGATTATAGGAACGAAGAACTGATGAGTGGTTGCCAGAGGTTGGGAGCCATGTGGGTATGCCTATAAAATGGCAACAGGAGGGATCACTGTGGTGATGGATGGAAATGTTTTGTATCCTGACTGTATCAGTGTCACTATCCCGGTTGTTACTATATTTGCAAGATGTTACCATTGGGGGAAACTGGGTAAAGAGTACACAGGGATCTCTCTGAATCACCTCCTACAACTGCATGTGAATCTGTAATGATCTCAAAATAAAATGTTTAATTTAAAAACAAAGAATAGGGGCTTCCCTGGTGGCGCAGTGGTTGAGAGTCTGCCTGCCGATGCAGGGGACACGGGTTCGTGCCCCGGTCCGGGAAGATCCCACGTGCCGCGGAGCAGCTGGGCCCGTGAGCCATGGCCGCTGGGCCTGCGCGTCCAGAGCCTGCGCGTCCGGAGCCTGTGCTCCGCAGCGGGAGAGGCCACAACAGTAAGAGGCCTGCGTACCGCAAAAAAAAATAATAATAATAATAAAAATAAAAACAAAGAATAAAAAAATAATAGATAAAAAGGCACAAGAAGAAAAAAAAGACACAAGAGAAGTGCAGGGTGTTATGAGGACTGTGGTGAAATTAAACAGGGGTATGTGATAGAATGTGATGCGCCATCTTGCTTGAGTCATCAGAGTTGAGAGTTAGACCTGTTCAGAGTAAAGATCCCTGGTTGTAAAGACTAGAAAATTACTTCAAAGGGAACTTATGCAAAAGAAGGGAATTTATAGAAAGTAATTGTATAAGAACTTTTGTTGCCAATGAAAGAAACCCAATTCAAACTGGCTTGAGGGGGGAAAAAAATCCAAAAAAGGCATTTGGGCTCCTATAATTGAAAGTCCAGGAGTAATGGCTTCAACTCAGGGATCTAGCTCCTTTTTGCGGCTCTGCTTCCTTTTGAGTCAGCTTCGTTCTCGGGGTGGGGGGCGGGGGGTGACCAAATGGGCTCCAGCAGCTCCTGGCTCAAATCCCACCAGCTTGGCACCCCAGAAAAAAGATGAGCCCTGTTTCCCAATAGCTTCAGCAAAAGTCCTGGGAATGAGTCTCAATAGCCTAATCAGGGTGTCACATGTCCATCCCTGAACCAATTACTGTGGCCAGATGGAAGTGACACTCTCCTTGGCCAGGCCTAGGTCATGTGCACACCCCTAAAGTTTGAGGGTGAGGCCAACCCCACAGGAACCACACGGCCCAAGAGGAGGGGAGTAGTGGTCCCTTTACAGAATGGGTGCTGGTCAGGCCAAACCAACAGACGTGTACTCATGGAATCCCAGAAAAAGCCTGCTTCTTCATTCTCTGTCCTCATGTTCTGAATTTCCATCACTCTAGTTCAAACAGACATCCCAGATTGAGCTAGACTCTTCAGTTTCATTGTTCAGAAGAGAGAACAATGTATCTGACTGGACCAGCTTGGGACAGATGTTCGGCCCTCCTCCAATCATCTGTGAACAGTAGGGTGGGGTCACCTACTACGCCCTTTGATGGACAGGGCAGTTCTTAGAGGGGCCAGACTGACACCCTGCAGCTGTCTATTATAGATACTCAGAGTTTCTAGAGGACCTAAATTAGTTTCTTATGAAAAAACAGGGGAATCTCCTAAAGGTTTTTTTTTTTTTTTTTTTTTTCGGTACGTGGGCCTGTCACTGTTGTGGCCTCTCCCGTTGCGGAGTACAGGCTCCGGACGCGCAGGCTCAGCAGCCATGGCCCACGGGCCCAGCCGCTCCACGGCATGTGGGATCCTCCCGGACCAGGGCATGAACCCGTGTCCCCTGCATCGGCAGGCGGACTCTCAACCACTGCGCCACCAGGGAAGCCCCCTCCTAAAGGGTTTTGCGATAAGGGAGAGATGATGAATGGGGATCCCTGGGAGAAAGGCGGAATCCTCAGATTTCCCCTTGCTTTCCTTCTGAGACTGACACAGAGAAGAGCAGTGGGTATGGGAGGTGGGCTGCACTGACCTTGAGGAATGCAGGGGCGGTGATGTTGAGAGACCCAATGGGTGGCTGGTGGAAGGGGAGGCTGGAGGCCCTGAGACAGCGCAGCGTTGGCAGCAACAAAACTGAGCCCTTGATGTGTAGGAAACCAGTTATCAAGACAGAGACTGGGCAACAGGTACCTGGGAACCAGACCGGGTGCAACTGGAGCAAGGCGGGTACCCCACTTCTGGTTCTACATGTTACTACACGGTCTTGATCAGAGGAAGCAGGCAGGAGGCCATTTCTAGAGTGGGCGCTGGAGCACAGAAGACCAGCAGCCTGGCCAGCTGACTCTCCTAGCTCCACACCCCCCTTCCCTTCTCTCCAGATGTGGACGGGACAGATTCTCCAGCTCTGGTTGACATCCACATCAGGTGAGCGCAGCCAGGAGTCCCCAGCTGTGCCCGGAGGAGGTGTGAGCAGAGAGCCTTAATCTAACAGAGAAAGAGCTTGGAAACCAAGTCAGCTAAATGGGGAGATTGGGACTGACATATATACACTAATATGTATAAAATAGATAACTAATGAGAACCTGCTGTGTAGCCCAGGGAACTCTACTCAGTGCTCTGTGGGGACCTAAATGGGAAGGAAATCCAGAAAAGAGGGGATCTATGTATACATATGGCTGATTTCACTTCGCTGTGCAGCAGAAACTAACACAACACGGTAAAGCAACTCTATCCCAATTTAAAAAAAAAAAAAAGTGGGTAGTGAGGATGTTGATAATAGTGATGGCAGTAACGAGGGCAAACCTTTCTTGAGTGCCTCCTATTTCCAGGTGCTGTTCTAAGATATTTTTAATGGGTCGTTTCCTTTAATCTTTGCCACAGGCCTGTGACATGGTACTTACTCTATGAGGCAGACAGGCGAAACACCTTTGCCAAGGTCACTCGGGAACAAGGGTGAATTAACTCTCATGGAAAATCAGCTACTAGGGCATCTGACCCCCCTCTGCTTTTCCATCATCAACTCCAACTAACCTCCTCACACTCCCTCACTCGGCACCTCAAACCTCCTACGGTTTGTGGCGTGCTTCCTACTGCCTCCTGTCTCCACGCCTTTACACATGCTCTTCCCTCCTCCTGGAATGCTGTTCCCCCTAGTAAACTCTCACTCATCCTCCAAGACCGACTGCAGGCGTTGTTGTATTTTGGTCACTTTCCCTGATGCCAACCTGTGGATGGAATGACTCGCTCTCTTCTTGCCTCCCAGTGATGACCTCTGTGGTGTCTGCATCACAGTGTACAGATAATGCTGTCTCCCAGGCCAGACCACGGGTGGGGCAGGGATCAAGTCTTACCCTTCTCTGCAGCAGCACATGCTCAGGTCCGGATGTCTGGTGGGTGTGGTTTTCTGTCCCCTGCCCACCCTCACCGTGGCACCTCTCTCCTCGTCTCTTGGCAGCCTGGCGTGGGGCTCCTTTACCTGCTGCATGGCAGCCTCTGTCACCACGCTCAACTCCTACACCAAGACGGTCATTGAGTTCCGGCACAAGCGCAAGGTCTTTGAGCAGGGCTACCGGGAGGAGCCGACCTTCATAGACCCTGAGGCCATCAAGTACTTCCGGGAGAGGTCAGTGCACACGGGGTCACCTCTGGCCACCACTGGGAATCAGAAGCCCGAGGCCCGGCCTCAGTGGCCACAGGGCGCCAGTAGAAAACTAGAGTGATCTGACGGAAGTGTTCTGGGGGGTTGCAGGTTGGAAGGGGCAGGCTGGGTGAGGCAGCGTTTGGACCCCACTATGCTGGAATTTCTGGGACATTTTAATGTTTTATGGGGCATGAGGTTGCCTTGGGCTTATGTGAACAGAGCCCGAGAAACCAAGAAGGGAATCAAGTTTGAGTGTTTGCCCTTGGGCCCCATGCTTCTTAGAACCAAGATAGGGTCACAGGGAGGCAGAACCAAGGTTTCCTTCTTGGGCTGTGTCACAGCACTGAGTGAAAAAAAAGACTCAGCAGTGGGATCAGTGACGGTTGCTAGAGGAGGAGGGCTCCTCAAGGTCAGGGACCACATCTGATCACCTGAGTCCTTAGAGTCCTGCTGGGAATAGAGAAGATGACAATAAATAGTAGGTGGATGTATGGATGGATGGATGGTTGGACGGTTGAGTGGATGGACAGATGTATGTATGGTTGGGTGGGTGGTTATGTGGATGAATTGATGGGTGGATGGATGGATGGATGGATGGATGGATGGATGGATGGATGGATGGGTGGATGGATGGGTGGATGGATGGGTGGATGGATGGATGGATGGATGGATGGGTGGATGGATGGATGGATGGATGGATGGAAGGACAAGCAAATGGTTATCATATTTCCTGGGACCATCTCCTAAATAAACTACCTGTACCCAAATCTTTATCACAGCCTGCTTTTGGGGAGCTGATTGGACATGCCATAATGCCTTTTGGTGGCAGGGAACTGAAAGGTTCTCAGGACTGATGACAGAGTCTGAGGAGGAAAAGGGGGAAGGAGACTTGGAGCTGGGCAGCATTGAGGAGTTGGACTCTCCGTGGGGCACATGGAAGGGTTTAAGCCAAGAAGTATCGTGGTGGAGGGTGGTGGGGGCCACACCAGAACCTCCCTCTGACTGCTGCAGACCCCATCATCTCTCCCTTGCCCCATGAGCCTCCTTTCTGTCTCTTGAACACTACAAGCTCATCCCCACCTCAGGGCCTTTGTACTTGCTGTGCCTCTGCCTGGAATCCTCATCTGGCTGGCTCACTCAGGTCATGGCTCAGATGTCACGTATTCAGTGAAGCCTTCCTTAATCACTTCATCTAAATTTGTACACCCCCATACACGCTGTCCTAGTCACTCTTTATCACTGCTATTTTTTCATAGCACCTACACAACCTGACATTATTATTATTATTATTATTATTATTTGCGGTATGCGGGCCTCTCACTGTTGTAGCCTCTCCCGTTGCGGAGCACAGGCTCCAGACGCGCAGGCTCAGCGGCCATGGCTCACGGGCCCAGCCGCTCCACGGCATGTGGGATCTTCCCAGACCGGGGCACGAACCCGTGTCCCCTGCATCAGCAGGAGGACTCTCAACCACTGCGCCACCAGGGAAGCCCCTGACATTATTTTATTTGTTTATCTGTTTGGTAGTTTGTAGACCGGGAGCTCCATGATGGAAGGGCTCTGCTGACTTCTTCCCCACTGTATTTTGAGCACCGAGGACTGGGCCAGGCACCTAATAGGTGCTAATTTAACATTTTGGGGGTTAGTTTGGTGTGTGTGTGTGTGTGTGTGTGTGTGTGTGTGTGTGTGAGATTGGCTGAATACTTCTCTTTGGTGACCTCAGCCCTGACTGCCTCGTCCACTTTCAGCTCAAGCCCCACCATCACTGGGCAGGTTCAGCATCCCAGTGCCCCTTCATCAAAGTCCCAGGTCAGTTGTCCAGTCCTGGGCCTGTCAGGTGTGGTCAGGGAGGTCAGGCCAGCCTGGCACACAGGCCCGCCTTGCTCACGGCTGTGGAAAGAGCCCATCCACTAGGAAGGTGGTGATGACTGGCAGAGCACGGGACCCGTAGTAGGTGCTCAGGAAATGTTTACAGCAGCTGCGTGAGCAGCCTGGTGTCTAAAGCTGCCCCATGAACACCGCATCTTCTGTCACCTGGGCTGTGGGAGAGCCCGGAGCATCATGGGCTCCCTCGTTCTCCTGGGGCAGAAGACAGGACCTCTTCGTACCTCATCAGCAAGAAGCTGCTGTTCGCTGGTCCTGAACAGCTCAGGCCCCAACGATGTGGGAGAAGATAAATGCTTCCCAGCATATGTGCAGAATATCACTTTACACGTTCATAACTTGAACATTTTGCAGAGGTTCATCAAATTTTATTTCCCTTCCTCTCCAAGGAGAACATTTCAGCTTAGCTGGGCTGTTCATTTTTTTTTCTTTCTTTCTTTTTTTTGGTGGCTTCTCTGCAAAGAGCTCAGAGCACACAGACAGATGTCTACACAGGTCTGTGGGGACCCAGCAGCAGGGCTGAACTCCTGCAGTGGCCAGAGTTCCTGAAACCATAGCCAGGGACGTGAGGGAAGAGATCCTTGAGCCCCCCTGCCCACGTTTCTTACTCCTTGGGGAACAGGGCGTGTTGTGGAGAGAATAGGGGTGTGAGGGCCCCCCTGACCTGAATTTTCCAGTTCTGTCTTCTCACTGCTATGTGACTTGGGGCAAGTCACTGAGCCCCTCTGGGTCGATTTCCGCTGACCTACAGTAGGAGAACCCAGAGCTCTCGTCATCTCGGGAAGGCTCAAATTGGACCCAGGTCACATGGTAAGCACAGTGCGTGGCACATGGAGGGCATTTCATGGGTCCCTTCTGCGACTGATACAAAGTACAAAGCTTGGGAATGACTAGTTTAGGATGGAGGTGAAGACAGTGTTGTGGATATTGGGCATCTAAGAAGCACGTTAATAACCACAGCAGGGGCTTCCCTGGTGGCGCAGTTGTTGAGAGTCCGCCTGCCGATGCAGGGGACACGGGTTCGCGCCCCGGTCCGGGAAGATCCCACATGCCGCGGAGCGGCTGGGCCCGTGAGCCATGGCCGCTGAGCCTGCGCGTCCGGAGCCTGTGCTCCGCAACGGGAGAGGCCGCAACAGTGAGAGGCCCGTGTACCACAAAAAAAATAAAAATAAAAAATAACCACAGCAAACAGGTGGGTGAGGTGCGAGGTGGGCTGTGAATACGGAAGTGCTGTGGGATAAGACGTGCCCTTGGAGAGGGTGCAGGTTTTCCCAAGCGCCCCCCGCCCCCGCCCTTGCCATTCCTATCAGCGGAGAGCCACCCCTGACTGAGGACAAGACGGTGCCCCGTGGAGGCTGATGGAGTAGGAGGGCCCGTACTGCCGCCCACCCCACTGCACCCCGTCCCTGTCTTGCTGGACTCTTCTCTGCAGGAGCCAGTTGTGAGTCTGAAGAGTGATCGGGCAGATTCCGAACCATTTTCAGAGGTTGTGAAATGTAGTGGTGTGTGGAAGAAAGGTATGGGTGTGTGTGTGTGTGTGTGTGTGCATGTGTAGGGGCCAGTGTGCCCCTGTATGTTGGGCTTGTGGGGGAGGGCGAGCCTGCTTCCTCTGAGCAGACTTGCCTGTCCCAGCTCTGAGAAACGTCTGGCATTAAACCCTCCCAGCCTCACCCTGCCTATTGTCCCCAAGAAGGGCGTCTTAATCGGGCCTCCCAGTGGAGGGTCGAAAGCTGCAGGACGAAAGGTAAATATCTGCACATCGGGGCTTTCTTGAATGCTTGACCTTCAGATCTCGTTTAACAATGCGGGGAAGGAAATGAGACCCTGTTGGATTGGACTCCAGGGGGAATTCAACTGAGCCAGCATCCCGCTCCCGGGGAAGCCGCCGTGGGTGGGTGGGAGCAAAGGGCCGGGGCCTCCAGGGAGGAGCGCAGCTGGCCTCCCCAGGGTCAGATCACCCCGTCACATGCCCTTGCTCCAAGGCATGAGGTGCGCGTCCCAGTCTCTGAACCTGTGCATGCACTGTATCTGCCTCCGCGCC
The DNA here is from genome assembly GCF_963455315.2 of Globicephala melas. Lineage (NCBI taxonomy): Eukaryota > Metazoa > Chordata > Mammalia > Artiodactyla > Delphinidae > Globicephala > Globicephala melas. The sequence continues at coordinate 17,049,212 of NC_083328.1, forward strand.
AGAGCAGTGAGCTTTCTTGGCTTCTGCTCTGTCCCTGACACCTAGAGCCACAGATGCTCAACAAGTTATTAACTATCCGTAGTAATTATATTGTTCATTATAGTGGTGCAGTCCCCTCTGTTGCAAGCACTGTTCGAGGGCCTTACCTGTACACTCTCACTTAACCCTGTGGAAGCCACGAGGAAATAGACCTGGGCTGGAATGAGCTCTGCAGTTTATTAGTTGTGAGTCCCCAGGTGAGTCACTCACCTCAGAGCCTTCCAGCCTCTTCCATCACCTGCCGCCCCCCCCACCCCCGCTCTGGTCTAGGGAGCGCAGCAAATCACCCTGGGTGCCGTGATGGGGTCTCCTGGAGGTCACTCCAGGTGGAGGGCTGGGCACCCCGGGAAAGGCAGAGGCTAGAGAAGCCTTCACAGACGAGACCCTCAAGCCAGGTTTTTAAGGGTACGCACAGTGTGCATGGCCAGATGGGCAGTGGGTGGGAGAAGGCGTTCCCAGGCACAGGCAACAGTGCGAGCAAAGGCCAGGACAGGCAACACGCAAGGGTAGTTAGGAAACTCTAAGCAGTTTGGTGTGATTTGAGAGTAGGGTATGGGTGGGAGTTTGGCCTGGCTGTCTCATCTCTCTCGTCCTCCCACAGCATTTGGGGTGGGGGGGGGCTGGCGCAGTAGCGGACTGGATGTTACTGGGATGAGAAGGCGGCATGGGGACCGTCCCCAAGCCTCCTTCCTGGGTGCCAGGCCTCACGGGGCTCTGGGCAGATGCAGAGCAGCTGCACCCCAACCTGGGGGCGATTGGCTTGGACATAAGTCGTTCTGGCATAGTGGCGGACCACCCCCTCTTTACCCATCCCCACGACTGGAGCAGAAAGGGCCGTAAGGACCCCACTCCCCACTGGTTCTGCTCTCTCTCCTGTCTGTTGTCACGAACCTTTGGAAGGGCTAGTCTTCACCTCCTCACCTCCCCTCATGGCTCGACCCACTGCAAGCTGCCCTCCACCCCTGACTCCGCTGAACCAGCTCCCAGAGGCCTAGATGATGCGCACACACCCTCCCCCCCAGCTCCCACCAGCCACTCTTCTGGTCTCCAGGCAGCCCTTCCCACCCCCTCCTCCTTGTTCTGTTAAATGGAGATGCTCCCAAAGTCAGTTTTAGGCCCTTCCTCGACATTAGCCTCGGCGGCCACATACGCGCCAGGACTCCTGAATTCTTAGTCCCCTCCTGACCCCCAGCCCCATATCCAGCCGCCTCCCTGGTGTTTCCACTCTGGATCTTCAAAGGCATCAAAAATCAATACGGCCAGTACCCACTCATGATGGTCTCCCCCAAACCTGGTCCTATTTCCACGCTCCTCCCCAGGGTGGTCCTGCTTGTGCAAGCAGACATCTGCACATCATGTCAGGACACCCCAAATCCAGTGATTTTCCCCTATGGGTGGGTCACTTCTCTTTGTCTTCACTCCCGTCATCTTCGTCCAGGGCAGCAGCTCTCACCTCCTACGTGGAGGTGAGATGTAAAGCCCACATCTGTCCTCCCCCAGCAGCCAAAGCCTCTTCACTATGCTAATGTGATCAGGGTGCCTCTACCCTCATCTTTCTGCTAAAACACTGCAGTGCCTCCCCACAACCTCAGGACAAAGGCCCAGCTCCCCCCACATAACTTATGAGCCTCCCTGTGGACCCAGGCCCCTTCGCCTGCACACAGCTGCCCCTCCCCTGGAAGTTCCCCAGACAGAGTCGTTCTGCTTCCATGCAACCTCAGGATGGCTGTCCTCTCTATCTGGGGTGCCCCCCATTCTTCGCCTTGTTGGTTCTGGGCCTGCAGATCTTACCTCAAGCATCGATTCTTTTTTTTCTTTTTCTTTTAGAATCAATTTTATTTATTTTTGGTTGTGTTGGGTCTTCGTTGCTGCGCACGGGCTTTCTCTAGTTGCGGCGAGCAGGGGCTACTCATCATTGCGGTGCGTGGGCTTCTCATTGCGGTGGCCTCTCTTATTGTGGAGCATGGGTTCTAGGTGCGCAGTAGTTGTGGCACGCAGGCTCAGTAGTTGTGGCTCACGGGCTCTAGAGTGCAGGCTCAGTAGTTGTGGCGCACGGGCTTAGCTGCTCTGTGGCATGTGGGATCTTCCTGGACCAAGGCTCGAACCCATGTCCCCTGCATTGGCAGGCGGATTCCTAACCACTGCGCCACCAAGGAAGTCCTCAAGCATCGATTCTGAACTGGACTGAATTCCCCCGTCCGTCCTCTCTCAGCACTGGCCATGGATGCAAGTTCCGCAGGGCAGGGATACAGGTCCACTCCCTTCTTTATTCCCGAGTAAGGGATGGATGGAGAGGGTGACAGCAGAGGGGAAGGAGCCTTGTGGGGAGGTCGCTGGTCAGTCTGTTGGCCAAGGTGACCTTTGTCCTCTGGGAGCTGCCACTGGTCTTGCTTGCATGGCCTTTCCCACCCTGCTGCCGCCATGCTGAACAGCACGCTGCTCAGGTGCACTCACCTCTGCTCACCTGGTCTTTTGACTTTTGAGATAAGTCAGGTGTAGAGGTTTTCATGTTGTCAGGGGCCTTTAGAACTGTTGAAGGCGGGCACGGGGTGCGGGGGTAGGGGCTCCACTGACGCTAGTGATTGTTTTCCTGAGTAGTAATTTCTAGCCCATGCTGTTCCCAAAATAATCTCAAGGCGCTGATATCTAGAGGCGTCTTTTTAAAACCCAGTAGAGAGACAGGAGGTAGAACTGTCGGCCACACACGAAGGTCGGGGGGGCGCTGGCACCGTGGCTATTTATCCTCCCTGTATTTTCCAGCCGTTCTGTATCATGATGAGCTTACAAAATGGCAAGAGAGAGAAAAAAAGAATCTTTTAAAAAAAACCGTTTATTTCCGCCGTCTTGGAATGGCACTTCCGCTGGGATGTTATAGAATCTTAATCTCCCACCTGTGGTCATTTATTTGACAAATTTTCTTTTAATTTCATCCTTCATTCCATCATCAGTGCATCATTTAAAAATCATTGTATTCGGGCTTCCCTGGTGGCGCAGTGGTTGAGAGTCCGCCTGCCGATGCAGGGGACGCGGGTTCGTGCCCCGGTCTGGGAAGATCCCACATGCCGCGGAGCGGCTGGCCCGTGAGCCATGGCCGCTGAGCCTGCGCGTCCGGAGCCTGTGCTCCGCAACGGGAGAGGCCGCGACAGTGAGAGGCCCGCGTACCGCAAAAAAAAAAAAAAAATCATTGTGTTCTTTGTCCTCTGTGACTGTTTCTTAGCCATTTAACCTCTGAGACGTGTTCGAGCACAGCTCCCTCTTACCTGTCTGTTTCCACTCTCGCTGCTTGAATATTACTTCTCAGGGATGCCTCGCACCTCTCGCGAGGTGCCCAGAAATTAGAGATGGTGCCATGGAAGGTTCAGGGCCCTCCCAAGATTAGCTCGATGACCAACGCTTTGTGAAAGGAAAGCGAAAAGAACAGAGTGGTCCTTGAACTGGAAATGATCCTGCAGGACAGCTGCTCCCTGACCTCCATGTTTTCTCCAAATCTCAGCCCAGTGGAGGCGGGAGGGCTCCGGGTGCCCTCTTTCCCACCGTCACTACTGCGGGCTCTTCGGTGAAGCTCATTTGCAGCTGGGACTGTGGGGAAGGCACTGGAGGCCTGGGCCCACTGGGTGACAGCCCAGGACGTAGAGGGTGACTGGGCTGACACTTTACGGAGCCTCACAAGTGCCCAGAGCCCAGGGTCCAATGCCTAGTTCCTCAGATGTGGTCTGGGGCCCAACAGCATCGACCCCACCTGGAAACCTGTTAGAATGCAGGCCTTGCCCCAGACCCACTGCCCCAGACCCACTGAACCAGAATCTGCATTTTTAAAAGCTCCTCGGGTGATCTGTGGGCACTGGCACATTTGGGAAACGTTGGGCTAGAGGACAGAGCAGATGCAGCCCGGTTATGGGTCAGGAGGTGGACATGGCCAGTAGAGGCCAGTGGATAAAGAAGGGTTCTACACCTCAGTGCTACTCAAAGTGTGGTCCCTGGACCAGGGCCCATTTGCAAATGTCCATGATGATATAAGGAGAGGAACTGAGACACGTGTTTGGAAACTTTCATAGTGAGTTGATATTGCTGGTACACCCAAGCTTACCTTGTGTGTGTGTGTGTTTCATTTTCTAGCAAATCATTTTTATTGTATTTTATTAAAAATTTGGTCTGAGGTAGATTGAAAATTAAGGGGGAAAAACCTAGTCCTTTATCAGATGGTCTGAGAAGCCCACCACGTAGACGGCCACTTTATACCAGGAAGTGACTGGAAATTTGGGAAACAAGCCAGCCTGGGGCAGCAAGAAAGGGTGTGGCTTTGAGGATGGCGCAGAGAGGGCCACGGCGGCTGGAGCGCGTGCTGGGAGCTGCGTGCTGGGGAGGCCTGGGGCTCCCGCCACAACAGAGGTAAGACTCGGTAGACCTCTTGCCAGTGCCCCAGCTGCTGTGGCCACACTTGGCTCTGGAATTAGATGGGCAGGTGCCAGGGGTCTCTCCGTAAGACAAGACGTTTGTTCACACCATCAAATCCTCGGAGCCTCCCTGCTCCATCGCTTGCGTCCTTCTATTCTCTCAGAAAGAGCAAATGCCCAGGCTCAACCCGATTCCAGATGTTGTGGGTCATTGGGGCAGTGACTCTGTGACAGTGTGGTCACACCCCCCGCCGCCATTTGCACACCTGCTGGCTGTTCTGGGAGAGCCCGAGTTGGATGGTGCCCAGCCCCGCTTTCCACTGGGACCTCCTAGTGTAGGTGTACCCATGGTGAGTCTGACAGAGCATCCCTTGCCAGCCGGGAATCTGCAGGTCACAATGGAAACAGGCTTGGGCCCTGTTTCTTTTTCTTTTTTTTTTTTTTTTGCGGTACGCGGGCCTCTCACTGTTGTGGCCTCTCCCGTTGTGGAGCACAGGCTCCGGACGCGCAGTCTCAGCGGCCATGGCTCACGTGCCCAGCCGCTCCGCGGCATGTGGGATCTTCCCGAACCGGGGCACGAACCCGTGTCCCCTGCATCGGCAGGCGGACTCTCAACCACTGCGCCACCAGGGAAGCCCGGGCCTGTTTCTTGATAAACCTGAGTTCAAATCCCTGCCCTGCCACCAGCCAGCTGCCGGGGTGGAGCTGGCCCATGAGAGCAGAGTGTACAGATGCCTTCCTGGTGCCACGTTCAGTGACATCACACGTTCAGTGATGTCCAGAGGTGTTTGACACTTTGAAGCCTTTTCTCTGCTTCAGATCAGCTGTGCTGGGAGTCTTCAGCCCGCAGAGGTCCACAGACACCCCAAAGCAGAGCACCCTCTCTTGTAGAGGTGGTTGTTGATCTTTACCAGCACACCACTAGACTTTGGGCAAGTTACAAAGTTTTCACATCTGTAAAATGGGGATGATGGTAACGATGATGACGATGGTAGTGCCTCTGTGGTTGGGATACAGGTTTGAATCAGTGTAAATATACCGCAAATAATGAGGATTTAAACAATGTACAAGTTTATTTCTCTCTCCTGTGAAAGTCTGAGCAGTTACCTCTGCTTCTGTCGCCTTTCCCTAGGGCTCATGCACCTTTCTGCACATCACAGCATCGGTTCACTCAGCCTCTGCTCTGACTCTCCTTGTCCCCAGTTTGGGGAGACTCTTCTCTTCTGGGGCATAAGGCTGTGCTGTGACTCCCTGTGCTTCCCTCTGCCCTGAATCCAGAGGTGTTTCATACTTTGAAGCCTTTTCTCTGCATCTTGGAAAACATCCCTTTCCTGACGCAACGAGGTCAAAATGATGAGATGAAAGGAAGAGGTGTATGTGGGGGTTTTTGAGGGGAAGCATTGGTTAATATGTTAAAATAATAGCCTTCTGCATCAGGAGCTGGGAGGTGGCGTCACAGAGTGACCGACCGCAAAGGCCCCAGCGATGAGGATGACGACAACGATGATAATAACAGTTATGACAGTAGCAAGTGCAGGCGGTGCTGTAAGAACGCCAAACAGATGGAGCTGGAGCATGTGTTATTCACTGAATCCTCATGACAACCCTAAGCGTGGGTACGTCATTATGCCCATTTATCAGATGAGGAAATCGAGGCTCAGGGATGACAGGGACGTGTCCAGACTCAGAGAGCTAGTACATGGTGGAGCCACCGCTCCACCCGCTCACAGAGGAGACGCTGACACCCGGAGAGGAAGGTGACACAGCAGGTGCGTGGAGGGCCTGAGGGGCCCTGGGACCCACCCGCTGCCCCTTCTGAGCACTGCTTCACCCCAAGCATCCCCCGCTACCCCTTCAAGGCACTTATTTAGATTCGTGGGTCACCCCTCACACCACCATCAAAAAAAAAAAAAACAAACCTGTCTTCAGAAAGCACATAATATTTCCTGCAGGACGTACTTCAAATTAAAGAAGATAGTCATCTAGTGACATTTGAGTATTTCCTTTTCTTTCAATACAAAGGTCAGCCTCCCTGGATGAACCTGGGCTGCCTCCCCGGTGGTCTGCTCTTAGCCTTGGCTTCCTTTCCTCAAACCCCTGCCTCCCTACCTACCCCACTCTCCCTTCCCTCCCTTCTGACATTCTTTGGGATACTTTATGCCATCGCTGTGCTAGACCCAGAGACTACAAGTGGAGAAGGAGATAAACTCCATCCTTCTTCTCTCTGGGTTTAAAATCTTTGTGGGGAGACCAGTGATTAAACAGATTGAAAACCAGTAGTAGTGCTACTCTGTTCTGAGCCCTCCCTCTGTGCCAGGTCCTGGGCTTCTGACCTCACAACAACCAGTGGGGTGGTGGTAGCTGTCCTACAGTCATTCCTACCACCACTGTCCTGCCCATGGCCACGTAGAAAACTCTGGATCACAGAGATTCAGAGCGGGTGAGCTGTCCATTAATAACAGAGCTGGGCTCAGCCACGATCCCGCCTCACTGCAGGGCCCAAGGTCTCAGTTGTGCCCAAAGCATCCTCTTGTCCTCACGTGTTTTCTGCCAGGAAGCACGGGGGTTAGGGGGAAAAAGGGTCACAGGCGTTGCCGTAACCGAGCGTTAGCCACTCACCAGACAGCTGCCAGGACCCTGCAGACCATTTATTTTCATTGGCGAACCTGGTGGAGAGGGCTGCATTTGTGCAAGGAACCAGCTCTTCCCAGAACGGCCACGCAGCACAGCAGAAAGACAGGTAGACCTGGGCTGGATCCCAGCTCCCTCTCTGAGAGGCGAGCGCGTCCTGTGGCTTTCAGGATGCAGCTCCAGCATCGCTTCCTCCTGCGAAGCCTCTGCTGGTCCCGACACAAGTGAATCTCAACCCTGGCTGTACACTGTGATCACCGGGCAGCTTGAAACTCCCCTGGTGACTTCAGGGGGCCTCCACATGGAGAACCACTGGCTAGACCAGAGATTAAACCTACTATCTCCCGGAAGCCAAGTCCAGGCCACCACCTGCTGTACATAATCATCTATTAAACAATGTGCCCTGGGCTTCCCTGGTGGCGCAGTGGTTGAGAGTCCGCCTGCCGATGCAGGGAACACGGGTTCGTGCCCCGGTCCGGGAAGATCCCACATGCCGCGGAGCGGCTGCACCCGTGAGCCATGGCCGCTGAGCCTGCGCGTCCGGAGCCTCTGCTCCGCAACAGGAGAGGCCACAACAGTGAGAGGCCCGAGTACTGCAAAAAAACAAACAAACAAACAAACAAACAAAAAACCCCAATGTGCCCATTTGTTTGCATATTGTCTGTGGCTGCTTTTCAACTGCAAAAAAAAAAAAAAAGTCAGATTACAAAAAATCTGTTTAATTTGAGGCTATTTATGTAAAAAAAAGTATTAATTCTGAAACCCTAAACTACTATCTGTGGTGATCTCCCTTCATGGAGGTTTAATTATAGGGGGACTTTTGCTCTGTCTATAGGGTTGGATTTTTTTTTTTCCCCCGGTACGCGGGCCTCTCACTCTTGTGGCCTCTCCCGTTGCGGAGCACAGGCTCCAGACATGCAGGCTCAGCGGCCATGGCTCATGGGCCCAGCCGCTCCGCGGCATGTGGGATCCTCCCGGACCGGGGCACGAACCCGTGTCCCCTGCATTGGCAAGTGGACTCTCAACCACTGCACCACCAGTGAAGCCCATAGAGTTGGAAATTTTTAAACAAGCCTGTGCTATAAGGAAACTAACAAGAATGTTTCCACTAAAAAACAAAAATCAAAAAAACAACCAACCAAACAAACAAAAATACATCTTCCCTTATATTGAACCTCCCTTGAACCTTCCTATAGCGTCAGTTATCTATAGGATATCTGCCTTCCTATAGCATCTACACTCAGGCCTTTGTTCTGCCATGTGGGGCTTCCTAGGCTACAGAAGGTCCTTGTTAATAAGATCTGTGTTCAGAGTTTGTCTCCTGGGAAGCACAGGCCTATAGCCCCTGGTACAGACATTATCGTAGGCAATCCCGAAGTGTGTTATTTAATGCATGGGATTTACTAACTCGTGTGCATGCTTGACTTCCTGCTTGACTAGAAGCTCTTTGAGGGCAGAGACTATGAAGTAGACATTTCCACCCTCTACAGCATCTGGTACAAACTACACAGAGCAGGGCCTCAGGAAATCCCTGCTGAGTGCGTGAATGAACAATGTTAGGAGACCCAAATTATCATTGCATGAGTATTTCTTTCCCTTCTACTGGGGACACTTCTGGCATTGCTTGCTTGTCAGTCACCGCCTGCCCCACGTCTCCTCTAGCCCCAAGCTTCTGGACACAGCTATGCAACTAGGAATAAGAGTGATGGGAAGAGTCAGAAAACAGGGGTGGGGCATTTGCTTTGGAAAGAATTGAGACATCCTTGTGTGAGAAAAAAGAGGAGAGCAGTGGAAAGAAGAGGAGGGTGGGGAAGAGGGAAGACTCCATGCTGGGGGCACTGGAGAGAGTGTAGGGGGCACTGAAAGTGAGATGTGAGATGAGAGAGGTTCTAGGACAGCTGCAAGGCAAGTAAAAGCAAAGCAAGGAATAGAGGGCCGATGTCAAGATGCAGGGCCACAGATAAGGAATTGGGGTGCTTTCGGTGTTCTTTAGGACATACAGTAATGGTTGGAATTGTTTCTACGTTGGAGGCCTAGGTTATGTTTGTCTAAAGGTGAGGCACGTGTGGACCGGACCTCGTAGAGCTCTGGAATGTATTTGGGTTACACGTGGATGAGTGCCATGTGGGACTGTGGCCCTGCCCATTCTCTGGCTCAGTCATCGGTGGGATGGGGGTGAGAGTCTGGAGCTGTGCTGGAGAATCTGCAGCTGCTTCCACTCTGACGCTTCCTCTGCTCTGTGCTTGTCATCCCATCCCCGGCCAGGCCAGTAGAGACAGCTCCCTCTGGAACTGCAGTGATCTTGAGATGCCAGAGGAGAAATGCTCCCAGTTGTTGGTGGGAAAGAGCGCTGTGGCAGAGGTCAGAAGACCAGGGCTTTGTTTCTATGTAGAAATGACTTTAGGGAATGTTTTGATTTAGTTAAAGAAAGTGACGCAGCGAATAAAAGTCCTTTGCCCCCAAATCAGGAAATAGGGGTAAGTTCAAAAAGAAGGTTCTAGATTTAATCTGCTATATTCTTATTATCTGGGGTTAATCACCACTAACCCTTTGGTATATGTTCTGGCAAGTAATGTTTTGTGCATATTCGTGTGTAATTTTTAAGCAAATCAAACTGTACACATTCTCGTGTCATATGCTATTTGCATGTGATTGAACATCTTTTTGTGAGAGGATGTAGGTTTGCATCCCTATTCCGCCTCTAATTTATCAGCTGCATGGCACCTGATTGGTCACATCACCTTTCAATACCTCAGTTTCTTCATCAATAAAATGGAACGATAACGATGCCCATCTCACAGGGCCGAGGGAAGGATCCCGTGGGACGATGGGCCACGTTGCTTCGCAAAATGTTCCCCAGAGGGGCGGGGCTGCACTTTTCCAGGTCCCGGGTCTCTGCCGGCTCAGCCTGCTTTTTCTTACACGGGCTTTTGGCTTCTTTTCTTTCCAGGATGGAGAAGGGGGATGGGCACGAGGAGGACTTTCGCTTGGATTGCCGCCACGAGAGATACCCTGCCCGTAAGTGGCCTCACCTGCAGGAGCCAGTGCTGCAGATTCGTGAACTGTCTGAGAAGAGAGGACCCTGGAGATGGGCCAGGCCAACCTCTCCCTGCCCCCCTGCATTCTCCCCCACACACATACTGCAGATGGCGAAACTGAGGCTGGGGTCTTAGCAGTGCAAGTCTTCCGCACATGGCAGCCACGGCCCTTGCAATGGGGTCGGAATGCTAAGGGAGCAGGAGGGACACGGGGGTGCCTTAAAGACAGGCAGGCGAACCACAGCTCCATCCAGGCCGGGGTTAGCCATTGGCTGGAAGGGACAATGGCTCCGGGGCAGAGCTAGCCGAGTCAGGGAGGTGATAGCTCACAAGATCTGTCTGAGCAGTGGATACTGGTGGCAGCTCAGAATGCACGGACTTCATATGCCTCACTGTGGGGGTCAGAATCTAGGGCTCCTATTCAGAAAACAAATGTCTGGACCAGAAAGCAAAGGGGAGGTCAAAGGAGAGAAAGGCCTTGCTCTGCACAGAAAAGAAAGGAGCTGAGACCAAAGTGGCAGAATCTCATCCGAGCCTGCTGAATGCCCACCCCGGGCTCCCTGCCCACCCCACTCTGCACTAAGGGCTTTTTATGCCTGATCTCCTGTTCTTGCTGACCGCCAACCCCTACAGCCGGGATTACTAACCACACTTTGCAGAAATGAGGGCTCAGAGAGGTGGAGCAACTTGCCTAAGGTCACACAGCTAAGCTAGTCAGTGGCAGGGCCCTTAGAGCAGGTGCTGTCTGTGCCCTGCCTGTATCTCTCAGACCTTTTAGGAAGCTACGAGGCCTCCCAGCTGCCAGTATCTGCATCTCTGTGCCTGGGGGCTTACCCCACCTCCACCCACAGAAGGTAGGAAGTGCCAGGGAAGCTGGCATATAGATACTCCGGCTCCCTCGCCCCTTGAGTGGTATCGCCCCGAGGTGTGTGATTTGCAGGATTAGCCAGGTTTACCAGGTCTAGCAGCTGCCTGGGTTGGCCGCCTTCCCTCCCCTGGGCCACATCCCCGCCTCTGTCAAGTTTCCCTGCATCTTTGTAGTGTCACCCCTTTGCTCCAATTCCTATCTCAGGGTTTGCCTCTGGGGAATCTGAACTAAGACAGCAGAGATTTAAACTCAGATTTGTCTGCCCCCAACCCCTGGGATCCTAGTAACAGAGTGAGAAATGGCTCTGCTGAGAGGAGAAGATGGAGGCGGGTGAAGGAGCCTGGGAGGAGGCCCGGCTGGAGAGGAGGAGAGGGTCTGGTCTTCACGCTGAGGGAAGAGGCTCCTGTAGGAGACACCAGCCCAGGAAGATGTCCAGAATGCTAACTGCCTACCCGAGGAACTGGGGTGGTTGCTGGGCCCACAGACTGTGGCTTCATGGCAGGTGTCAGGGTGGGGGGCTTCCTGGAGGAAGGGGTCAGGAACCAGGGCATGGAGGAGGCTGGGGAGCACCTGCCTCAGGGATAACAGAAGAGAGCAGGAATCCACCAGAGGGGTTCAGGAAGCACATGGTAGGGACACAGGCTGAGAGCCCTGGCATGTTCCAGAGGGCCACCGGCTCCCCTGCTTGGGCCGGAGCCCCCTGAGGCCCCTGCAGAGTGGGCAGGAAGCCCTGGGTGGAAAGAGGTCGTGGGGGCAGCTAGGGAGCTGGGAGGAGGAAAGGCCAGATCCCTGAGGGCTGACGATGGAAGAAAGAGTCCAGAGAGCAAATCTGGCCCTGAAAGCAAGCCCTGGGATGGAAAGTGAGGACAGCCAGTGTCGGCGGAGCCGCAGAAGCCCTGCACCCCCAACCCAGCCCCTCACCTCTGTCCTGGCGCCCACTTCACCTCCCAGGCATCACATGCATTCCCCAGGTCAACAGCCTGCAGAGAATTCCACCTTTCGTGCCCTCGGCAAATACTGAGCTGTGCAGACCCTCTGTGCGGGCACTGGAGATGCAGCCGGGAGTCAGAGCAGGCAAAGCTCCTGCCTTGTGGGGTGGGAGTCCAGAGGGAGGGAGAATCAGGAAAGAAGTGAACTCAGAAACAAGCATGGTGATCTCAAGTGCTAAGGAACGTGATGCTAAAGAGGGATCGGGGGAGGCCTCCTTAGAGCCACCTCTTTGAGGGGCCGCTGGAGCTGGGGCCTAAGGAAATAGATGGAGTCAGTCAAACAAAGAGCCTTCCAGGCAGAGGGGCCTGCAGGTGCCAAGTCTCCGCAGCAGCCAGCACTGGAGGCCATGTGGCCGGAGCAGGGAAGCGATGGGGGTTGGGGATTGGGATGCGGGAGGAGACGGGGCTGGGGTGCCCAGGAGGCAGGACCATGGGAAGGAGCTGGCTCTGCAGTGGGGGGGAGGGGCATTGTGAGTGCGGAAGAGACTTGCCCAGATTATTTATCTGTATCTGTATCTATAGCTGTGTCTATATCTGTGTCTACATCATCTTTACCTATATCCGCATCTATCCATCCCTCCTTCCATCCATCTGCAATGTGGGAAAAGGATGGGAGGGGAGGAAGAGTAGAGGCCAGCAGACCAGCTTAGATGCTGTCCCCTCATCCCCCGGAGTGACGGTGGCCTGACCTGTGGCAACAGAGATATAAGTGGGAGGATACAAGAATTTTTTGCCGGAAGAGCCGTCTGAGTGCTTTGTGCTCCTGTGGAAGCAGATCCTGAGATAAGGACCCAACAGCAAGCACCTTATTTGGGTGATCCCGGAAAATACAATAGGTGCCGGGGAGGCGGACTAAGCAGGGAAAGGCAGGCAGGTGGAAGCCGTGCTCCAGGCTGGTCATCACTGTAGGCCCTGCTGGGTGACCTGGGGAGCCAGTGCAGAGCACACGGTCTGAGTTATCCCCCCCGGACATGACAGTAGCTCTCCTCAGGCGTTGTTCGAAGGCTGCTGGGGTAGGGTGGGGTGCATGAATTCTCCTGGGGTGGGTAGAGAAAGCTCTGGCGCCATAGGTCAGCAGCCTGCTCCACTGGGAGGGAGGGCGCACCCACAGCCTCAGCTTGTGTGACTTGAGGTGACAGGTGGAGGCGGCCAGGAACCTAAGATACGCACAGAACTTTCAGGCCAGCAGTCAAGGGCCAGATGTCACCCGCTGATGGACCTGGAGAGGACGAGTTTGAGGGGCGTGTAGGGTTGAGGACAGAGATAGTTGAAGCTGGGGGACTTTTGAGACCGTCGAGGGAGATTGTGTGGGGTGGGGAGAGATGGAGAAGCCACGAGGTCCTAACACCCTGGGGCTCAAAGAGAAGCGTGGAAGCCGGTGAGGAAGGGCCTGTGGCTCCCACAGGTTTTCCAGGTCCCAGCCTCTTGGGGAAGAAGGAACCTCAGAGTCCCCAGCACCTCTGCCATGTGTGCCTTTCATCAGGTAGCCGAGTTATCCGGATGGCTGTCTTTCCCCGGGGACCAGCGGAGGCACTGGGGTCTCAGTCACAACAGTGAGGAAGAGGTAGACCCCATCTGCTGTCGGAGCTGACGGGGAGGCACCCGAATGTGGGCTGGGCACACCCCATCTGCCAGACCCCAGGCAGCGTTTGGGGATGCGGGGCCCAGCCACCTGTGGACTGGGTCCTCACATGGTTCATGGGCTGGAGAGCAGCCTGATCGTCTAGGGAAATGACACCGTCTCCAGAATGCGGCCTCTTAGCTGCCAGTGGGATTTTGGCCAAGAAAATGTTTTGGAAAGTCCTGGACAAGTTTTGCAATATTTCTCTACTGAGCAACTGCTCAGATCTGGTTGGCGTACTGACTTGCCAGCAGGACGCACGGGTGGGGGGAGGAGTGCCAGGGAGCCTGCATTATTAAGCACTTACTGTGTGCAGGTCCCGCTCAGCACTTCACAGCCGTCTCATCTGATGGCTGGCACAGCCCTGGGAAGGAGGGTTGAGTGTTGTTATTGTGTAGACTGAGAGGCTGAGGCTCTGAGACGCAGATTGACTTTGTTGAGATCTCTGGCCCCCCGGGGAAGTACAACTCAGCTTGGCGTGTAGATCTCTCCCATTATCCTGGAACCAGGCCGTTCCTGCTCTGGCCCCCAAACTCTCCACCTCATTTCTTCCCACTCTCCCCTCCCTCATTCTGCTCCAGCCACCCTGGCCTTTCTCTTTCTTGAACATACAGAACTCATTCACTCCACAGAATCTCTGCACGTGCTCTTGTCTCCACCTGAAAAGCTCTCCCTCTAAATCTTTGCATGGCTGGCTTTGTCTCCTCTTTTTTTTAAAAAAAAAATTAATTTATTTATTTTTGGCTGTGTTGGGTCTTTGTTGCTGCACGTGGGCTTTCTCTAGTTGTGGCGAGCAGGGGCTACTCTTCATGGCGGTGCGCGGGCTTCTCATTGTGGTGGCTTCTCTTGTTGCGGAGCATGGGCTCTAGGCACATGGGCTTCAGTAGTTGTGGCGTGTAGGCTTCAGTAGTTGTGGCTCGTGGGCTTAGTTGCTCTGTGGCATGTGGGGTCTTCCCGGACCAGGGCTCGAACCCGCGTCCCCTGCATTGGCAGGCGGATTCCTAACCACTGCGCCACCAGGGAAGTCCCTTGTATCCTCTTTAAGCTTCTCCTCAGAGAAGCTCCCCTAACCTGCACCAGCTTCCCCAGTCGACCTCATATCACTGTGTTTTCTTTTCTTCATCGTATCTGTACCTCTCTGACATTATACTTACATACCTGGTTTTTGTTTTGCTGCCTTTCTCCGCTGGGTTCCATGAGATTAGGCACCCTGTCTTTTGTTTTGTTCACGCCTGTATCCTGAGAGCCTAAAGCAGTGGGTGGCACACAGTAGGTGCTGAATTGCCTCTCTAAACTTCTCATTTTCTCCCACCATATCCCACCCGAGAAGCCACTTTTACATAAAGAGTTACATGAACTTTTGGTTATCTTAACTGTTCCAAAAGTTGCTATTTTTTCTTGGGCTGCTGTGATATAGATTCTGCCGCATTTTTTTCTTTTTTCTTCCTGAGGAAAGAGTTTGCCTTTGAAAGCTGCCTTTGGGGCCTTGCAGTGCCACCAGCTAGCTCGGGGGCACATCAGATGTGGCATTTAATGGAGGCAGTGCTGCCATATGGTCCAGGTGTCTGCATCTTCCTTTTAGGGACAGCTGGGGTTTGCGGCTGATTGCAGCTGTCCAGTTCAATGCCCGAGACAAG
Organism: Globicephala melas; assembly: GCF_963455315.2. NCBI lineage: Eukaryota > Metazoa > Chordata > Mammalia > Artiodactyla > Delphinidae > Globicephala > Globicephala melas. Next base: position 17,064,429 of record NC_083328.1, read on the forward strand.
CTTTTGATTTTGCCAGGTGTGTCTGTGAGGCTGGGCTGAGTGAGAGGCTGTCACTCGCCGGGTATAGAGGTGGCTTCTGGGCGTTCCATCTAGACGAGTCTCTGCCGCCGCTGCCCTCGAAATAGCAGAGGGAATTTCAAGGAAGACTTTTCTGGGCTCAGAGCAACTTGGCATTTTTATTAGATCAAAATCAAATCCAATATAGTACTGCTTGAGTCTGCTTCCTTTATTAAAATGGAAACAGACAATATTTCTGAAATAAATATCAATGCCAACTTGCTGGGCACACAGACAGCCATGCAGCTTGGAGATACCTGAGACCCTGGCACTGGGGTAGAGAGAGCTGAGCCAGCGTCAGCATCGGAATCCCCTGGAGGCCTCCCTGAAACACAGATTGCCCGGTCCCAGCCCAGAGTTTCTGGCTGAGGAGATCAGGGTGGGGCCTGGGGTTCTGCATTTCCAGAGACTCTGCTTCTGCTGCTCCACAGACCGCATTCTGAACTGCACTTGTCCCTGGGCTGCTGCCAGGAGGGAGTCTGCATTTTGTCACCTGTTTGGGCTCTTCAGCAACTTCTGGATGGAAACTGCTGCTTCTAGGGCCGATTCTCTTCCCATCCATCTTCCTAAGACACAAAATCATGTCTTCTCCACCCCCTCCCAGCCCCAAACCTTCCTGTGAGAGCATCCCTGGTGGGTGTCAGGTCCTGTGCCAACCCTCCTGGACCTTCCCCGGGAAGCCTTCCCCAGCCATCCCATTCGTGCTTCAGCCTTCTTTCAGTCACTCATCACTCTTGGAATCCTCCTCTGCGAACTCTCTCCCCACTGGGATGGAAATGTCACGAGGACCAGGACCTTGTCACCACATTTGTGTGGCAGTCCCAGTGCCTAGCACGGGCTTGGGCCTCAGTACCTTTCCAGTGAACGGTTGAGCTCCCTTTGTCTCCATGGGGTAGTTTCTCTGAGGACTGTTTCCGTTTTACGGGTGAAGTGCCTCGGATTCTGAGCAACTGTGTCATTTTTCTTCGCTTAGAAGTCTGGGCGACTCTAAGCTCAAAGCTGCGTCATTGTTCTTTATGCCCATTTGTGCCCAAGGCAGTGTTGCTGCGATCATCCCCGATCCTAAGAAACACTTGGGGCCAGTTGTTAAAATACAGATTTCCCTGGAGATTCCAATTCCTTGGTTTGCGGCAGGCCAGGAATTGGCTTCAGGTAAGTCTGATGATACAGCAGAAACCCCAGGTGCAGGATAAGCCCTGTACCCCCAGGGGCCTGCCGGGCCGTTTACACCTGGCACCCAGGGTCTTTGCAGCTGCAGCCTTGCACTCCTCACCCCTCCAGCCCCGTGTACTGGGCTTTCCAGCCTCACAGACCATCTTGCTTTCCTCCAACCACCAACATCATGAGCTTTTCACACCTCCTGAGAACCTCATCTACCTGCCAAGAACCTATTTCACACCCTGTTCCTTCTGCCTGAAATGACCTGCTCCCTGCCTCCCTTTGGCAAAAAACAAAAAAACAAACCCTAGCAGTGGAATTGTGAGCTTCACAGTGCTTTCCAAGTCTAGCTCAGATTCTAGCAATAGTAACCAGTCCCCTCTCCAGCTCCTAGCGGCGGTGGTGTGTTCACCTCTGCATTTCCCTTCCCTGGCGCTGGAGTAGATGAGGGAGAATTTTATAGTGGTTACAAGTCCAGCCTGTGGAGTGAGGCTGCCTCGGTTCAAATCCCAGCAGTAAGACGCTGGACAAGTCACTTAACCTGTCTGAGCCTGAGTTTCCTCAACCGTGTAACGGGCATAGTAATGGCACCTAACTCCCATTTCTGAGGATGAAATGAGCCAGTGAACACGAGGCACAGTGAATGGCTCCTGACACAGTGAGAGCTGGAGGCATGTTTGCTCTTGTCATCTCTTCCCCTCACTAGACTGTGAGCACCCAGAGGACAGGTCTGCATCTGACTCCTGTCTGCAGACCCAGCACCCAGATGGAGGCGGACACACAGTAGGTGCTCAACAAATGAGGAAGTGAAGGAATCAGTGGCTCTGGGGAGAGGTGGCAGGTTCAATGGACTCAGCCTGATCCCGAGTGTGGGAAAGAGATGGAGAGAATGTTATGGCCCAGGAAGGAGTCCCCAGCAGGTGGACTCTAGTGAAGAGAGGGATGAGACCCCCATTCGATCTCCTAGGAGAGAACCCATCCCCAAGGTAAACCAGAAAACCCAACCTTCCCCTCCACATGGATCCCACACAAATCCTTCCCAAATCCTCCATCGTATTCATTCAACAAATCTACTCTCTCAGCACTGTGTGTGGAATTGTGCTGGGTGCCAGGGACACAGCGATGAATAAAAGTAGAGCTAGCCTGTGTCCTCATGTTACATACAGCCTAGAAGAGGAAAACGGGAGGAAACAAGTAAACATATTACCAAATATGATGGAGTTTCTGAAGCGTCCTCAGCATGCAGATTTACAGAGCAGGGTTGACTTGGAGAGGCAGTCAGGGCGGCAATGGAAGAGGGATGATGGTGTCACTAGCTGGAAGGGTCTCCAAAGCCAGACATCTCCGTGCCAACCTTGATTCCTCTCCCCATCTCTCCCCACATCCCAAGTCTTTCTAGAGATAAGAGTTCAAGATTGGGCAGCCAGACAGTAGGCTCTGGATGGGCCCATGAGTCCTGGAGAGAGTTCTTCAGTACCTTGGACAGCTGGTGGAGAGGGTCCATCTGGCTCTTCTGTGATAGGCTGAGCTCCTCTGGGGTCAAGAACGTCAGTACCAGCTGCCTGCCCACCCTCACTAATTCCCCTACTGGCTTTGGAGCACCTTGGACAAGTCACTTCCCCTGTGATCACCCCCATTTCTCTGCACATCTGTGATGCCGCTCTTGGTCTTGAAGGACCCTTCCAACCCACTGAATCCATTTTGGAACAGTGGATGTGATTTCACACAATTCAGCAGAGCTGAGAGCTGATCTCCCGGGATCTTGGTGCCTTGGAGAGAGTTTGAGACAGTGATTTCCCACTGAGGGACTGAGATGGTAGGACTGGAAGAGGCTGAATGTTAAAAAACTTCTTGTTTGATATTTGGACCAAAAATGGAAGATAAATCACATCTTCTGAGAACCTCCTATGGGCTGAATACTCTGCTAAGCCTGGGAGGTTCCAAGGGAATTTGAAGCACAGGACTTGCTGCCAACCCTCTGAGTGAGACCTTGGATAGATCTCTTCCCACCTCTGGGCCTTGGCCACCTCATCTGTGAAGAGAGGTGTTTGAACCCAAACCCCCTCTGTACTGGCATTTTTAAATTTTCACATCTCTCTGATGTCACATAATGAAAGGCTTCTAGCAGGGGGCCTGCAGGGTCTGCTGACTCCTTTGTAACTAACATCCATTTGCGGGCCCAGAGAGGTGAAGTTACTTGTCAAAAGTCACACAGCTTTAAAAAAAAATAGGTCCACTCAGCTTGTCAGTGGTGGAGCCTGGATTTGAACCTTTGACTATCAGACTCCAAGTACAGTTCCCTGCCCTGAGTCTGTACCCAAAGGAGGAGAGGCTAGCAAAGAGACTCTCAAACGCACAGAATCTCAGGGAAGGTGGGCCGAGCACATGCCTCCAGCTCAGGGATCGCTCCTTCTCCTCCCGCATGGTTTCTTCATTTGTTATAAAAAGTCAGCTCAGGACATGCTCTGTGCCCAGCCAGGTGCTGGGGGCTGCGGGCTCCGGGATGAAGCAGACCCAGTCCCTGACGGCACTGAGTCTCCAGGTTAGCTGGGGAGACCCCGGAGTCATGGGACAAAGACGCCGGCCGGGAAGGAGTCAGAGGTCAGAAGTGGCCTCCTGTGGGCTGAGTCGAGCCTGAGAGATGCTGTTTGGCCCACAGACGGTTTAAAATGCTTTAAAAGCCTTAGTTGTCATCATTTAAAAGCCAGGAGATTTGATTTCAAAATCCCAATTTTCAGTTTCTCTGATCATTTTGGGAGATCAGAGCCCACATTCCCCACGGCAACAGTTAACCAAAGCTGAGGAAAGGCTGCTTCTGGCCACTTCACCCGATTATGTCATTTGCTTGGGCCAGTAGGCATTTTGAGGTGGGATTCTCTGATTTATAGCATAAGGCTTTTTCTTTTTTCCTGGCTGGTGACTGGCCCCAAAGTAAAGGAACCAGGAGAAGGGAAGTGAGTGAGGAGTCGTGGTGGGCTGGTGGGGTGTATGGTGAGGTCAGGGCTCCCCTCACTGTAAATGGCTCTGGGCCCCAAGCCCCTCCTGGGAGGCTAGAGAAGGGAGGAGGACCCCAGTCATCAGCGAATTGACCTGATTTTGACTCACAGAAGTCATTTAGAAAAACAATCAAGGCTTTCTGTGCACCAAATATTTGCTTTTAGATTTAAAAAAAAATCCCAACACCTATATCTTGGCAGCAGGCACTTACAAAGAATGCAACTGTTTCAGTGACTGGGGCCAAAACAAACGTTTTTCCTGAGGCCAAACGATTCCAGAATGTTTGGCAAATGTTCCCACCCCCTTTTAAAATATAGTAAAATTAGCAAAGCACCAACATTAAAGAATATTAAAAATAGAAGAAACGCCAAAGGAAAAAAAAATCACGCGTGCACACTCCCCACCATTGGTACAACCATCCCCATCTTTGCCTGTTCCCTTCCAGCCTTTGTTATGGGGAAGAATCTCCCAATAGTCAGAGCTACTTTGGGGGTGGAGGAAGAGTGATGAGCTGTCTGTCCTTGGAGGAGTGCAAGCAGCCGCTTGGCTTCAGAAGGAATTCCCACCTCAAGGGGCTTGCTCTGAAGGATGTCTGACCCTAAAGGATGAGAAGTATATCTGAGCATCCTTTAGAGCTCGGAGGGGGAAGCAAACGAGCAGAGAACACATTTCTTTTAATGCTGAAGTTTCGAATCAGGAAGAAATTGATTCAACCCAGCAGGCCTGTAGCTGTGAATCCTAAGGCAGCTGCTTATGTTGGCTGAGTCTCAGTTTCCTCATCTGTAAAATGGGCTCAGGCTTGCGAGGACAGAACCTAGCAGGGTGTGTAGACTATAAGCACTCTGTCGCTGTTAGTTTTCCCCTTTGCCCTTTGAGCCAGTCCCACCCACCATGCCACGCAGTCTCTCCTCCCTGTGATCCCCTTTGTTCTTATCTTTCTGGCTCCATTGATTCACCATGGAATATTCTCCAGGGGTTGAGCCATTTCTCTGCTGGGCTGTCTAATGCTGGGGGGGGCGGGGGAGGGTTGCTGACAGAGCACCACTTGGAGTGGATGCTCCAAGAGAGGGAGACCCCTGAGGCTGGAGAGAGGATGTCCGGAGGGCTTCCTGTAGGAGGAGAAACTTGAGCTGGGCTTTGAGTGTTCAATTCAGCAGTAGGTACAAGGGCATTTTAGGCAGGTCCCAGCTTGGAGATGGAAATGGATCTGGTGTGTTAGGAAGACATGAAGGAGGTGCTTGGGTGAAGGCAGGGGAGCGAGCTTCCGAGAATCAAGAACAGAAGAGTGAGCATGTTGGATCCGTCGAGCCTCCCAGCTCCTGTGCTTGCCCAGGCCGTCAAGAGCAGAGGGCCGTAGTGGGAGGCGGTAGAGTCTCTGCCCCACGTCTCGGCCCAGGGAGCTGCTCAGGGCCGGCTTTGGGACGTCCACGTACTTGCTCGCTGGCCTGAGGTCAAGTACAGTTGGGGCCCAGGAGTCATCTACACTGTTCTCCTTCTAACCCTCCCACAGCTCCTCAAGCACGTGGGAGCCCACAGCGGAGCCCAGGGAAGCCTGACGGGGTGGGTGGCTGGGGGGCAGGTGAGGGTGTGGGTAGGTGAAGGGGGGGATGGAAGGTTGGTGGGTGGATGGCTTGAGTGGGGTGGGTGAAGGTCAGGGCAGGTGGGTGTGCAGGGTTGGTGGTAGGGCAGTGGGGATTGTTGGGTGGGTATGTTGGTGAGTTAAGGGGTAGAGACTTGATGAGTTAGTGGATGTGTTGGCAGCTTGGGAAGCAGATGAGTAACCGGATGAGTTGGAGAGCGGCTGGGTGGCCGGATGGGTGGATGTTTCAGGTTACGGGTAGATGTGTGTGTGGGAAGCCAGGCTGGTGGGAGTATTATGGGGTGCTGGGAGGCTGGATGAGGCAATGGTGGGCGTATGGTGTGTTGAGAGGTGGGAGATGCCTGAGTGGGTTCTAGGGCTGTGGCAGGCTCCTGGGGGGATCGTGTGTGAGTGATGGTGGATATCTTGGTGGGTTGGTGAGTGGATGGCAGCGGATACTGGCAGGTGGATGTCTAGGTGTTGGTGGACCGGTGGACAGAGAGGTGGGTGATGGGGGCATGGCAGAGGTGGAGAGCTGGGTGGGCGGATGGTGATACAGTGAGTGGGACAGTGGGTAGAGAGCTGGGTGCAGCTTGATAGATGGGTGGGTGGGGAGCTGGTGGGGGTCGGTGGGCCGATGGGGTGGGGGTGGAGGAAAGCAGCCGTTGGCACTGACCACACCGTCTCTCTGCAGGATACCAGCCACACATGGGAGATTCCTGGCCCCGGAGCTCCGCACAGGAGGTGCCAGAGCTGAACCGCCAGTGCTGGGTCCTGGGGCACTGGGTGTGACAGCGACCAGCCTGGCTCCAGACCTCGGGCCGTCATCGGCACCAGCCCCCTGCTGCAAGACCACTGGTCTGGCGCCTTTGGAAACCTGGCCTGTGTGGGACACATGTGGCCTGCCCTGCCCGCCGCTGCCTGGGTCTCAGGGTCCTGGAAACAGGGCCAGGGCAGCCAGAGGGACTGCACAGGGCTGCACAGCGTGACTCTGGGACAGCAACTCCTAACTCTCGCCACCGCCACATGCAGAGCCCTGCTGGGTGCAGCTGGGATGCCGGGAGAGACACAGACCTCCGCCACCAAAAACCTGGGACCCACGAGCCAGCCGGGAAGTTCAGGAGGTCCCCAGCGTGCGGAGCCCTGCGGGGGGCAGGGAATGGGTGGGGCTTCCTGAAGGAGGGGCAGTGGCACTGGCACCAGGGGCATCACACAGCAGGCACACAGCAAGGGCTCAATAAATGCTTGTTGAATCTTTCCTTGCCGTGTGTGGAGGCCAGTTGCTCTCTGGGCCGTGGCTGCCCCCTCCTGGCCCCCCCGTCAGGTCCCTAAGGAACCTGAAGATGAGATGGCCCTGAGTGAGCTGGTCAGGGCCAGACATTGAAGCATGGGCGGGTGGGGCAAAGTGGGGAACCTGGAGCTGAGGCTAGGTCTGGGGGGTGGGGTCAGGATGGAGCCAGGCTGGCAGGCTGCCTTGGATTCCAGAGGGTGGGCGAGGTGGGGGCCGGGCAGGTGGGAGATTTGGGTGGACAAGAGACAGGCCCTCAAACCCAGGCGCTAAGCTACCCTGCCTCCCACAGGGACCCTTTACCCTGTGTCTAGAGCCACATTTACATGGAATCTTAAGGCTTAGGTGACTGGGGAAGCATTCCTATTGTGAAGACGAGGGAACCTGGGGTCACAGAGATGATGTAACTTGCCCAAGACCACAGAGCTAGCAAACGGCAGGTGAGGGTTTGAACCAGGACTCCTGACTCCAAGAGGCCTCATCCCTTCCCAGAAGGATTTCTAGAGCTTTCCCTCAAGTAGAGAATGTTTTTCATTCTTTCATAAACCCGTCATCCAACCATCCATCAGCCATTTTCCATCCATCCATCCACCTCTCCAGCCAGCCAGCCAGCCACCCATCCGTTCATCCATTATCCACCCATCAGTGGTCTTTCCTCCTTGTATCAGACGTCCATCCATCGTCCTTTCATGCATCACCCATCCTCATTATTCAACCATCCATCCATCTGTGTATCCATCTATCCAATGATATAATTCATGTGTCCCTACTATGTGCCGAACACTGTGGTAGGCGCTTGAGACAGGACACTGCACCATCCAGAGAGGGCATCTGTCCTCACGGAGCTCACAGGTGGGCAGGACACATAACTAGACAGATGATTATATAGGGCAGTGTGCGAAGTGCTCTGGGACCAGGCAGCCTGGATTCAGATCCCAGCTCCTCCACTTGAGGCCTTGGGCAAGTTACCTGACCTCTCTGTGCCTCAACCCCATGGGCACATGGGGGTCATCAGCACACCTACCTCTTAAAACTATTCTGAGGGTTAAAGGAGGGAATGTATGCGAAGCTTTTAGAACAGAGCCTGGCACACAAACGCTCTGTCAGTGTTTGCTGTTACCTCAATGAGGGGAACTGAGGGGGGGACGCTGCAGGAGCCCAGAGGCCGCACCTGCTTGCTGGGGTGGGGGGGGGAGTGGTGGTCAGGGGAGGCTCCTGTGGGAAAATGACATTTAAGCTGAGACGTGAAGTTGTCTAGATGTTGGGCAGGCAAAAATGTTGAGGGGAAGAAAGTTGGGAACATTATAGGAACTTTAAGATAGTCTAGATGGCAGGTGCGGAGAGAAGGGAGAGCAGCGGAGGTGATGAGAAATGTGGCAGCAGAGGTCGGTGGAGCCAGAGGGACTCTGAAGCCTCTTTAGGATGGAGCAGCAGGGGATGCTCTCAGCAGAGTGGGAAGCGCCCAGCTGTGCATTCCAGGAAGGTCCCTGAGATGCGGGAGGACGGCCCCCTTCCTCACCCTCACCACACCTGAAGGGAGAGAAGAGGGTGGGCTACTTCAGCACGGAGGCCCTGGGATGGGACAGTGAAAGCAGATTCAGGAGCTAGTCAGCAGGGAAGATAGGCCGATGTGGGGGGAGGAGAGGGGAAAGTCAGCGATGACTCTCAGGTTATGGGCTGCGGGAGGCGGGGGCAGGGTCAGATGTGTTGAGTCTCAGGTGCCTGGGGGACACCAGGTGGAGGTGTGTGCTATTCATTCATTCATTCATGCAGCTGTTAAGTCAGTGATTCATTCATCCAGTAAATATTGCAGACCTACCGTGAGGGGTGGGAGCTGGGTCTGGGACCCAAATAAAAAGGCTTTGAGTGTCAGGACAAGAGGGTCAGGCTTTGGCCTCTGGGCGAGAAAAAACCACAGCAGCAGAGCGAGGCTGGGCAGGGGCGTGTCCAAAGGGAAATCTGGCCCAGGGCCCCTTGGAGCTCTTTATTCTCACCCAGGATCCTTTCAAAGTTACAAGTGGACCACAGAGGTCCGGGAGATGAGTTTCATTGACACATGGGAAAAATTTTAATCTATTTTAAGAGTTGTGTTTATGTAAATGTGTATTAGGAAAAAAATGTATAACGGGCACATTAGTGCCATGATTTCACAGACGTTATTGCTTAAGATGAAACCAAAGTAGGCATTTAAGTTCAAAGGAAAAACGTTGGCTTAAAGAAAAATATTAAATAAATAATCGTGGAAGTGGTATGTGATTATGGTACGCGGACGGCTCAAGCGAGGGCCATTCTTACCCTCTGCTCAGGCCAGAGAGGGAGACGGGGAGGAGGGAGGAGGCCCCTGGGACCGCTCAGGCTTCAAGTCCTTTTGGACACCTGCTGGGCGGCGGGGAGAAGTAGCTGTCTTTCGGTCTCACAGAGGTTGCAGCAAGAAGGCTGCAGGTTAGATTAAAGGAAGCACTTCCAGGCAGGCCAGGTGGGTGATCCCAATGAGTCCCTACTGAGAGTTACTGGAAGGGTTGTCTTCTTGCAGGGAACAGATGCCACACTGTCTGTCTGAACCTGGGAGGAGGAAGGACCACCTGGTTTGAAACAGGGGTCCTGGATGAGCACACACAGGCTTGGATGGGGAGGCAAAGGCGCCCTCCTCCCGCCCCGGCGGACAACTTTCCCAGCTGCATCCCCTGCACTGAGCAGACATGGATAGAATGACCATCCGTCTGTCCATGGATAGAATGGCCGTTGACCTTGGATGTTGACCTTGACCCCCATAGGTTGGCCTGACCCGCAGCCCAGAGTAGTTCTTATGCAGCCTGTTCTGCCCTGGGCACCTGCTCCCAGCCTCCCTGTAGCCACACACCCTGGGCTTGTGTGCACACGCCAACCTCGACATTGTATAAGCTTGAGTTAGCAACTTGTACGTGCACAGCTGCTAACCCACCCTTGCCTGTGTGCTCCCACTGGCCCTGAGCACGCGTTCATGTGGGCACGTGCTGGCCCTGGACACGTAACAGCCCTGGACCTGTGACTGCACATGCCCCGTGCCCTGAAATGAGGCTCTGCCCTCTTGTTTGCTCACGTCACCCCCTTTCTCCCCAGGTGCCCTTGGGGCCATGATCCTTCCCCTGCCCGGGGGCTAGCGGGCAGGTCCAGGCCTCTGGAGGTCACTGGGCTGACTGCCTTCTTCGGCTGGTGGCTGTGATGAGCCGTCCTCCCCGCCACCAGCACCAAAGCCAACCCATCCTGGCCACACACTCCTTCAGGTAATGGACGCGTCAACTTGATTCATGGCCATTCCTCTGCGGCAGCCAGGCCTGAGGACAAGGCACGCTGGGAGGCTCATCTCTGGGAAGAGCTGCTGCTTCCAAGGTGCCGACTCCTTGTTTGGGAGGAAGTGGGGACAGAGGAAAGCAGCTGGGGCTGCAGAGTTAGTTCAAATCCTGAGACCACCGCTGGCCTGCATTGGGCCTCATTCATCGAGAACTCTTTGCTGAGGGGCTTCCGTGTGCCAGGCGCTGAGTGTGCACTGGAGCTGCCACGGTGAGTCAGAAAGACACTGACTCTATTCTCATGGAAAGTACATTCCAGGGAGGAGACAGCGATGACTTTAATAATTCTAACAAAAATATCAGTTCAGCTTCTGAGAAGTGCTGTGTAGGCGAACCACGGGAAGACCGGATTTAAACTGCAGGGGTGAGGGCGGGCCTCTCAGAGGAAGGGCCATGGCAACAGGGATTGAAGGATGAGGAAGGAGGCGATGAGGCGGTGTGGGCAGAAGTCACAGCATGTGCAAAGGCCCTGGGGTCGACATGAATGCCGTGTGGTTGTGTGTGACACCGGGACAGTATGCCTGGAGCTCCAGGCGAGGGCATGAGGGCTGCTACTGAGCAGTCTGGGGTCAGAGTGTGTGGGGCCTTGGGGATTACGGCGTTTGGCCTTCACCTGGAAGGCCGCAGGGAACCTCGAATAGGAGGGTTTTAAGAGATGGACACATCAGCTCTGCGTTTTGGGAAATTCATCCAGGTCTGGGAGATGGGGTGCAGGGCAGAGGCAGGGTGACCAGAGAGGAGCTGCTGCAGTTCCTGGAGGGAGATGGGGAGGGGGGGAGGGGCGCCTGGATTGGGTTGGCCTTTCTCTGAGCCTCCCTTTGGGGCTTTGATACTGTGCAGGCAGGGATGCTGTAGGCCACATGAGGCCTTCGTGGAAACCAGGAAAGAGTGTCCTCTGAGTGGATGACTTAGAAAAGCTCCTGTCCCCAAAGCACGAGAGATGGGGCCCTGGAGCACACAGCCTGGGAGGCCTGGAGTTTAGCTCCACCCCTCACCCCTCACTCCTCACCCCTCACCCAGGGCCTCTGGGCAGTGAACGAATTACACCGTTGTGCTGGTGGACAGCCCCGCCGTGGGACCGAAGATAAACTCAGCTCAGCCGGACCACCAGTCATGAGGAAAAGCCAGTCTCCTCCGCGTGGGGAGTTACTGCACAGACAGAAAATCACGGCGCGGGACCTCTTCCCTGTGCCCGCACAGCCCGGCCCACCATACCCTGGAAATTGCTTCTCGGGCCACATTTCACCCCGGACTGACGCTGTCTGAGCCTCTGCCTTCGGGGAGGCCGGTGGCTGGGGGATGGCCAGAGGCCTGGCAGGGGAGCAGGCAGCGGCCAGGACTGGCCAAGACACTGGGGAGAGAGGGGCCCTGGGACTTGGGGGGCGGGGAGCGGGAAGGGGCCTCTGCCTGGGAGAAGTTCCATGGCATGAGGCCAAGATGGTGAGTCAGTGCACCAAGCCCCCTTCCCTGGACCCTGCTGACCCTCCCCCAGAACTTCCAGGGTGAGTGGGTGGGTGTCAGGGGTGGGAGGTGCAGGCAGGGTGGGTTAGAGAGAGGAGGCGAGGGAGGGGCTCGGAGCAGGGACAAGAGCTGGTGGGGGAGGGGAGAGCACTCACTCTCTAAGGCCAGTGCCCTTTGAGGACGACCAGCTGAGGCTGGAGGGCATTCCGGAAGTTCAGGTGGGCGGAGCGGGAGAGAGTGCCGCACCGCTCTGGTGAGGAGCCTCGACCCAGAGCTGGGCAGCCCTGGGGTCCCATCTCAGCCCCCAGGCCCCTCTCTTACTGTGAAAGCCTCAGTTTGCACACCTATAAAATGAGGGCAATCGGGCTTCCCTGGTGGCGCAGTGGTTGAGAGTCTGCCTGCCAATGCAGGGGACATGGGTTCGTGCCCCGGTCTGGGAAGATCCCACATGCCGCGGAGCGGCTGGGCCCGTGAGCCATGGCCGCTGAGCCTGCGCGTCCGGAGCCTGTGCTCCGCAGCGGGAGAGGCCACAGCAGTGAGAGGCCCGCGTACCCCCCGAAAACATAAATAAATAAACATGAGGGCAAGCATGGAACTTAGCCAGCGTGCTCTCCCTCCCAGGAGATGCCCCAAGGGCACCCAGAGCGACTCCACGGAGCAGGCATGGCTGGCACCATGCGACCTGGGTAAGGAAGGTCACTCGAGAAGGTCGCACAGCTAGGAGGCGGTGGGGCCACACTTGAGCCCCGGCTGGCTGGCCCCAGGGCCGTTGCTCCCATCAGCAGCACGCTGGGGAAAGGGTACCCTGGAGGTCTCGGTGTCTGACAGTGACGTGCGCCTTCAGTGACGAAACCCCAGAGCATCCAGCTTGGTACGGGCTTCGCCTGCGTTGGCTGTTATTATTTTTGTTGTTATCATCACAGAACACGACTACCAAAGGCTGCCCCTTCGGCAGGGGCTGAGTGGAGCAGTTTCCCAGAGGCTGGGAACCTGGAAGTGGTGTCGTGAGTGCCACGTAGAGGTCCAGGGACATGTCTGACCGCCAGCCCCATGGCACATTGGGACACACGACAGACGCCTCGCCTGCCTCCCCCGGCCCCCTGGCCTGGGCCTGTTGCCTGACTGGATGTTTGAAGCTTGAGTCCCAGGCCCCCAGGATAGCTCTCTGCGTGCCTAGGAGGCTGAGCCCCACCCCTGCCGGGCCCTGCAGCACTGTCCCCCCGTCACCCCTGCTCTTCCACATGATCAAACTGTCTCTGTCTCAGGGGTGCCAAGTCGGATGCTGTGGAGTTGTGATGTTGAGGCCAGCGAGGCAAAAGGGGCTAGTGGGGACTGTGATGATCCGGGAGGAGCTGCCGGGCTCAGGGCCAGCTCTGGCTTTGGGGACCATCTGGTAATGTGGGATGAGAGCTGCCAGAGCTTCCGGTTTTTCCAGAGAAGCAGGGAATTGCCAGACCAGTGCAGCCACCCAACCCCGAGGAGGCCGAGCCTCCGGACCATGAGCTGCCGTTCCACTCCGAGGCCAGGGGGTGCCTGGAGCCTCAGGAAAGGGCCATCCTGGCTCCAGGTGGGGTGGGAGGTGAGGCCTGCGGAGGGACCCAGGGCATCTCAGCAAACGTGTCTGGGCATGGGGCAGTTGTCACCTGTCTGGCTACAGAAACAACAGCCTTGGCAGGCTCTGCGGGACCCTCTGGGCCCTTCTGAGGTCATGGTGCCAGTGCTGGAACTGTTTGGAGCCCAACAGACAGACAGACAGAAGCAGGCCCTTCCCACTGTAGATCAGAGAAGGCAGGTCCCCAGGGCACAGAGGCCTAGGGGAGGCTCCCCTGGGAGCCTCTGCCTGCTCTTCCTTAATCCTCTTGTCAGCTGTGGCCAAGATTCATTCCCAGCAGACCGTGCCTGGGTACCAACAAGCCCCTGCGTGGTCTGGGTGCCAACTGACAGCTATGGTTTGGGGCTGATTTACACCCCTGTGTTTACAGGGTCGGGGTGGGATGCAGGGAACAGGAAGCGGGATGTGGAGAGAGAGGAAGGCCTCTGTTCTCCAGGAGGGCTGGGGGTGGGGACTGTAGCTCCAGTCGGCAAAGGTTACCCCACTGACCCCTGCCTTTCTGCCCCTGGGGATTGAGGGGCGGGGCTGAGGCCTCAGGAATAATCCCCTCCCTCCCTTTACCTCCCTGGAGAGGCGAGGAGGGCTGGGGGGAACCAGCCCCGGGCACTCACCGAGCCAGGGGTCAGGGACCGAAACCTCCCGGGGGCCAGGAAGGGAGGGAGGGCTGACGTTCAGGTTGAGCTGGGGTGGACGGTCGGCTGTGCAGGACTTGTAACCAGATTTATTTGGCTCACTCAATGTTTACTTAAACGATTTAGAGCCAACATTTAAAAGTCCGATTTCACATTAAAAATAATGAAAACACCTGGATTCCTGGCTTCCCTTAAAACCCCTGAAGATCTGGCCTTGCGGGACCCTGGGTGCTGAGCTGCAGCTGCCCCCTAGAAGGGGCCCGTGCTGCCCTATTGACCAGGTCCTTGGAGGCCAGCTTTGCTCCCCGACGTTGCCTGCCTGGCTCCTGAGCAACAGGGACCCAGGCCCAGGGCCCTGGCTAGTGGCTGGACAGGCTTAGACGTTGGGATGCCCGACCGGCCTCACAGCCCACAGCTGGAGTGCGGGAAGGGCTGGCCTGCGTTCAGGGTCTCCAGGGCTGGCGCAGAGACACAGCCCTGGCAACACCAGGGTGGCTGGCAGAGCAGGGCCCTTCTGTCTTCACAGGAACTCAGAGGGGAGCAGGGGCCGGGGCGGGCCCCCTAGAGGCCCTGCCATCTTCCTTACATTCGGGCAGGACAGAGGCCCTCTCCCCTCTCACTGGTTCAGTGGAGGGAGGTGGGGTCTCCAGAGGGCCCTCTTACCTAGTGCCAATGCAATTGCTGGCAACCGAGCTGCAGTCTAGACCCCTGGCCCCTTCGACTGAACCTTCTGCCCACTCAAGGGCTGCTTTAACCAGAAGCCAATGCTCACCCCTAAGGGATGCAGGGGCGTGGGGAACTGCAGGAGGAGCCAGCAATCCAGCATCCGGGGGTTGGGCTTTCAGAATCCACACATGCTGAAGGGAAACCCCAGGGCCCAGGGAATTTCACCCCGTCTCAGCTCTCCCTTGGTTATCTCAGGATTTGTGTATTGACTAATAGCTCCCCAAGCTGTGTGTCTTGGGCAAGTTACTCAACCTCTCTGTGCCCTGGTTCCCTTGTCTGTAAAAGGAGGAGCATAATCATACCTACCCTACAGGGTTGCATGTGGATGAAATGAGTTAGTTCCAGGCAGGTAATAACCACTATAAACGTACGGGCTTCTATTACCTGGTCAGGACCACGACCCCATTTGCAGGTGGGAAAACAGAACAGCCAGCCTCCAGTGGACTCTGACTCAGTTCTTGGCGGCAGCACAGGCTCCCTCTATCTGACCCCAAATCCAGTGCATCAGACCATATTTTTAACAACATCTTTTATTGATTTTACAAGAGAAAAAAATAGAAAGTTATTTTAGAGTTAATGCCTGTACAGCTTTTTCTCCCCCTAAATTGCATGGTACATACAATTATTCTGAACATCAACTGAGATCCTGGGAGCAAGTGTGTGCGGTTTTCGTGCAAGCTCCCGGACACGTCTGACCTGTAAACATGCCTCGGTGGGGATGGAAGGCTGGGCTCCCTTGAAACCCGCGGCCCTGGTTTTGGTCACTAAAAGCTGGTCAGGTCTCCTGGGAGCCCCCAGGCCCCAGAGGCACTTGCCACATCTGGGGGGTGAGCAGGGCAGCCGGGGGCTTGCAAGCTACAGAAATGATGGATCTTCTCTGGGAGAAACGATTCCTTATCTTCACATCAGCCCCACGCTCCAAATGAGAAGCGCATTTGCATAGCTGCTCGGCTGAAGCTGCAAAGCTCATGAAGTATCTGCTGGGGCTTTTGGTTGCATAGGAACTACTTAGAGTACAGTAACGCGGCGGGGCTGGGCCGGGCGCCAGGAAAACAACGGATTAATATTTGGAACAAGAAATTACCCACCACCGGGAAACCAATTAGGTCCCTGATCCGAGCTTGTTACACGGGTGGAAATAGATGCGTTTTGGGCTTCACGCAGCTGGGGGGTGCAAGGCCTATTTCCAACTTGCTGGGAAGCTGCTCGATGAGGGAGAAGGGGTGGGGACCCCCGGCAACAAGAACCTCACTGCCCGATGCCCAGGACACGGGGTCAAGGACAGATGGAAAGGGAAACAGCAAGCGCGAAAAGCCTGGATCAGACCGAGGGCACGGACAGGCGGGGAGTGAGGGCCCCGCCCGCTCCAGGCTAGTTCCAGCAGAAGGGGGCGGGGCTTCTGGGGCCCGAGCCTGGGGCTGTGGCCCCGGGCCCTGCATCCAGACGGCATCTGGGTGTGTCCTACTGGCCTTCCGGGGTATGACGCTGCCCACCTGTCCTATCTGGGCCGGGCAGCACCGCAGGGACAAGGCTCCGCATGCCAGGGTGGGGCCGGCTGTAGGCCACCGGTGGGCTCAGCTCCCTCCGTTGCTGAGCAGGACACATGCCCTTGGCAGATCCCTTCTTGGGCTTGACCAGAGGACAGAGGCCCTGCAGGACCGGCTCACCTCAGGGGATCCCTCCTTCTTAACTGGGCCTGGGCGGGACCCAGGATGGGTGAAGGGGTGGTAACAGTCCAGGCTAGACATCTGCAGGGGTCCAGGGGAAAGTCCCACCTGCTCAGCTGGCTCCGCAGCCCCCAGATGAGGCGGGGAGGTGGTGGGGGTGGGAGCTGCGGCCCCTCAGCGGGGGCCTCGGAAGGCAGGACTCTACGCCTGTCGGCGTTGGTGTCTGACGCCTGGCCTCCTTCGCCCGCTCAGCCCTACTCCAGGCCCTGGCATGGCTGGCCATGGTACCTTCCTGCCTGGAGTCAGGCCGAGCCCGCGGATCCCACGACAGGCCTCAGCAGACTCGGGCCCTGCTTTGCTGGATCTCACGGTAGAGCGATGGAGCCAGGGGACCCCAGGCTCCCTGCAGCTGGCCCCAGGACCGCGGGGGACAGTGGAAGGCCACACCACACCACTTCTTCCACCTGCCCAGAACTCCTGTATTTCCCAGGGCCATTCACCCCTTGAGTCCCTTCTCTCCAGCGGGCTCCCTCCATGCTGCAGCTCCCTTCCAGCTCCTGGGGTCTGGGGTCTGGGGTCTGGGCTGGCCCACACGGAGGCCTGAGGGCGGGGGACATGGGTGCTGAGTTGGGGCTGGGTAACGGAGCCCCACCCTGGCTGAGAGGACCAGCTCCCCCTCCTTCAGCGGTCAGCACCGCCAGCGTCTCGCTGTCTCCTTCTCGCTGATGCAGGTTTTGGGGCGTAAGGCTGTCGAGGGAGAGCACAGAGGGAGCAGTGTCACCCAGCCGCCATCCCCGAGGGCTGCCCCATGCCCTTGGGGTGAAATCCAGACTGCCCGGGGTTGCCATTCACGGCCCCTGGAGACCTGGCCTCCGCCCCCAGCAGCCTCGAGCTCCCTCTGCCTGACCAACCCTGAGCATCTTTCAGGATCCAGCTCGAGCATCCCTCCTCTGGGAAGCCCTCGCCCTGTGCATCCTCTCCTGGTTTCCAGTGGCCCAGGGTAGGACAACCCTTTCAATATAGCGCTTCTGCCCTTAATGGCCCTTTTCCCTCTGTACATGCAAGGCTTGGCTTCTGGGAAGCACACCACATTGCTCCCGGGGTTCTGCCCCCATCAGCCCCCCCACAGCCCCCCGGGGAAGGCTCCTGGGTGGAGGAGAGGTGTCTGAGAGCTGGCAGGGGCGAGAGACAGTGTGTGATGCTGCCAGCTCCTTCTCTGTTCCGACCAGACTCCTGAAGGGGGGTGGGAGGGGTGCTCTGGGCAGAGAAGGAAGCTGACCTGGGTCAGCTGCATTCTGCTTCCTTTTCGAGTTGGTAACGATTTGGTTTTCATTCATCATCTGCACGTCCTGACCCTCCACCTGATTACTGCAGGGAGGGAAAAGCCAGAAGGTTCCATCAGGCTCCAGGCAGCGTGTCCCTGCCATCCTTCCTCGTTAGGTCCGGCAGGGGAGGTGATGGGGGAGGGGAGGTCACGGGCTCGGGGCGCACCTGATGGCGGTGTGTTTCTCCTGGTGACAGATGTCCGTGTCCTCGGTGAAGAGGATGGTGTGGTAGGGTACTGTGGGCTCGCATGTGGGCAGGATGCCCCTGACCAGGTGGCCCACCATGGCCAGGATCCCATTGTACACGAGCAAGTCATCCACCAGGAGCTGGACAGACAGAGGAGGGGCTGTGTGGAGGGTGGCGTGTGGTCCATCATCCCCCTCGTCCTTCCCACGTGTGACCTCGGGCAAAGTGCATCACTGCTCAGAGCCTCGCTTATTAGGTGCGCGGCCCGTGTTATGACTTCAAACCTTCACGACGACCAGGAAAGGCGCCTGGATTAGCCCCACATTGCAGATGGGGAAGCTGAGGCTCAAAGGGCTAAAATCTTTCGCCCATGTGGCAGGGCATGGCGAACTCGGGTCTCTGGTCCCCCAGGGCCCTAGCTCTCCCTACCCCAGAGTTGCCTCCGGCAGGAAGACCTCCCTACACCAGTGCAATTCAAGAAGAAAAGATGAAAGAAAAGCCACTTTGTTTTTCTCGGGGTGATGATTCGATCACTCGGAGGTTTTGAATTCACGGTTGGATGGCACGGCTCCCTGCCTCTGAGGACCAGGCATCTGTGTCTAAAGTTGCAGCCGAGAGAAGTAAGTCAAACTGCGACAAATGATAATTGCCGGCAGCCTAATTACCAATGAGCAGAATTATCTCAAAAAACGCAGCCAGTAAGTACTTACGCCAAACTCCTTCACCCCTCGATGGGGTGTTTTCGCGTAATTCCACAGTTTGATCATTGACACCGTGGTAGGCCGATCGAAAATCACATAAACCCGGTTCACCTGTCAGAGAGAAGAACTAATTAGAACAGGCATGTTTGGGAACAGAGGCACTGGGCTGGGCCCGGGGTGCCAGGCGTGGGCCGGGGCGCGAGGGGGGTGGGTGCCCGAGGCAGTGCCGGCCCAGGTGGGCCGCCTGGGCTGCTCGGGGCCGCTGTGCGTGGGGTTCCCGCCGCCTTTCTTCTCCTTGCAGCCCATCTTGAGTCAGGTCACGTGTGGCTGCGTTCGCAACAAACCGCTGAGCTGGCTGTTGAAAGGCCTGTTTTCTGGGCCTGGCATGGCCGTCACTGAAATGCCTGCGGAGAACTGGGCGCGCCCTTCCCTTTCCTCCACGTCAGGTCCAGAAACACAGTCTGGGGCTCCAGGGGCCAAGGGAACGGTCCCCAGCTCCAGAGTCAAGAGGCACGACCTCCGAGCAATCAGCACAGCCTTGACCCCTGTTTGTCCTTTCTCCGGATCATAAATGAAAAGCACAGCCGAGTGGCCTTGAAGGCACCGCCGGGTGATTTTCAGTGGAGATCTTTGAACCTCTGCCGGCGGAGGGGGAGGGAGGTGTCCCGATCCGTGGCCGATCAGCTAGTAAAGTGGGACCCAACAGCCTCCTCACCCCCAGCAAAGACTCGCAAATATTAGGGGGCCCCTTGCAAGACAGAAGGAAGCATAAGAATTCAGTGTTGGCCACAGGCTGCAGACTTCGTGTGGTTCCAGCCCTGGGTCTCAGCCCCGAGAGGACGTAGGGGGATGTGGACAGGGTCAGCCTTCCGCTTGTACCATGGAAATAATAAAGGTCTAGAGGAGGGTCCTCAAACTCAGTTGCCCACAGCGTTCAACTGGATACAAATGTTTGAGCCCAGCTAGAAGAGGGAGAGACGGAGAAGCTGCTCTGCACCCAGAGGCCTTCATGTGAAAGATGTTGGCAGATGCCTGCTGGCCAAGGTCAAGGTGGCAGCCGGCTGGACTGGCCAGGGGCCACCAGTTTGCAGCCCCAGGTCGGAGGGCTGATAGATCTATGTGGTTCTCCTTTGCAGTGGTGGGGCTGAGGGGTTTGGCCTCTTCTCAAGGGAAGCTGATGGACCATTGAAGGGGTGCTGCCCCTTCCTGTGAGGGTTTTGAGAGGAAAATGTACCCCTTATCTTCCCACCCAGTGGTCACAGGGGTAGATGCCCAGCCCCTGCTGCACATCTATACAGGCATCTGGCCCCGTGACTGAGAGGCTAGGGAGTGCTACCCAACCCCTCCCATCTCCTGGTCTCTCACCTCCCTCTCTACCACTATCGACCAGGCCCAGGTGGGCAAAGGCCCACTCCGAGGTTCGCCATCAGGCCTTGGAGCAAAGAGATAGGCAGGACCAACTGCAGAGTCTGAGATCTGGGAGACTGAGTCAGTTGGTTGGAAGAGCTTACCAGGCAGGTCTGAGGCCAGAGAGAGGGCAAGGTTGGGGTCAAGTGCCCAGCGGCATAAAAAGGGAGCAGAAACAGTGAATGTGGAGAGGCTGGGGCTGGGAAAAAGAGGACAGAGTAGACTCTGCAGAGAGAGACAGGGGCAGAAAAGAGAACCAGAGAGGGATGTCTTGCAGGGATCGACAGATGCCCAAGCCCCCAGGACTGTTGCACTGGGCTCCTGGCCTCAGAGTCCAATGTAGCCCTTCATCTCCCTGGTGTCCCCTTATAATATGCACCCTCAGAGCAAAGGGAAAGAACTCTGGCCAGGAAGAGCCAACCTGTCAGATGTGTTAGCAAAGACCCGAGGCTTCCTGGCGGCCCCTGGGCACTTTGACTTGTCCGAGGTTAACCTGGCCTGGAAGAAAGATGTGTCACTGAGACCAGGGACAGAAAGCGCCCCCAGCATCCACCCCAGGGCTGAGAGCCTCCGGAACCCACCAGGCCGGGCAGGATGGGAGCCAGCCACATGTGTCTGCCGTCACTGGTGTCGTTCACTTGGTCGATGAGCTTGTCGGGGGTCCGGACGTCCCCGCATACGCCCTCCAGAGAGTTGACGCTGTCGGGGAAGGCGGCGATATCTGTAGACGCCTCTAAGCTCTCATAACCCAAAGTGGAGTGCTCACCACCGTGCACCTCTCGCGGCCTCCAGCCTCCATCACGCTGACGGCACGGCTCAGGGGACGCCAGGGCGGGCGCGCCTGGCGGGCAGAGCCGCCATCTGCTGCTCTGGGCAGCCAGAGGAGTGACAGCCAAATTAGACATGTTCTGGGGAAAATGAAAGCAAGGAGGCTGACGGGAGTCGGGGTGAGAGTGGAGGCGTGGCCAGTATCAAGGAAAGGGGAGGAAAGCGGGCAGAGAGCAGGCTGAAAAAGACGGGTTTCATGGAAGGGCTGGAGGCGGGAATAAAAACTGTTGCTGTCTCTTTGGAGAGTGGAGGGCAGACTCTGAGGTCTTCCTTTGAGAGGGGATGGACGGGGTCATGGCTGGATTCTGCCTTGGCATGTGACCACCCTACCGAGACTGGAAGGATGTGGGGGGCGGAGCCTGACTCAGCTATTGCTACTCAACGAATGGGCATTAATGTGGACGGAGAGGACATGGTCCCAGCTCTGACTCTGCCATCCTGGCCTGTGAGATCTTGGGCAAGTCATGGGCTATCTCTGGGCTTGTTTCCTCATCTGTAAAATGGGAATAAACATCTCTCTGTCCCAGAATTGATGAAGACTTATACATCTAAGGAATCACTAATAACGATCAAAACCACCAAGAATCACTTATCCCAGGTGAGGAGCATGGTGCCACCAGGACAAAGCGGAAAAGGATCCAATCAGAACCCAGGGACCCCAGAGAGATGCAAGGGAGGCTTTTGGGTTTGACCTGCTCTGGTAGTTCCCTAACTGGTGCGTCAGGGATCACAGATCAAGAGCCCAGAGGGGTCAGGCAGGTTGTATCAAAGGGAAGCAGGACAGCTCAGTGGTCAAGAGCATGGTCTTTGGAGCCAGACTCCCAGCTCACTGGCTGTGTGACCTTGGGTAAGTTACTCAACCTCTCTGTGCCTCACTTCACAAGATTGTTGTGAGGGCAAATGAGGTACATGGGACAAGCCCTGGCACCGAGTGAGCCCTTGGTGAATATTAACACTATGTTTCTGGGGCCTGGGAGGTAACTGGAGGTAGAGGACTGGGATCAACCAGGTGGATGCGCTTGGGGAGAAAGGGCAGCAGACACTCAGGTCCAGCCATCGTCACTATGCAGGACTGTGGCCTCGCACTGCCAACTTCTCAAGAGAAGCTGAAGATTGGGTTGTCATCTGAAACCTCCTGATTTTTAAAAAATATTAGCGACTAACTCAAAACATTTAAAAACTCACTGGGCTAACAGTTTGCTAATTCTGGTGTCGGTATTCTGTGAGCAAAGGGCTCCACGGTCAATAAATTCAGGACACACTGGGTTGAACACAATAGAACAGGTTTCTCCCTACAGGTCCTGTCAGAGCCTTTACAACTCCAAAGTGTCTGTGGTTCTCCAAGAGGGGGCTGCAGGTGGTAGCCTCTCTCAAATCCCTGAACCACAAGACTCTTTGTCTTATGGATATCGTGGCAGGTGTGCCTGGGAGCTTCTCTCTGCTTTGCAAGGGTCACATCTGACTGTAAGTAGAGCCCAGTGGCATTTTTAATTTCCAGGTCTGGTTCCTACAGGGACATTTCTCTCTACATTCGAGGATTCTGCTTCTTCCCCTGACCCTCCCATGCTCCCTGCAGTCTGGGTGGAGTCCCCCTTCTGCCTAGAAAGGATACTGTTTTCCGACAGAGGGATTTTTTCTCCCTGTTCGTCATACAGCTCCAGGCCGGTAAGACCGATGTAATAGGGGTCACCCCAGCTGGTCAGGAGCTGAAACTGGAAAATGACTGCAACATGTTATTAAGGAAAAACAGGCTTAATTTTCTGGAGAACAGAGGAAAACAATTACAAAGATAAAAGGGATATGTATATATATATATATATATGTATGTGTGTGTGTGTGTATATATATATATATATATATATATATATATATGCATGTTTATAGAGATGAACGAGAGAAAAAAATGATTTCTTTTTCCTTTGAGACTGAAGTCAATCACAATGTATGTGGCATGAAATTTTCTTTAATTTAAACTGCATATGAATGTGTGTATGTGTGTTTTAAGAATTCAAAAGCTTTCTCCAGGCCCCAGGAGGTAGGAGGACAGGCAGGGAGGGTGTGCTCCAGGGAGCTGGCAGGGGGGACGTATCTGTCACAAACTCAGTATTTAGAGCTGAACAGTGACCAGGCCTCAAACTACCTCCTGCCTCAGTTTCCCTGGTTGTAAAATGACACGAACAGCGTGCCTGTTCCCTGCTCCACCCGTTTCAAGTGTGCAGGGTGTGAACAGGGAGGGGGGGGGATGCGGGAGCATCACAGTATTGGGGGGATGGGCCCTGGCAGGGTGACCGCCCCCCCACTCCCGCATTGCTGACTGTACCTCACACAGACAACCAGGCATCCAGCCCTTCCTCAGCTCTGTCCCCCACTGGCTTCCAGAATCCCCAGGAGCAGGCAGGCCGGGAAGCCTGAGAAGTGGTAGGGTGGTCCCCAGGCGATAAAGCCGGAGGGAGAACAGGCTAGTGAGAGAGCCAGGCTGTCTGTGTCCACTAACCCGGTCCTACCCCTTCCCGGCTAGGTGGCCTGGCAAGTTAGTTAACCTCCCTGCGCCTCAGTTTTCTCAGCTGTGAAATGGGGCTGCAGTACCCACCTCACGGGGCTAACACATGAGGTTCATACAGGCGATCTACTGCAAACAGTGCCGGGCGGCAGAAAGGGTCCAGCACATTTGAGCTATGATTCCTTCTCTCTTCACCTCCTCCCTGCCTGGTTCCGAGGAGAGACCCCAGCCCAGTCCCCGGGTCGGTTCCAGCTTCTCTGGCCCCTCCCAGCTACAGTCCTTGGTGCTGCCTCCTGAACCTCAGCCCACCAGGGGGGCGGGGCCTGGAACTCCTCGGTCCCAGCAGCACCCAGTGTCCCCAGGGACCCGGGAGCTCTCCCAACCTCCCCTTAGTTTCGCTGCATGGGCTCCAGCTGCCTTGGCTGTGGCCTGGCTGAAACCCAGGGCAGCAGCTGAGGCCCAGACCCCAAGTCAGGGCCCGCGAGGAGGCCACAAGGGCCTCGCCCTCTCCCTGGGTTCTGGGCATAGACCCAGTGCCCGGGATGTGAGGCCGGTGGAGGAGGATACAGCCACAGGGCATCAGGGGCGCCTCATAGTCCATGCTCGCCCGCTCCAGGCTCTTTGTGTCCAGTCTGAAAAAAACACAAAACAGCACCAGGAAGCAGAGGATTGCAGTGGCCCTAGTCGCTGGTCAGTTATCCCCCGGGGAGGCAGTGGGGGAAGGACACACAAGCTTCTGGAATTCCCATCTACTGGGGGAGGCTCGTCACCTTGGGTTTGACTCGCATTCCTCAAAACAACCCTGGGAGGTGGGTACTCTCACATCCCTGTTGTGGGTGAGGAAACTGGAGCACAGGGAAGTGAAGTCACTTGCTCAAGGTCACACAGCTGGGAGGTGGCAGAAGTGGGATGTGACCTGAGGTTGTCTGGTTCCAGGGTCCACACTCTTAATCACCCCACCCAACTTTAGCCCCTTCATGAACAAGGTAAGTCCACACTGTTCTGAGAGCTGAGTGAGACTCATGATGGGCCAATGGGATAGAGTGCTGGGAGGGGGCAGGCTACCCCAGGCAGTAATCAGGGAAGTGATGTCTGAGCTAAGGAGGAGGCAGCCATGGGAAGAGTCAGAGCCGAGCCTTCCAAGCGGAAGAGCACCCAGAACAAAGGCTCTGAGGTAGGACGGGGCTGGACAGTTGATGTTTGTCCCAGAAAGCAGCCAGATGGGCTGAAGTGTGGGGTGGGATGGGAGGCGGGCAGGGAGAGGAGGCAGAGAGGTGGGGAGAGCCCTGAAGTCTTTGCTTCATGATCTTGAGCAAGAGGCTTCATTCGCCTGGGCCTCAGTTCCCACATCTGTGAAATGGGCCTAACAATCCCTGCTTCAGAGGGTGGTTGGAAGGATTCCCTGAAGGATGACTGCAAAGCATCTGGCTCACAGCAGGCACACGGGAGGGAGCCTCTCTCCTCCTCCAGACTCCTCCCCGCGGGGCTTCTCTCCCTGGTCCACGGCCAGTGCCCTCCGGCCCTGGCCTGGTTTTCTTCAGTTTCAAGGGCAGTGTTATAATTAAGTGACTATCCCCAGTATCTGGCCCAAGGAGTGATCCCAGCTACAGTGGAGGGAAACTCATTTTGTTTTGAGAGCTTGGCCTCTGGTACTTGGACATCAGGGGGTTTAAATGAATAAACTTAACATGGCATTTACAGATTGTTATGAACTTAACGCAGCTGAGACGGGCCAAGCAATCCCAGGGAATCCATGAAACGTTAGGCTCTATTTTTCTCTCTGAATCTTTCTAAATCAGGAATACAGAAACAAGAGGAGGAAGGCCCTTCCCCGAATTGGCCAGCAGGCATTTCTGGAATCTAGGCGGGCTTGAGCCTCTCTTCCCAGCAGGAAGCACAACGAAGCATTTAAAATCTCAAGCACTCCAGACTATGAGAAAGCCAAACATCCCCAGACAAGGTGGGTACATCCCCCAGGCTTCCGGAGAGGCCTGGCTAAGCTTCACAAAACAGCCAAGTTGAAAAGCAATGTGTTTGATCATCATTTCAAAACGCTTTAGGTACACATTTCAGAGCACGATGCAAAGCCAGTGCCCTTGGACCGGGAGGGACCATTCATGGAGCCGCTCCCCTCACCTCTGGGCTGGTGGGGGCAGCGGGCAGCGTTGCAGGTAGTCCACAAAGAGGATTTCTTGAGCAAAATCGAAGTGGCAGTTGCCCGGCCCCTTCCGGATGAGGAAGCCCTCAGGAGGGGAGACGCACAGGCCATCCAGGGAGACGTGGACGATTTTAGCCTGGCAAACAACAGAAATAACGAGTCTGAAGAACAGGAGCCAGTGTGAGGAGGGTGGTGAGCGCTGACGTGGCTGGCGCTGCTGGCAGCTGGCATGTATGACTGGGGGCCTTCACAGAGCCCCCAGGCCCTTCTCCCAGGCCAGAACCACTTGGCCGGGGTCCCCTTTCTGGTGCCATCCCTACTCTGTGCTGGGCACTGGACGTAGAGCAGGGGAGCAGGAAGGTGAGGCTCCAGCCACAGTGGACACGTACAGACCTTCCCCGGTCTACTCAGCTGCAGCGGCCTGAGGAGGTATGACATGGTGGTCAAGGGCGTGGACTCAGCTGCTCTGAGATCCACCATGAGTAGTTGTGCAAGTTACTTAACCTCCCTGCCTCAACTTCCTCATCTGTTAAATGGGCTCAACGAGGAGCTGACTTATATAAAGTCTCTAGAACAGAATAGCGCCTTGCACAAAATACACACTGCACCAGTGTTAGCCTGGACTGATCCTTCTCCAAACCCTGGCTCACACCTCACCTCCTCTCCTAGCACCTGCCCCTGCGACAGAAATGGGCCCCTTCCTGATATTCCTTCTCACAGCCCTTGGCTTGTCCTTTGAAGGGCATGTGTTCCCTAGCTGTGTCCTCCATGGTTTCGGGGTCTCCCCTGATGGCAGAGACCCCAGCTGGATTATCTCTACATCCGCCTCTGGGCATGGCACACAGTAGGAGCTTGCTGAATTGATTGGATCTGCGCCACCATGGCCCCCTGTTATAGGCAGATTTTGCCAGCCGGATGGCCAGGATCTGCCAGTAAATGTCAAAGCCTAATGGCAGGATCTGAGGTGGCTCAGCTCCGTTCCCCTGGGGAAGGGCGGTGGTAGGGGAGCAGAGAGGGCGCTAAGCCAGTACCCTCTCTGACTCCACATTTTGGAATCAGGGCTTCTTGGCACCTCACTCCACCTTCATGGTTAGCAGCCCAGCCAGCTGCTGACCAAACTGGTGGTGCTTCACCCCGGAAGACGCAGAGGGCTTCTCCGTGAGGAAAGGAAGGGGCCCTGTCCTGGGTCTCGTGGATAACCATGTACCCTGGGGCTCTTCACCCCCCCATAACTCAGTCAGTCGGTCACAGGGTGCATAACCTAAAAGGTGTACAGGGGCTGGAAATGGCGCCCCCAAAGCTGTCACTACACTTCCACGCTGCTTTCCTCAAGCCTAATTCCTGCCTGGGCCCCAGGGCTGGACCTGTGACTCAGGCCTGGCCAAACAGAGAACTGTCACCCACGGGCCATGTGGATGCAAGAGCAACGTGGCTCCTGGGGTTTTGCTGGCTTGGAGCATGCAGGATGCAAGCCCAGAGCTGCCAGGGTTGGCCTGGAGGAGAAAGCCACCTGAAGTGAAGCTGGCAACAGAGCAGAGCAGAGGTCCAGGAAGTCCCTGTCCCTCTTCTAGGGCCACCACCATCTCCTGGGAGCATCTCTGACTTCCCCAGACCCCGGTTCATTGCCTCAGAAGGGGCTTTTATTATCACCTCCATCTTATAGCTAAGGAAGCTAGAGTTCCGAGAGGCTAAGCAATTTGCCCAAGGACACACTGGAGGGGTGTGAAGCCCACCTCTTGGAGTGCCAGGCCTGGCTCTAACCTCATGCCAGGGGCTCAGAGCCAGGGTGCCCAGTGGTGCCTTGTGGGGTAGGCATCTGATGCACTTCCCTGGGGAGGGAGGGACCAGAGTTCCATTACTCTGCGCCCTGGGATCGCCCTCTCAGATGGCGCTCATTCCCGCTCCCATGGTGGCCATTCATCACTGGCACCAAGGCTGGTGGGGGCCAGACCTGGGAAGCAGGGCCTCTGGGCCCAACGTTTCCAGGCGGTAAATCCAGGTCGTGGAAGCTCAACTGGAAAGAGGGATTCACTCAAGGGAAGGGAAAGGCCCAGAGGCATGAGTTGAGGCAAAAGAATGTTTCTTTAACGCCAATATAGCTGACATTTTATTCGCGCTCGACCCAAGAGCACGCTTACAAAGACACCAGGGCGGCCTGGGCGGCGTTTGTAAACTGCACACTCAGGGGAGCCAATGCTCCTGAAGGCAAGCGCTGGGGGCTGGGGGCTGCTCACGCCGCTGTGATAAACCCCCACAGTCTTAAGTCCCTGGACGTACTGAGGACCCAGGCCTGGGCTCACGGCATCCTCACAGGCCAGGTCCTGGCTCTGTCAACTTCTGAGGGCCAGAGGCAGGTATCCTCCTCCCCCTTTTACAGATGAGGAAACTGAGGTCCAGGGAAGGCGGGCCACTTGCCAAAGGTCACACAGGTGGTAAGGGTCAGAGGGGGGGATTCAGACGCAGAGCCTTGTGCATTTGGGGCCCTAACTGCATTGCTATATTTTAGGTGACCTTGTCATCATCACTTCCATGTAGTGGGAGGGGACAAATGTCTCATGGCTCATGGTCACACAGGTCAGAAAAGCCCATGAAAAGGGGCACTTCTTCTCTTTTTTTTTTGCGGTACGCGGGCCTCTCACTGCTGTGGCCTCTCCCGTTGCGGAGCACAGGCTCCGGACGCACAGGCTCAGCGGCCATGGCTCACGGGCCCAGCCGCTCCGCGGCATGTGGGATCTTCCCGGACCAGGGCACGAACCCGTGTCCCCTGCATCAGCAGGCGGACTCTCAACCACTGCGCCACCAGGGAAGCCCCAAGGGGGCACTTCTGATGCTCTTTTCCACATGCCAGCAGAGGCCCCTGCTTTTTCACATCCAGAAGGAGAAGAACATAGTGTAGAAATTAAGAGTGTAGGCTCCAAGCTCAGCAGACGTGGACAGGGCCTCTAGCTGTGTGACCTGAGACGAGTGACTGGACCTCTCTGAACCTCAGTTTTCAATACCCTGAAAGATGGGGGTAATAACACCTGCCTCCCAGAGGCTGGAATGCGGGTCCAATGAAACGACAAAGGCATGAGCAGCCCTCAGCCCGGGCCTGGCCGCCAAAGCGCTCAGTGAACAGCAGGGCTGCCACCGACCCCTGTGAGTGGGGGCTGGGCCCGCTGAGGACCCCTGAGCCCCCAGAAGAGACAAGGCGCTGCAGTTCTCCGAGTCAGCCCCGGGCTCTGTAGCTTGCATTTGCTGTTTGCAGAAGGGAACAGCGGCAGCTCTCTCTCCCTGGCTGTAACCTCCCCCAGCTTCATTTGGAAAGTTCTGGAGGATTTATGCTCCTCTCTGGCAGCCACGCCAGCCATTCATCACGGTGCTGTTTCCCTGACAGCGGACTGAGCGCGGCTGCCGTTGCCCGGCTTACCCCTCGATAGGTGTCCTCGGGAGATTTATTGTAGTTCCAGAAGCGCAGGCCTGCGATGCTCTCGGCTCTGTCGAAGTGGATTGTGACCACGTGGTCCAGCCCCGGCAAGAAGGGGATCAGCCACATATGCTCATCCTCCATCGTGATGTTGGCTCCGTCGATTAACCTGCACTCAGCGGGGAAGGAGCGGAGAGACGGGGGCAGCCCGGTCTGCCGGGAGAACTCACAGTGTGGGGTCTACACCCACTCCTGTCCCCACGGCAGCCCCTGCCTGGCACGAGCCTGGCTGGATCCGGCTCATTACGGGGAGGTGAGACTAATTAAAGCAGCAGTGAGGAGCCACCTCTCATGTGTGAAGTTAGACAGAATAGGAAAACAAGGGGAAAAATAACAGTCTGTGCGGTTAAAGGTACAGCGAAGCCATCATCGAGGGTTTTAAAGCGGGGATGCGGGTGTGTGCTAGCTTTTAGGACTCTTTAACCCAGCGATCCCATTTCTAGAATTTATTCCCCCTAAGAAAAATTTATTCAACATGTCAAAAAGCTATCTGCACCAAGATACTACTTACATTAGCAACAAACAAGCAAACCCTGAAAGGTCTCAGGGAAAAGTTCAGTAAATCTGTACGGTAGTTAAAAGGTAATCACAAGGATGATGCAGTAACGGGGAAAGGCGGGGGCGCTGATTTTAATGCTGTAAAACGAGGACAAGGACCAGGAGAGATTACGCAAAAGTGAAAGATCTATTTCTGTCAGGGGGTGGGGGGTGACTACTTCTATTTTCCCAAATTTCTATGAAGTGATGTATTGACTCCATGGTACATTTTGAAAGAATTCTATTCCTTCTTTCTTTCTTTCTTTTTTTCTTTTTTTTTTTTTGGTACGCGGGCCTCTCACTGCTCCGGATGCGCAGGCTCAGCGGCCATGGCCCACGGGCCCAGCTGCTCCGCGGCATGTGGGATCTTCCCGGACCGGGGCACGAACCCGTGTCCCCTGCATCGGCAGGCGGACTCTCAACCACTGTGCCACCAGGGAAGCCCTATTCCTTCTTTCTTGTGCTGGGGGAGAAAGATACTAAAGCACCAGGGGTAACTTGGCAGCTCCTGGCGTGGGACAAGTACAAGAAGGGGCAGGTGCCTCTGGTGGGGCGATGGTCTGGCCTGTAGTCACCCAGCCTGGATATCCCAGGGCAGCCCGCCACTGCTGGGAGGGAGCCCCCAGCACCCTCATGTTCTAAAAGAGCTTGTCACCACACTGCAGTCCCATCCTGGCCAGTTTCTGGTTCTCCTGCTTGGGACATCCTGTCTCATCCTTCCCAACTCTGCCCAGCACACCCTAGCCCAGACCCCAGCCGTGAGCTCACTACCGCTGAGAGACCTGGCCCTGGAGAAAGGGGCCCAACTCTGAGCCTCTTGGGCGACCTCCTCCCCTCACCCTCCCATTTTCCTGGTGACCTTGAAGCTGCTGCCCTGGGAGGGATACAGGCTGCTGCCACATTTCCTGGCTTTTTAATTTTTTTTTAAACATTCTATTTATTTATTTTGGTGGTGCAGCATGTGGGATCTTAGTTTCCAGACCAGGGATCGAATCCATGCCCCCTGCATTGGGAGCACGGATTCTTAACCACTGGACTGCCAGGGAAGGCCCCACGTTTCCTAGATTTAAAAATAAACTTTATGTTTTTCCTCTTACGTTTTGAAGTTCTGGACTTGGAATAAATCTTACAATCGAAGTGTTCAGCCAAGGGGGTAATGTTTCTTTTTTTCTCTAAAAGGCTGTTATTAAATTGATGGGTGGTGTGTCTTACAATTGCTGGCATCTTAACACTGAGGAGATCCAGCAATTTAACCCTGGGGTGTTTGTGGAATTAAGCTGACTGAGGTCTAAAGCTAGAGAACCTTCTATTTCCTTCCAAAAGCAATTACCTCCCTGTCCTAGATATGGTGCCACCTCTAAAGCAAAACTACTGCCCAATTCTGAGAGTGGAGGGAACCGATGAAGCGTTCACAGCTGACAGCGAAGGGACGTCCCCATAGACACCCTCAAGGATATCTAAATGATACTTCCTAGCTCTGTCCACAAAAAAAGCCTCGAAACAAGGATTGACCCAGTAGCAATGAGCATCCCTAGTGGCTAGATTATGGTCTCTAAATACCCTTTCCCACTAGAAGGAACCTGGGCTTCTTGGAGAAATAGCTGATTCCATGCCTGGGACAATACACATAAAAGAGGAACCTGGACTACCTTGTGACATCAGAAAGCAAGGCAGCTATCAGAGACTGCTACTTTACAAAAGGATTTGGGAGGTCCCAATGTCCAAAGAGGGATCAATTTGAGCATCGATAGGATAAAAACCGTAATAGATTGAAACCCTTCAAACACAGTAGGTTTAAATCCATGAGTTTATGGTAGTCAAAAGCAAACAAATGTTTTAAAGGATGCTAGAGAAACAATTTGCTCTTTTGAAAACTGAAAAATAAAGGGAAAGAATCAAACGTTTAGGTTGTCTTTCCTGTTTGAATTGTACCTCAAAGTAACCAAATAATTGAGGGAAATTTTCCCTTTATCGACGAAAAAAGAGTGATAGGATCAGTGTATCACTGTTTCACAACCCCCAATAGAGTAACAGATCTAACCACTAAGTATTGGCTGCCAACATCACAGAAAGCCTGACAACCAGATATTCCATGAGTCCTGAAGGGAATACACAGTGACATGCACGCCCTGATGGTTATGTCTTGCCCTAATGGTCAAACCTCAATCTGATCAGGCCTCTAGATCTGGTGAACAATTTACAAGAAATACAGGGGCCTGAAGAACAGGCTAAACGATACCATAGCGATGCAGCCAGTAAAATCCAGACTCAACAGGGCAAAAACCCTGGTTTCTTCAACAGATAATTTATAAGGAAAAAAAGAAGAACGATGGAAGGGAACCTAGAGATTATGAGAGGCTTAACAGACATATCAACCTACAAAGGAACTTACTTACAAAACAGAAATAGACTCACAGTCATAGAAAACAAATATAGAAAACAAACTTATGGTTACCAAAGTGGAAAGAGGCGGGGTAGGGATAAATTAGGAGTTTGGGATTAAAATATACACACTACTATATATAAGATAGACAACCAACAAGGACCCACTGTGTAGCACAGGGGACTCTACCCAATATTTTGTAATAACTTGTAATGGAAAAGAATCTAAAAAAGGAATATGAATATATAGATATATATATCTGAATCACTTTGCTGCTTACCCTAAACTAAAACAACATTGTAAATCAACTATATGTCAATAAAAAAATTTTTTTAATAAATAAATAAAATTTTAAAAATTTAAAAAAAAATTATTTTTTGGCCGCACCACTCGGTTTGTGGGATCCCAGTTCCCCGACCAGTTATCAAACCCGGGCCCTCTGCAGTGGAATTGTGGAGTCCTAACCACTGGACTGCCAGGGAATTCCCCCCAATTTTTTTTAAAACGAGGCATAACAACCAATCACAATGTATGGACCTTACCTGGATGTCAATTCAAGGAACAAACTGTTATAAAAGGGGGAAAAAGATGGTCAGGGAAATAGAAACATGCTGGATAGCTAGTAATTTAAGAAATGACTGTTAATTATTTAGCTGGAATAATGGTACTCGGATTATGTTTAAGTCCTTATTGTTTAGAGCTACATACTGAAATATGTAGAGATGAAATACTATCAGACCTGGGATTTGCTGCAACACAATCTGCGTGGAGGGTGGGTGTGGATATGCACAAGCAGGGCCAGCCATGAGCTGATCACCTTTACAATCGGCAGCGGGGACCACAGCGTGCAGGGGTGTGACTCGCCAAGATGGCCCGTGAGCAGGTAATGACAGCAGGCTGTGAGGGCCGCGGCTAAGGGGCACCTTAGAGGAAAGCAGGTGGGAGTCCGCTGTGGACCCCACACACGCTCTGGGCCAGGGACGGGGCTCAGCTGTGATGTGGCAATCCCCCTCCCGCCCTCCAGCCATGGGAATTATTGTCTCCATTCTACTGGTAAGGAAACTGAGGCATAACTTAGTGGTTAAATGTATGGGTGTTGGTCTCCCATGGACCCGTGTTCAAATCATGACTCTGCCACTCAACTAGTGTGGGTGACAATTTTAACCTCTCTGTACCTCAGTTTCTTCATCTGTAGAGTGGGGGCCTCTTTGGGCTGTTTGAGGTTTAAATGAATGAACATCTGCAAACTGCAACCTGCTTAGCATGGTCCAGTGTCTAGCATTTAATAAATGCTCAAAAAATGGCAGTTATAATTTCCGTTATTATTATTATTATCATGACTATTATTATTGGAGAGGTTAAGCAACTAGCTGGTAAGGGGCAGAGACAGGATTTGAACTCTCATCCCTCTGGCTCCCCTAGACTCTTCTTGTTTGCACCTCCAGGCAGGGCCTAAGCCTGACAGCTGTGCTGACTCAGGGGGGCCGAGTGCCAGACTGCAGGTTCTGGGGCCCCGTGGGTCAGGGCTATATGCAGGCTTGTGTTCTCTTACTGACTTAACCCAACCTGGGCTTATGAATCGGACAAATGCAGAGGAAAGTGCAGCTGTAGCCACCTGTGGAGACTTCCTCAGCCATCACCTCTGACCTCAGGGAGGGGAAAGCTTTCAGCGCCCGAGAGGTGAGGTCCCTCATGCCTAAACACCGAGCTAAAGGCTTACCAAGCAGCCACCATGTGCGAGGCCCACGCTGAGCACCGTGAAGAAAACACAAAGCACACCTGGGTCTGGACGCAGGAGAGCCTGGCTTCCAATCCTGCCTACCTCTTCCAGCTGTGTGGCCCTTTCCTGGGCCTCAGTTTCCCTTGAGTACAAAATGGGCAGACCCCAGACCTCGGGGTGGCTGGGAGAAGGTGGAATAGGAGATGCCGCTTGATGGTTGCGTCTGAAACCTACGATACAGATCAGGTCCCCGAACCCCTGCTGTCATGAGCCTTGCTTGTGCTTCTTACAGACACTCACTTGTCCAGGGTCCGGGAGTCGTTGGTGCACTCAGGGAGGTCTTTTAAGTCTCTGGGGGAGGCAGAGATCTGGTGCAGGTTGATGGGCAGTGCCTGGCCGTCCTTGCCCACCACTTCCAGGCCTGTGAGCCCCAGGTAATGCAGGTCTCCCCAGGAGGCGGTGAAATTCAGCTGGAGGCCTGCAGCAGGAAGAAAAGTGTCCCGTGAACATCACAGGTTCCAGAGGAGGTACCCAAGATGGAGAGAGGAAGAGGAGTGATCTTCAGCCTCTGCATTCTACCAACTGGAAAGCCCAAACTTCAATGAAAGGGCCTTCAGAGCGGGCCCTGCACCTTTCCTCGCGGTGGCCCTCGGACCTGGGTCACTGTTGACGCGTAGGAAATGTCTGCAGGATGAGTGCGCCGGTGTGGTTTAAACTTGCACACAGCCCTGGGTCTTTTCTCCACTTATCAATCACGCTGCCCACCCCATGCTTAACACCTTAGCGTGGCTTCCCATGCTGCTTGGCCAGCAGGCTTCGTCATCTGGCTTCTGCCTACTTCTCTAACCTCACCTTGCACCCAAAATCCCTTGCTCCACTCAGACTGTCTTTCAGTCCCGCATATTCACGTTCCCCTCTCCCACCACAGGGCCTTTGCACATGCTGTTCACTCCCTCCTGAACTCACATGGCCTAAGCTAACTTGTGCTCATTCTTCAGATCCCAGCTACTTCCTCAGGGAAGCCCTCCCAACTTCTTTGGCCACACCAAGCCTCCGCTCACAGCCTGCCATGTCACTCTGGGCCTCCCCTTACACGCTCTGGTCACCAGTGTGATCTTCTGATCGTTTGGTAAATACCCATCTGCCCTGAGGGCGGAAATCCCATCTGTTTTGCTAGCTCATTGTGCCCCCAGAGCTTGGCAAAGTACCTGCCCCACAGTAGGAGCTCAGTACAGATGGAATGATTCAACAAGTAACTAAATAGAGGAGGCTGCAGCAGTGAGCCTCAGCGTCAGAAATGGACATTTTATGCAAATTGGCCACTATCATGAGGAGTCAAGGTAAAGGAAGTGACCCATGTGACACTCCCATGCTTTTGCCCTTGTTCCGCCCCTTCTCCATCAGGGAGCATTTAGGAGTGAACTTCTGGGCAAAACTGCCCAGGAGTCATTCATTTGCCCAGAAAGTGCAAAGCCGATGACTCTCTATCCAATATCCGGCTGGAGTTCCTCCTTCCTGAATGGTCTCCCGTTACAGCAGGACCGGGACCAAGCCCCACGAACTCTTCTACCCTTGGAGAACTGGGGGCCTACTTTAGC
The DNA here is from genome assembly GCF_963455315.2 of Globicephala melas. NCBI lineage: Eukaryota > Metazoa > Chordata > Mammalia > Artiodactyla > Delphinidae > Globicephala > Globicephala melas. Next base: position 17,099,745 of record NC_083328.1, read on the forward strand.
ACTCTTTTGGGTGGCTGTGTTCTAAAGGGCCACACTTGTTGCAACTGTCACAGAATGCCAGCACTGTAGCACTGGAAGGAGGAAGCCTGGATTCACGTAGCTCCACCCATTTCAGCTCAGGCAGGTTGCAGATGCCCTTGTGGCTGGAAGGGAGGCCAAGCCACGTGACCTCCCTGGAGCGTGGCTTCCTCTCCTACGCCCCTGTCGTTTCCATCATACATTTTGTAACTTGGTCTCAGATCCCTCTGCCCTCCGTGGTGCCAAGGTAACTCTGAGCATCTTGTGGGCACATGAAACAGATGTGTGACCAGTGTGGTCCTGGGCACATCATAGCTTCTCACAGCACCAGAAGCCTGCAAGATGGCCACAGATTCCTCCCACAGAGTCCTTGCCTCTTTGCAATGTGATTTCGCCGCTTCTCCCATCCAGAAGTGGAGTCTATTTCTTCACTTCCTGAATCTGGGTCATGTGATTTGCTTTGGCCAATGGGACAGAAGCAAAAGCGAAGCTTGCAGAGGCTGTAAAGCACATGTATACAGGGGTCTGGCCTCTCTTTCCACACCTGGAGTCTTGCCATGTGAAGGAGCCAGGCTAGCCTCCCAATTGCAGGCCATGTGGGTGAAGACATCTTAGGTCATTCAGCTGCCAGCCCATCTGCCAGCTGACTAGACACATGAGCAGGGCCAGCAGAGGCCAGCCTGGCTCAGAGGCAAAGGAGTGCCCAGCCAAGCCACTGAATTACGATAAATCACAATTAATGGTGGTTATATTAAGCTGCTAAATTGGGGGTTGGTTTGTTTCACAGCAGAAGCTAACTGATGCATTCCTTCTCATGATGAGTCTATGTTTAATTGTCATCTCCTCAGAGAGGCCCTGCCAGCCACCTGAACTCAAATAGCACCCTCTCCCATCACTCTCAAAACCCTTCCTCTGCTTTATTTTTTGTCACCTGACGAGATGTTCTACATTGATTTGCTTATTTGTTTTCATCAGTCTTTCCCACTAAGATGGAAGCTCCCTGAGGGCAGGGGCTCTGTTAGCTGTGTTCACTGTTGTTATCTCCAGAGCCTAGAATAGTGCCTGAAAACAGATGGTCAATTAAGCCTATTTTTTAAAAAATAAATGATTGATTGAAGAGTATGTGTTTAGTAGATACGTGTAGGTAAATGAATCAAAATACAATCATTTGAGTTTCACCAAAATCACAGTCAATGGTAAACATGTTGCTACTATGGTACCAAGCCCTGTTCTTGGCCCTGGAGATTCAGGGGTAAACACAGCAAAATCTCTCTAGGAGCTTCCACTGCAGTGAAGACAGACAATGAACACACATCAGAAAAATAATCTGATAGTTCCACAGAGTGATGAATACCATGAAAAAAATGAAAGAGAGAAGACAGGGACTAACTAAGCAGGAATAGGGATGGTCACGGAGGGCCTTTCTGAGGAGGTGACGTTTGAGCTGAGACCTGGGCGATAAGAAGGAGGCCGCCATTCTCTAGCATTTCTGGAAGAACATTCTAGGCTGAGAGGGCAGGAAGGGCAAAGGCCCTGGGACGGGAACATATTTGATCTGTGGTTGGAACCAAGTGACTGAGGTAGAAGATGGAGGAAAATGAGATCAGAAGGTTAGGTGGAGGCTAGATCATGTCATGATCTGGATTTTCTTCTCTGCAGTGGGCAGCTAGGGAGGCTTAGATGTGGAAGCCGAGAAGTGACATGATCGGACCCGTGTCTTGGAAAGCGCACTGGGGTTGGACTCCATGGGGAGGCCAGGGAGGAGGCTGTTGTGATACCTGTGGCCGGGACAAAGGCAGTAGTGGTGAAAACGGGGGCAAAGTGGACAGATTCAGGATCTGTTTCGGAGACGGCGTTGACAGGGCTCTCAATGGCCTGTATGGAATTAACGAACAGAGAAAATGTTTCTGACCCAAGGGACAGAGTAGCTGTGGGTACCATTCCTGAGATGGAGAAGGCCTGGAGGTGAAGGAGGGAGTGGATTTAGATCAGGGGGATCCCTGTGAGGGAGAAATGCCACCTCCCCCTCGAAACAAGAGGCAGCACCCCAGACTCTCCCGAGCCTGCCACCCTTTGTTTGCCTGGCGAGATGCACTGTGACGCCGTCTAATCTAGGGCTGCTCTCAAAGTGACTGCTCTCCTTTTTGAGCTAATATCCGTGTTCCATATTCATTTTCCTCTGGTGTATCAATTAGTATTTATATAAATGGAAGTTAATTTTGTTATTTCTCTCCCATATTTCAACTCTCTCAGCTCCTTTCCTATTCATCACCACTGATATTTGCAAAACTTCCAAAATTAGTGTCATCTGCAAATTAGCAAGTCATATATCCCCGTTCAAAACATTGATAGGATTGGCCGTATTTACCAACCCCAACGCATCCCCCCTGGGTCACTTTATCAAAGCTCTCTTCATTTGCACAGGCTGGGAAAGTAGGGTTAGGATTTGGGATACAATGAGGAAAAAGCCAAAGGTTCAGAGAAGAGAGATTCGGAAATCACAGGCCACAAAACGGGCAGAAGGTCCTTGATCAGGAGGTTCTTCTGCCTTCCTGCTGAGTAGAGACGCAGAGAAATTTACACTTTCCTTGCAGCAAAAAGGTCTGGGAGCGCTATTCCAGGGCAAAACTCCCAAAGGCACTGAAATAACATTTCCAAGAAAGGTCAGAAGCCGGTTCAGTGGGACAGACACTTACATACAGCATCTTTGGGGAAATCATCAGATGAAGAGGACAGTGGCTCCTCCCTTCCTTCCTTCCCTCCTTCCCTCCCTCCTTCCTTCCTTCCCTCCTTCCTCCCTTCCTTCCTTCCTTCCTTCCCTCCTTCCTTCCTTCCTCCCCTCCCTCCCTCCCTCCGTCCTTCCTTCCTTCCTTCCCTCCGTCCTTCCTTCCTTCCTTCCCTTCCTTCCTTCCCTCCTTCCTTCCTTCCTTCCTTCCTTCCCTCCCTCCCTCCCTCCCTCCCTCCTTCCTTCCTTCCTTCCCTCCGTCCTTCCCTCCCTCCCTCCTTCCTTCCTTCCCTCCTTCCTCCCTTCCTCTGGTTATGGCACTCTAACCTCCTCTGAAGCACTGTATGGGAAGCTGACTCCTCACCCTTGGCTCCAAAGATGGGCTTCTGACCCAGGCCGGGCCAATCCATGTTTTCTATCACACCCCGCTCCCTGCCAAGGTGAGCCAAGGTGATTATTAGTTAAGGATGGGCACGTGACCCAAGCCAGGTGAGGAGACAGTTCTGGGACAACTGCTGGACTTAATTGGGAAGCAGAAGTTCTTTTACCTGGGATTACCGGGTACAGCTTCTAGGGGCTCCCATGTGGACAGAGTCTGAATGGGAGACGGACAAGAGAGTGAGAAATAGGGCAGAGAGATGCAGGGAGATGCCAAGGCCTGAGGACGTCATTTGCACACCTGGATCCGGCAGTACGGGGAAACTAGCAACGCCTGATCTTTTTAGTTGCATAAGCTAAGAAATGCTCTTTTTTGCGTAACTCAATTGGAAATCAAGTTCCATTGTTCCCCCCGGACCCCGCCGCTCAGGATCCTGACCAACCTAGGGGAGTCCAGACTAAACAAGAAATGGCTGCTGTCTTCCAGGACCTTGCAGCTCTGTGGGGATGCTGACTCTTCCCAAAGACCTCTGAGGTGAGGCAGCCTCTCAGGGAGTGTGTTGAGTGGTGAGGACCTGGGCTTTGAATTCAGATATGCTTGGTCCCGTTCTTGGCCTTGCACTAGCTGTGTGACTTTGGGTGGCTTTCTCAATTTCTCGGAGCCTCAGTTTCCTAATCTAATCTGAAAAATGGGGAGAATAAGAGCTGTGAGTGAGATAAGGGAGGGAAAGCCCCAGCACAGTGCCTGAATGGGATACACAACCAAGCCGCAAACCAGGCTCTTGACTACATTAGGTTGGCTTTTAAATTACTCGGTTGTCCCAAAGTCCCAAAGTAATTGAGAGAGAGTTCTGGAAAGTAAGGGGCTGTGAGGATTCAAAGGAAGACTTCGTCTTTTCTAAGAGGTAACTTATCCTTCTGGAGTGAGGGAGGAAGAGCTGAATTCTCAGTGGGCACCGTGGGGAAGGCTTCTGGGGATGGGGTGGGATTACAGCAAGGCCTTAGTAAGGCGGAGTGGAGGACAGTGTGGGGCACCACCCAGATCCCACCTCCCATCCCCAGGGCTGAAGGACTCATCCCTCCAGTGGCTGGGAGTGCTGACACCTGACAGCCCACAGCTGAGTCCCCCACTTGTGACTAACCCTGGCTTTGCCCCTCGCCAGCCCATATCCAGTGGCATGCTAACACAGGCGTGTAAAGGCCCAGCCCCCTTACTCAACTCAGGGGCAACTTCCAGGGGACTCTGCAGCTCCCTGTGGAGCTGGCAGAGGCCTTGCTGCGACTGCCCCGCGGCCCAGTTCTCCCTCTGCCCAGCCCTGCTTCCTGCCCTCCCCCAAAAGCATGCCCCAGTAAACTCCATCTCAGAGGCTGCTTCTTGGGAACCCAATTGAGAGGTCACATCCTTTCAATGGGCAGGGATGGAGAGCAGGGAACAGAAGCCTGCAGGGGGAGATGGGGCGGGGAGGAGGCTAAACTCTGACACATTCCGGCTTCAGCTTCGTTCTGGAGACAACGGTGGGGAGGTGGGGAGGGGGCGTGACAATGGCACGTCCCTTCTTTTCAGAAGATAACTGGAGGCAGATGACAGGCACGAGAGGGCAAGAAAGAGCAGGAGGGGGACTTCCCTGGTGGCGCAGTGGTTAAGAATCCGCCTGCCAATGCAGGGGACATGGGTTCACGCCCTGGTCTGGGAAGACCCCACATGCTGCGGAGCAGCTAAGCCCGTCATGCGCCATAACTACTGAGCCTGCGCTCTAGAGCCCCCGAGCCACAACTACTGAGCCCGTGCACCACAACTACTGAGCCTGTGCTCTAGAGCCCACGAGCCACAACTACTGAGCCCACGTGCCGCAACTACTGAGCCCACGTGCCTAGAGCCCATGCTCCACAACAAGAGAAGCCACCGCAGTGAGAAGCCCGCGCACCGCAACGAAGAGTAGCTCCTGCTCGTCACAACTAGAGGAAAGCCCGTGCGCAGCAAAGAAGACCCAATGCAGCCAAAAATTTAAAAATTAAAAAATTTTAAAAAAGAGAAAGAGCAGGAGGGGAGGCCGCAGCGAGCAAACCCCCAGAGCCTTGTGAACAGGGAACCGGTGGGAGAGATCACAGCGCAACGCTGGGCCTGAGGATTCCCTGGGATGCAGGCGGAGGTGCTGGTGGGAAGTATGCGGAGTAAGAGAGGAACTGGCTGGAATGGCACACAGGCAGAGGAGACAGAAGAACAGACACAGCGAAACCCAGACGGGATCTGCTCAGAGGCCACCAACCAGCAGCCGGCTGGCCGAACACACGTGTTTTTTTGGCTCATAGGGTGTTTTAAAATACTGTAAAATTAGTCACCAACGTTGAAAAATCTGGAGATTTCATGTAAAAATCCAGATTTCTGACTTCTCAGAAGACCTGGCACCTGCGCCGGTACTCCTGCTGCCCCACCCCCCCCAGAGCCAGGAGGATGCAGACTTTCTCTGCTCCAGTGGTCCAGTTTGAAGGGGCAACTCAAGCCCCTGACTGACAGATGCCCAAGTCTCTCTGGCTCTTATGTCTTCTTGCTCTATAACTTCTGGGCTCCGACTGCCGCCTCCCGGGTCAGGGCTGCAGCTAACACGTAAGACGTCTGCGTGTGAAATGCAGAAGTGCCCCTCTGGGAGGGCACACTGCCAGGAGGACCCCTCTTCTGAAGGGATGCAGCCCTGCCTGGGCCAGTGTCACCAACGCAGGCTGGTTTCAGCCCTGACTTATCCCGGGGCCTGGTGTCTCTGTGTCAAGGTACAACCTGCCCAACTGTCCCGGGAAACCCCGTCCCAAGTGGCCATGACTCCCTCCCCACCCCCGACCCGTGAAGGTCCTCCTTCCCCTGACACTGCACCCAGAGAAGGTACTCACAGATGCCCTGGTATATGCCCGGCTCTGGCGTGGTGACTTCAGGGACAGGGGGGCTGGGGGGCAGCTCTGGTTCAGGAGTCTGCACACAGGTTGGAGAGAAGCAGAGGGAAAGGGGGTGATTTTAGTGATACCCACACACTCACTGGACATCTTCCCAGCTAGATGCCCACTCTGTGCCCCAGGTAAGTCCCGGTGTCTTTTCTGGTGTTTTCTGCCCTGGTGGGAGCTCCATGACTGGTAATACGGCGGGCCCAGAAACCCTGAGTGCATCTGAGTCCTTGCCGGAAGTTCTTACTGGTAGGGGAGGAGTTTGACACTAACCAGCTCAGATGATTAGATTTTCTGGAACAGGGAAGGGCCCTATCTAGTTTACCTAGTGAACTAGAGGAAGGGGGGAGGGAGAGAGATCGGGAGGGAGGGATGGAGGGAAGGAGAAGAAAGAATTCAAACGTAGAGAGTGGTTCTCAACCCTGGGGCCTGTGCATCTGCATTTTTAAAACCTCCTCTGTGATTCCCATGGGCAGGCAGATAAAGAACCCTTGGTCTACAGACACGGTGGGCTGCCACACCCTGCTTCTTGGGCCTCTATGTAAACTCTTTTCATTAGATCTCTGCACCGTAAGTCAGGGTAGAAGTGCCTGTACTGCGTCACAGACAGGAAAGCTGAGATGCAAAGAGAGGTGAAGTCACTTGTCTGGATCTTAGAGTTTTTAGTGGCGATGATGTTTCGGTACCCAGTGACACCCTGATGACCCCTCAGTCCAGCCCCTAGGGACAGCCCCTCCACGCCCCTGCCCGGCTATGGGGAGGAGGGAGAGGAAGGTTGTCTGCCAGAAGTTACCCCCTGACACTGAGTGGCCTTCCGGAAAGCTGCTGCCCTGGAACCCACGTGCCTCCTCCTGCCTTCCCTGGCGCCCTGCCCTCCCTGAGCCTCCTGCCACGCCCCCTGGTGGATGCACCCGACCCGGGACACCTAGGCGGGCGTGGGGCGGCTCCAGCCCAGACACCTGCTAGGGGTGTGGCACTGACGGGGCCTCCCTGAGCTCGAGGTCCTATCTCTAAGGCAGAGAGAGTGATCCCTCCCTGCCCCTCCCAGGACTAGATCCTACCAGAGCTCCTGAGCAGGGACTTTGCCATTTGGAAAATGTTGGGGGAATGAAAAGCCTCAAGGCCATCTCCCAGCTGGAGGCCTGAGCAGCAAAGCCAGACCAGGACATGTTTTGTGGCCCACAGAAGGGTTGAAAACATCATGGATTAGTTGCCAACATTTCTTAATGGGGAGATTTTTACGTAACAATCCAGATTTCTGGCTTTCTTTGAAAAGACCAGGACAACTGTCAACAACGAGCTAGCCTGTCTGAGTGGGCGGGGCATGTCACTGTACCACCTTGGTCATGACCTTCTTGTGTCCGAACCTTTTGTCCCTGGTTCCTGGTTCTTTCCACTCTTCCCCCCACCCTCTTTAACCATCTCCTCTTTCTCCCATGGCCTCAAGAACATCCCCGGAGACCCTGGTGTCTCTTCACCTTGATTACTCGTCTTTGACTTGGGCTGACCCTTGCCCTGAAGGTCATCTTTCATTTTTGATTATTTGTCCATTAAAAGCACGGACTTTGGAGTCCTGCATTCAAGTTCTAGCCTTGTTATGCTCCCAAGATGTGCCCTTGGGCAAGGCCCTTAGCCTGTCAGCCTTGGTTTCCTAAACAGGGATATTAATCATCTCCACTCCAAGGGCTGTCACGAGGGTTAAGCACGACAACAGGTGCTCCACACCTGGATCACTGGTATGTGCCCAAGAAGTGACTGCCAGGATCATCATTCTTTTAATTCTCAAGTTCGCCTATTAAAAGCATTTCTAGCCCTTCCATCAAAAACAACAGTGAGTGATCAAAATGCAACCCAAGGCAAAACTTCCCGAGACTGCCAACCTCTAAATTCCAGAAATGACACAGAACTGACTTCCCCGAGCTTTGATTAAAGTTTGAATACTTCCTTCACTTTGGTTTAAAAAAAAATAAAAAATAATTAGAGAATGAAATATGACCTACAGAACAAAAATGAAGCAGAAAAATGGGAAATGTCAAAACGGGAGTACCAGCAGCTTAAAGGAGATCCATCTTCATTCCTCCTGGTATACTCTGAGTCAGGAGGAGAAGTCTCTCTGGGGCGCCCACCCGCCTCCAGTCCTACCCGGTCATCAGCCCAGGAGCCAGCCTGGGTGTAGGGCCTCTCCTCCCCCCGGCCGCCGGCCGTGCTGGGCCTCCAGTCCTACCTGGTCATCAGCCCAGGAGCCAGCCTGGGTGTAGGGCCTCTCCTCCCCCAGGCCGTCGGCCGTGCTGGGCCTCCTCAGCGCCTCCTCGCACCGCAGGCTGCACAGGCTCTCCACGTCCAAGTCAAACGTCTCATCAGAACAGAAGATAGCCTCAAGAATGTCATCATCCGTTGTGAATAAGATCGTGTCTCCAAAGTGCTCTGGAGCTGAAAGGGGTACCAGGAAGACAGAAGAGTCAGCTCACCCCACGTCCCAGTAATGTGCAGACCAGGAACCTAAACCCATCAATCTTTGGGCTAGAAAGTCCCAAACCACTAACAGGTCTTGATTTGTGTAACCGAGCCTTATTCTTCTTTACGCATTTGCAAATGGAATTCACGGACCAGAAGAACCACATAGATTTAATGAAGGCACCTAATCTGATGAGAGTCACTGTGGTCTATCATGAAATAAGGGATGTTTCTCAGGCGCGGGTGAGGCACGGTAGCTGTGGCTGCCGCTGCCCCATCCAGACCCTCTGCCATCCTTATAGGGGGCCTTCCTGGAAGGGTGTGGGAGTTACGCCAGGGGAGTCTGAGGGTTCCAAAGCCCTGCTGCTTTGCCTTAAGGCAGGAGATACCCTGCAATTTACACTCCAGAGCTCCCCTCGGGATCAGGCTGAGGCTGGGCTTCCCCTGAAACGATATCCTTGCCTAGCTTCTCCCCCCACCCTTCCATATCCTACACCCCTCCCTGCCCTACAGGGTCTCCTGAGAGCACTCCCTCCATAACTCACTTGCGCTCATCAGGCTCAGGCCCTAGGAGGCTAAGGAAGGCTGGTACCCAGGGGAGGCGTTTCAATGAGGTCAGCTCTTTCACACCCAGCAGCAAAAGGCGAGGAGGGGGCCAGCTCTTGGAAAGGAGAGAGACCTGTCTGCCACTGGCTAGCCACTAAGTTTAGTTTTTCCTCAGAGCCTCAGCGAGTAGCAGGTAGGGGCTTCAAGAGCATTCTGACAGACACACCGTACCTCCCGTCAGGGTGCCTGAGGCCTTGGCGATTTCTCCCTTGAAGATGCACTGTGTATCTAACAGCATCGTGATGTCCTTCACACCCCGGAAGGAGTGTATCCGCGATTTGTTGTAATTCCAGATCCTGATCAGGGCGACTTGGCAAGGCTGCACGAAATCAATGGAGATGGAGTGGGACTTGCCCGGCGTGAAGGGGGCCAGCCAGACATGCATGTCGTCCTGGGTCCTATTCACCCCGTCGATGAGGTTGGTGACCACACGGGGGTCTTTCCCATAGGCCGGTAAGATATTGATGTCCGGGGGGTCGGCTTGAATGTTCACTATTTGAACCGGCTCTCCCTTGGAACTGAATATTTCTATCCCGTTAAGGCCAACGTAGTGCCTGTCCCCCCACGTGGACTTGATATCGACGACCAAGTGCTGTCCATAAGGCAGGACGGGGATTTTAAAGTCACCCCCGTCGTCTACCTCTAGGGAGCCGTGCTCCTGTCCTTTCATGGGCTCCGACTTCTCCTCCTTCCAGGGGTGCGGCTGGTCACTGTGCCGGCTGCTCTTCTGCTGCTGCAGAAACTCATCCAGGATGTCGCCTTGGAACTCCACGTTGGAGATGCGTCCCCGGTGGGAGTGGTCAAAGACGGTGAGGGAGTTCCACGATTCACGTAAGGTGTGTTCCTGCTTGCTGTGCCACTGGGGCCGCAGTGGCGTCCGGGTGGACCAGGCATCTTCTGGAAGGAAGGACACAGGAGAGGTGAAGCCCCATTAGTGGCGTGTGTGGAAGTGGGGACCCTTAGTGATCGTTTCACCCAGTGGCTCTCAGCTGGGTGGGGGTCACCCTCAGGGGGAAATTCTAGAAACCAGTGGGTGGTTCGATGCTCTTGGCTGTCTCCGTGCCTATTGGCCCTGCTGGCACTTGAAGGGTGGGACCAGGGATGCGACTGTCCCTCACTGCCGGGGATGGTTCCAGGCACAGAGTACGCTCTCCTGTCTCAGGCACCATTCAGGTCGGTAAAAAAATTGTTTATGTTCACCCGAGTCTGGAACCTAGTTGTTTTACAAAGAGCACAGTGTTTCTCGGTGTACTTTGAATTTTCTAAGAATGCGACTACCATGCAAATCAGGGGAACACTCTCTGCTTGTGTGAGAACCTTTTCAGAAACTCACATGACCCAGGGCGATGCTGCTGCCTGCGGAGTCTGAGTCAGCAACCCCAGGGTCTGCTCTGAAGGCTGTCACAGCCACGTGACTCTAACGGGGTGTTTCAAAGACTGCCTAATAGCGGGCGGAAGACTTGTGAAAGAATGTTACATGGGAAAAAAAAAGAGCCAGGGGGCTCCCCTAGTGGTGCAGTGGTTGAGAGTCCGCCTGCCAATGCGGGGGACACGGGTTCGTGCCCCGGTCCGGGAAGATCCCACATGCTGCGGAGCGGCTGGGCCCGTGAGCCATGGCCGCTGAGCCTGCGTGTCCGGAGCCTGTGCTCCACAACGGGAGAGGCAGTAACAGTGAGAAGCCCGCGTACCGCAAAAAATAAAAAAAAAAAGAGGCCATTTTAGATGCGGCCATTTTAGATAGGCCATTTTAGATGCGGCCTCTCCTAGTGTGGGCAGCACGTCCCGACGTGTTAATATCATCCTTTCTGCGTGGTGAGTAGGAAAGACTTGTACTTTCTTCTTTGACACCTTATCTTCTAAGTTCCCTACGTGTAATTTTTATAATCAGGGACAAATTCTATTAAAAAACCAAACAACCCTGGTATATTACAAGGTAAGGAATTTACTTCTACTTGTGCTTAAACTGGCTCCAAGAGCCGAAGCTGCGTCTGGGGCTTGCGGAGAACGCGGGCGTGGCCCTCGGAGGCGTGGCTCTGACGGCCCTGCTCTCCTGCTTGTAGAATATTAAAGCCCCGGCGTGTGCATCTAAGCAGCGGCCGGTCCTCACAGCCACGCCATGGCCAACTGCCATGTAAGGGTGTCATTCTGAAAAAACAGCAACTGATGACACTGACATTCTGTTTTTCCTCCTTTCATATCGTGCTGCACCCTGCACTCCATTTTCTGCCTCTCTCCTCGGGGGCCTGGCCCCATCAATTATCTCCTCTCTCCAGAATCTTCAATCACTCCTGCCCCACTGGCATCTTCCCCTCTCTCTGTCTGCAGACGTTCATAAATCTCTCCTACCTGAAAGAAAAAGGAAGCTGACCTGATCTTGGGGCTCCCTCCCACCACCGTCCTATTTTCTCCCTCCTTTCACCGAACACACTGCGTCCTCATCACCACTGCCGTCTCTCACCACCGTCGCCCTCTCAACCCCCTGAAACTTGGCTCCTGGGTGCAGAGTTGTTGTTTTGCCCACCCAGACTCCACTTCTCCTCGTAGGAACAAAATTCTGATCTTCCCCACCTTCAGTCCATGCAGATTAGGCAAAACACTGACAGTATCCTTCCAAGCTGGGCTCATGAAAGGAACTACGGGGAGAGAGGGGGGCTCTCTTCACGTTGGCACTGCTGAGCTGGGAGGACGGAGGGGTGGGGTTGTTGGATGCCATTTGCTACACTGTGTGTGGGGAGCCTGGCTGAGAATGAAGCTAACCTGGGGAACGTGAGCTGAGAGATGGTGAGTCCTGATGACAATCATTGGAGCCCCTGGATCCAGCCGCACCTGAAGTCCATCCCTTTGTGGTTTTCTGTTCCGGGCATCCATAAGAGTTCTATAATTCCCACAACCCTCCACTGAAGTGACTTTCTCCAAGTACACAATGACTCCAAGTACACCACCTTTTCTCAGTTCTCCTTCCCTGCTTGACATCCCAGGCAAAGCTCCTCCACTCAGCAGTCCCCCCCTCCACTAGCTTAGGAGACATCATCCCTTCCTGGTTCTCCACTTCCCCGGCCAACGGCTCCTCTCTCTGTGTCATGGCGCCTTCCACTCCTCCTTGCACTCTAAGTCTGGTGGTGCCCAAACCCCTCAGCTCCATGCCATCCTCTCCCAACACTGCCCTCATCCAGCTCCTGGCTCCCATGCAGGCCCTGCTCACTGACATCAGCCAACTTCTGGCCTCTCTTCCTGGGGTACCATCTTCCAATTCCAAAGACCCCTTGGACGGTCCAGACATGTCCACTCTGTCACTTCAGACTCCGGGTACCTAAAATGGAGTTTGTCATCAACCCCTCTAATTGGCATTATCTCTACTACATTGAGAATAAAGAAAATCTAACTCCTCACCGTGCCTCTAGGGCCCTGAGTGTGGATCCCCAACTCCCGGCTGACTTCTCCAGCCTAGCCTCACACCCTTCTCTCCACGAGCATCCCACTCCAGCCATGCCAGCCTTTCATTCCATGGACACGAGTCTCTCCTTGCCTCAGAGTCGTTGCCCTTACTGCGCCCTCTGCCAGAACGCTCTTCTCCCAGAGCCCCATTTCGCTGGCTCTTCTTGACACCCTCCTTCTTGGAGAGGCCTTTTCTGCCCTGTTCCCTGCTGCATCCCAGGGCCTGGCACAGAACCTGGTGCCTGGAAGTGCTCAATAAACGTGTGCCAGTAAAGGGACGGGTGGTTGGCACCACGATCACGTACCCCCTGTGCTCAGGGCTGGACGCCGAGGGACTCCCCCTCCACCTGTCAGTTCTCCTGCACCTCCTGTCCTCTCCCCTCCTTCTCAGCTGTCATTAACAAGACCCCAGAAGTGCCTTCCATCCTTTCTTTCAGGCATGAGGCTTAACATCTGGCAGAAGGAACTTCCCATATGGATTGTCATGACCTCAGTTTACTGTGATTTGATTTCCACTGGCTGAAATGAATGGGCTGGGTTGGTCTGCAAGGGCAACGGAGGAGAAGGCACCAAACGTCACATGTCAGGGACTCAGCCTGCCTTTCTCTGCCGGGGTGTGCAAGAAAGGCAGGCCTTGGCTTTCATCCTGCATCTGCTTTCTGACCTATTCTCCCCGAGATGTACGTACGCTCTGGGTTTTAAAAGCAGAGAGGTATAGACTTTGCCTTGGACCTCTCAGATGAAACAGCAGGCTGGGGCCCACGTTTCCCTCTGTCACACATGACTCATTAGACTTTGGGAGTTGGGCAACTGCTGGGATTGGTGCTTTGTCCCGTCTGTCAACATTCCTGCCAACAAATCTGAACTGATAACAGAAAGCTACTGCTTTAATCTGCAGTCCTCATGGTCTGGGAGGGACCAGTATGAGATGATGGGATTAAAGGTTCAAAACTACTCTTTGGTGGAGATTAATATGAACTGCAAAATTCTGAACTTCAGTTTATAAAAATCACTGGCACCACTGTAAGGTAACCATTAATTGCTATTAAAATGGGAAGTGAAAAAGCATGTAGTGAGATGCAACAGAACCACGTTTATTGGAGGTGAACAGCCCATTAGCCATAGCTGATTGGACTAGGAGTGGACACCTGACCCATGCCAGCCAATCAGCTTCTGCCCTGAGACTCTGGAATTGCATTCTGGAGCTAGAGCTGGGAAATTGTCACTTTTGGACTGCGAAGCCATTTCCTGTCATGTGCACAGAGGAGGGGTGAGGAAGAGTGGACCTGCAAAGAAGCAGAGGCAGGGCCCAGCAGCCCTGGAGAGTCAGGGAGAAGCTTCCTCGGTGCCTACTCGCTTTCTGCTTCCTCCTTCAAATCCCATGTATGCCTCCTGCCTTTGGGGGTCCAGGAGCTTCTCAAATAACACCCCATTTTACTGCTCAAACTGGGCCAATGAGATTTCATTCACCTGTAGCTAACTGACCCCTGATAAAGACACTTCCAAAATGCAGATGTCATTACAATGAGATAGTTTGTTTAACAAAAGGATTTCCAGGCTCTCTATTACGGCGACAGCAAGATTCCAGTCCCAGGGAGGATCGTGGGCAGTCATTCATTCTACAAGCACTGTTGGAGGGCTTGGCCCACACCTTTCCTGACGGGAATAGCTATGGGATTTGGCTCTATGTAATGGGTAATTTAAAATTTCTAAGCAACTTTCCTTTTTAGCACGACCAGCTTAACAAGCATGAAATCTCAGGGGCTCAGTTCTTAATGTGTGTTGAGCCGAGCAGTGAAATGCCTGGAAGGAAATTAAAGTGAGACAAAGTCTTCTGAACATGGACAAGTTAGAAAAATGCCCATCACCTCATAACTCCCAGAGGTTCTTTGGGTCTGTTTACCAGGAAGGTTTGGAATTGCCTAGCTCTTCTGCGGCAGGTGGCTGATGACAGCTGGGGAAACAGGGCACTGTAGGATAGTAGTTCGAAGCACGGATGCTGGAGCAGGACTGCCTGGGTTCAAATCCTGCTCTAACACTTATTGGCTGTGTGATACAAGGAAAGTTACTTAAACCTCACATTTTCTTTTCTTTTCTCTTTTTTAATCATATAACTTTCAGGTGTACAGCATTGTGGTTCAACATCTGTATACACTACAAAGTGATCACCACCATAAATCTAGCTCCCATCCATCACCATACAGTTGACCTCCTTCATCCATTTCACCCACACCCCAACTGCCTTCTCCTCTGGGAGCCACTAATCTGCTCTCCATATCTATAAATTTGTCTTTGTTTTATTTTGTTTGTTTTGTTTATTAGATTCCACATATTAGTGAAGTCATCGGTATTTGTCTTTCTCTGTCTGACTTATTTTACTTAGCATAATACCCTCAAGGTCCACGCATGTTGTTGCAAATGGCAGGATTTCATTCTTTTTTATGGCTGAGAAGTATTACATTGTACATACATTATTCCATGTACATATATACTATATATATATATGTATATACATATACCACATCTTCTTTATTCATTCATCAGTGGACACTTAGGTTTTTTCCATATCTTGTCTCTTGTAAATAATGCTGCAATGAACATGCGGTGCATATATCTTTTCAAATTAGTGTTTTCATGTTCTTCAGATAAATACCCATACTGTTTTCCATAGTGGCTGCACCAATTTACAATCTTGCCAACAGTGTACAAGAATTCCCTTTTCTCCACATCCTCTCCAACATTTATTATTTCTTGTCTTGTTGATAGTAGCCATTCTAACAGGTGTGATGGGACATTGCCTTGTGGTTTTGATTTGCATCCCCCTGATAATTAGTGATATAGAACATCTTTTCTTGTGCTTGTCAGCCATCTGTATGTCGTCTTTGGAAAAATGTCTATTCAGACCCTCTTCCCACTTTTAAATCTGTTTGTTTGTTTTTTGTTGTTGAGTTGTATGAGTTCTTTATATATTTTGGATATTAAGCCCTTAAAAGATATATGATTTGTGAATATCTTCTCCCATTCGGTAGGTTGCCTTTTCATTTTGAGGATGGTTTCCTTTACTGTACATAACCTTTTCTGTTTGATGTAGTCCCATTTATTTATTTATGCTTTTGTTTCTCTTGCTTTTGGAGTCAGATCCACAAAAACATTTCTAAGGCTGATGTCAATAAGGTTACTGCCTATGTTTTCTTCTAGGAATTTTATGGTTTCAGGTCTTATATTCAAGTCTTTAATCCATTTTGAGTTAATTTTTGTGTATGGTGTAAGATAGTGGTCTAGTTCCATCCTTTTGCATGTGGCTGTCCAGTTTTCCCAACACAATTTATTGAAGAGACTGTCCTTTCTCCATTCTATGTCTTTGCTCCTTTATCATTGATTAATAGTCTATATGTGCATGGGTTTATTTCTGGACTCTCAATTCTATTCCATTGATCTGTGTGTCTCTTTTTGTGCCAGTATCATACTGTTTTGATCACTATAGCTATGTAGTATAATTTAAAATCAGGGAGCATGATACCTCCAGCTTTGTTCTTCTTTCTCAAGATGCTGATGCTTTTGGCTATTTGGGATCTTTTGTGGCTCTATATACATTTTAGAATTATTTGTTCTAGTTCTGTGAAATACACCACTGGAATTTTGATAAGGATTGCATTATATCTATAGATTGCTTTAGTAGTATGGTATGGACATTTTAACAATATTAATTCTTCCAATCCATGAGCAAGGAATATCTTTCATTGTGTGTGTGTGTGTGTCTTCTTTAATTTCTTTCATCAGTGTCTTATAGCTTTCAGTGTACAAGTCTTTAACCTCCTTGATTAAATTTATTCCTAGGTATTGTTTTTTTTTTGATGCAATTGTAAATGGGATTGTTTTCTTTACTTCTCTTTCTGACAGTTCATTATTAGTGTATAGAAATGCCACATATTTCTGTATATTGATTTTGTATCCTGCAGTTTTACTGAATTCATTTATTAGTTATAACAGTTTTTTGATGGAGTCTTTACGGTTTTCTATATATAGTATCATGTCATCTGCAAATAGTGAGTTTTATTTCTTCTGTTCTGATTTGGATGATTTTTATTTCTTTTTCTTGCCTAATTGCTGTGGCTAGGACTTCCAATGTTGAATAAAAGTGGTGAGAGTGTGCATCCTTGTCTTGCTCCTGATCTCTTAGAGGAAACACTTTCAGCTTTTCACCACTGAGTATGATGTTAGCTGTGAGTTTGTCACATATGGTCTTTATTATGTTGAGGTATGTTCCCTCTATACCAACGATGTTGAGAATTTTTATCATAAGTAAATGTCGAATTTTGTCAAAACCATTTTTTAAATCTATTGAGATAATCATATGATTTGTATTCTTCATTTTGTTGTATCATGTTGATTGATTTGTGGATATTGAACCATCTTTGCATCCCTGGAATAAATCCCAGTTATTCATGGTGTATGAGACTTTTAATGTATTGTTGGATTAGGTCTGCTCATATTTTGTTGAGAATTTCTGCATGTATGTTCATCAGTGATATTGGCCTGTGATTTCTTTTTTTTTTTTTTTTTTTGGTGATGTCCTTTTCCAGTTTTGGTATCAGGGTAATGCTGGCTTCATAAAATGTGTTTGGAAGGTTTCCCTCCTCTTCGGTTTTTTGGAAGCATTTGAAAAGACTAGGTATTAAATCTTCTTTGAGTGTTTTGTAGAATTCACCACTGAAGCCGTCTGGTCCTGGGCTTTTGTTTGTTGGAAGATTTTTGATTACTGTTTCAATCTCCTTACTAGTAATTGGTCTATTTAAATTTTCTATTTCTTCATGATTCAGTCTTAGAAGATTGTTTGTTTCTAGGAATTTATCCATTTCTTCTAGGTTTTCCAATTTACCGGCATATAATTGTTCATAGTAGTCTCTTACGATCCTTTGTATTTGTGTGGTATTAGTTGTAACTTCTCTTTTATTTCTGATTTTATTTATTTGAGCCCTCTCTCTTTTTCTCTTGGTTAGTCTAGCTAAAGGTTTGTCAACTACATTTATCTTTTCAAAGAATCAGCTCTTAGTTTCATTGATTTTTTTCTATTTTATTTTAGTCTCTACTTCATTTATTTCTGCTCTGATCTTTATTATTTCCTTCATCTACTGATTCTGGGCTTTATTTGTTCTTCTTTTTCTAGTTCCTTTAGGTGTTAAGTTAGATTGTTTATTGGGAATTTTTCTTATTTCTTGAGGTAGGTCTGTATTGCTATGAACTTCCCTCCCAGAACCACTTTTGCTGTATCCCACAGATTTTGGTATGTTGTATTTCTGTTTTCATTTGTCTCCAGGTATTTTTTGTTTCTCCTTGATTTCTTCAATGCCACCCACCCTCCAGTTGTTTTGTAGTATGTTGTTTAATCTTCATGTTTTTGTGGTTTTCCCCATTTTTTTTCTTGCGATTGATTTCTAGTTTCATACCACTGTAGTTGGAGAAGATTCTTGATGTGATTTAAAACTTCTTGAATTTATTGAGACTTGTTTTGTGACTTAACATGTGATCTATCCTGGAGAATGTTCCACGTGCACTTGAGAAGAATGTATGTTCTGCTGCTTTTGGATGGAATATTTGGTATATATCTGTTAATCCAATCTGCTATAATGTGTTGCTTAAGTCTGATGTTTCCTTATCAATTTTCTGTCTGGATGATTTATCCATTGAGGTAAGCAGGGTGTTAAAGTCCCCTACTATTACTGTATTGCTTTCAATTTCTCTTAAGTCCATCAATATTTGCTTTATATATTTTGGTGCTCCTATGTTGGGTGCATATACATTTATAAATGTTATAACTTCTTGTTGCATCGACTCCTTTATCATTATGTAATGCCTTTCTTTGTCTTTTATTATAGTCTTGTTTTAAAGTCTATTTTGTCTGATATAAGAATAGCTACTCCAGCTTTCTTTTCATTTCACTTGCATGGAATATCTTTTTCTATCCCTTCACTTTCAGTCAGCGTGTGTCCTTACTTCTGAAATGAGCTTCTTGTAGGCAGATATAGATGAGTGTTTTTTTCTTTTAATCCATTAAGCCACTCTCTGTCTTTTGATTGGTGAATTTAGCCCATTTAAAGTAATTATTGGTAAGTATGTAATTACTGCCATTTTGTGAATTGTTTTCTAGTTGTTTTTGTAGTTCTCCTCTGTTCCTTTCTTTTCTCATTTCTCTTATGTTTTGGTGGCTTTCTTTAGTGCTATATTTAGATTCCTTTCTCATTTTCTTTTGTGTATTTACCGTGAGTTTTTTCCTTGTGGTTACCATGAGGATCACATATGCCATCCTAGGTAAGCTGCAGTCTGCTTTAAGTTGGTAGCAACTTAAATTTGAACACAGTCCAAAGCTTTGTCTTTCTACTCCCCCTCCACACATTTTATACTTTGATGACAAGTACTACATCTTTTTATTTTATGCATCCCTTAACAAACTATTGTAATTTTAGTTAATTTTAACATTTTTGCCTTTTAACCTTCAAGCTTGCTTTATAATTGATTTTTTTAAATAAATAAATTTATTTATCTATCTATCTATCTATTTATTTTTGGCTGTGTTGGTTCTTTGTTGCTGCACGCAGGCTTTCTCTAGTTGTGGCGAGAGGGGGCTATTCTTTGTTGCGGTGCATGGGCTTCCCATTGTGGTGGTTTCTCTTTGTTGCAGAGCATGGGCCCTAGAGCGTGCAGGCTTCAGTAGTTGTGGCACATGGGCTCAGCAGTTGTGGCTCACAGGCTCTAGAGCACAGGCTCAGTAGTTGTGGCATGCAGGCTCTAGCATGCAGGCTCATTAATTGTGGGGCACAGACTTAGTTGCTCCACGGCATGTGGAATCTTCCCAGATCAGGGCTTGAACCCATGTCCCCTGCATTGGCAGGCAGATTCTTAACCACTGCACCACCAGGGAAGTTGTGCTTTATAACTAATTGATCCACTACTTTTATTATATATTTACCTTTGTCATTAAGATTTTTACAGTTGTATGTTTTCATATTATTAATTAGTGTCATTTATTTTCAGTTTAAAAGAGTCACTTTAACATTTCTTGTAGGGCCAGTTTAGTGGTGATAAATTCCTTCAGCTTTTGCTTACCTGGGAAACTCTTAATCTCTCCTTCAATTCTGAATGATAAACTCGCTGGGCAGAGAATTCTAACTGGAAGTTTTCTTCTTTCAGTATTTGGAATATGTCATGCCATTCCCTTCTGGCCTGTAAAGTTTATGCTGAAAAAAAATCTGCTGATGGCCTTAAAGGGATTTCCTTGTATGTCACAAGTTGCTTTTCTCTTGCTGCTTTTAGGATTCTCTTTTTATCCTTAACTTTTACCATTTTAATTATAGTGTGTCTTGGTGGGTGTCTCTTTGGGTTCATCTTATTCAGAACTCTCTGGGCTTCCTGGATGTCTATTTCCTTCCCCAGGGAAATTTTCAGCCACTATTCCTTCAAATAATTTTTCTTGCCCTTTCTCTCTTCTTCTGGGAGCCTATAATATGAATGTTATTCTGCTTGATGTTCCAAAGATCCCTTAAAATATCTTTATTTTTCTAAAATTCCTTTTTCATTATGCTGCTCTGTCTGGGTGAGTTCCATTGCTTTGCCTTCCAGCTTGCTGATTTGTTTTTCTACCTCATCCAATCTGCTGCTGAACCCCTCTAGTGTATTTCTCAGTTCAGTTATAATTTGTGTGATACTTTCTTATATTTTCTATCTCTTTGTTGTTCTCGCCATGTTTGTCCATTCTTCTCCCAAGTTCTATGAGCAGCATTTGACCATTATTTTGAGCTTTTTATCAGGTAGATTGATTATCTCTGTTTTGTTTAGTTCTTTTACTGTGGTTCTGTCTTGTTCTTTTGGTAGGAATATATTCCTCTGTTTCCTCATTTTGCCTAATTTTCTGTGTTTGTTGCTATATATTAAGTAAAGCAGCTATCTCTCTTGGTCTTGAAGGAGTGGCCTTATGTAGGACATGTCCTGTGGGGCTCAGAAATGCAGTCGTGCCTGGCCACCAGAGCCGGGTCCTCAAGCAGTGTCCGCTTATGGGTTGTGCGCACCCTCTTGTTGTGGCAGGGTCGTGGATGCTGCTGCCATGCATTGGTGGGCAGGGCTGGCCCCTGGAAAGACTGCAATGCTGGCCACAATGGCTGATGGAAAGACTGGCCCCTGGAAAGACTGCAATGCTGGCCACAATGGCTGATGGGTTCTAGTGGGCAGGGTTATCACATAGTCAGCTGTGAGGCCTGGCTGAGGTGCAGGGGTGGGTGGGGCTCTAAGTGGGGTGTGCCGACTGGTGCTAACAGACTAGAGGGAGAATTCCAAAATGGCACCCACCAGCACTGGAATCAGCAAGGTAGCCTGAGACTGGAAAAATGGCTCCCTTCAGTTTCTCAGTCCCCAGGGAGCATCCCAACTCGTTCCTGCCTCTCCAGCAGATGCTTCAAGATTAGTAGGTGGGTCCCATTCACCTATGGTCCATGCACTTTTCAGTCTGGTGTTTTTGTGCTGGTTTTCAGGTGGAGTGAGTGTGAGTGTGCCCTTTAAAAGCTAGCTTTCCATTCTCTGTAGTTCTATAGTCTTGAGTGTATTCCCCATTGGTTTTCAAAACGAGATGTTTTGGGGCCTCATCTCTCTTGTGCAGGATCTAAGGACTGGGGTGCCTGACGTGAAGCTCAAATCCCTCAATTCCCAGGGAAAGTAACTGTACCTGTGTAATCCCTCCCATCTGTGGACTGTCACACCTGGGGTGTGGTTTTTTCCTTGCTGAGGTCATCTCTCTGCCTCTCTTACCTGCCTTGATGCTGCCCTTTTACCCTTTCTTGTGGAGACTCTGTTCATCCAGTTTTCAGGTCCTTTTCAGAGGGAATTAGTCTACATGTAGCTGTAGTTTTGTTGTGTCCATGCGAGGAGCTGAGTTCAGGATCTTCCTATGCCACCATCTCGAACCTCCCATCTCACCCTGCTTTCTTACCTCACATTTTCTTTATCTGTAAAATGGGACTGGTATGAGGATTAAGTGAACCCGTTTGAGTAACGTGCCCAAATGACAGCCTGGCTTACAGCAAACATGCCATGCATCTAGCCATTGCAGTTCCTTCTTTCCATCATTTCTCCCACACTGCAGAAGACCCACCATGAGTCAGGCACCTGGGTCCTGGGGACCCCAACACAAATAAGACGCGGTCCCTGCCCCCAGAGAGCTTCTCGGTTCTGTTCTCCCACTCTGCTCTCCTCCCTGATAGCCAGTCTCAGGGTTAAGTCTTGGTGGGGGTGGGCAGCAGAATCTGTAAGGCTGGGCAGCCAGAAGGGGAAGCCCTGCCTGGGAGAAGGGAGCCAGCCACTCACCATGGAAAGGCACTCAAAGAGTCTGAGGGACTTGCTCTGCCCTAAGTAACATCAAGGGTCTGAAAGAGGCCACAAACGCTTCACATTTCTATGTGTAAACTCTGGCTAAATGCAGGCCTTTGGGGTCTGTCCAGTAGACAGTCATAGTGCAGATGCTAATGTAATTCACTGAAAATATATACATTGGCTTCACATACAGATACACCAAGAGGCAGAGTCACAGAATGGGGATGACGGTGATGATGATGGTAACAGCAACAATAATAATAATAAAGAGCAGTAGCTAACATCTGTTGGGTGCGCTTATGTCCCAGGCACAGTGCCAACGCTGCACACGTAGGATCTCATTTGATCCTCCCAGCCCCTCGTGAGTTGGATATTACTGGTGTCCTTATAAACGAGGAAACTGAGGCTCAGGGGGATTTCAGAACTTGCCCACAGTGGGGGTTGGCAGTGGGGAACAAGGATACATGCCCAGTCAGTTTGACTCTAGGGCTTCTGCTCCTGTGTGGTAGGGGGTGGGGATAAACTCAGAGGATCTAGAGGTGAGCCTTGCCTTGGTAGGTCCAGGAGCTCTGTGGACAATAAAGGATGTAGATGCTAGTGTTGAAATCAAGGCCACCACTTCTGGAGCACTTTCCACATGCCAGGCTCTGGTCAATATTTTGAAGCTATCAACTCATTCATTTTTCACAACACTGTGGGGAGTGGGGGTTCATTCCCATTTCACAGATGAAGATGCTGAGGCTCAGAAAGTGGAAATGCCCAGCTCTATAGGACCCAGTCTAGAGGTCCCAGACCTGTAAGTAGCAGAGCTTGAATTCAAATGGTTTGCCTCCTTGTTGCTATGCTACACTCCATCCCAGTAGCCAAATCTGAGGGCAAATATTCAGAAACCCAGCCGTTGGCACCTCCTTTCAGATCTCTTAGAGATAATCTACTGCAAAGTTCACAGAGCAGGTGAATCCTGCTAGCAGATGTATATATATATTTTTTGACCCACACAGTGGTTTAAAAATAATCTCCATCAGTTGCCAATGTTGAAAAACAAGAATATTCTACAATTTTGATTTCTCTTGATAAAAGGAAAAGGGAGATCTGGCATATACTCGTCTTGTATTCCTGAATACCATAGTCCCCACCATTCCCTATAGTCCTTCCAACCCCCAGGCAAGAATTGATTGCTATTTTTCATCACACTTATTTTGTATTATTTTTCTAATGCTACAGTTACAAAGAAGTGAAGTTCTTAGAGACCAACGTCTCTATCAGAGGTGGGATAGCAGTCTAGATTGGAAAAGCCATGTTTTACAAGAAAAATGGACAAAGGAACGTATCTTGGAGGTAATGACAAATATATCTATGAGTTTAACATGCAAAGTGTGCCTTGCCCATATCACTCACTGCTGCCACCCCTGTGGCCCCTGAGACAGGGAATTTGTGACCCTTAGTTGAGAAGAACCCACTTGCTTTGCAGATGAGGAAACTGAGGTCCAGGGAGCAAAATGGCTTCATGCCAATCAGTGGCCCTGGCTCAGGTGGGATGGCCCCGAGTCAGACTGCTTCCCCAGCTTACCTCTGCTGTCTGGCTGGCCATCACTGTGACTGTTGCTGAGGGCGTCCTTCCTCAGGCCCCTCCTCCCACTAGCAGGGTGCTCCCTGTGGGAGGGTTGGTCAAAGGTGTCGAAGTCATCACCGCAGACTCTGGGGGTCGCTCTCTGAGCTCTCTCGCTGGCGATGACATTCCAGCTGCTTGTCCGCCCTTGCTCACGCCTGGGGCCTTTATCTCCAGCCTCGGTCTCTCCAGGCCCCTCACGGATGATATCCTCTGACGGAAGCCTGCCTCTCCAGTCCAGCGGCTTCTCCGGACTCAGCCAGAGGGGTTTTGACTTCAGGCCTCCCTGCTTCCTGCCTTTCCCTGCGGGAGAAGATTGTAACCAGGATGGGGTTTTCCCTGGAGGCTCAGAGACTTTTCTGCCCATAAGGTTTTCCAGCTGTTGGATCAGCGAGAGCTCCTGGTCAAGAGGAGGAGGGCATTCCGCGGGGGAGGAGTGGGGAGGGACACTGGGCATGCCACCCGGCGAGGATGGTGCGGCTAAAAAGCTGCACTCTTCCTCTAACTTGGACAAATTGTCTTTCATGCAGTCAGGAGAATTCGTCCTTCCACCAAATAAATGTCCTTGTGAAGAAGCCTTCACATCCTCTGCTGCTCCAGCTGGCTGCGAGTAACTGGCACCGAGCTGCTTGTCCCCGTCGGTGCTGTTCCTCTTGCGGGCACCTTTGCTTTCTTCTGAGTGGGCAGCAACGCTATTTTCCATTCTCTCATTTTGCAGGCCCACCAGGATGCTCTGTGGGGCCTCGTCACCTCCTTTGTCTAAGTTGCCATCAAAGATGAGTTTTTTGTTGACATACAGCTTCACGTTTTTGGCCCCAATGTCAAGATCCTGAAAACACAAAATTTCACAAAATGAAGATGCGTGGCATCGGACTGATGTATCAGATTTTGAAAGGAGCACGTGAAAAAGACAAATGTGGGACGCTGGAAACGTGAGCTTTCTGAGACTACAGCACTGGGGCTGTTAAATCAGACTCCTTTTCATTTCGGTGCAAAGGGTTACATATGTTATAAATCAAAGGACTTTCACAAAGAGGCGGCCTCCATCACCATCTTCATCATCATTACCTCCTGCTGGGACACATGTAATAGCCTGCTAATTGGTCTCCCTGCTTCCTGTCTCTTGCTCCTGCGACCTCAGCTTCACATTGCCACCCGCCTTAGTTTTCTACAAGAGCAGATCTGGCCCAGTCACATCCCTTTGTGAAATTCTTCATGTTTTTTTTCACTGCCTATAGCAGGGTTCTTTAAAGTATGGTTCCTGGGCCTCCTGCATCAGAAAAGCTTGACAGGCATATAAAATGCAGATGCCCTAGGTTCCATATTTTGGGGGCCCTGAGGGCAGAGCCTGAGACAAGGATTTGAGTGCAGGTAGCTTATCAGCAGGTGCTCCTAAGAGGGAGAGTCAGGTAGGGCAGGTGAAAACCCAAAAAGGTTTTGGGGCTGGTCACTGCTGTGGGGAACTGGGGCTCCATCCAGCTGGGACACTGTGAGGGACCGGCAGAACGCATCTCAGAAGTGTCCCTCCAAAGGCGGGAGGCTGAGTGTTTATCCACTGACTCCCTTCCCTGCTGCTGATGGCTGCCCCTGGGGAAACTGACTCCCCGCCATGACCACAGGCTAGGCCCTCTAGAAGCTTCAGCAAAAGGACCCAAGCAGAAAGGCTCAGAGCCTGGAAGCGCTGGAAGTGGTGCCCAGTCAGCACGCCCGGGACTGTCCCAACGCAGCTGTGGCCACAAGTGGAGGGGAGCCCAGAGGATGCGGTGTGGGCGCTGCACTTGTGTGAACCCGTGAGATGAATTCCGAACCCCTCAGCATGACATACAGTAACCTTCACAAAAGGGTCCCTGCTAGCCTTCTGTCTCCTCCTCTCCCAGCACATGTGTCCCGTATGAGGCAGGTGTTCAACGCTTCTTGGGTCATACTTAAAATTAAGGGGCTTCCCTGGTGGCGCAGTGGTTAAGAATCTGCCTGCCAATGCAGGGGACACGGGTTCGAGCCCTGGTCCGGGAAGATCCCACATGCCGCGGAGCAACTAAGCCCGTGTACCACAACTACTGAGCCCGCATGCCACAACTACTGAAGCCTGTGCGCCTAGAGCCCATGCTCCGTAACAAGAGAAGCCACTGCAATGAGAAGCCCTCGCACCACAATGAAGAGTAGCCTCCGCTTGCTGCAACTAGAGAAAGCCCGCGCACAGCAAAGAAGACCCAATGCAGCCAAAAAAAAAAAAGAAAAAGGGAAAAAAAGAAAAGAAAAAAACAGCAAATAACACCTCCTCCTGCTACTGCCTTATTTGGCCATACCTCTTTACACAAAAACAGTTTTTTGTTTTTTTTTTTTGCAGTACGCGGGCCTCTCACTGTTGTGGCCTCTCCCGTTGCGGAGCACAGGCTCCGGATGCGCAGGCTCAGCGGCCATGGCTCACGGGCCCAGCCGCTCCGCGGCATGTGGGATCTTCCCGGACCGGGGCACGAACCTGTGTCCCCTGCATCGGCAGGCGGACTCCCAACCACTGCGCCACCAGGGAAGCCCACAAAAACATTTTTAATAAACAGCTTTCTCGAGGAATATAATACATACCTCATACAGTAAACGGTACATGTTTAAAGCATACAACTTAATGGATAAAGAAGATGTGGTATATATATATATATACACACACACATACACACACACACAATGGATATTACTCAGCCATAAAAAAAACATGAAATAATGCCATTTGCAGCAACATGGACGGACCCAGAGATGATCATACTAAGTCAAGTAAGACAGAGAAAGACAAATATCATGTGATATTGCTTATATGTGGAATCTAAAAAAAAGATGCAGGGCTTCCCTGGTGGCGCAGTGGTTGAGAGTCCGCCTGCCGATGCAGGGGACACGGGTTCGTGCCCCGGTCTGGGAAGATCCCACATGCCGCGGAGCGGTTGGGCCTGTGAGCCATGGCCACTAAGCCAGTGCGTGCAGAGCCTGTGCTCCACGACGGGAGAGGCCACAAGAGTGAGAAGCCCGCGTACCGCAAAAAAAAAAAAAAAAGATACAAATGAACTTATTTACAAAACAGAAATAGACCCACATTCATAGAAAATAAATTTATGGTTACCAAAGGGGAAAGGGAGGGATAAATTAGGAGTTTGGGATTAGCAGATGCACACTCCTAAGTATAAAATAGATAACCAACAAGGATGTACTTATAGCACAGGGAACTATATTCAATATTTTGTGATAACCTCCAAGTGAAAAGAATCTGCAAAGGATATACATATATATATATATATATATACACACACACACACACATATATATATATAACTATATATAACTGAATCACTGTGCTATACACCTGAAACTAACACAACATTGTAAATCAACTATACTGCAATAAAAAAAAATAAAGCACACTACCTGATAAGTTTTAACACATATCCACCCATGATCAAGGTAATGAACACACCCATCACCCACAAGGGTTCCTCGTACTCCTATGTAATCCCTGCCACCCTATCTTCTTCCCCCACCCCGAGCCAACCACCCATCAGCCTTCTGTCACTATAGATTACTCTGCCTTTTCTAGAATTTTTCTATAAAAGGCATCACACACTATGAACTCTTTGGGGCCTGGCTTCTTTCACTCAGCATAATAACTCTGAGATTCATCCATGTTGTGTCAATGAGTAGTTTTATTCCTTCTTATTGCTGGCGTGCCCCACAATGTTTGTCCACCTTTACAGCAAACTCTAAGAGTCACAGTCACAGCTGCACCTCCTGCCCGCTGGCCTCTGCCTCCTCCTCTACACGAACCCACCCTGCCAAGGGTGCCAGCAACTGGGTCACAGAACTTCCCTGTTGCCTGGACGGTTCTGATCTATTCCTGTTGCCCTGGTCTATCACTCATAGAGCCTTCTTTTCACTCTCAGGGGTGCCCTGGTTTGGACAATCAGCTTTAGGGTCCAGCAGGGGATCAGACCCACCGGGAAGTTCTCCTTTTTCAGGTAGGCTGTCCTCCTGCCCCCACTCTCACCGCAGCCCAGGCTCCCCGCTGTTGCTCCTCTTCAACTGGGCCTCGACCGGTTGGGCTGGTCCCCGGCCTCCCGATTTTCCTGCACCCTCTCACTAGGGGGTCCCACTCAGGCCCAGGGCCCTAACTATCGTTCTCTCATTGGTGATTCCTATTTAATTTAATTTTATTATTGAAGTATAGGTGATTTACTATGTTGTTTCAGTTTCAGATGTACAGCAAAGTGATTCCGTTTTATATGTGTGTGTATATATATATTCTTTTCCATATTCTTTTCCATTATGTTTTTTTTAAAAATAAATTTTATTTATTTATTTATACTTTTGGCTGCATTGGGTCTTTGTTGCTGTGCGTGGGCTTTCCCTAGCTGTGGCGAGCGGGGGTTACTCTTCGTTGCGGTGTGCGGGCCTCTCATTGCGGTGGCTTCTCTTTGTTGCGGAGCACGGGCTCTAGGTGCGCGGGCTTCAGTAGTTGTGGCATGTGGGTTGAGTAGTTGTGGCTCACAGTCTCTAGAGCGCAGGCTCAGCAGTTGTGGCTCACGGGCTTAGCTGCTCCATGGCATGTGGGATCTTCCCAGACTAGGGATCGAACCCGTGTCCCCTGCATTGGCAGGCGGATTCTTAACCACTGCGTCACCAGGGAAGTCCCTTCCATTATGTTTTACTGCAAGATATTGAATATAGTTCTTTGTGCTATATAGTAGGTCTTTGTTGTTTATCTATTTTATATATAGTAGTTTGTATCTGCTAATTCCCAACTCCTAATTTATCCTTCCCCACCCCCTTTCCCCTTTGGTAACCATAAGTTCGTTTTCTATGTCTGTGAGTCTGTTTCTATTTTGTGAATAAGTTCATTTGTATCATTTTTTAGATTCCACATATAAGTGATATTTGTCTTTCTCTGTCTGATTTACTTCACTTAGAATGGTAATCTCTAGGTCCATCCATGTTGCTGCAAATGGAATTATTTTTGTCCTTTTTTATGGCTGAGTAGTATTCCACTGTGTATATATACCACATCTTCTTTATCCATTCGTTTGTCAGTAGACATTTAGGTTGCTTCCATGTCTTGGCTATTGTGAATAATGCCAATTAACACTGGATTCCTGACTATTTTAATCTCCAATCCTGACCTCTCCATCCAGCCCACAGTGACCATGTGACCTCTCTTCTTGGATATCTAACAGGCGTCTCAACCTTAACAGGCCCCAAACAGAATGATCAATCCACTCTTCCCAAACCTTGTCATCTTTCATCTCAAAAGTGGTTCCGCCGTTCAACCAGCTGCCCCAAACCTGGGAGTCCTTGAGTCTTCTTGCTGTCTCACTCACACATCCAATCCATCAGAGGCCCTGTGGCTCTACCTCCAAAACCCCTCCGGAATCTGACCTCTTCTCCCTGAATGGTGGCCGCCTCCTAGCCCGGGTCACAGTCATCTCTCCTGGAGACAACAACCGTATCCTCCTAAGTGCTCTCTGTGTATCCACTCTGCACCGTCACCCACCCACCCCCACCCCACTCCGGCACACACACTTCATTTCCAGCAGCCAGTCTTTCTTAAAAAACACCTTAAATCAGGGAATTCCCTGGCGGTCCAGTGGTTAGGACTCTGTACTTCCACAGCAGGGGGCCCGGGTTCAATCCCTGCTCAGGGAACTGGGATCCCACAAGCCGCACGGCGCTGCCGGAAAAAAACACACCAAACCAAAACAACTTAAATCAGATCACGGCAGGCCCCTGCTTAAAACCACCCAATGGGGCTTCCCACTGGTGGCGCAGTGGTTGAGAGTCCGCCTGCCAATGCAGGGGACACGGGTTGGATCCCTAGTCCGGGAAGATCCCACGTGCCGCGGAGCAGTTGGGCCCGTGAGCCATGGCCGCTGGGCCTGCGCGTCCGGAGCCTGTGCTCCACAATGGGAGAGGCCACAACAGTGAGGGGCCCGCGTACCACACAAAAAAAACAAAAACAAAAAACAAACACCCAATGATTTCCTACTACGCGGAGAATAAATTCCAGCTCCCTTCAGCGGTCAGCGTGGCCTGCGTGATCTGGGCCTGTGACGACCTCTCTCTCCCCTCCCCTTCTGCTTCCAACACACCGCTCTGCTTGCTGCTCTGTGATCCCAGGGAGCTCCTGCCCACCTTGGGACCTGGGCACCTGCCTGGAAACCTGCAAGGCTGGCCCCTTCTTGTCTTCAGAGAGATGTGGCTGCTCTCCCTAGAGCAGCCCCCGCCCATCCAGTCACCTCTCTAGCCCATGGCCCTGTTTTCTTTCCTCCTGGTCTCTGAAATGGTCTTGTTCATCAGCTTTCTAACTTATTTATTGTCTCCCCCACTCAGAGTTAAGCTCCAAGACAGCAGAGAGGCTACTAATCTCGTCCAAGGGCCCAGCAAGGGCCTGGCACACAGCTGCTGCTCAGTAATCCCTTCGGAATTATAAGTGAATAAACACAGGTATTTTTCTCCCCGGGAACACTGCTCTCTAACAATCATCAGAGAAGAAACCTGATCAGAAAAATGGTAGCCCGTTGGTTTCAACCCCAGACCGTTTTCCATCTTGCTTTGGCTTCCGATCTGCTCTTGGGCTACAAGAGCTGAGATCCCAGAGGTGCCCGTCTATAGTTATTTCCCCCTGCCTTAGCCCTCCTGAAATCCAGGCAACGAAGCTCCAACTAACTTCCTAGTTCACTAAGTTATCGCTACGAGGGTTTCCGTAGCAATTTAGGATGAGAAACGTCAAGCCCGTGTTACACCACAGGAACCCAGCTTCAAACGTCCAATTGCAGGATGGCAGGCTACTATTTGCTGCCTGTCAGAAAAGTCGGTTCTCAAAGCCCTCTTTTACATGTTTATACGGATGTGTTCTCTGTTTAGCGGAGGCGCAGCGCAAGTGTGTGCTGTGAATTAATCAGGAAATAGCTATTGGAGAAGGACAGCCTGGGCAGCTTTCAATGACTAGTCCCGCAAAATTACCGCCGTGGAAACATCTGGTGAGACAGACACGCTCTCACTGAAAGAGGCGGTGGGGTGGGGAGGAGACATTTCAGTCCGCACAGTCGTCACATGGGCATCCTGGCTTCCGTAAGGAGATGCCTGGTTTCCACAATGGGCTCCTTGACCATCCGCGAATGGCCTAGAGCCCCGTCTGACCTCAGCTCT
The DNA here is from genome assembly GCF_963455315.2 of Globicephala melas. Taxonomy (NCBI): domain Eukaryota; kingdom Metazoa; phylum Chordata; class Mammalia; order Artiodactyla; family Delphinidae; genus Globicephala; species Globicephala melas. The sequence goes on from NC_083328.1 coordinate 17,130,440, forward strand.
CTCCAAGAAGCCTGGCTGAGTGGGGACAGAGAGAGGGGAGCAGGCTGGGGCAGGGGTGTGACCTCTCATGCCCCTAGCATCAGGCAGGTAGGAGAGAGAAGAGGGTTAGGGTGGAAACCGCAGGGAGTGGCGGGGGGTGTGGGGAGCTGAGAGGTTCATGCCCCCTACCCGATGGTGTTTAAACCTGCCAACTTTCCAACACCCTGCAGACCAAACAAGCCGTATCTGTGGGTGGATTTGGTCCAGGCATCACCAGGATGGGATCCCCGGTGGGGAATGGTAGGGAGTCACTTCTCTGGGGATTCCATGTGTTAAAAAAAAAAAAAGGCTGCATGCATTGGCCCATGCTGTCTTTGGAACAACTCTCCAAGGTCTTGGGCATTAGGGCCCATCTGACAGATGAAGAAACTGAGCTTCAGCCTTCTCTGAGGTCACACAGCTGGGGCACAGGGAGCCACTCTGGCTGGCACCCTGAGGTCCTACTGCCACCTCCCTTTGGGTCAAGCCAGGCCTGGAGAGGGCCTCCGTCTTGGCCGTGCTAGCCTGGCCACCCGCTCTGGGTGGAACTCTGAGTCCCCACTTCTATTTCTTAATTAGTCCCCATGGACCAACTATCTCGTACTCCCATCCTAGCTCTCTCCTCACTCCCTAGAGGCAGTCACTGTGGGCACTGGTGGGGAGCATGTGTACGTATGCTTGTGTCCTTCCAGACTTTTCCTATGTATTTACATACATATCGATGCAACGGCCATCACACCTCAAGAGTGTGGCCCAGAGCTATGTGAGACACACGTCTGCTCCGTGGAGAAGACGGAGTCGAGGTTTTGCAGGTCTGTACTACTTGGCATCCCTCTGTAAAGCTCTGCATGAGGGGTGCCTTTGGGAATAGATCCAAGGGAAAATCCTTTCACTCCTAAACAACCAGCCTGCTCCCTCCTTTCCAACAAGAGGGCTCTAGTCCTGGCTGTTTCCTCCTTTGCCTCAGCTTCCAAGAAATCGAGGTGAAACTCCATGCTGCTGCTGACCTTACCATTTGTGTGTGTGTGTGTGTGTGTGTGTGTGTGTGTGTGTGTGTGTGTGTGTACTTGCTTCCTCGGTGCTCATATTTCCTTCCTTGTTTAACTAGAGTTATTGCTATGCCTTTTGTTGATGCTGTCTCAAACCCCTTTTGCAGTGGATTTTCAAAAGGACACTTTGAAACTCTGTGGCTGCCACGTAGTCAACGGGAGCACCTTCTCTAGTCCAAAGAAAGACATTATCCTTCTTTCCAGTTGAGGAGAACCAATCACGTTGAGACCGTAATGCATTTTAAACACAACAACATTAATATTATTTTGATCTAAGTAACTGAACTGACTCGATAAGGCCACTCTCCTCCCTGGTCCTGGGGTCAAATGACATGTCTCTTCCAATGAGCACATGAATTGCTCAGCAAAGACTGATGGCGGCCCGGCTCTATCATGACAACAACCCAAGCAGAGGCGGGGGCTCTTGTGCTCACAAAACACTTTCCCTAGAGACCAACAACTGCCCTCAGCACAGGTGAAAAAGCCTGAAGGAGATCATCTGGAGCGAAGCAGTGGCTAAGCCTACGGGCCGGATGCCAGGGAGGGTCCATTAAAGCAAACCCTTCCTCGGCGTGGGTGACAATTGGAGTCGAACCAGCTGTGTGTCGCTGGACCTCATTCATGCACAGCCCGAGGGGGCCCACACTCTAGGGGTTCTGTCACCTGCTGGGCACCCAAGCTGGCTCCACTGCACAGGGAGAACATGGGCTGCCGTCCCTTACTGCTCTCTTTGCCGGGAAGTGCTGGGTCCACAGCAGGAGGGGCCGAGGGGCCGTGGGCTGATTGGGAGGTTGTCAAGCACGGGGGACTTCGGGGAATGAGCTGCGCTGCCCAGAGAGCTGCCATGTAGGCGGGACCTGGCTCAGGAGCTGACGACCCCTCCGGGAAGCCCCTGGCTCTCCCGATCTGCCCCATCGCACCTCCTCGGGTTGAGTTGAGGGTCCCCCTCTAGGCTCTCGCAGCCGGGCTTGTGACTGGACCCTTGCGCCTACTACCTCGTGGCCCCATGTGCTCACCTGTCTTCAGCCGGGGAACAGGCCTATTCCCATCTATCCTGAGGCCTAGCTCTGGGAACCAAACCTGCTCTTTCCACCTGAACTTGAGTGCTTTATTGAGAGGAGATCTCAATGGCCTTTCATATGTCCTTTGGGAGGAAGAGCAATGAAAACCTTCTTTGTGATGAAGCTACTTGAAGAAGATGGTGGGGACATGTGACATTTAACAAGCTACATTTAACCTATTACATGCCAGGCTGCGGGCCGACGACTCTGACCTCCTGGCGTCACAGACTCAGAGGACAAAGGACGGGGATGGGACCTGACAGACAGGGTCACTAACTGGAGGACCTACAGCTGAATCTGGGCTGGTTTGGCCCATAGAGCAGTTAAAAATTTCAGAACCAGCTGATAATATCTAAAAACTGAGAGCTTTCACACAACAATGTGCATTTTTGGCCTCTCTTGAAGATTTAGGCCATCTGGCAGGGCGGGGCCAGGGCAGAGTGATGGCTGCTCTAGGCAGGGCCCGGCTTGCCAGTGACCACAGTTACTCTCTATTGAAAGGCGGAACCAGGTGGTGGGCACCAGATTGCCTGGTAGTCATGTGACTACCAGCAAGTTCTTCTGCTTTTCTGGGCCTCAGCTTCCCCATCTGTAGGATGGAGCTGATCACCACAGTACCAGTCTCACAGGACTGTTGTACGGAATAAACGAGCTCATACGTGTAAAGTGCTTTGAATGCTGACTGGCACATAACACACACTCAGGAGACGCAAGCCGCCATCATTATCTTGTGCCCAATCTACCGCCTGGACGGAAGTAGCTGCTGAGGCTGGCTGCTCAGGGCTAGCGTGGCTGGAGACTCCCTGCTCCCCTAAGTCCTGGTGCAGCAGTTCCCTGTTCCTGGCAGAGGCTGGCAGCAGGCACAGGAGAACCCCATCCACTCCAGAGTGGAGCCTAGCATTACTCCTGCTGACTTAGGTCAAGATTCCCCTCAAGTTGGGATTGACATATACACCTGACTCTATATAAAACAGACAACCAGCAAGGCCCTTCTGTACAGCACAGGGAACTCTACTCAGTATTTCGTAATAACCTATAAGGGAAAAGAATCTGAAAAGGAATATATATATATGTGTATATATGTATACACATAACATATATATGCATACATATGTATAACTGAATCACTGTGCTGTACACCAGAAACTAACGCGATATTGTAAATCGACTATATTTCAATAAAAAATAAATTAAAAAAAAAAAAGCTTCCCCTCGATCTGAGCTCAGGCCCCAGCAGGCAATTCTCACAATTTTATTCATAGCACATGGGGGCCTTTCAGGATCCTGGCCTGTGTGAGACACAAAAGATGAGAGCAAGTCTCCTCTCCTTAAGGAGTTCACAAAAGTATGAATAATTAGGTGTCACAGACTCAGATGCTTGCAGCACCACAGACGTGAGCGGCACAGGGACGCTGGTGAGCTGGGGAATGCACACCTGCAAGTCCAGAGGCCGCAGGGGTCACTGGGCTCCAGCCGGTGGATGCCACAGAGGGAATATAGCCAGCTCATCAAAAGCCAACTTTCCAATGTTGTCAAATGTTTCACAAGCGGTGCAACATCGTGAGTGCCAAACGGAATACGCCTGCAGGATAGAGTTGGCCGGGGGCACCCGTTTGGGACACCAAAGGCTCAGGAAACTGAGGGATACCCTAGGGGAGTACATGACTTGGTGCCCGGAGGGGTGGCTGAGACCACCAGAAGGGGCCTGGGGCAGGCTAAGGGTGTACAGGAGGCTGGTGGGTGAAGCAGAACCTTGATGTTTCCAAAGGCAGGGTTTGTAATGAGACCGACTAGGTATTCCAGGTGCTGGGAAGGGCAGGAGCAAAGGCACAGAAGAGAGGAGTTTCCTAGGGACCAGAGGGAATGAAAGTTGCATAAGGATGGAAGAGCCAGAGAGCCAGTTTTGGGGTCTGAAAATGGAGAAGGTCACCAGTGCACATGCACGCAGGGCCCGGGCCAGCATGGCAAATGGGAGAGGTGGTGTGGTGTCAGGACAACTGTGCCATGCCACTGTGTCGGGGACACAAGTAGGAGTGGTGGGGACTGCGGCGCTGTGACTCAGCTCCGCCAAAGCTTCCAGGAGTGGATGTGACCTCATGTCGCCAGATCGTCTAGTTTCTCAATAAAAGTCAAAAATCCCTATTTTGCACGGAATCCCTTCCAATTTTTAAATGTTGGCAATTAATTAAAGAACTTTGAAAACACGCTGTGAGCCAGCTGCAATCTGTGAGCTGCCTTTGGTCAGTCGGGGCTTAGCCTCTTCCCAGGATGCCCCGGCAGCACGAGCTAGCCGGGGACTGTGGCCTCTCCCCTGAGGCATTCTGCAGTGGCGAGGCCCTCGGCTCATCTCCCGCCACTGTCCCAGCCCCACTGAACTATGGTTTGCCGTTATCCCCCTGGGCCCTCCTGCCTGGGTGAGAGCTCGCAGGGGCAGACAGCGTGTCTGATTCCCGGCCCCAGCAAAATGCCTGAGTGTGGGGCGATCGATAACGGCTCTGTTGATGAGATGCAGGGACTGAGCAGATGAGTGAGCGGAGCGGGGAGGCGGCGGGGGCAGTGGGCAGCCGGGGAAGGGGGAGCTGGACTTGGAAGGAGGCAGGTTTGGGCAGTGGAAACGGTAGGACTTAGGGATGACTGGCAGTGAGGGGCAAAGGGGGGAGCGGAGGATTCAAAGGTGGGAGTCGGGCGCTGCTGCAGACAGTAAGAGGAAGCGGAGCCGGAACTGGGGCCGAGGGGCCTGGGGGTGGGGATACCAAGTTGGGGTGTCGGTGCAAGGCCGGGCGGAAATGCCAAAGAAAAGTATCTCATGGCTAGGAGCGAAGCTTGGTTCAGAAATTAAGCCTTGGGGAGGGTTTAGTGAATAAATTCAACAGCATGTGACTTCTGCATTCTTAGAGGAAAAGAAAAAGGACCTAGCTTGGGTATCGTTTTCTACTTTCCCTGGTGATGTTCCCTTCTTTTGGAGACAGCATCTCAATTTTCCATTGGGAATCCACCCTTCCCTCGACCTGACTTCAATGTGGATAATGTGGGCCTCACCCCAGGTTGCAGCCCAGGCCTGGCCAGTGGGGCCTCAGTCTGGGACTTTCTTGAGGAGAGTCTCTCTGCAGAGTGCTGAAATCAAGAGCGATGTCATCAGGGACCACCACTTGGAACCTGAGGATGACGCCAACACAGAGGAAAGCAGAGATATGTGATGGAGGGAGGCAGCTTCCTGAAGGCATCATGTGAACTCCTGGATCCTGCCATGCCTGAAGCCAGCAAACTCATACTCTCCTGTAACATGGGCCAAAGAACGCTTTTTTGTCCTTAGCTGGATTTAATTGGGTTTTCTTGTCCTTTGTTACCAAGAGAATCCTGGCTGATACACTAGCGCTGGGACTGAGAAATTTAATCAACAGATTCAGCTACTAAATCAGTCCTGGCCAAGGCAGGCAGGAGATGGGGAGCCCTACCCCCTAGGGGGTCTGGAATTTATCTTGCTGTCCTAGGCTGGCCCCTGCACGTGGGTGAGCAGTTCTCCCTACTTAGACACCTGTCTGGTCCCAGATGCAGCCTGTCCCCTGGTCTGTACAGAACAGGATATGGGCCTCAGCTTCTACCCTGGTTCTGCATCTGTGTTCTCATCCCTTGGTGGGAGTACAGTATGGATCTGAATTCCAACCTTCTGGCTGGAGCCTGAATACCTCGTTGGGCCCCCTCTCTCAAGGCAGAATTCTCTGCTCACCTCTCCTTCCCCTGCTGGCTGGGGGTCTGCTTCAAACCTGAGTCTCCTGGGACTCTCAAGATGACCACACCTGTATCTTCCCGAGTGTGGACTCTGCATATAGATTTCAGATCCTGCAGCCCACCTACAAGAGAACACCCTCTGGTGACAGGCAATGGCCTAGACCAAGCCTGAGGTCAACACCTAAGGAAGGCTCTTGGGCGCCTGGGTTAGTGCCTTTCCCACCAGCTGCCCTGTTAAGATGCCATCATGATCTCCAGGCCCAAGGGTGCACAGACCCCACCCTACGGCAGAGCCATCGGGCTACACTGACTCAGCTGCCCAAATGAAGGTCACATCTTTGACTTCAAAGCCATTGCCATGTTTGGCCTCAGTTTGTATCAACTATTAAAAAAAATAATTTTGGGGCAATCAAGGATATTTGAATATGGACTGGGTATTACAGCATAATAATTAATTATTGTCAGGTATGATAGTGGCATTGGGATTATATAAAAACAAACTCCTTATCTGTTAGAGATGCATACAAAAAATTTATGAGTGAAATGTTATGATAGCTACAATTTATTTTTAAATGTTAGGGGAAGAGATGGAACAAAAATGGCAGAATGTAGATAATTAATGAAGCTGGTGACAGGTACATAGGTCGTTATTGAACTAATCTCTTCACTTGCATTCATTTGAAAGTCCACCCCCGCCCGCCACCCTGCCTAAAAAAGAGGCCTTTCTGAAAATACAGATACTGCCCTGGGATGAATTGAATCTACCCGTGGTGCACTCCAGAGGCACTGTGACCCTCATCCAAGCCACCAAGCTAGACTATGCTAAGAGCCTCCTCTTGGGGCTCCCTCTTCCCTCTGATCCCTTCTCCAAACAGCAGCCTGAGTGATCTTTTAAATTCCTCCATCAGATTGTATCACCCTTTGCCCAAAACCCTCCAATAATGATACTAAGAGCTGACCTTTGTATAGTGCTCACAAAGGCCAGGAATCATTCTGAGCACTTCATACGTATTAACCGAACAAGAATCACCCCATTTTCCAGATGAGGAAACTGAGGCATAGAGTAACATGCCCAAGGTCACATGGCTAGGAAGAGGAGGAGCCAGGGTTTGCCTCAGCTGGGCTGGCTCTGACCATCCCCCTATTCTGCCTCCAAACCAGTAAGGCCCACACGACCCGGTTCCCACCTACCCCTGGGACCTCCCCTTACCCTCTCCTCTGTTCACCAGCTCAGTCTCCGCCTAAACTGGTTGTTCCTGCCTTTGCTCTTGCTGTGCCCCCTGATGGGAATTCTCTTCCCACTGATGCTAGCTGCTCCTTCTTCACATCCAGGTTGGGGAAGGCCTTTGATCACCTGTCCGGAGCAGCCCTGCCTCTTTCTCCTCCTGCCTCTCTCCCGTTGCCTGATTTTATCGTCTTCAGAACACTTAGCATTACCTGAAATGACACTATTCACTTGTGCCCTTTTTTTTTTTGTCCCTTCCTCATGAGAAGGGACAGGGCTGTATGAACAGGACCTTGTCTATTCGTTCAACACGGCTCCCTGAGCACCAAGACCCTTATGGGCCGATATGTCGTCACTAGCCACATGTGGACAATTACCTTAATATTAAAATGAAATAAATTGTAAAATGCAGTCTCTCAGTTACAGGAGCCACAATTCAAGTTCCCAGTGGCCGCCTGGGGCTAGTGGCTTCTGCCCTAGACAGGGCAGATAGAGCATGTTAATATCATCAGAAGTTCTATTGGGCAGTCCTGGCCTGGATCACCATGGCAAGTCACAGAAATACACCACTGGAGTTTGGGATTGACGTGTACACACTGTTTTTTAAAATGTTTTTGAAAATGGATTTTTAAAATGGATAACCAACAGGGACCTGCTGTAGAGCACAGGGAACTCTGCTCAATATTACATAACAACCTAAATGGGAAAAGAATTTGAAAAAGAATAGTTATATGTATATGTATAACTGAATCACTTTGCTCTATACCTGAAACCATCACAACATTGTTAATCAACTATACTCCAATATAAAATAAAAAGTTAAAAAAAAGAAAAGAAAAGAAATACACCATTGGGGAAATCTAACATTAATTAATTAATTAATTCAAAAACTAGTGAGCACCATTTCCATGCATAAAATATATCACTGGGTCCTGCCTCACTTGCTGTTGTGACCAGGCTGGAGGTGGCATCTGCATGGTGATGCTGCAGGTGAAAATGGTGATGGAATGGTGCCACGTAGATGATGAATGTGCTTATTATAAACGAAAACAGATGGACCGTGGCGAGCAGCTGAAAGCCCACTTTTTGGATGGGTTATTACATCCTAGAGGAGGGAGACCATTGATTCCTTTCTCCTAGCAGATGTCGCTCTGCAGGGGAAGCCATGTCGAGAAAAACCGCAGGGAAACCCACAGCCCCATGTTCCCTTCCCACCTCGGTCCCTGACTCCTCACTAGCTGGGCCAGTCATTCAATCTGGGGAAACATCACAAAATGTGACAAACATATTATCGCGTCCTCCTCCTGAGCCCGAGACAGGCATCGCGGATCCATCACACACCCTTTCCTGGATGAACCAGAAGGAAAGTTCTAAATCCTTCCCAAGACAGCCCTCCAGGCAGCCATTTCCAAGCAGAGTTGACAAAACAGACGCAGCTATCTGTCCCGCAGGAGCTTTTTATCCTGAGCCCCAGGTTCTTTATCTACAACGTGGGGCCCGACCACATCCACCTTGTAGGGTGGTTGGGAGGTTAATTGAGATGATTCATTTGTTCAGCTCTTTGTTCAGGCATCAAATGTTTATGGAGCGCTCAGTGGGGGCTTCACGCCTGCCTGATGCATGCAGCATTGGGTAAACAGCAGCTGTGATGAGCACTCACATCTGCGGGCCACCCTGTGTGCCTGCGTGGACAGATGCTAGCCTCCGTGTCCTTACCCTGCCCGGAAGTCCTCTCCTCCGGGCCGGTTTACGCTTACCACATCACCTAACGAGGGGGAAGGAACCCATCCAAGTTAGCCCGAGGATTAAACGGGCAGCAGATTTTCCAATAAGAGACTCCTTTTCTTCTAGCACCTTCTTTTCTTATGCTCTAAATAAGCCTTGGTTGGATCAGCGCCTCAGACTGTACTTTGCTTCCTTGAATTCCCAGACACAAAACACTGTCTTAACAAGCCGTGTCTGCTGGGCTGAGCTGTATTTCCTATAAACTCTCATTTTATCTCCTCTAAAACACACGGTAACAGCATTCTCTGGAGATTATTAAATGAAACCAACCTGCAGCTGCATTTGTTTGCGCTTTCTGTCCCCGGAAAATTCTGTCAACAGATAGGTGTGCGTTACATAAGTGGTGGCCCTGCCGGGGACTGCGGTCCTCCACACACTCCTCTGTGTAGAAACACCTCAAGTCTCTAATCCCCGCAGCCGGCTGCTCCCCGAAGCGCCCACAACAGCAACGACGCCCTGGTGTCCTGCTCCTTTTCTGTTCTCAGCACACAGGGAAGGCCGAGTGCAGGTTAAAGAAGAAAGGCAGGCCTCAGCCAAAAGGGACGAAGCTTATCTTCTTTGTAATATAGCACATAAAATCTGCTTTTCTTGGCCTGAGCGATATAGTTGATGAGCTACAGGGCACGGGCTTGGGCAGCCAGCGCCGTTTCATTAACCAGTCCAGAATATACTGGTGACCGCCTGCCAGGAAGTGCCGGGTGAACTGGAGAAGGAGAGGACCCAGCCCTAGATGCTGGGAACGCGCCGCAGCTACATGGGGCCGGGGCTGCATCCGGGGCCTAGAGGACAGCCCCTGCGCACACCCCGGGCAGGGGAGGCTGACACGCCCACAGGAACTTTCTCATTTGTTCCAATAGTTTGGACTTTTTCTCAAATTTAAACTTTAGGCATTTGTTTGGAAAAAAAAAATCAAAACAGAGAAATCAGAGAAAGCTTTTTGTTACTTCTCTGGGGCAGCATAGTGTGTGAACAGAGCCGGCTGGGACCGCGTCTGCCATGTTAGCCTCCAGATCCCCAGAGCCTAGCAGATGGTTATTCGGGAGCTGGAGGGACGGCTGGGTGAGTGGGTGAGCGAAGAACCAGCCAGAAGAGGTACAGGAGGGAAGGACGGCAAGGTGGGAGGGGGCACGGAGTCTCCTGATTGAGCCCCAGCTGGCCTCTAACCTGCGCTATGACCTCGGGCAAGCATCCTAACCCTCCTACTCTCAGTCTCTCATCTGGACCTCAAGAAGGATGAGAATTGCTTACGGGCTCTTGGGGGATGAGCTCATTCATTCACTCGACAACCGTGTATTTCTACTTGGAACAGAGCAGCGGTGGAGGTGACGCAGGCCCTGCTCCCAAGAGGCCCAGAGTGGGATGGGGGGACAAGTGCCCATCCTGGTACAGGGGCGATAGAACCAGTTCATGAGGTCCAGAAGTGCACAAGGGTCAGGGGCTCAGGCGAGCATCCTGGAGAAAGGGACGTCTGGGTTTCCCAGGAATACAAGGCAGAGGCGAGCATTTCGAGTTGAGCGAGATGGGAGGGGCCAGGGACTAAAGGTGCGCCTACCAGGGAGGGCGGTGGAGAGCCACGAGCAGCTGGCACTCTGGAGGGTGGCCTGGTCAAGGGGCGGGTGCCAAGAGAGAGGCGGGCTTGACGCACAGGGATTAGGGGCCCTCTGTCCTGCATTCTCTGGATCAAGGGGAGCCTTTGAGGGCTTGAAACAGTAGAGTCGTGATCAGACCTCGCAGTGGCTACTGGAGACAGACCGGAGGCTTGGGCCCGGGGTCAGGGAGAGCGATTAGGAGGCTGTACTCTTCCACACCTCCACGCCTTCGCCCGCGAAGCTCCCTCCACCTGGAGAGGCTTTCCCTTTTCTGTCTGGCTCAGGGCTTCTCTTTCCACCAGAGCTCAGGTACGCGCTCTTTAAAGCACCTTCCCTGACCTCTCCCAGCCTGAGGCGGGCTCCCTCCTCCAGGCTCCAGCAACCGCAGACTGGGAACGGCTAGCTCCAGCCCAAAGATGAGTTTGGTTTGAACTGTATGGTGGCTTCAAAAGAAGTGAAATTAGCTTCTGACGTTTGCAAACAGAATAGCTCATCTCAAAATCCAGATTCCCAGCTCTCTGGGAACGTTCAGAAGGTCTAGCAGCGCTGGCTGGCATTGCTTCACGTCAGTCATTAGTTAAAGCTGAAAAGTGCCCTGCCCTTTACCTGGGCCATGCGCTTGCCAGTCTGCCACGCTCCCCACCAGGCCCTAGCGTCTCTCTAACAACATTGAGGCCGAGGATTGGTTGCCATTTATCATCTCGCTTGTACTACTGCTTCCCTTATAGCAGATTAGAAAGGAAAGTAGAACAAGTTTTGCTCCCTTTTCTATCATAAGAGGGGAAACCGAGAGAGGCTGCGGGAGTCCTGTCCCTCCTTGCTCACTGTGTTCCCTGCTGAGTCCCTGGGGCTTCTGTTTGAAACCCGTGGCTCTCTGGGTTCAGCTTTATCAAGGCCTTCATCACACTGCCTCACACGTCCACATGTACTTGTCTGCCAGCTTTTAGATAAGGAGTACCTCCAAGGCATGGACTGTGTCTTTACATCTGTGCGCTCAGAATCGATCATGAAGCCTGATGGTACCTAGGATGTGCTCACTAATCAAGGTTGAATGGAGGAATAAATGCACATGAACATGTGAAAAACAGCCCGGAGAAGAAAGCAAGGATGAGGACCTGGGTAGTGTATGAGGGTGGGAAGGAGGGGAGGGGTTCTGAAACCAGAGGGGCTGAAGAGCACAGAGGTTAAGGGCCTGGCTGTTTAGAGTGGGGTGCACACACCAGGATCACTGGTACATGTGAGAGCTGGTTAGACGTGCAGAATCTCGGGCCCTGCCCCAGACCCGCTGGATTAGAACCCGCTTTTTACCAAGATCCCAGGCAAGTTGTTGCGGATACGGTTGGAGAAGCGCTGGCTAAGCCGATGGGCCTGGAGTCTGAGTGCAGGGATTCAAATTCTCACTCTGACGCTCACTGGCTGTGTGCCTTGGGCCACGTTACGTAACCTCTCTGTGTGTCTGTTTCCTTATCTGTTAAAACTGTGCCTCGGTTCATATTTCTTCAGTTCCCCCGAAAGGTGACCTGATTCTACTTCCCAGAACTTCAGCGGAGGCTCTGCTCCTGGGGGCTCTGACAAGGCGAAGTGAAATCCCCCAGCAGGCGCTTGCTACACCCAGGAGGAAGGGCAACGGGGCCTCGTGGCGCCCAGTTTGCAACTTCGGGAATCAGGCTACGGGAAAGCACCAAGTGCTTCCATCAGGCAAATGCCCAGCCAGGAACCGGAGCCTGTTACTTACGCCGTCAGCCGTGCAGTAATTCCAAACCTTGATCTTGGTTAGACCAAAGTCACGCAGCTGTCTCGTGTTGCGGATAACAAAAAAGAGCTGGAGCGGCGGGTGGAAGGGGCACGTCCACAAGGAAGGGTCTTTCTTGCCCTGAAACGCCAGCAAGAGAAGGAAGTTGTTATTGTTAGCACAGTTCTGCCTTACCCCAAAGTAAGCGGGCAGTGACTATGGAAACCAGGGGAGGATGAGGGTGGGAAGCCACCCACCTTCTCTACTTCATCCTGGGTGGGGTCTTAGATCTCACCCCATCTGGACCGCATTTTGGAGCAGGCTACTGACCCTCGTCCCCGGCACAAAGCTGTCACGTGGGCCTCTCTGCCCCTGCCACCCAGACCAAATTTAAAATGCAGCGGGCTTTATTTTAATCAACCTAATCGGCTTTGCTGGGGAGAGAGACTGGAGGAGAAGGACGGGAAAAGAGCCACGACTTGAGCTATTTGATTAACCTGGCAAACAGAGCCTTTGATTTTCTTTTGTAAAACCCTGTAGAATTTAAAAAATTTTAAAAATAGAAAAGAAAGACACTGGCTCAGGCGTTTGTTGGGACGGGGCCATGGCACTGAGCCTCAGGATTTATTCTGTTCCCTTTCAGGGTTTCCAAGCCTTGGGACCCCTGTGTGCAGTTTCCGCCTGCCAGCGAGGCTGCCAAGGCCATTCTCAAGGCCAAAGAGGCAGAGGAGAAGGGGAGCCTTGCTGTCATTTTCATTTGCACCAACAAAATTTCGTATCATGAGTGCTTGGGATGCAGATGGGAAAAAGTGAAATCGGGGGACTTTTCTCAGCCCTGGTCACCTCTTCTCTTGTCTCTTTGGGTACCTCTTCTGCTCTCTGTCTGGACAAAACGCACAGTTGTTCCCAAATATGTCCATGCTGGCTCGGCCTCTGTGCCTTTGCACAGCCTGGGCCTCTGAGTGCAGTACTCTCCTGCCCTTCTCCCCCTGGGAACTTCAGCTCAGATGCGCTGTCTCCCCCACTGTCACCCCTTCCCTTGACACAATCACTCCCTTCTCCAGGTGCCCACGGCTCCTTGCAACACCTGAGGTTACAATTACCCAGTGTCCCACAAGTACCTGTCTTCATGTCTATGTCACCCCCCCCACCAACACACGCACGCGTGCGCACACACACATACACGCACACTCAGCTGCGAGCTCTTCTAATTCATTCCAGAACCCTTAGCGTTCAGCACAGTTCCTTGGCACCTGGTCAATGACAAAAAAATCTTTAAATTGAATTTTTTGAACAATCGTTGAATGAAGAAATGAACAGATAAGTGAAATGTACCTCCTAATATCTGTCCTCTCCCTGAAACTTTAGAGACTAAACTGTTCTGGCCGGCAGAGCTATTTTGTCTAGCTCATGAAAGTGTTTTGTTTTTTTTTAAAGGCAAATTCGTTGCCAAGACTTTAAGGTGGAAGATATCCCCTCCCCCTCAGAGCTAGATGTCTGGCTTGTCTACAGACTTAGGAGACGCGGCAACACGGGGTCCCTGACAGCCGTTGGCTGGAGCTGAGTGCACTGCTCTGGCGGCCAGGGCAGGTGCCCTCCGGTGCCCCAGTCCTCACCATTCCCTACTGTTCTACACCCACCTCGCCTCCCTGGTTATGCTTCTGCCCGGCCCCTGCAGGCATTAGTTTAGGGTCCCTGCTTAGGGGCTGAACAGTCAAAGTCCCATCTGCCAATAAGCAGCCTGTATCTCTGACGCTGGCTGAAGTTGCTCCTTTTATCTAAAAGGAGCATCGCCCCATATTTGCGAGTGTCTCCATGGGCTCCCATCCCCAGGACCGTGCCTGCCTCTGGGGTCTGCTGGCCCCCAGGAGACGTGAGGCTCAGGCTCCAGCTGCGCGGAGGACAGAGGTGGCTTGTCCCAGTGACAATGGTGCCTTTCAGAAGGGAGGAGGCTGCTTTGTTAAGGGGGAGAGATGAGTTCAAGGGGTTCTGACTTATTCTGGCAAGTTTCTGAAGCTCTGCGAGAACTTTTAGTGCTCTGGGCAGCTGCAAGGGGTCAAAGATAGCACATCTGAAATCCAGCAGGGGAGTCTCATTCCTTCTCTTCACTGGAGCCTAAAATGGGTCGCTGAGGCTGCTTGACAAAGGCAGAGACTGAAGGCTGACCCTTAGACACAAGCGAGGGGACTGTAATTGATTTCCCATCACATTTCCGTCTGCGGGAGGGATAACGGGAGGGCTAAGTGGGAGTCGTGGTGTTCAAAGTCGGAGAACATTAACCTGTGGGTAAATCTGGGCCTCATTAGCAACTGGGCCTTCTGATGTTTCCTTTCCACAGACAGAGTCCCCGAGAGGAAGGCTGCTAGGAAGCTGCTGAGGGCTGACCCAAGGCACGCTGGGCAAACCTCCAGGTGCCAGGCCAGCAGGAGAGCATCTGCTGCACCTGCCCATCGCAGGTGGTAATCAAGATGGCAGACCAAGAATCAGGGCACCTGGGCACCGCCGTTATCTCACTGGGTTCTCTCCAAGCCCTGGAAGGTGAGTACTGCAGTAACACCCGTGTCACCGAAGGAAGACCAGAGTCCAGAAAAGGTGTGGTTTGCCCAAGTGATGGAGTGAGGATTTAAACCTAGGTTTTTAATTCATTCATTCATTCATTCATTCTGTGTTGGTTTGGATTGCCCCAGGAGAAGACCCTGAGGCAAGGCAAGTGTAAGGAGTTGATTTAGACAGTGAAGGAAACACCAGCTGGAGGGTGGGGAAATGAGAGGGCGAGAGGCATTCCATAAAGAGTGTGTTACCAGGCTAGGCACACCTGTGAGCTCCACGCCACCAGGGAACCTGGGAGCCAGTGTGGAACACACCTCAGGGTGACTTCACTTCCGGGACAAGGGAGCTGGGGTATCCACACCCCAGTTCCCATCAGTGTAGGTTCAGGGCTGCTCCTGGGGGCTCAGTTCCCCACCAGTTTGGGCCTGCTACAGGGGAGGCAAAGCGGGCCCTGGAGGCCAGAAAACAGATCCTCCATCGGAGAAATGTGTGTGCTGGCAGTGGGAAGAGCAGCCAGCAGGGACCAAGGTGGGAAGGGCCTGCGGGAGGCGCCAATGGCATCTGCTACCCACCTGCTCAACAAATACCGAGTGCGGGGGGCGCCTGGCCCAGCAGATCCCAGCTCTGTGCCAGGAGGGGAGGCAAACAAGTAACACAGCCAAGAAAAAAAAAATCAAGTGGGGCTAGGGGTGGGGGAATAAATTCAATGAAGAAAATATGAGAGAATTATTAATGGCCAATGGAAGGACTAGTTTAGAATAGATGGTCAGAGAAGAAGGCCTCTCTCGGGAGGTAACTTTCTAACTCCTAACATAGGTGCTTTCTCCAGCTTTAAGCTAACACAGATCCACACACCCCCAGGGAGACGCTGGACTGCCCTCAGAAGTAGCCGCGATTTAATAAGTTATCGCCTTAAAAAGGAACAAACTCCTGATACAAAAATTTGGTTAGATGTCAAGGGCATTATACTGAGTGGGAAAAAGTCAGTCTCAGAAAGGTTACATATAGTATGATTCCATGTATATAGCATTCTTGAAAGGACAAAAAGTATAGAGAATAGGTTGGTGGCTGTCTGGGTTAGGGACAGGTGTGGGGAGGGGTGGCTATAAAGGGTCGCATGAGGGAATTCCTTTGAGGTGATGGAGCTGTTCTGCATCTTGATGTGGTGGTGGTTCCACAAATCTACACGTAACAAAACTGAAAAGAACTGGACTTCCCTGGTGGCGCAGTGGTTGAGAGTCCGCCTGCCGATGCAGGGGACACGGGTTCGTGCCCCGGTCCGGGAGGATCCCACATGCCGCGGAGCGGCTGGGCCCGTGAGCCATGGCCACTGAGCCTGCGCGTCCAGAACCTGTGCTCCGCAACGGGAGAGGCCACAACAGTGACAGCCCCGCGTACCGCAAAAAAAAGCCCAAAACAAAACAAAAACTGAAAAGAACTTACATACACACACACACACACACACACACACACGTGTATGAAGGTCTGCACATTATACCAATGTCACTTTCCTAGTTTTGATAATGTACTATGGTCACGTAGGATGTTACCATTGGGGGAAGCTGGGCAAAGGCACATGGGACCTCTCTATACTTTTTTAAAAACTGAGATATAATTCACATACATAAAATCACCACTTTAAAGTGTACGAGTCAGTGGTGTTTTTAGTATAGTCACAAGGTGATGCAACCATCACCACTATCTTTTCCTAGCATATTTTTATCACCCCCAAAAGAAGCCCTTTAGCAGTCACTCCCCGTTCCCCCAGTCCCTGGCAACCTCTAGTCTACTTTCTGTCTCTATGGATTCACTCATTCTGGACATTTCATATAAATGCTGTCATACAATATATGATCCCTATGTCTGACATCCGTCATTCACCATAATGCTTTCAAGTTTATCTATGTTGTAGCATGTATCAGTACTTAACTCCTTTTTTTTTTTTTTTTTTTTTTTTTGCGGTACGCGGGCCTCTCACTGCTGTGGCCTCTCCCGTTGCGGAGCACAGACTCCGGACGCACAGGCTCAGCGGCCATGGCTCACGGGCCCAGCCACTCGGCGGCATGTGGGATCCTCCCGGACCGGGGCACGAACCCGTGTCCCCTGCATTGGCAGGAGGACTCTCAACCACTGCACCACCAGGGAAGCCCTACATTTAACTTTTTAAGGAACTGCCAGACTATTTTGCACAATGGCCATATCATTTTATTTTTACATTCCCACGAGCAAGGTATAATGATTCCAATTTTTCCATATGCTGTTCACCAATACTTGTTATTTCTGTTTTCTTTTTTTAAAGAAACTATAACATCCTAATGGGTATGAAGTATATGTCCTTATGGTTTTGATTAGCATTTCCCTAATGGCTAATGATGCTGAGCATCTTTTCATGTGCTTGTTGGCCATTTGTAGATCATCTCTGGAGAAATGTCTATTCAGAGTATCTTGGCCATATTTTCACTGGGTTGTTTGTCTTTTTGTTGTTGAGTCTGAGTCCTTTTCTTCATATATTCTGCATATAAGACCCTTATCACATACACGATTTGCAAATATTTTCTCCTTTTTTGTAGGTTATCTTTTTACTTTCTTGATAATGTCCTTTGAAGCAAAAATGTTTAAAATTTTTCGTTTGTTTAAAAATTTTGATGAGGTCTGATTTACCTATTTTTTTCTTTTGTTGTTTATGCTTTGGAGGTCATATCTAAAACTCCATTGAAAAATTCCAGGCTATGAAGATTTACACCTATGTTTTCTGCTAAGTGTTTTATAGCCTTAACACTGTAAAAGTCTCAAGGTATTTGACCCCTTGAGTTAGTTTTGGTAAATGGTGTGTAGAAGTCCAATTTCATTCTTTTGCATGTGGAAATCCAGTTGTTCCAATACCATCTGTTGAAAAGAAACTGTTCTTTCCTCATCAAATGGTATTGGCATCCTTGTTAAAAATCAATTGACTATAGATGCATGAATCTATTTCTGGACTCTCAATTCCATTCCCTTGATCTATATGTCTATCCTCAGGCCAGAACCACACAGTCGTAATTACTGTGGCTTGGTGGTAAGTTTTGAAACTGGACTCACTCAAAGTGGGAGTCCTCCAACTTTGTCCTTTTCCAACATTGTTTTGGCTCTTCTGGGTTCTTTGAGCTTCCATTATACACTTTAGAACCAGCTTGTCAATTTCCACAAAAAAGGCAGTAGGATTACATTGAATCTGTAGATAATTTGGGAGCACTGCCATATCAGTGGTATTAAGTCTTCCAATCCATGAACACATATATCTTTTCAGCTTTCATCATTTAGGTCTTCTTTAATTTCTGTCAACAATATTTTGTACTTTTCAGTGTGCAAGTCTTTCACTTATTTGGTGAAGTCTATTCTTAAGTATTTTATTCTTAAATAGCATCAAACTATTATAAATGGAAATTTTCTTAATTTCCTTTTCGGATGGTTCATTGCTAGTGTATAGGAATACTACTGATTTCTGTATATTGATCTTTTATTCTCTAAGCTTGCTGAACTCCATGTTAGCTTTACCAGTAACTTCTGTGAATTCTTTAAGATTTTCTGTATATAAGATCGTTTCACCTGCAAATATAGTTTATTTCTTCCTTTCCAACCTCTTATTTCATTTTCTAGCTTAACTTCCTTGGGTAGAATCTCCAGTACAATGCTGAATAGGAGTGATGAAAGCAGGCATCCTTATCCCATTCCTGGTCTTAGAGGGAAAGCTTTCAGTCTTCCACCATTCAGTATGATGTTAGCTGTGGGTTTTCATAAATGCCCTTTATCAGACTGAGGATGTTTCCTTCTATTTTGGTTTGTTGATGTATTATCATGAAAGAATGTTGAATTTTATCAAATGCCTTTTCTGTGTCTATTAAGACATCATGTGGTTATTTCCTCCTTTATTCGATTAATATGTTGTATTCTGTTGATTAATTTCCACATGTTGAACAACTTTGCATTCCTGGAATAAACTCCACTAGATCTTGATATATAAATCTTTTTATAAACTGCTAGATTTGATTTGTTAATGTTTTGTTGAGGATTTTTACATCTGTATTCATAAGGGATACTGGTCTGTAGTTTTCTTGTGATGGCTTTTTCTGGTTTTGGTATCAGGGTAATACTGGCCTCAGAGAATGAGCTGGGAAGTGTTCTCTCTTCTTCTGTATTTCAGAACAGTTTGTGAAGGCTTGGTGCTAATTCTTTAAATATTTGGTAAGATTCACCAGTGAAGCCATCTGGTCCCAGGCTTTTCTTTGTGGGAAGTTTTTTATTGATTACTAATTCAATCTCTTTTCTTGCTATACGTCTATTCAGATTTTCTATTTCTTCTTGATTCAGTTTTGGTAATTTGTGTCTTTCTAGGAATTTGTCCATTTCATCTAGGATATCTAATTTGTTGGCATAAAATTGTTCACAATATTCCCTTGTAATCCTTTTTATTTCTATTAGTTTGGTGGTGATGTGGCCCCTTTTACATTCCTGATTTTAGTAATTTGAATATTTCCCCCTTTTTTTTTCTTGCTCAGTCTAGCTAAAGGTTGTTCATTTTGTTGATTCTTCCAAAAAACAACTTTTGGCTTTGTTGATTTTTCTCTATTGTTCTTCTCTTTTCTGCACTTTTTTTTTTTCTTTTCCCGGTACACAGGCCTCTCACTGTTGTGGCCTCTCCCGTTGAGGAGCACAGTCTCCGGATGCGCAGGCTCAGTGGCCAGGGCTCACGGGCCCAGCCACTCCGCGGCATGTGGGGTCCTCCCGGACCGGGGCACGAACCCGTGTCCCCTGCATCGGCAGGCGGACTCTCTACCACTGCGCCACCAGGGAAGCCCTGCACTGTTTTTTTAAAAACAATTTCCTGTGAGTCTATAATCATTTATTTTTAAAAGTTCAAAAATGTATTGCTCTACGTGCTAGGGATACAGTGTGAATAGGACGGACAAGAACGTACAGGTTGGTGGGAGGAGACAGATCAGAAACAAGTGAACAAAATCACTTTTGATGGTGGGAAGTGGTCTGAAAAAAATGAACAAAGCTGATGTGATAGAGACTGGCATAGGGAGGGAACAGGACTCCTCCAGCTTGTAGAGTCCGGGAAGGTCTTGCTGAGAAAGTGACACCTGGGCTGAAATCTGAGTGACGAGAAAGGAAGGAGCCACATGAACATCTGGAGGAGGGATGCTCTGGGCAGAGGGGGCGGCAAGTGCCGAACCCACAGGTGAGAACGAGCTTGGCAGGTCAAGGGAGCAGAAGGGAGCCCTGGTATGTGAGGCCGGCAGAGAGGGAGCTGGAGGTCGGTTCACAGACAGCCTCCGGGGCCACAGAGAGGCATCCAATTTTCCCCAGAAAGTCACGGCAGGGGTTTTAAGCAGGGGAGGGCTGCAAGCTGACATTCGTTAAAGATCCCTTTGGATACAGAGTGGAAAATGGAGTGGATGGGGGCAAGAATGGAAGAAAGGAGTGAGAGAGGAGACCACTTAATAGTTCCAGTGAGAGGGGGCAGCTGATCAGACTTGGGAAGAACCAGTGGAAATGGAGAGCAGCGGCCCGATCCAGGCTCCGTGTTGGAGGCGGAATCAATAGGACTTCCTGATGTGTTGGAAGGGGAGGGGGCGTGGGGCAACCGAGGGAGGCTCTTAAGTGGTGGGCTTTGCAGCTGAGCGGATGGGGATGCCATTTACTGAGCTGGAGGAGGAAGAGATGAGGGCGTGGGCCAGGGAATCGACACTCAGGTTTCAGGTCTCTGAAGTCTGAGGTGTTGAGCGGAAGCTGACGTTCAAGTCAGGAACTCGGAAGCAGGCAGGGCTGGGCATATAAATTTGGAGCCAACTTGAAGCCATGGGCCTGGGGGTGGCGAGGAGAGAGATGGGGTGGGCAGGGCAGGAAGGAGGGTTTGCACTGAACACGGGGCACTCATACAGCCCCCCGCAGGTGCCACATTCACCTCCACTGAAGCAACTTCTCTTTCAAACCCAGACTCTGCTTTCAGGTATCTTCTCCTCAGCTTTCAGCCGAGCCCCACCACTCCACAGCAGTGTGGCCTGGACGAGTCACTCATCCTCCCTGAGACTCGGTTTTCTCGTTTATCAGATGCGGAAAGTCATCCCGAGGTTCATGTGAGGAATCAGTGAGGGATGCCCGAGACCCCAGCGAAACTGAATGGCTCTGAGAGGCAGTGTGTTCTGGTGGCCCCAGGCGTGGTTCACAGGGCGACTATCAGAAAGACCCCAGGCCAGGGCAGCAGGGGGAATCCAGCCCACCCACAGCTGGGCCCAGAGATCTAGCAGCCCAGGGTGAGACAGCTGCCTCAGGGCCCAAAATTTAAGAAAAAAACAAAAAACGAAACCCACCCAAACCCTGGGCCCAAGTCCTCACTGCTCTCCATGGCAATGCTCATCAGCCTCTGCTAAACAGAGAAAAGGGGAGAGCAATCATCAGAATCTGTCCCCATTAAATCCAGTGATGCTTTTTATCGCCCCTGGTATGCTCTGTTCTGTACAGTAGGCTTCCAAAGTGCCACTGCTTTGCGCACAAGGGGGACGG
The DNA here is from genome assembly GCF_963455315.2 of Globicephala melas. Classification (NCBI taxonomy): domain Eukaryota; kingdom Metazoa; phylum Chordata; class Mammalia; order Artiodactyla; family Delphinidae; genus Globicephala; species Globicephala melas. The sequence goes on from NC_083328.1 coordinate 17,151,724, forward strand.
GAGAGGTTTAGCGAGGGCTGGTCCAAGCCTCAGCAGCACGCACGGGAGCCTACAGACTTGAAGCAGGAGCAGAGAGGGGGATGCAAGGCCAGAGCGTCCAAGTGGCCACGACCTGTTTCCCTCAAGGTCCCAGAGCTGCTAATCTTTAAGTGGGCTCAGAAACCACTCAGTCCAACCCTACGGACAGGCGGTGTTTCCTGGCTATCTCACATCTACCTGCCTTTCTTTCTGTAACAACCACAAATTTCTTCAGGGAAAATTCCCTCCCTGCCCCACTTGGGGCATCTTAGTGGAACTGGCAGCAAGGTGCCTGGCCCTCCTAGCCAGGTTGGTCCATCAGCCTGCCTTTCCTGGACTGGATATCTCCAGCAGAATGACAAGACGGCAAACCAACTAACCAACCAAGCAACCAACAAACACTGCACCCCCCCCCAAAAAAAGAAGACCAAGCTGTCGGTACTCATGCATCCCGGGAAGCTACCCAGAACCCCAAGTTGCCACGGGCCTGTCCTCTTTCGGCCTGGGTGACAGTGAACACACCAGCTACTCAAAAGCCTTGCAAAAAATTTCTTTTCAAAAATCTGCTAAAGAGAGGCAGACTCCGTTTCTTTTGCTGGAAAAATAAGCATCATACGAATTATCCAGGCCCTCCACTCCCATTCTACAGGGGGCAGAAAAAAGTGACTCTCAGAGAAGGCAGGTAAGACGCCCAAGGCTAGAGAGTCAAGACCAGAACCTGGGTCTCTAGAGCTGGGGGTTTCAAAGCCCTCCTTTCTTGCTTCTTTTCCTTTAAATGGCAATAATATTTACTTCATAGTGGCATTACTGCTACTACGACTAGTAACGACGGAAACAGTAATAGATGATGTTTTGAAGCCCTTTCGAAGAGTGAGGATCATATTTACACGTGATCCTTCAAACAGCGTATGAACGTAAGTATTATTATTCTCCCCGTTTTACAGACGAGGAAATCAAAGTAGATGTTAGGTGAGTTGCCCACGATCATGAAGCTGTAAGTGATTAAGCTTTGAACCCAGGCCTTTCTGCTTCTCCAGCCTGTACACTGTTTCGTTTATATAAGATTATACACACAACACACTTAGCATGGTGCCGGCACAAAGCAAGAACTGAACATGTGGCAATTGTCTTCATTTTCAATACCTTTAAAAAATTAATAATTTGTTCTTTGGAATAGCAAATACATGTACGTCGCAGGAAATTTAAAAGATGCAAAAAAGCATCCAAGTGAAAGTCTTCCTATCGCCCCTGTCCCTTGCTCAGCCAGTTCTGTGGCCCAGAGGCAACCTCTATTCCCCATATCTCGGGCCCCACCCAGAGGTCACGGTGACTGACGCTGAAGCACTAGCACCGTAAAGATGTCAGTGCTGGGCGGTCTGTCTAGTCTCCTGTGTCCAGCTTGCAAGCGGCAGGAAGAGAAAATGTCAGTGCTTTTCCTTTTTTAACTTTCAGATATTTAAAAGAAAGTGATGTTCCACGTTTGCTGGGTGCGTACTCCATGCCCCAGGGAAGCAGGACCCTGAGAGGGTGCGTGGGCCCTGGGCCAGGCTGCAGGGGGTGCATTTGCACCGCCCCCCTCCCCGCTCCCCGACCTTCTGGCTGTGTGACCTTGGCCAAGTCAATGCCCTTGTCCAAGCCTTAGTTTCTTCATCTACAAAACATGGGTGTTGCCCTCAATGACATCCCAAGGTCCCATGTTTGGTGGTTACTATGGGAAACTGCAATGTAGATAAAGGGGGTGAACCGGCTCCTCTTTGGCCCCTCACCCCCCATAAGAACCCTCTACAGAGCAGGGATCTGGGCAAGAGCTCAGGGCGGGGGGTGCCGCTGGAGGCCCCTCCCTGTACCTTGCCCTCCGGTTCCTCCCCACCCTGCCCAAATGAATGGCTGTGGACGACTACATCATCCTTCCCCTTGCTGCACCCACACCCTTATCGTGGGCAGAAAAAATGCATCAAAACATGCGGCCAAGACTCACACAAGGCCGCCTCCACTTACAGCTAAGTTCCTGCTGACCAGGTGGCCCGGCTCCCCGGGCGTGTCAGAGTTCCGGACAGCCACATCGTGAGGCGACACATAAAGCTTTATGTCGTTCCGGTCGAAGAATTCCACTTCTGTGAGACCCACCCACGACGCGCTGCCCCAGTTGGACTGGATATCCATGGTCACGTAGATGGCATCCTTGATCTCTTCTGCTTTCGGTCCCGATTTGTCCTTAGCGAGGAGAAAAGTAATGCCAAAGGATGGAAACACAACAGGTGGAATCCAGCTCTACCGCTAAATGACAAGGTATTTAATCGCTCAGTGCCGGGTTTCCCCCTCTGTACAATGAGGATAAGAAGAGCACCCATTACAGATGGTTATCATGGAGATTAAATGAGCTCATGTTTCTAAGGCGTTTCAAACATAGTTACTAGAGGAATTTCCTGGCGGTCCAGTGGTTAGGCCTTGGCAATTTCACTGCCGGGGCCCAGGTTCGATCCCTGGTCGGGGAACTAAGATCCTGCAAGCCATGCAGTATGGCCAAAAAAAAGTTACTATGAACCCTGGCACTTAGTATCTTCTGTAAGAGTCTGCAAATAACAAAGAATGCTTAAAAGGCATCAGATTCTGCCTGAACACGTACTTTTCTCACCCACTACCTAGGGTTCATGTCCTATAGGCATGTCACAACTTCTGCTGAATTGGGCTGGTGTTATGGGCAAAATTGTGTCCACCACACACAAATTCAGATACTGAAGCCCAAACCCTAGTAGCTCAGAAGGTGACTGTTTGGAGACAGGGCCTTTAAAGAGGTAATTAAGTTGAAATGAGGCCGTTAGGGTGGGCCTAATCCATTCCGACTGATGTCCTTACAAGAAGAGGACATTTGGACACCTAGAGAGACACCAGGGATGGGCAGGCACAACGCAAAGGCCGTGTGGGGACTCAGTGAGAAGCTGGAGAACATCCTGCCAACACCTGGATCTTGGATTCGCTTCCAGAACTGTGAGAAAAGAAGTCTCTGCTGTTTTATCCACCCAGTCTGTGGTACTTGGCTGTGGTAGCCTAGCAGATGGCCTATCTAACACAGTAGATAACACAGGACCCTGGACAAGTCAGTTGACATCCCCCTGCCTGGTTGGGGACCAGGAGATGACACCATAGATCTGACAGTCCTGTCCCAGAGATTAAGTGGGGTACGCACCCGGAGAAGACCCGGTCAGCAGTCCTGGCCTGCGTGCACTCTCTAAGTGGCCACTTCCGCCCATTTCTCTCCTCCCTGGATTTTAATGCCTGCCTCCTTCGCGGGTGGGTTGTCTGGTCTGAGAGGTCGTGAATGCCATCAATCAATGGCCACACTGTGGAATGGCTTCCCGAGGCCCCTTCGGGCTCCGACTGCAGTGCTGGTCGCCACAGATCAGCCGCTTAGAAAATGGTGCCTTCCCCGCACGCACATGCCCTCTCTTAATTAACACCGTAATGGTTCTGTGAGCAGGAAGCTGAGCAAATGAACAGCAACTGTTCCCTACTTATTTTTTTAATTAATAGCCAGTGAGACGTGCTAGTGCTCTCAGCGTGTGTTTGGATGAGCCTTGATTGTCAGGTGATGGGATGGGGACATGCAGGGAGGGAAGTCAGCTGTCAGCTCCCAGAAGGAACGCAGGGGCTGTGTTTATCAGCAGACCCCACGGCTTCCTCCTTCTCTGCCGCGGGGCCTTGTGGGCCCAGGCCAAGCCCTCTGCTACCCTGGGCCTGAGTCCCAGGCAGGCAGGATGGTGATAAAACTCAACTGGCCCGGCTCAAGCCTCGGGGATCGGGAGGTTAATGAACTTGTGCTTGGGAGGCGCGTTCTGCTGCCAGGTGCGCCCTGTGGGAGGCGTGAGGATGCGGCGCTGGTCACCGTGGTTGTTGGCCGTTGGGAGGAGGCCAGATGGGAGGCGAGCTGCCTCGAGGAGGGGCTGCTGGATCTCACGCACAGTGCAATCTAAGGTATGCAAATTCCTGCAGCGGGGTTTCTAAATGAAGAAGCTGAAGGGTCTATTCACTAAGGAAGTGTCACAACTTGTCAGCGTTGCAACCCGATGGCCACCCCTGCTCGATTTAGGATCGAGGGGTCTGAGGCAAATGCTGGCTGGCAAGCTTCCGGTCCCTGGCGTTCACTGCCCCGCTCTCAACAAGACCACCTGCTTTTCCTTTGGTGAAGATGCCCCTTCTCTTTTCTCAGCCATGAGATATGGGGGATGGACACTTTCATACCCCAAGAAGGAGATGAACTGGTCCAATTGATCAGTGTGTCCTGTCACCCGGGCCACCTGGAGGGAATGGCTCAGCGATGGGCACGTGACCCAGTTTCAGATCTGTGTGTGGAGAAACTGCTCTTTTCTCCTGACTGTGGAGTCTGAGGGTATAAGGGCAAGAGGTGGGAATCACTCTAGCTATTGAGGGATCACAGGGAAAGCGCAGAGCTGGGACTGGGCACTGAGGTGGGGGTGGGGCTCAGGATGCAGCTGACACGGTACAGACACAGCGTGAGCTTCTGGATCAAGCCCTGCTTGATCCTGACTACGGCATTCATTACAAAGAAATGTGTCATTTTTCTTCTCTTTTTTTTTTGTTTTTTTTTTGTGGTAAGTGGACCTCTCACTGCTGTGGCCCCACCCCACTGCGGAGCACAGGCTCCGGACGCACAGGCTCAGCGGCCATGGCTCACGGGCCCAGCCGCTCCGCGGCATGTGGGATCCCCCCGGACCGGGGCACGAACCCGCGCCCCCTGCATCAGCTGGCGGACTCCCAACCACGGCGCCACCAGGGAAGCCCTCCCTAGATTTTTTTAGACGGCATATTTCCTGATGCCTCCTTGCCTTGTGCCAGGCACGGAGCCATCTGCCCTTACAGACCTTTCCTCTTCCAGATGCACAGTGGCCCCGTGGGCTGTGGAGTATTTACCCAGTCTGACAGTCACACACCCCCAGGACCAGACAGCTTAAGAGGCTTATGTAAGGTCACACGACCTCTAAATGATGATGCCCGACTCCAAGCCAGAACTCCAGTCTGGGCTGGAGCAGGGCTCTTTCTGCTTTCATATGAGCTTCACGTGTGACTTTGGGAGGGCTTCCTGTTAAGTCCCCATTGGCCAATCACAAGATGGGTGACCGATGAACCAAACAGTTATAAGAAAGGCTTGGGTAGAGGAAGAGATGAGAGGATGTGCTGGACACACACCTTTTGACCCAAAAGAGAAACGCATCATCCGCTATCCCTCCACCCTGATGCTACCTTGCCCTTTCACCGTTCGTGTCTCAGCTCCATCGACCCGCTCACAGCCATATCCTTGCCCGGTCGCTACAGTCATATCGGACTCGATGAAGATGAACATCACTTTTTGCAGCTAACTTTACATCCTTAACATTTTCTATCTGCATAACCTCCATAATGAAAATTTCCATCCTTTTACACGACTGCATTGTGCTGACGTATCATACTTTCCTGATTAACTCTACTACTGTGAGACATTTATGTTATTTCAGTGTTTTTTTCTCTCACCTTTCCCTACTTCCAATAATTGTGCAATAGACATTTTTGCGCCTATAGCTTTTTATTTCTGTTGAGTGATTTCTTCAGGGTAAGGAAGTGGGATTGTCAGGCTGGAAGACATAAGTATTTCTAAGGCTCTTCCTAAGAGCCTTTCGGCTTTTCAAAAGCTTTCCACCCATTTCTATTGCTGCCAGCAGGGTAAGACTGCCAGTTTTACTGTAACCTTGCCGGTGCTAGAGGTTATCATCAAAAATCATTTGTTAACTGAGATTTGTTAACATCAAATGGGATGTTGAGGTTGCTCTAATTTGTATTTCTTGATTACAAGTGATGCTGGATATTTCTGTGTGGGCTTACAGGCTATTTATATTTCCTCTTGTGTGGACAGGCTTCTGTCTTCTGAAACTTCACGCTCCATTACATGGATGTCTACGTGCTGGGGAGGAGGGGGACGGAGACTGGGGCAGAAAGATGCTAAGTTTGCCACTGTCAGAGCAGCTCCCACCGAACAGAAATGATTGTACTGAGGGGCCCTTCCTCCCTCAGCCTTCAGGCAAGACACGAATGCCTTCAGAAACCCTCATAAGTCAAGGTTCTCACCTCTGGGTCCAGAACTTGCTCCTCAGTGGGTGAAACAACCTGGCTGAGTTGGGTGGAGTCACTTTCGATGGCCTGGAGGACTTTCAGAACCTTCTGCTGGTGTCTGAAAATGATTTTGTTTTAGCAAACAGGTATCGATAGTAACGATACACAATAGGGAAAGTTTGCATCAAGGGTACCAGGCTTAGTTTTCTATTTCAGAGAGAAGTAACAATTTGAGATGAAAATACTCACACACACACCCCCCCCCCCCCGCAGACAGATCAAAGGCGCACACCAGCTGGTTTTCTCCCTTTATAAATAATTGTACAATTAGCGATGAAAGAAGGGCCAAGTAAGAGAAATTGCTTGGGGCCAGATGGCCAGATGATCTCCTTAAGCTGACTGCTAGGCTGTAAGATTCTAGAGCGGGTGTCTACACAGTACATACAGCCTGCCGGTCAAATGCAGCCTGCAGCCTGTTTCTGTGTGGCCTGCAAGCTAAGAATGGTTTTTACATTGTTAAAGCGTTGTTAAAACAAACAAACAAACAAAAAGTGAAAAGCCTGAAGTATTTGCTATCTGGCCCTTTACTGAAAAAGTTTGCCAGCTCCTGATCTAGTGACCTGCCTTGCATCTCTAGTTTCTGAGGACACAGCATTCCAAACCTAGCAGAGAGCTGTCTGCAAACACACCCTACTTATGCTGTTTAAGGCTGAGAACTCCCAAGACCCTGAAGCACAAAGGCTCTTGATGACGAAGAAAGAAGCATTTGGTGATGTGTGTGCTGCTTGTAACATATCCTGTATCTGTATCTGATGTAACATATCCTCATGGCCCAGCCCTTTCACTCGCGGAGGAAACTTCAAGTTCTTATTCATGGCCACAGTGGTCCACAGCATGGTTTCCAATCTGGGGTCTGCAGACTCCTGGAGGAGTGGCTAGCACTGCCTTTAGCCTATTCAGAGTTTTTCTACAAATTATCAAAGGCAAACACCCTCTGGATGGACACAGATCTGGAGAGTACATAGATTGGCCAGGAAATTCCTCCTTTGTGCAGAGAGAAAGCCCCCATGCCTTTCGGGGCTGATGCAGCCTCAGGCCAGAGCCTCAGCTTAGCGACCACTGTGCAGGCTGGATTTCAGCTGCTCTCACCGCTCAGCCAGGCATGGGCGCTGCACAGACTACCACGCGCCCAGCTCTGCACAGCGGCCCGGGGAGCATGGTGGGGCTCAAATGTGTGCTTGAAGCTATTGGCTCGGCATGGTGCGTCTTTCTGAAGATCAGTGTTGCCTGATGACTACAGGAAAGCCTTTATTTTGATAATAAAACTTGACAGTGCCAATCACTGATGCTATGTGTGAACGGAAGAGAATGCTGCATTTGAACAAACTCTGAATAGAGAAAAGAAGGTTCAGAGGACACTGCCTTGGGTCACTGTCTGCCGCGTGGGCTGCTTCCGTGGAAACCTTTGAGGAGACTGAAGTTTTACATGGGCTGAACGGAACTGAACAAGCCAAGAGACATGTGTCTGAAAGAAATCAAGTCAATTTCAGGCTTTTGGGTTGGAGGGAGGGTGAGGGGGGATGCAGTCTAAGGGAGCGGTTTTAAATGGTCTGGAATCGAAATGCAAAGAAAAACCTCAGTTAATAAGATGCTCGTGGCTGGATGGCTACGGGTTGCCGTTTTTGTTTTGAAGCTGCCTCTATAAGTACCTGCTCCCCAGAAGGCCGATCCTGTCGATGGCTTCACTGACGGCTCTGGCTCCCCCTGCTGCCCTGGACTGCTCCTGCGAGCTGGTCGCTGTGCTCGTTGCCGCGGTGATGGAGGGCGGCTGAGGGAGGATGGAAACGCTTATTAAACAGATGTCCGAGGCGACCCTTCTGGCCCAAGACACAGCAGAGCCACGGTCAAAGGGACACACTTCGCAGGCCATCAGTCTTGCTGCGGGAAACTGGGAACAGGAATGAGGGTGAAAGCGACTACCTGGGGCTGATTAGATCTAGAATCCCCTCACATCTTTGCAAAAAAGGTGGGATCTCAGTTTCTTATGATCTGGGAGGTCCCAGGAAACGGTCTGCTTCAATGAGCCATTGAAAAATTTCTCTCATCAAAACCTTTCCCCTCCTCCAGTGAATCTCTGTTCTGTTTGCTACAAAGTAATGGGACTCCATGGAGAATGCCAGTAACATTAGACCCTTTCATTTTTAATCCTCCAAGCCTTTTCCCCTTCTTTTCCATTTATCATTTAAACTAGAAATGTGCTCTGATCTTTATCTGCAAATAATTGTAGTCATTGGAAGCTCTGTGAATCAGGGGTCAGGTCATCCAGAAATCCTGGACCGCAGGGTGGGCAAAGTGGCAAACCTGTCAGAAATATTGGCTGGCAATGGTTTAAGATGACTGGGAAGTAATAGAAAAAGTAGGAGCGATGGCAAAAGAAACCCACTATGTTGCTCTGGGGTGCTGCCCTGCCCGGCACTCTGTTTCATGAGCGTTCTCTCCAATTCCCTACTGTCCACCCCTTATCTTCCCCTGTCCTCTTCTCCTCCACGACTCTCCCACTCCTGGAACAGGCCAGGCTCGTTCCCACTTGGAAGCTTTTCCCCTGTTCCTTCCACTTGGAACGCTGTTCCTTTGTTGGCTGGCTCCTTCCTACTAGGCAGGGCTCAGCCTAAACGGGACACCTTCCAAGGGGCCTCCTTGGATCCCCCGTGGGAGGTAGCCACCATCCTATACCCTGTCACTCTCTCACCCATTAGCACCTTGAATTGCCACCTCTCTCTGAAGTCACCTTGGCTATATACGGCTTTACTTGTATATACCCGAATCTTGTCTGAAAGCTCCCTGAGGCCAGGGGCTACTCTGGTCTGACTCGGTCACCTCTGTATTCGGAGGACACAGCATAGACTCGTGCACAATCTAACAAAGACGTTCCCAGGTGTTTTATTAATTCACGACCATATTTCCTGGGGCCATCTTTGCTGAGACTGGCCTAACTGACCTAGATAGGTGTAGATATACATTTATTTATTTAGGATACTGAGATCCTTTTCTGTGTTATCTTGCCAGGAAATGGAAACGTAACAAGGGACTGGAATCAGCAGGCCTGGGTGAGGTCTGGCTTCCACTCGTAACCTTGGGCAACGTGCTCCAGCACAGGTCTCCCCATCTGGGAGATGGGCAGAATGCTGGCGTGCTCAGGGAGCACAGTGAGGTCCTGCTGGGACCGTGTGGGGAAGGCCCTCTGGAGACTGTTGGTTGCTGTGGGAATGGGGCTCTGCTGTCCCTCTCTGGCCTTCACTGACCTCAGGGGTCTCCTCCTTCAGCAGACCGGTCCGTGACTCTGCTGGTGGTCTCTCTGTGCCCTGGAAGGATGGAATCACATGATCTGAGGTCAGAATAAAGCCATCCACTTCACATCCTTCACTGACAGAGGTACAGACTGTCTTGAGGTCATAGACACAAATGTCAGGGGCAAAGGGCCAAGCACCAGGAAAACAGACAACAGATGCTGCTTGGCGATCACCCCAAAGAGCAGCCCGCCAACAGGGCCTGGGGAGCAACTAGCAGCGTGGACGGGGCCCTAGGCTTTCAGGCAGGCAGACCTCAGCCACGTCCACAGACATGCCAGGAGAAAGCCACCCGGATTCCCTGGGTGCTATCAGCCATCTCTATAAAACAGTGTGATGAAACCAGCCCTGCCTGTTGCAGGGCTACTGTGAACATCAAGCGAAGGTGAAAGATTTCAACAGGTGAGTCAGGGAGCATGCTTCTGAGAAAGGATGTAGACATTGAGGGATGTCCAAGGCCTGCAGCTCCCCAGAGACCCCCGCTCCACCCCACCATCCATCCTCCTGTTTGCCTTCAAAGCCGAAGGCTGCGGGCACCAACTCAAACACCTGTAGGGCCAGAGGGGTTTCCTGAGAAGGTGAAGCAGGCCAGGAGCAGGACGTTAAGGAGTGGTGAGGACTGTGGAGGCTGGAAGGGCTCATGCTCTGGGGAAGGGGGTCTTTCCAGAGAAGCCAGAGCTGGTTGTTTGCGCCATCCTGTCTCTGACACACCAATGCTCAACTCTAGTTGAAGGTATTCAGGGTTTGTAAGGAAATCAGCAAGAATTGGAGGCATATTAGCATCCAACTTAGGCCTAGGAAACAAAAGATGGAAAGGAGGTGGAGGAAATGGGGACTTCGACAGGTCAGTAAGCAGCTGTGCATCAGACAGTGGATGCGCTGATTGGTCTAAGGTCAGGGATGCCTCCACCGCTCTCTCTCCTCACCATGTGCTCTTGGCAAGCACCGCTCAGACACTGCCTGGTCCCTGAGTAGCCCAAGTCCTTCTCCATCCTTTCCCTCTGCCTGGGAACGCACCTGTGGTGGGCTGGCGGGGGGCTCAGCCTTTCTGCTGAGGATCGCCCTCTGCAGGGCTTCGTTCTCCACCTGGATGGCTCTGAGCACGGCTGAGGCGTCCTCCTCTCGGTCCTCAGCCTTGCACACGAGTTTTCGCGTTGCTGATAGGGGTCTCTCTCGGTGGCTTCCAGGTCCTGGGGGCAGAAGACAGGGGGTGAGCCTTTAGATTGCATTCTTGGAGGGCAGCTCCCAAATCGATTAGACTCAAATTGAGGAACGTTCTATAAAAACAACTGGCCCATACTCTCCAAAAATGTCAAGGTCAAAAAAGACAAAGACAGCCTGGAGAGCTGCTCTAGATGAAAGAAGACGGGGCAGACATGGCAGCTGAATGCAATGGCGATCCCGAGGCTGGATCCTGGGTCGGCGAATATCCCTGTAAAGAACATTATTGTAGCAAGTGGAGAAATCCGAGTGGAGTCTGTGACTTGGATAACAGTACTGTATTAATGCTAACTATCCTGAATTTCATACGTAAGTGCACTGTGGCAACGTAGAATGAATGCCCTCGTTCTTAGGAGATACATACTGCAGTGTTCAGGGTAAAGTGGGATGCTGTCTACAATTTAATCTCAAATGATTTAAAAATACACACACGCAGAGCAAATATAAAGTAACTGCGGCAAAATGTTAACAACTGGTGAACCTGGGGGAACGGGAGTGTCATTTGTACTATCCTTGCAACTTGCCTTTACATCTAAAATTGAAATAAAAAGTTAAAAAGTTAGCCCTCTAACAAAGTGCCTGTAAGGACTAATACCTGACATTGTGAAGAAGGATGGGTATTTGGGAATATTTTTGCTTTGTTTCATATTTCAAACATTGCTATGTTTCATAAGGATGGGTAGTAAGAGTTACAAAGAAATTACTCCTCAACTGAAGAAAAAAAGTATTGCAAAGCTGTAGTCAGTTCTGGAAGTTCTAATGAGTGGAACACTGATTTTATAATATGCAAAAATATTTGCAATGTATGAAAAAGTACCCAGCAAGACTGGTTGGAAAAAAATACATTATGGTACGTTTACCCAATGGAATACTACGCATCTGTAAAAAGAAAGGCATTCTAAAATATCTATAGATAAATATGGTGACCTGAATGTGCTTCATAATCACCTGGCGTGTGGGTGTGGGTGCAGATGAAATTGGCCATCAATTGACCATTGCCAAGGTCGGGTAATGAACATGGGGGGTTATGATAACATCCTCTCAATTACTTATGTTTGGATTCTTTCTCTGTTAAAAAAAAAAATCTCCATTTAAAAATAGAACTGCTCAAAATGTTTCCATTGGGATGTTTAAAGAGGCTTTAACCTACTGAATTTCAACCCCTCAGCAAATATTGAGTGCCACTCTGCCAGGCTCTGTTCTTAGCACTGGGGACACTGCAGTGACCATAGAGATCAAGACCCTTGCCCTTGTAGAGAGAGGCGATAGGCGGAGAAACAAAAAATGCTCTAGGGTGTTCCATGTCAGAAAATGATTCGGAAAAACAAGAAGAGCAGAGCAGGGTAACAGAGATGGGGTGAGCAGGGTGGCAGGGCTGGCCTCACGGAGCGCTGGGGAAGTGTGTTCCAGGAACCAGTGTGAAGTGAGAGGCCTGAGAAGGGGTGGGGAGGGCCAAGGCAGGGCCTTGGAGGACACTGTAAGGCCATTACTCTGAGAGAAATGGGGAGCCACTGAAGGCTTGAAAGCAGGGGACCTGATTTGACTTAGGTGCTGAGTGGAGAACAGAATGAAGGGAGGTGAGGGGGAAAGCAGAGAGGCCAGTTAGGGCTCCTGCAGCTGCCCAGTGGAGGGGGGACACAGAGTGTGGTCAGTTTCTGCGTGTATGTTGCCAACAGAGCCAACAGGATTTCCTGACAGAGTAGATGGGGCTGGTGCAGAAAGAGAGTCAAGAATGATGCCAAGGTTCTGGCCTGAGGAAACAGATGATGGGGTTGCTTTCAGTTGAGCTGCGGAGGGCTGTCAGAGGAGCAGGTTTGGAAGCGAAGAGCAGGGGCAGCTTGGAGCCCAGAGATGTGATTTTGGCATCAGGGTGGAGCTGTCGAGTTGGCCTGTACACACACACGAGTGTGGAGTTTGGGAGGGTGGTCTGGGCTGGAGATGTGAATTCAACCTAGGCAACTTGGTTGCATCATTTAACAATAGTATCAAAGACTGACATTAATGCTGGCCTATAACTAACTGACTGGGAATTGATAGCTATGACTTCTCTGGGGAGATATAGATATAGATATAGATAGCCTGGTACAAAGGCTTGTTAAAAACCAGCAACCTGGGCTTACCTGGTAGCACAGTGGTTGAGAGTCTGCCTGCCAATGCAGGGGACACGAGTTCGAGCCCTGGTCTGGGAAGATCCCACATGCCACGGAGCAACTAAGCCTGTGCGCCACAACTACCGAGCCTGCGCTCTAGTGCCCATGAGCCACAACTACTGAGCCCATGTGCCACAACTACTGAGCCCACGCGCCTACAGCCCATGCTCCGCAACAAGAGAAGCCACCGCAATGAGAAGCCCGCACACCACAACGAAGAGCAGCCCCCGCTCGCCACAACTAGAGAGAAGCCCGAGCGCAGCAATGCAGACACAACGCAGCCAATAAATAAATAAATAAATAAAAATTGAAAACAAACAAACAAACAAAAAAACCCCAGCAACCTTCCATCCTCATGATCTCAGTAAACAGGCACCGCTGATTATTAGAGATTTAGTTGGAGCCCTTTATCCTCCTGCTATGTTATAATTTGCATCTGAATGAGGCTTCAAGTAGCAACACCAAGAATGGCTTTGGCAGGAGAGGGAGCATAGCCAGGTACTGGGTTGACGGAAAAGCTAAGCTAAAATGAGGGGACACCAATTTCTTCCAGGCATCCAGGAGAGGGGCTTTGGATGTGAATGCCCAGGGACCGGGCAGGCACTCTGAGTGAGTGAGACTGAACTCGGGGTGGGTGTAGGGGAGATGGGAGGCAGCTGAGCCACTGCCCAGCTCCAGCCAATGCCTGCCAGACAGAGCTGTGCTTCTAGTGTTGCCAGGTTTTTCTCCAAGAAAAGTTAGAATCTGATGTTTATGTGAAATCCCCCTGAATTTATTTGTTCATAAAGTATTGCAGTTTTTAGGAAAGTGAAAGCCAACAGAACCCAAGGGCTGGTCTAATACAGGCCACGGCAAGTCCCGGCTGCTCCTCCAGGAAAGTCAAAGGAAGCCCTGCATGCCTTCGGATGGCTGGCTGGCCTGGGTGGTAATGGCAGTGGGTCGTCCTCTGACTTTGATGGACTCTTGCTGTGGCTCCAGTACTGCTCCTGGGGACGTAGAGTAAGGCACTGCTGGCAATGTGACCTGGGGGTTCTGTTCTCCCCAGTCAAGGCTGCTTTAACTCTGTTTTCCTTTCTTATCAGCTACTCGACCTGCTCTGCAACTCGAGGGATGAGAAGGTGAGAGCTGGGAGGAGCTGATGGAGGTGGGGATTCTCATTGCTATGGAAACACTGTGGGTCCAAGGGGTGTGGTGAGGCCACTGGGATCTTCCTCACGCAGGTCCCTGACGCAGCTGGGAGGACAGGAAAAGAGAGTGAAAGAAAAGAAGTGGCCTTGAGTCTGTCTGGAGCTGGAACTGAGGAATCCTGAAGCACCAACACACCCTCATCCCAGGGGGAGCTGAAGCAGAACTGGGTTCCCCGCAAGGCACAGGCATTAATGACACAGGCTCTCAACTGTCACTACACTGTGGGATAAGATGCTGCTCTGGGTGCCGGGGTACAGATGTGGGTGGGAAAGGCATGTCCCTGTCCCCACAGACCTCACAGTCACGGGGCACAGACAGACACGGGTCAGGCACACAGGACACGCCAGCAGCAGGTGATGAGTGCTGGGGAAAAAATCAAGTGGGATAAAAGCTAGAGATGACAGGAGGGGGAAGGACACTATTTCAGACACTCGGTCAGGGAGGGTGACATCTGAGCAGAGACCTGAAGGCGGTGAATACCCATATGGGGAGGCTGTTCCAGGCCAAGGGAGCAGCAGGTGTCAAGGCCCTGTGGTGGGTGGAGCTTGGCACAGGGAGGAATGGCAGGGGGGCTGGCCTCGGGGAGCGAAGGGAAGCCTGGGGGGCAGCGGGGGGTGGACAGGTCTCATGGGACCCTGAGGCCACGTAAGCCCCAGAGGCCTCCTGCTACTCCAGGAGGCCACGCCCACCTTGTTTGCTGCTACGCCCTGGCTCCGGCATTAGGATCGTTGTCAAATGAATGGATGGAAAACGATTTCAATTCCGAACCTTGTCAATCTCAGTATTTGTGAATATCATTAAAACATATCATTTCCTCCTCCATCTGCAGTAAAGCAGAGCTGAGAAATTTAAGTCCCCTTCAGATCCTACAAAAGATCCTATAAATAAGGGCCAAGGATCTTGTGAACAGCTAAACAAACGCGCCAGCACTCTGACACTGGGGGTGCGAACCCCAGCATCAGTGCGAGGCTCGGGCAACATCAGGATAAGCAGAACCTGAGATTCGTAAGCTCCTGCTGCATTTCCTGCCTAGAGCACTTATAAAGTCAGTCGAAGGAGAGCCCCTGCGTGGTAACCCTTGCCTGTTTATTGCCACTATGTGGGCAAGAGCCCCGTCTGCTTGTGCCTCAGTGGCCTGGGGCTATGGTGGAGCATCGCGCCCAACATAACTATCTGTTCTTGGCCACTACAACCCTACGATCACCTCTTCTTGGAAAAGGATAATCAGGAAGGCATTTTCTTGCAGCGGGGTTCAGCTTTGTCTGCACAAACCTTCTGCCCTGAGCGCCTTTCATCTGGGAGGGAATGCTCCTGCAACAACACGATCGTTGGGTCCTGCCTGTGCCCTTTGAGTCATATTAGGCTAAGAAGGTGCTTTTAAAAATTAAATCAGGCTTTCTCTGAGTGAAGGTCAAGGCCACAGCTCCACCACCAGAGCTCTCCCCACCCATGGCTTCCCAGAAACGCGTGTCCACAGTGCCCGTGTCCTCCTGAATCACATCCCCGCTGCCCAGCTGTGTAGACTGTGCGTTTCCTCATTGCACACGAGGTCACCGCCTTTTGATTCCATTGGAAGTTCTCCTTGCTCGCTTGGGTGAGCCGTTTCCGCACTGGCCTGAGCACCACGTGAGGGTGGATTTATTCTCATCACAGATCTGGAGAACGGTGGATTTATTCACACAATAAATCGTTGCCACCAGCAAAAGCCAAATGGCACATTTTAATTTATCCCAAGCTGCTCTTTTCTGGTTGAAAACCACTCCTCTACTGTTAACTTCACTTTCTCTTTGCTTCACTAGAACTTGGCTTTCATCTCTCTTGCAGGGAAACAAAAGAGTGTATCAATTCAGGAGATTTACCATGAATGCAGCACATGTCACAAAGAAGACGTGAGGACATGGGGGCTGTCCGGTCAGCTCACCAGCCAGATGGCTTCTTCCCACTCGCCAGCTATGACTCGACAAGCTCAAAGTCAGAGTCTCAGCAAAATGACCCCTTCCCACATGCAAGGGACCTTTGACATCACCTGGGAATCCACTGAAAAGGCAAACATTACATCTGAGAATCACAAGGGTCTAACGTAGAGTTCGTAGGCCGGCAGCCCAAAGGCTGAAGCCAGCCTGCAGATTGCGTTGTGTGACTTTTTTTAAAAATTGGAAACAGATGCTAAGTTAAAAAAAAAAAAAAGAATAGGAAATCCACCTGAAAATCGGGATTCCTGGCATCTCTTGAAAAGTCCTATGATCTGACGTGGCAATCGTGAGCTGGGGGGCAGCTCCTGCTGCAGGCGTGGCATCAGTGATGGTCACGTGCCTGTAAGCCCGGAAACTGTGCACGATTTGTGCCGTGAAAGGTCCAGGGAAACATCTGGCTTAGCCCTGTTTTGTCCTGAGCGGCACATACTCCCTCTAAAATCCACCCAGGAGGGGGAAGGGGGCTGCCCGCTGGGACAATAGCTTACGTCTGAGTATTCCAGAGCCTCTGTGCATTTTAAGTTGGCTCAGCCTCGGCAGGCTACACGCTTCCCACAGCGTAGGAGACCGCGACAAATGGCCACAAATGCCTCCCACCTGCATCCCACCTGCAATGTGCCATATCGCCCTGTGACGCTGCAGCATCTCCCATCAAAAGGTGGGTGGAATCTGTTTCTCTAGCTGGGCATGGCCTGGTGACTTCCTTTGGCCAACAGGTCCTTAGCAGTCACGACCAAGCGGAGCCTAACTTAAGAAAGGACTTACATGCTGGGGTGTGTCCTCTCGGGCTGCCTGGAGACCACCAGGCGCTGGGTAATGAGACCACGTGGAGCAGAGACGAGGCATCCCAGCTGAGGTCCTTGGGCCAGCGGGACTGCCAGACGCTGTGAGGGTGGCCGTGCGAGACCAGCCAGCCAGGCACCCACTATGGAACCGGCCAGCCCCCCTGCAGCAATAATAAAAGCATTGTTGCTTGCAGCCACTGCAGTGTGGAGGGGATTGTTAGGCGGCAAGAGATAGTTGATACACCTGGCTTGTCCAGGCCTGTGCTCTTCTCATCTCTGAAGCTTATTTGGGGGCCTCTCCACAGGCAGATGCTGTCTGTAACCCTTAATACCCATTCTTCTGCTGCTGTCTCTTCGTGAGCCCAGGAATGCACGTGATTTTTAATGATTTTTCAAGGAAGGCAGTCAGCCCCCATCTCCCCATCCCTGACTAAATGACTTTACTCTTTCCTCGCATATTACAGTCCTTTGCTCTGCACCCGGCCCCTGAAGAATTTGTAGCAAAGTGTCCTGTGTGGTTAATTTTTGTAAGAAATGAGCAGCAGTTGCTTTCATCCTCCCAGCAGCAGCGACCTTCACGGCATCCATGTTTCCCTTCAGGGAACCACCTCTTCTCCATCTTCTCAGTCTACATGCTTTGGACGGATCTGGATCTGCCCCCACTCCTGGCCCTTCCTGGGCCCTTGAGAGAACAGGTGCCTCTCTCCCTGACTACAGAGACTGGAGATCGGTTCAGGGTAGAGCCGGTTCTTGGACTCTGCTGGAACTATTTGGAGAGGAGCAGTCCCTTTCCCCGGGGGTTGCTAAGTCAGTAAATGCGAGCCTGGAGCCACCAGGGACCATCTCCAGACCACGCCTGAGACTACGGATGTGGTTCTCAAAGTGTGGTCCCTGGAGCAGTAACATCAGTATCACCTAGGAACTTGTTAGGAATTAAAACACTTAGGCTCCACCCTAGATGCACTGAATTAAAAATTGGGCAGGGTCCAACAATCTGGTTTTAATTTGCTTGGCCAATAATTCTGATGCATGTTCAAGTTTGAGACCCACTGGACTCAAAAAGTAGAGCTAAGTGATGAAGAAACAGTTCCTGGTGATAGCATCATCTGAGTACCTGGATCCCACCATACCTGAGGGCAGATCTATAGTCCTGGACTTTTCAGGTCTCTGAGCGATACATTTTCCTTTGTTGCTTCAGCCAGTTTGCATTTCTGACACTTGCTATTAATAATGAACACTGACATATGCTATGAGACTCTGGACTTTGGCAGAATGGTCTTCCTGCTGCAGGTTTTCTTGACAGAAATGCTAACTGCGCTAACTGCAGGGCTGTTAGGGTCTCCTAATTCACTCACGCTGAGGGCTGTTACTTTATTTCTGTGGTTGGCAGCTTGTCCGGGTAAAGTGGTTCCGATATATAACTTCCCTAGAGCACTCTGACGACTTGGACAGTAAACTTTCTGCAGTAAAGACTGATCTTCTTTCACCTTCAACAAGACAACAGGTCTCTGGAAGTTTCCTGGAAGGTTTATTGATAGAGACTAAAGTAACCCAGGGCATGAGGCCCTTTCATTAGAACAAGGGACAGTTATAGTGATAGAGAGGAATTAAGCTCTCGTGGAGTTGCACCATATGTACATTTAATTGACATAAATTCAATTTTATGACCTTGGCCAAAGATAAAGGAGCAAGGAGAGAAATAACTCTTTTAAGAGAGCAGGCAATAGGTTACACTTATGGTAATGGCAGGCTATCTAATCCAGACCAACCTGTCCCTGGAGCACAACTAGAAAACCTGGACCAAATAGTAGTATAAAAATCTGTTTATAAAAAGAAATCTGTTTGAAGGCATGGAGAGTGAACAGGGCTGTGAAGGGTTACAGGCAGGAGAACAGAAACCTAGAGAGGTGACCCCAGCACATGGGAAGTGTTTCCCCTCAAGGTGCTGCTGATTCTAAGAGCTGTTGCAAGGCTGAGAAACTGAAGAGAGCTGGTGACAGACTCAGGGCTACAGTCCGAGAGTCAGGGTGACCTAGAAAGAGCCAGGCGTGAAGGGCACAGAAAGGTTAACAATGTAGGCAAATCTAAATTACTATTGACTATTTTAATAATAATAATGATGTCTGGTGAGGTTTAATATCTAGAGAGAATTAAAATGCATGACAATAATAGCATTTAATTTTGGATGGGAGTAAATGGAGTTACACAGTTGTAAGGTCTCCACTGAATGAGAAGCAGTAAACTTGCTAATTTAAAGTAGACTCTAATAAGTCAAGAATACATGCTGCGATCTCTGGTAATGACTAAAGAATAGTAAAAGAATGTATAACTAACAAGCTAATAGAGAAGAAAAAAGAGGGATAATGTAAAGTAATCAGTTCAGAATAGGGCAAGAAAGGAGAGAAAAAGGAACATAAAACAGGCAGAACAAATAAAAAGCAAACAATAAAATGGCAGATTTAAACTTAAATATATCTGCAATTACATTAAACGTAAATGGACTAAATGTGCCCATTAAAACACATCGATTGTTAGAGGATAAAAATAAAAACCAATTACATGGGGTTTACAAGAGACAAACCCCAATGTAAGGATGCAGAATGTTTGAAACGAAAGGATGAAAAAGGATACGCTACATAAACACTAACCAAAAGAAAGCTGGTCAACTTTAAGACAAAAGCATTATTAGAGTGAAAAAGAGACAACACATGGTGATAAAAGGTTCAGTTCACCAGGAAGATATAAAAAGGCTGATTTTGTATGCCCCCCAGGAAGATGTCCCCCCCACAAACAGAAAGTAAAGCATCTAAGCAGTCCAGATTTTGCCTGGACACGTGACAGCTGGTTTGAGTCTTCTGTCCTTTCAGCAAGTCTCAGGGTCCTGTGCCTCTGGAGGAAGGAATATCTCAGTGACCTCAGCATAATGCCAGTGCTTAGAGTCACATTTTCCCTACAACCAGACCCTAAACAAGGCCAACTGCTTCATCTGGGGCTTGAGCAAGAAGCTGTGATTGTCCCCACCCTGGAGGAGCAATGACTCTCTTGGGCTTCAGGAGAGGTGACATGGCTGTATGGGGTTTTCTAGAAGGAGCCACATACGCTGCACTTGATCATCAGTATGAGGGATTTTCAAGGGTAGCTTTAACCACCTGCACTTTTTTTTGACCTTTAGAACCTCATCCCCGTGGGACATGTGGCTCCAATGTCATCCCATTTCAGTATGAGGGTGGTAACAATGCCATGGTTTTCAACTTTCCTTTTTTTCAAATTTGGCCTATGTAGGAGCCATGTGTACTTAACAGATAAAGGCTGACCTCCAAACCTGTTCAAAATGAGGATGCCGCCACCTCAAACAGTGTCCTCTTTGAGGGAGTCAATGGGACAAACTGAGAACCAAGTGCCAGGGACAGCTGGTAATCTGATTTTTACCAGATGGACCCAGTGACATGTGCTGTTTATGTGAATGCATTGCTTCCTTGCCATGGTGGTCAGGAAACTCAAAGTCATGAGTGTGACCCCCTGAGGCATTCATCTGTTCACCCCTTGGCGTCAACTTATTGTTCCTACTCTTGTTTTCCCTTTACCTTCATTTCCTTACATATTTGTTAAAGTCTTCTTGCACTACAAAATTTGTTAGAACATGTCAGAACTTCTTGGAGAAAGGCAGATTATAAATAATTAAAGAAGCTCGACTGCTCAAAAAACTGTACATGAAGGTGTGTGTTACAGTTGACTTGTTGAAGTCTTAACCTCCTAGTACCTGTGAATGTGACCTTATTTGGAAATAGGGTCTTTGCTGATGATCGAGTTAAGATGAGGTCATTAGGGTGGGTCTCAATCCAATATGACTGGTACCCTTATAAAAAGGGGAAACTTGGACCCATTGTATGCAGGAAAGCACCAGGTGAAGGTTGGAGTTATGTTGCCACAAGGCAAGGAAATACCAGAAGCTAGGAGAGAAGCCTGGTGCAGATTCACCCCTAGTGCCTTCAGAAGGAACATGGCCCTGCTGACACCTTGATCTTGGACTTCCCAGCCTCCAGAAATGTGACGCAATAACTTTCTATTGTTTAAGCCAATCAGATTGTGGTACTTTGTTACAGCAGCCCTGGGAAATGAATACAGTATTTGAAATGATTTTAGCTGATACATGGTTTAACTTTAAAAATGTTAACTATATATTTATATTAATGAACATTAGAAAAAACAGAACAAGTGACTCCAACCTGTGGATTTTAGGCACGTCATTGCTTAGAACTAGACTGATGTGGGTATGTCGCAAGCAAATAGCAGTTTAGTTGACACATGAGGGGCCATGCAGTGGAGTGATTTAGAACAGATACTCTGCAGCCAGGTTTTAAACACTGGCTCTACACTTACTGGCTGTGTGACCTTGGACAGATTCCTCAACCTCTCTGTGCCTTGGTTTCCTCTGTATAATAGTGTTGATAATAGCAGTACCTACTGCACGGGGTTGTTTGGGTGATTAAATGCAAGATTAACACGTGTGGTACAAAACACAGCCTGGGCGCTGGTTCAGTGCTTTGTAAGTGCTGGTTCTTCATTTTATTACCCAGAAACGTAAATATTTAGTGATCATGGCCAGCACATGAAGGAGGGAGATCCCAGTGAGCCCAGTAGGACGGCTGGAAAGGGTGCTTGACTGCCACTGTGCTGCTCCCACTCTACCAGGGGCTCTGGAAGTTTCCTGCACAGTGGCACTCTACCCTTGGTTTCATTTCTTTTAACAACTTGTCTTTTTTTTTTTGCAGTACGTGGGCCTCTCACTGTTGTGGCCTCTCCCATTGCGGAGCACAGGCTCTGGACACGCAGGCTCAGGGGCCATGGCTCATGGGCCCAGCTGCTCCACGGCATGTGGGATCTTCCCGGACCGGGGCACAAACCCGCGTCCCCTGCATCAGCAGGCAGACTCTCAACCACTGCACCACCAGGGAAGCCCTTAACAACTCGTCTTGGAGGAATTTTCTAAAAAGCCATTTTTAAATTTTTCACATAGAGTGAACACCAGCAGTACAGACTGGAGTCCTGTCAACTCGAGCAGTGGTCAGTGGAGCCAGTCCAGGTGTAGAAGAAACAATGGCTCAGGGCTTGCCCTCCACACTCTCCACCAGCTGACCCTGAGCAAGCACTTGCTCTGAGCCACGTGCTCCTCTAAGCAATCTATCCATCCAGTCCTTTAATCCTTATACTGACCCTCAGAGGAGAGTCTTACTCTTATCCCTGTTTGGCAGATGGGAGAGTGAGGCCCAGAGAGGTTAAGTAACCTGCCCAAGGTCACAGAGCTGGTAGGTGGACGGGAAGGATTTGTACCAGGTGGTCAGGCTGCAGAGTCTGCCGGGCCTATTTTCTGCCAGGGTTTCTGGGCTGGTGGGCTGTCAGCGCAGAGCTGCTGGTGGGCTGTCTCACCACCCTAAGAGCCTTTCTGAGAATGTAGGGCATAAAGGAGAAGCTGTGGCAAGAGGTGGGGAGAGGCAGACTGCTGACATACTTTAATTACTGGGGTCTGGCTGTGCCCAAAGATCACACCACCTTTGAAAGTTCATTTACATGGGTTGATGTAGATGCTTTTCCTTCAATCCACTCTTTTTATCACTTGCTATCTAAAAATGCTTTGCCTTGTGTTAGTACGGTCTTTTCCCCCCATTAGTTTGCGGCTTGATAAGGGTTAATCAGGGAATGCTTGGGTGCCACGTTAGCCAGACCTCCACCTGCAGCTCTGCCTCAGGGCTCCACCGGCACCCAGAGCCTCCCGAGCCAGGGCACTGGAGGGTCCACACCACCAGGCGCAGCCCACAACCCAGGACCGAAGGGAGGGTCCCTCGTCCACCCCGGGGTGGCAGCAGGCTTCTGCTCAGCACCGTCCCCTGAGCTCCCCAGCCAGGTGGAGCTCCACTTGCCCAGTGAACTTGCTTGGTGATGAAGCCAGTTTGGGCTCCTCCCCTTTCCTGTCCCCTTCCAGGGACCACCTCTCAACTCGATTACTTGTTCTGGAGACCTCATCTCAGAGTCTGGTTCCGGGGAATCCAAACAAGACAATATTTACATAGCAGGGAACAAACGCTCAGCAAGTGGAAGGATTGTTATCACTTCCTCCGCCTCCTTCCATCTGCCCTGAGCTGCTGGGAAAAGAGCTTCAAGCCTCAGGCCTCATGCACGGAGTGCACTGGTCCAGATCTGGGAACCGTGACTGTCTGAGTAGGGGTTGCTTCCTGCCACCAAGTCCCTTGGCCCGTCCCTGCAGGAAACGGTCCCTCCGGCTCCTCAGTAAACGTGGATGGAATGTCTTGGCCACAGAGGTCACTTGTCTAACAAGGCTGGCTGCCTGGGGCTGTGCCTGGGTGCCCTAGGCACCCCACAGCTGCAAATTCTTAGGACACCAGGATGCCTTGAGCTCTCTGAGCTTCTTTGGATCACAGCAATCAGAAGCAAGTTGCCCTCACAGAGTCACTCCAGCCACTAGTTTGGATCCACAGCCTCAGACTGAGATGTTTCATCTGCAGCCTCCAGTGTGTGCAGTCTGCTGGTTAAGGACACAGCAGTGGAGTCACTCCACTAGGGTTTGAGGCCTACATCTGCTGATTTCCAGCTGTGTGAATCACCTGCTCTGTGCCTCAGTTCCTCATCTGAGAAATGGACACAGTCGGAGAACCCACCTCAAAGCCTGGTGATAAGGATTATAATTTACCTACACATATAAATTACATATATAATTTACTTATACAGTAAGTGCCCTACATACGAATGAGTTCTGTTCCGAGAGTGGGTTCGTAAGTCCAATTTATTCATAAGTCCAACAGAGTTTGCCTAGATACCCAACTAACACAGTCAGCTATATAGTGCTGTACCGTAATAGGTTTATAATACTTTTCACACAAATAATACATAAAACACAAACACAAAAAATAAAGAAAACATTTTTAGGGGACTTCCCTGGCAGTCCAGTGGTTAAGACTCTGTGCTCCCAATGCAGGGGTTGTGGGTTCGATCGCTGGTTGGGGAATTAAGATCCCACACGCCGTGCACGGTGTGGCCAAAAAAACAAACAAACAAACAAAAACAACAACCAAACATTTAAAATCTTACAGTACAGTACCTTGAAAAGTACAGTAGTGCAGTACAACAGCTGGCATACGGGGGATGGCATCGAGTGAACAGGCAAGAACAGTTACTGACTGGAGGAGGGAGAGGAGGTGGGAGATGGTAGAGCTGAAGGATCGTCAGCAATAAGAGACGGAGGGCGAGCTGCAATTTCACTGAAGCCTGACGTTGATGGAATGCATGTTCACATCTTTGAAAGTTTGCAAATTGAAGGTTCGTATGTAGGGGGCTTACTGCATATAGGTGAGTAAATTTCATATAGAATTTATATATATAAAAGTAAACTATATAATGTATATAAGTAAATGATAAGTAAACACATAGTAAATTGTAATAAATAAAAGCTTACAATGGTGGCTGGCTCATGGTAAGTACTCAATCAATGGACCCCCTCATTTCATTAGAAGGGCGGCACACAGACCTTTCATCATAAACTTCTTTGTACCTTTAGAATGTAGTATCACCTGCATGTATTGTTACGCATATAAAGTAAGCAAATTCATTTAAAAGTAAAAACAAAAATAAAACAAATTTTCAATTATAACCACATCTTGGTTTTAGACCCAGAAAGTAACTGTGACAGTTAATTTTAGGTGTCCACTTGACTAGGCCATGGGGAGCCCAGCTATTTGGTCAAACATTATTCTGGATGTTTCTGAGAGGGTGTTTGGGGGTGAGATTAACATTTTAATTGACAGAAGAAAACAGACTGCCCTCCATAGTGTGGGTGGGCCTCATCCAATCGGTGGAAGGCCTGAATAAAACAAAAACGCTGATCCTCCCACGAACAAGAGAGACTCCTCCAGCAGACTGCCTCCAGATTTCATCTGCAACACTGGCCCTTCCTGCCTGATGGCCTTCGCACTGGAACACTGACTTTTCCTGGGTCTCCAGCCTGCTGACCCATCGTATAGATTGGACTTGGCAGCCTCCTTTATTGCATGAGCCAATTCCTTACAACAAATTGCTCTCTGGGGGAGGGAAGGACTGGGAGTATGGGCTTAGCAGATGAAAACCGTTACATACAGAATGGATGGACAACAAGGTCCTACTGTATAGCACAGGGAACTATATTCAATATCCTGGGGTAAACCATAATGGAAAAGAATATATAAAAGAATGTATATATGTGTATAACTGAGTCATTTTGCTGTGCAGCAGAAATTAACACAACATTGTAAATCAACTATACTTCAATTAAAAAAAATAAATTTCTCCACCTCTTTCTCTCTCTCTCTCTCTATATATATATGTATATATATATGCATATGTATACACACACATCCTATTGGTTCTGTTTCTCTGGAGACGTTGACCAATAATACATTTGCTAAAGGTCAGCTCAGGCCTCGGGGAGGAGGTCCACCACGGCACCCCACTGACCCAAAGCCCAGTCCCAACTGCTCGGGGGTGCACACAGAACTCTTACTTGAGCTTGCCCTCTCCTGGTCTGGGAACACGGTCAGGGGCTGGGGGCTCAGGTTTGGCTCGGGTTTGCTGGGAATGAAGACCTCAGCGTTGTCCTTCCGCTTAGCAGACAAATTCCTTTCCTTTTTATTACCTGTAAAAAAACAATAGTTTATATGTCAAACACTGAGTGCAGGCAGAGTTGGGAAATTCTGTTTATTTGTGCATCTGTTTATTTGTGCGTTCACTTATTCATTCAACAAATATTGATGGAATCCCTGCTCTGTGCCAGGCACCATGCTAGTTTCGGATTTGCTGCAGACAACAAAACAAGTTTGCTGAGAGCCGTTATGTGCCAAGTACCACATTTTGGTAAATAAGTGAATTCTTCTAGGACACACACAGGTTTTCAAGTTTTAACATTTCTGAATAGGGACAAGTCTTATAAACAATGGGGTACTGGGTTTAATTGGCGGCAAGATACATAAAATAATGATGTAACCAAGGATATGCAAGAGCAGGAAAAGTATAGTAGGACATGTTTGCTGCCCTCGAGGCACATTCTTGCCAAGGAAAAGGATGGTTGAATGGATAAGAGAGCAGGGCTGGCACAGAAGAAGGGATCCAGTACCAGGGTCACAGGGGAGCATGCAGCCTGGAGGACGGGACTGGCAGGTATGCAGCCGACACTGAAGAGAACACTTACAGATGACCAGGGTGTCTCCAGGGCACAGAACAGGGGGGCATTCAGACACAGGGAACAGTGTGTGTGAAGGCTTGAGAGCTGACATGCGTGTGGCAGGTGAGTGGCTAGGGTCTGGGCTGGCGAGAGGAGCCAGACAGTGAAGGGCCCACGGGCCATGATTTTATAGTCAGTGTTTCCCAAAGTGGGGTGCCTGGACCACTGGTGAAACAGGTGATGACTGGGACTTCCCTGATGGCTCAGTGGATAAGAATCCACCTGCCAAAGCAGGGCACATGGGTTTGATCCCTGGTCCGGGAAGATCCCACATGCCGCGGAACAACTAAGCCCGTGCGCCACAAGTACTGAGCCTGCGCTCTAGAGCCCGCAAGCCACAACTACTGAGCACATGTGCCACAACTAGTGAAGGCTGTGTGCCTAGAGCCCGTGCTTTGCAACAAGAGAAGCCACCACAGTGAGAAGCCCGTGCACTGCAACGAAGAGTAGCTCCCGCTCGCCGCAACTAGAGAAAGCCGGCGCGCCGCAATGAAGACCCAACGCTGCCAAAAATAAATAAAATTTAAAAAAAGAAAGCAATTATCTATCTTAATGTGTATGGGAAAAAAATAAGCAACCAGTGTATCAAACCTTGATTTCATGTATATTATTGTGTGGAACAATCCTAGAATTACGGAAGAAAAGAAAGGAGTGAGGAAGGAAGGGGTGAGGGGGTGGAGAGAAAAGGAAAGAAGGAAAGAAGAAAGGTGACTGGTTTAAATAACAGCTAAAAAATAGTATGAGTGGTCTGTGAATTTGGCAAAAAAAAAAAAAAAAAAATTGTGAAGAAGGTTTGCAAATGGCACAAGTCAGGGTAAAGTGGCTCCAGGCAGGAAAGCAGCTCAAGGGGCAGCGGGGCAGGCGGCTAAATGGAATAAAGAGAAAAAGCAGGGAGAAGAGTTAGGTCCCTGGACTTGGGAACCTCCAGCCTGGGAAGGCAGAAAACCTGGGAAGTGTCTGCTCAAATTCAAAGGAAATCCTGGGGCCTGTGGTGGCCCAAAGGAGGGAAGCCCCAGAATCAAGGGCGCTATGGGACTCTTGGGAGGTCAGGGTAGATGTTGGGGATGAGTGTGGGGTCTGTCCGACTTGCACTAACCTCTCTGCTATCCCCCCTTGACTTTGCAAAGGACACGTGTTTCTCTACACTTTCTCAGGTGGCTGCTCCCTGGTTGGCCTGATATCCAGGGCCCAAGGGCAGACCTGTGTGTGAGCGAGAAGCCACCATGTCCAATGGGACAAGACAAAGAATGGAGAGGGGCCAATGCCCAAACGGAGATTGGCTGTCTAAGTGCTGAAAATATGCTGATGATGGTAAGAACGACAGCCAGCATGTATTCAGTTCAGCCTCCTGAGTGCCCAGGCACCGGGACGGGTCCTTGGCGCACACTGTCTCATGTGTTTCGTGAGCCATCCTAGTGGGCGGAGGGTAGGTAGAATAATGGACCTCAAAAATGGCCACATCCTAATTTCCAGAAGCTGTGACTGTGTTAGGCTACAAGGCAAAGGGGAACTGACTGTGCTCATCAGCTGATCTTCAACTAGGGACGTTATTTTGGATTATTCCGCTGGACCCAATGTAATCACAAGGGTTCTTAAAAGTGGAAGAGGGACAGAGTTTCAGTTTGGGATGATGAAAAACTTCTGGTGATAGATAGTGGTGATGGTTACACAACAATGTGAGTGTAATTCGTGACACCGAATTGTGCTCTTAAAAAGGGTGAAGACGGTAAATTCTATGTTATGTATATTTTGCCACAATAAAACACATGTGCGTGAGCAGCACACAGGTGGAAAAGTGCTGCAGAAGAGGAAGATCAAAGGGAGACGTCACTGTAGAAGAAAAGCACAGAGAGATGCAACGTTGCCAGCTTGGAAGGCGGCCAGGAGCCAAGGTATGTGACAGCCTCTAGGAGCTGGAAAAGGCAAGGAAACACATTTTCCCCTAGAGTTTCCAGAAGGAACATAGCCTTGCTGACACTGATTTTAGCTCAGTGAGACTCATGTCAAACTTCTGACCCACAGAACTATAAGATAAAAAGTTGGTATTGTTTTAAGCCAACAAGTTTGGGCTAAGTTGTTATAGCAGCAGCAGAAAACTAATACATACTATTGCAGAGTAAGGCTCTGAGGTTCAAGTCGTTTGTCCAACAACACAGAGCTAGGAAGTGAGGGAATCAGGATTTGACCAGGCCTGCCTGGCTCAGAGCCCTGCCCTTAACCACTTCATTCCCTGTCTCCTGGCTCCCTCCTCTCCTTAAGACTGCCCTCCCGCAACGCTGGTGGAGGTCTGCCTTGGCCATCAAAAGTCTATACAAGGATATTTCTCAGGGCACCAAAGGACCCAGACTCTTGGTGCAATCCTAAATCATCAGGTCTTCATGGAAAGTGGCCTGGGTTCACTCATTTTGTACCACCCTCCCCCCACCCCTGGCCCCGACTCACTCGGCTGCAGCCATACTGGCCCTTTCTCTGTACTTGGGTACACCAAGCTCCTTCCCTCTCCAAGCCTTTTGTGCTTTCTGATCCCTGGACCTGGATTGCTGTTTCCATGACTGCTTTCTCTTCCTCATTCCTGTCCCAGCTTAAACATCACCTCCTCTGAGAAGGCTTTTCTGACCATTCCAGCTACTAGCATCCTTCTCTGACCCCCATCGCCCAACCAGTGTCCTGTTTTATAATCTTCACAACTTTCAAGACCATCAGGGTACCATTCTCTCCTCCTCCCTGAATTCCTAACCCATGACCCAGCCCTCCCCTTTCCAGTTAATAGAAAAATAACTTCTGCCTTTCTCTGTGCCGCTCATCCACTGCCCCTTGCTCACAAGGAGGACAAATGGGATGGGAGAGAGTGGGGGCAGGAAGCCATCGGGGCTCAGCCCAGGCCTTCCTTCTTCCCTCTTCTGTGGGCTGGGGTGGGGCAGGGGGTGCCGTCAGGTCACATGGCCCCCTTCTACCATGCGGATGCCATCAGCGGTCCAGCTCTGCCAACATCTGGGGTCAGGGGTCAGTCTACGGCAGAGGGGCAGTACTTTCAGTTGGAGAGGTAATCATTTGCTCACCTTCCATCCATGATCATTTCTCATTTGTTTCACAATTTAGAAGGGAAAGCAGAGTGGGGTGGGGTTACTTACTGGCTCCTCAAAGCCTAATTATCACTTTGTAACTTCATCTGGTTTATTTATTTAGCCTAAAGATTAAGAGTGCAGGCTCTGGGCTCAGACTGCTGCAGATTCAATTCCACTCTGCCCTTTCCTAGCTGTGTGACCTTGGGCAAGTTATTTGACCTCTCTGTGCTTCAGTTTCCCCTCTGTAAAACAAGTACAATGACAGGACTTCCCTTGGGGTTGAGATTTAATGTGCGGGTGAGGATTTAATGAGGGACATAAGTAAAGCCCTTGGAATAGCTCTTGGCTCACATTAATAACAACTCAGTAAGTGTTGGCAATTATTATTTATGTAGTTATGTGCTTATTGTCTGTTTTCCCTGCTAGGATTAAATGACGTGGAATGAGTGGGCCCATCTTGTCCCAGCGCAGTGCCTGGGGCATGATGCGTGCCCAGTGCATGAATGAACAGCCCAGAACCAAGCACATCTTTTCAGGTTACTGCTGACTGTTCTTGAGTAAACACTCAGGACCATCTCAGAACTCCAATCCCATGCTGGGGTCTCGGGAGACCTTGTAACAGGCCCCTCAGCCTCCTTCTTGCTCCCCTTGGTGGGAGCCTGTCTCCTGCTGGGGCTGAGAAGACAGCCGGGGGCTGCAGCTGAAAGGGGCGGCTGAGAGCGGCGGTAGGGGGTGTTCGTGCCGCCTTCGTGTACTGCAGACTGGGCACCCGCCGCCTTCAGCAGACATCACCAGGGTCAACTCGGGGCCTGCCGAGCAATCTAATTGTTAAAAAATGTAAAATGGCAAGAAAGTGAAGTTCTCTCCTTTAGCTTTATGTCCAGTATCACTATTAAACTGCCTGGGGTCCAGTTGCTCCCCTTCTGTGGTCTGGTCCTCCACACCCGGAAGTGACTGTCATACCCACTCCCACCTCCATCCCCGCCACACCCCTGTTTCCAGGGCAGGGGCCCAGTCAACCCCCTCACAGCACTTCCCTTCCCCTTGGAGGAAACACAATCCACAGCAACGACGCAGCCCCAGTGGTTCTCATTCAAATGGGTCTGTTCATTGCTGTGACCACCAGATGCTTTAGCAGGTGGGCATAGCCCTTCATTTATTTTAAAGATTTCCCGAATGGCTTGAATGTGGCAGGTGAAGGCTGCAAGCTGGGGATGCAACAGAGGGGAAGAGCTGGCCTGTGCCCTGGCAGAGCTCACAGGCCTGAGGGAGAGAAAGGCAACTGCCGGCATTGAGACTAGTGTCATGATGATGCTACAGGAGCAGAGCAGGCACCGACCTAGCTGGCCAGGCTGGGAATGCCAAGAAGGCTTCCTGGAGGAAGCAGCCTCTGAGCTGAGTCTCGAGGAAAAAGCAGGGAGCCAGGTTTCATGGGTCAGAGTGGAGAGGAAAGGAAATGTGGTGATCTAGGTGGAGGGAACAGCCCAGCAAGGAGGTGAGAGCATGTTGGAGGGACAAATGTTCTCTTCGCTGGAGACATCAACCGTGGGGTGTAGATTTTCCAGAGCTGCCTATTATTATGTCCCCCCAAGACTCATAGGTTCAAGTCCTAACCCCCAGTACCTCAGAATGTGGCTGTATTTGGAGATAGGGTCACTAGAGAGGTAGTTACGGTAAAATGAGGCCTTCAGAGTGTGTGCTAAGCCAACATGACCGGTGTCCTTATAAGAAGAGGAGATTAGGACACAGGGACACACAGAGGGAACACCATGTGAGGACACAGGGAGAAGGTAGCCACCTGCAAGCCAAGGACAGAGGCCTCAGAAGACACCAAGCTTGCCGAAGCCCTGATCTTGGATTTCTAGCCTCCAGAACTGTGAAAAAAATTACATTTCCGTGGCTGTTGATGCCACCCCTGGTCTGTGTACTTTGTTACGGCAGCCTGGGCAGACGAATATACTCACTGCCCGATTTCAAACACTCCCTCATTTCTCCTTCCTTAGGTTCACTCATGCTTCCCCATTGGTTGGTCTTGGTATTTGGTTCAGGAAATACGGCACCTCCAGCTTTGGGGAGAATGCCCTAACCGTAACCCTCCTTGCCACCCACCCATTGTTCTGTTGACTCTACCTTCTAGGGTGATTTCTGAAAAACCTTCTCCAGTGGACAACTGCTGGTGGTGCCCAGCTGCTTTCCTTCTCCTTCAGATTCACCTTAATTTTCCTTTGGAAACTACTATCTCCGTCCATGTGGTTTGGGTGGCGATAACCACACCCCCAGTCCTGTTGGCCGGACCTGGCCAATCAGAGCCACAGTGACTAGTTCAGAGATGTGACCCCACGTGGGTTCAAGAGCCAAGTCTGGGACTTTTGCTGGAGCTTTTAGGAAGAGAAATCCTCTTTCTGATGGAGTTGCAAAGCCAGTGTCTCAATTCTGCGTCTATATGTGGAAAGCCCACTTTAGAATGGTGCCAAGACAAAAGAAGGAAGAGAGAAGAGGGGGAAAAGGAAGAAGGGAAGGGGAGGGGAGGGGAACGGAAATGAGTCCTACTGCAGCCCTGGACTCCTTAGTTATCCAAGTCAATGAATAGTCCCTTTTGCTCAAGTCAGTTTCACTAGCCAGTTGCCACATAGATGCTGGTAAACTTCCTACAATGCACAGGACAGCCCCCTACAACTATCTGCCAGACATTTACCATCTGGAATTTCAGGGTCGTCTGTAAGCTTCTGGGAGCCTTCACCTCTTGCAATCAGCAGAGACCTGAGTGATATATACCCCGGCCTGTGAGATGGTCTACCCAAAGCTGAATTCAAAGTACCACTGGAAATTTAAGTCCTATTATTAGATCCAGAGACATCAAAGGCAAAGATATGCCACATAAGACAGAGCTTACTTTTGGAAGCTGGGTTAAATTCCAGCACTACGAGGGTATCTGGGCCCTGGGGAGGGCGTCCTTCTGACTCCTGGTCCTCGGAAACATTCTTCTGCATGGAGTCCCCACTGGGAAGAGGGGAGTCATCTCTAGGACAACGCACCAGCACCTGGTCCTCAGGCTCCGGCTCAGAGAGTACATCTTCTTCGATAGAGTCATACTCATCACTGGAACCATCCTCTTCTTTCCTTTGTAGGTTGACACTAAGTTCCAGGCTTTTTCTTAGCTCCTGCCAAAAGTCAAGAAGAGAAGTGAAAAATAAAATATGTTCCTTTGAGGAAAAACTCTTTTGAAAATAGATCATTAGAATCAAAGAACTATTCCCATGAAGCTAACGTTTACCAAAACCATCTCAACCCACGTGTTATCCTCACTTTGAGGATGAGAAAACAAAGGGGCAGGGACAAATAAGAAACTCTCCTCTGGATGGAGCAGAGTTTAGTTTCATAGTATTAATTGTGGTTTTCTGTAGCTGTTTGCAAATTTTTTCATATGTTTTCTGCCTCTAAGAGATTGTAGATTTACAATCTTAAGACCAAGCATTAAGCTATACTTACAGTGATCAAAAAATTTATCACTGAAGCTAGGATACTTTGAATTTATTTATTTATTTATTTTTGGCTGCATTGGGTCTTCGTTTTTGCACGCAGGCTTTTCTCTAAGTCATGGAAAGCGGAGAGTGGGGGCTACTCTTTGTTGCGATGTGCGGGCTTCTCATTGCGGTGGCTTCTCTTGTTGCGGAGCATGGGCTCTAGGCACGCGGGCCCAGTAGTTGTGGCTCACGGGCTCTAGAGCGCAGGCTCAGTAGTTGTGGTGCACGGGCTTAGCTGCTCCACGCCATGTGGGTGGGGATCTTCCCGGACCAGGGCTCGAACCCGTGTCCCCTGCATTGGCAGGAGGATTCTTAACCACTGCACCACCAGGGAAGTCCCCAGGATACTTTGGAAGGGGAATAAAGGCACTGCTACATTTATACTGGGACGAAAGTGTACACTGGACTGTCTGGGGAAACCAGTATGTTTGGTTAGCCTCGCTATGCTATCCCTGTAGCCCTCATAGTAACTAACATAGTTGTGAGAGCGTGAGAAGCAATCAGGTTTATGGTTGACCATAAACTTAATGGTTGTGTGGGAGGCTGAACAATGATTCCCCAAAGATGTCCAAGTCCTTATTCCTGGACCCACTGAATTAGTGAGGGCTCATGTACAAGTGGGAAGCACCACATAGAAAACTTTGATCATCTTAGAGAAATCATCCTAAAAAGCCCAATGATAGAAATACGGACATCAAAGGTGCTGCTGGTGAGGGCTCAGGAAATCAGGACCATGTTATTGGGAACTAGAGGACAGAAAATCCTGTTACGTGGCAGCAGAATCTTAGCCAAACTGTGTCCTACAGTTATATGGTAAGAGGAACTTGTAAAGGATGAACTTGGATATTTAGCTCAAGAGAGTTCCAAGCAAAGTGTTAAAGATACAGTCTGGTTCCTTCTTGCTGCTTAGAGTAAAATGCTAGAGGAAAGGGACAGACTGAGAGAACTGTTAAGTAAAAAGAACTGGGAGCTGATGATTTGGGAAGCTCTCAGCCTACTGCAAAAGATGCTAAAAAAAAAGCATGAAAAAGCCAGGGAAGGGTGCTCTGGAGAAAAAAACGAAGGGTGTGGCTGCACAACCTTTTGCCAAAACCTCAGAAGGATCTACAGTTTAGAGCAGCGGTCCCCAACTCCTGGTCCCTGGACCAGTACCAGGCCGCGGCCTGTTAGGTGAGGTGAGCAGCGGGCCGGCAAGCAAAGCTTCACCCCCATCGCTCACATTACTGCCTGAACCATCACCCCACCCCGTCCGTGGAAAAACTGTCTTCCACGAAACCGGTCCCTGGTGCCAAAAAGGTTGGGGACCGCTGGTTTAGAGTATTCAATCACAATGAGGGCTCTTTGAAGAGATTAGACATGTGACTCATGAATCCCCTTAGACATCTCAGCAGAAGCCAGGAAAAGGGATGGGATTAGCCAGGAAAGATTTGTGGAGGAGCCTCTTGTCTAGTGGAGTGAATCCTAGAGACATACAGAGGAGATGCACATGGTTTTTGAGACTGTTATACCAGCAGAAACACTGCCAGCTTGGACTCAGTGGGAGAGAGAAAGGACAAAATTAAAGAAAGCTGACAGGCTCCCAAAATTCTACAGACAGGAAACAGGTTAATAAAACTATGTAGGTGCGAACACATGCTACCCTTCATGAAAGAGGAAGAATGACTCCCAGGGTGCAGCCATGGGCCCAGAGGGCGGAATCCTGAGCCACAGAGAATTATTCCTGTGCCTTGAAACCTAATGGAGTTTGCCCAGTTGGATTTCAAAATTGATTGGGTTTGGTGACTCCTTTTTCCCTTTAATTTTCTGTCTATTGTAATGGGAATGTCTATAACTGTTATCCTGTGCCTGACCCACCACTGTATTTGGGAGCAGATAACTTGTTTTCTAGTTTTAAAAGTTCACAGAGGGAGAGAAATTTTGCCCTAAGATGAGTAATACCCATAGACTCACCCCTAGCTAATTTAGATATAGATAATGAGCTTTTGGAGTTTTGAGCAGATGAGACTTAAATGATATTTTGCACTTAAGTTGCTACTGTAATGGGTTGAGACTTTTGGGAAACTTGGGATGGGATGGAAGTATTCTGCATGTGTGGTGGACATGAATCTTTGGGGGCCCGAGAGCAGACTGTTGTGGGCCCCAAAGATGTCCATGTTCTAATCACCTTGGATGATGAATATTACATGGCAAAGGGACCTTGCAGATGTGATTAACGATCTTGAGATGGGGGATATTATTGTGGATATCTGCCTTCTAAGAGGGAGGCAGGAAGATCAGCATCAGAAAGACAAGATACAAGGGTGGAAGCAGAGGTTAGGGAGGAGAGAAGATGCTACCCTGCTGGCCTTGAAGGAAGAAAGTGCACAAGCCAAGGAATGTAGGTGGCCTCTAGAAGTTGAAAAGGCAAGGAATCGGATTCTCCTCTAGAGCCTCTAGAAGGAACATAGGTCTGCTGACATCTTGATTTTAGACCAATGAAACGGAATTTGGATTTCTGAGCTCCAGAACTGTAAGATAAACCATTAAGTTTGTGGTAAGTTGTCATGGCAGCAATAAGAAACTTGTTTTTTGTTTTTTGTTTTGTTTTTTTAGACATGCCTCACAGCTTGTGGGATCTTAGTTCCCTGACCAGGGATTGAACCCAGGCCCCTGGCAGTGGAAGCACTGAGTCTTAACCATTGGACCACCAGGGAATTTCCCAGGAAACTAATATAGCTATTGATCTTTTATAGCTCTCTCCCTCCCGCCCTGCCCAATATCAAGTATCAGTGATATTTATCGAGCAAATAGAACACTGCCTGGCACATAGTAGATGCTTGACAAATACGTGCTGAATGACTAATTTATGTCAGTGACTGGGTAGAAGCTGTAGGCAGGGGTGGAGAGCACCCACCTGCCTTGGCGGTGGCATTAGTGATGTGACTCTTAGAAAGTTACTTAACTCCTCTGATCTGCATTTTGCCACCCATAATAATGGGTTAACGAATCCCAACGTCACTGAACTGTTTTATTAAAGCAGTGGTGTGAACTGGGGTGATGCTGTCCCCTCTCCAGGGGACATTTGGCAATTATTTGGAGATGTTTTTGGTCAGAACTGGGGGAAAGGAGTGCTAGCGGCATCTGGTAGGTGGAGGCCAGGGATGTTGCTAAACATCCTAGAATGTACAGGACAGTTCCCACAACAAAGAATTATCTGGGCAAATGTCAACAGTGATGTGAGTGAAAAACCCTACATTAAAGTGAGCACATATTCACCAATGGCATTTCAAAGATAACAGCAAGGTCTTCTAGTTGAGTGTATTGACGTGATCCATGCAACCTTCACAGAAGCCAGACTGAAGCCATGGCTCATGTCTTCAAAGTCTGACTGTGGTCGGCAGTTGGAGGGCGAACAGGTTGACTGCTCCTCCGTGGGGAGACCTGAGTTCCTGGGGGGCCTGCTGTTAACAGGAACTGCAGTGCCTGTAAAGCTAGTAATCCTTGACTT
This sequence comes from Globicephala melas, assembly GCF_963455315.2. Taxonomy (NCBI): domain Eukaryota; kingdom Metazoa; phylum Chordata; class Mammalia; order Artiodactyla; family Delphinidae; genus Globicephala; species Globicephala melas. Next base: position 17,187,849 of record NC_083328.1, read on the forward strand.
TACAAAACATTTTCAACTCCCTCCCCCATTTGATCCACACAGTGACCCTGCAACATAGATGGGTGGAGTGCAACTTGCTTTGGTGATAACGTGAACTCCGGCCACAGCAGGATAAGCAGTTGGTCCCGGTTCCCGGTCCACCCCACCCATCTCAGATGGGATCATCTTCAGTTCTCTGTTCTGCAGGGGTGGAGGCAAGGCTAGGTGAGAAAACAGGGGGCAAACCCGGTATTCTCACCCAGTCGCGGTGGAAAAAAACGATAAAAGCGATGCCAGCTAAACTGGGAGATTCCCGGATGGGGGACTGCTGTGACTGTCCAGGAGATGTTGGTCGGTCCCGGGGCCCAGAATCCTCCCCACTGATGCCTAAGGCCGAGTGGAGCTACCAGCCACTGCCCGTTCCAGGAAATAGCTGGATGGGGCATTAGGATTCTAGAACCCACGGTCAGCTGAGCAGGTTCCCTCCAGCCTCTTCGTCACCTTCACCTGTGGTAGCCCCCTATTTTAAGTGACTGAATTTCTGGAGTCCCCACAAGTCGGAGGACTGAGGCCTAGAGCCTTTAAGCTGGTCCGACCTGTCACAATGATTAAGTGGCAGGGTCGGGACGTGTGCCCTCAGCCACAGCTCCCTGCTCCTTCTAGACTATCCAAGTGTAAAACAGACTCACTTCTGTGGTCCAGCCAGTGGGGAAGAAGACGCGGCAACCATTATCATGCGTTTATTCACACACGCAGGTGTGCTACAGGCGCTGCGTTGAGGGCTGAGGTAATGGTGGGGAGTAAGATGGCGAAGCTTCAGGCAATCAGTGCACGAAGAAAAAGAATCAGGGGCGTTTCAGATGTGGCCAGGACTGGGCAGGAAAGAGCCTGCCTGCATGATGGAACCAAGAGTGAGTGGGCTGAGGGCAGCCCTGTTGAAAGCTGGTCACGGAATGCTGGGTGATAAAGAAACGCCCAGTGAATGTCTGGGGCACAAGGTATGTCAGGAGGAACAGCAGAGGCAAAAGCCTGGAGGCAGCAATGGCTGGAGGGCAGCGGGTACCAAACACACTGGGAGGGGAGGGCGGGGAGCAGGAAGGGGGTCACAGGGGCAGCGCCTTGTAGGCCTCGGAGTAGAGTCTGGATTTTCTTTTATGTACCATGAGAGGTCACGAAGGGTGCTAAGCAGAAATACAGCATTATCTGATTTCTGTTTTTAAAGATCACTATCGTTATCTGATTTCTGTTTTTAAAGATCACTTGGATACCAAGTGGATTTTGAGAGGCGGGGCCAGGATGCAAACAGGACAGACAGCAGACAGCTGCACCTGCGGTAGCAGGTAAAGAGGAAGGTGGAAGCAGGGGTGGGGACAGAAGATGCATTTTGAGATGTACTTTGGAGGCCAAGATGACAGAAATGGCTGACTAGAAATTAACAATGTGCATACCCTTCACCCCAGCCCTTCTAGGAATTTACCCTTCATTCTTAAGTACGCAAAGATCATTGAGGCATCATTTATAAAAGAGAATGACCTGCATGTTCATTAGTAAGAGATGGGTTAAATTACTAATAGAGCAGGCGTTGACGGAGCCCCAGGCAGCCCTTACAGAGAATGAGGTAGGTCTCATGCACTGATTCAGAAAGACAGCAAGATATATGTTTAAGTAAAAAGAAGCATGTTGGAAAATGTACATATAGTATAAACCTGATTCTTTTAAAAATTATTATATTAGTATGTATACATATAGGCATACAAAAAGTCTGGAAACATCAAACTCTTAACAATATTCTCTCTGGGGTGGCATTATGGGGACTTTGTTTTCTGCTTTGTTTTACTTAATTTTTTATTATAAGCATGTTTTCAATTTTATAAATAGAAAAATATCAGGTATTTACATTTTTGTTTAAATCCTTACTCCTGAAAATAAATAAATTCCATATAGGAGTGGTAGGAACAGTGGTGTGGAGGACCCTGAACGGCCAGTTGTCTGATAGTCACTGATCTCTAGTCCTGCCTGGAACACATCTTGTCCCCAAAAGAGGGATTCAGAAATGGGTGAGCTGCGGCACTCGATGCTGGCAGGTGATGGGCAGCGTCTAACTTACTGTATCCACTCAAGTGGTCCAGATTTAAAAGTAACAAGCCACCAATCTCAACAGGGAGAAATTCCGGTAATATAAATATAGCACCCATAAGTCCTTCTCAGAAAAAAACCTCCAGAGGACAAAATCCAAACAATGAAAAGTAAAATCAAAATAAAGAACACAGACCAGGAGACCCTATGATAAAAGGTCTAACGGTGAGCACTGAAGACGTTTAGAGACTAAAGAAATACGAGTGACCCTTGAACAACATGGGGATTGGGGCCCTGCCCCCCATGCAGTCGAAAATCCATGTACTGTTATCTCTGCCTCAAAAGCAAAGGAATTGATAAATGGCTCACCCAAGGGCAGGAAGCTGAAACAGTCTGGAGAGAAGAGGACTCAAACCCCAGTTCTTTTGATTTCGCATATTGTGATCTCTAACCGAACACAAACTTCTCCCCATACTTAAAGATCTGTAAAATGAAAATACAGGAACTATATTTATTGAAAAAAACCCCACGTACAAGTGGACCCATGCAGTTCAGACCCGTGTTATTTAAGGGTCAACTGTATTAGACAATTGTACGTATCCGGGTTATGGACCAAAATGCAATGTTCTAAACCTAAGCTCTTAGCGAAGCTCACAAAAACCACAACAGGGGGCTTCCCTGGTGGCGCAGTGGTTGAGAGTCCGCCTGCTGAGGCAGAGGACACGGGTTCGTGCCCCGGTCCGGGAAGATCCCACATGTTGCGGAGCGGCTGGACCTGTGAGCCATGGCCGCTGAGCCTGCGCGTCCGGAGCCTGTGCTCCGCAACGGGAGAGGCCACAACAGTGAGAGGCCCGCGTACCGCAAAAAAAACAAACAAAAAAAAAACAGAAGAGGGCAGGCAGTGTGGGTGCAACCTGGCCTCATTTTCCATAGCAGATTAGTCAATTCATATCCATCTTAAATGGAAACAACAGGGTTTTAAAAAATGGCAACTCCGATCTCTTAATATTTTGTTCATAATTTATTAAACAGATGGGATGTTTTAAGAAATCTCTCTTGTGATAAAGAAATCTGAATTTCAATAATTCTGTTTCAATTTGGTTTTGCTTCTGGCAAATTAATGCAAATTTAAATGTCATAATTGTATTTACTATAAATATATATAGTAAATATATATATAAAAGAAGCCTAGATCCTGCATTACTGCTATCTTGTTCACAGAGGAAAATAATACATTTGCTTACACTGGGTGAGCACACTTTAAGAACCTAGGCCCTTATAATGCCCACGTGATCTAAAACCATCTGTTCCAGGGGCACAGGGGAGATGAACTAAGTAGCCACATTCCCTCGAGAAAGCTGTTCAAATCCTTTCTACCTGGAAAGATGAGGACCTTGGGTTGGTCGCTTTGAAAGCCAACCTGCCGATACTTCAAAGGGATACCCTGCTAGGGCATCTACCAGTTGCTTTGAAGCTGTCATCCAGAAAAAGCTCTGTGAAAACTCACTTTATAGCTTTGCTTTAAAACCTTGTTATATGCAATTTCAATGCTCAGCCCTTAAAATGTTCAGTTCAAGCCCTTTCAACAGAAAGCCTTCTGCATGAAGGCCAGGCGGCAAATACCACAGGTGGGGAGCAGATGATGGGACTGTATACAAATTGGCCTTCTTGCTAGAGAGCCAGGGGGAGGCGAGGGAAGGAAGGATGCTGGACCAGTGACTGAAACGCAGCCGAGGTTTCATGGTCAGTGGATTAGTGCCTTACATGCCTGATCTTCCTCTTTTCTGCTGGGCTAGGAAAAGAGCAAAACCGGGTCACCATAGCACATGAATGTCTGCAACAATAGCAACCACAACTGTGATAACAATGGCAGCAGCTGCTGATTACAAAGCTTTTGCTACATATCAGGCACCAGGCTAACCCCTCTACACACCTCATCTCCCTGCAGCCTCCCACCACCCCTGTGTGTAGGTGTCCTTATCTTATAGGTTCAGGGCACTTAAATGGCAGCCCCAGGTCACATGATTAGCAAGGGCAGAGCCAGGGTTTGGATGAAGGACTGTCTGACTCCAAAGTCTAGGTTTTTCATTCCATGCCCACGTTTATTCCCTGCCTGGCATCAATGCATTGGAAGCCAGTGGTCTCTAGAGTGAGATGAAAGTCGGGCGCTCTGTGATCACCCATTGGCTTACACGAAATTGATGACACCTGCCTGTAAGAGCTTTTGCCACAAAGCTGCCACGAGGCCACCGAATGTGTTAAAGTATGTGTTCGGTGTTAGTGGATGAAGCATTAAGCCCCTAACTCCACTTAGAACAGGGAACAGCTTGGCCTAAGTTCTGGGTGCGGGTTCCAGGCCCGACTCCAGAGGCCCTATGTCCCCAGGCAAGTCTCTGAGCCTCAAGCCCCCACCTCTCACGTGGGAAAATGTTCCCTGACAACCTGACAAGTTTGTGGAAGGGATGCAATGAGATAATAGCTATGAATTAGTGTTTCGTGATTGCTCTAACAGAGGTCTAGGTTTTACAGAAAATTTAACATTGAGATGACAGCATATTCTTTTCTATCTCTCAGACCCTATTGACACTGACTACAAGAATATCAGATGTTTAGCCCATGAAGCCACACTGGATACGTTGAGTCCTCAAGAGGAAGCAGCAGTCTCTGCGTAGAGGTCATGGACATGCCGCGAACCCCCAATGATGTCCTCATTTGATTGGCAATTTTATAAAAGTGGGATTTGCATGCACTGTTAGCTGCAATAATTCCCACCAACTCCTATTGCCTTATATGAGCCATTTTACATATATTAAACTGCCTGACTCAGAAATGATTTTTACCCTGCAATGAGGGGTTAATTAACTAATCTGTCCTTCTTTTCATTCATTCATTTATTGTTGAATATATGTGTCCCCGTAAGCAGGTCTGATTGCTAAGTGCTAGGGATAGAGTGAGGAATAAGACAGAGTCCCTGTTCTCATGGAATTTATAATCTGGCAATAAAGACAGCCATTCCATAAGAAATTACCAATATAACGAGAGTCAAGAACCCACATCTGAGGCTTACCAGTCCACACCTCAAGCCTGGTGGCATCTAGATCACAAACTTCCCAGAATAAAGTGACTTGAGCTCTAACTATAGGGTCCATGCTGTATATTTTTTAAATCACATTTCCCTACATCTATTCTGATGGAACTATGGCTAGGAAAATATGAGTTTTATCTGAGCTTCAAGTACCTGTGCGATGTTTTTGGTTTTCTGCTACTTTCTTACTGCCCCCTTTCAACCTTGGATTTTCTTTCACTGATTTTCATTCAAAGCTAAATTTATTTATGAAGCCCCCTAGAGTTCAGTCTCAAATGTCCATTATTATGAAGAAAAAATCCATCCTTGTCTTAAGGAGTGGAGTGATATAAGAGGAAGAGCACAGACTCAGGAAGCAGAAGGGTACCATTTCCTGGCTATGAGGCCCTGGGCAAACCCTGTGGCATCAGTGTGCTGTGGCTGCCTCACCTGAGCCTGCCCAGAGCAGGGGTGGGAGGGTGGCTTTTGATCTTTCGACCAAGAGAAGGAAATCACATAGGGATGACAGGATAGAGACCAAACAACACAGAATGCTGCTGGATCACTAGAAATTTTGAGGAATTCTTGAAAGGCAAGAAAGCAGAGATCACATCTATGAAGCAGTAAAAGCAGAGGAAACTATGGACCAAAACAAGGGCAGTAAAATTTTCCATACAAGGAATTTTGTGTGTGTGTGTGTGTGTGTGTGTAGCTGAGTCCAGAGTCAAGGTGGAGTGAGAGGAAGCCCTGGGGCATTCACTGGGGGCTGCTTTTAGGGCTGCTGGCCCCTCCCCAGCTGTATTAAGTGCACACAGGCTGATGCCTGGATGTGGGCAATGCTCCAGGAGGCTGTTTTCCCCAAAGTAAGCTAGGAGTTCCCATACCTGGAAGAGGACAGCCTCCCGGAGCATGTTGTGCGCCAACCAACATCAAGGTCAGGTTATATTAAATAGAACAGGCAGAAGAAGTAGGATTCTCAAATACAAAGACGAGCAGACAACCGAGAATGACCAAACATTTGGGAAAACCAAAACTCTGAAGACTGGCACAAAATTTAATTAACAAAAGAACGAACACCCAATGAAAGCGAGTTAATAGAATAAGCAGAGGAAGACTTTAGAATCCTGAAAATTAATATGCCTGGAGAGATTTGAGAGGACATTTCATCCATGAAAAAGAAACAGCTAGAGATCTCAAGTTTTAATTTTATCATTAACATTTTGGAAAAGATAAACTAAGTACAGAAAGAGCTAAAAGGTGACAAATTAAATGTGCTAGAAATTCAAGCCAAACAATTTCACATGGTAACAGTATAAAAAGAGGGCTTCCCTGGTGGCGCAGTGGTTGAGAGTCTGCCTGCCGATGCAGGGGACACGGGTTCGTGCCCTGGTCCGGGAAGATCCCACATGCCGCGGAGCGGCTGGGCCCGTGAGCCATGGCCACTGGGCCTGTGCATCCGGAGCCTATGCTCTGCAGCGGGAGAGGCCACAACAGTGAGAGGCCCGCATACCGCCAAAAAAAAAAAAAAAAAAAAAGACAAAAAGAAAAATATGAAAGAAAAATTAAGAGACTTGAAGATCTGGGCCAACATTTGTCCAAGAGAAGTTCCAGAGGATAGAACAGAAACAATGGAAAATAATAAAACAACAATAATAAATGAACATTTTCCAATGCTGAAGAAAGACATAAGCCTTTAGACTGAAAAGCCCACCTAGTGCTTTAAACAGGACAAAGAGAATGACACTGATATATTCATGGATTAAACAAACAACCTGTCAGAAAACATCTTGACTCTACATATACACAATGACAGATTTGAAATGTATAAAGCAAAAACAGAGAAATATAAGGGAACATTGGTAAGTTCACAGAAATCACCCAGATTAAATAGACAAAAATTAACTGGGGCTCTGTTGCAGTGGTTTGCTAATGAGCATAAGAATTTTCTGGGAGTCCTATTAAAAATGAAGACTCTGAGCACTCCATGCCCCCTGTAAACCCAGCTCTATATCTTTGAACGGGGTATGAGAATTTACATTTTTAATAAGAAGCCAAAATGATTCTGATATAGGTGGTCTGGGACTATACTGGGACATACATAATTGCCTGGTTAAATAACATAATTAATAGCTTGCTTTAATAGATATACTGAGAACTTTATACCAAAAAGAGAATGATTATTCTTTTGAAATACCATAGAGCATTCATAAAAATTATCTGGTAGACCACAAACAAAGTCTCAAAAACTTCCAAAACAACAGAAATCAAACAGACCAATCTCTAACCATAATGTAGTAAAATTAGAAATTAACACAGAAAGATAGACAAAAATTCTCTACTTAGAACATTTGTAAAACTCTTCTAAATAAAGAGAAAAAAATCCCTAAAATCACAAACCAAAAGAAGTTGACAATGAAAACACTACATACACGCAAAATTTGTGAGATAAGGACAGAGCAGTATTCAGAGGAAAATTTATAGGCTTAAAATTGCTGTATTAGAAAACAAGACTGAAAATAAGGCAATTAAGCATTTAAAGTAAGAAGCCAGGTTATGGGATGGGGGTGGGGGGAGAATCAAAGCAATAAATTAAACCAAAAAGTTTAGGGAAGGAATCAAGATAAAAGCAGAAATGAACTGAAATAGACAACAGTAAATGAATGAATGAACGACAAAATAAATAAAGTATGCATGCTCAATAGAACTGAAGGCTGGGCCTGCTGTGTCTGGGTGGTAGAGAGAGCTTTTCCTATTTTACTCAGTTTACTCCTTAATTGTTTGAATCTTTTCTAATGAGAAATCACTCATGTATTAGAGGTTATATAAAATGACAAAATAATGTGAAAATACCTAAGAAATTCTAAGTAGACTATAAATGCAAGAAATAAAAAAGATTATTTATTCCAGTATTGGTTCAGAGATCATTTTAAATTTTCATTAAGATTGAAAAGGATGCTTTAGGAAGTCAAATACCATCCAGTATCTTCACTTACAGGGATGCTCTATTAGGTGAAAGGATTACTACATCTCTCAGTTCTGGACCTGTATTTTATGGGTAGTTAGTGCTTGTTCAGCGTCATTCCACACAAATCATTCATGCTCATCACTGACTTATTCCTGCTCAGCTGGCTTTGTGCTGTCTGACCTACCTGCGCAGGGACCTTCCTAATGCCATTAGCCAGGTGGTCCTTTGGTCTGAGCTATCCAGCTGGGCATCTCTGGGTACATTCAGGATGCCATGCCCCTGATGGTTCTTGGTACCAGAGGGGCTAACTCAAGTGTCACTGGAAAGGAAAAAACCTCTTCGTCTTCTCTTGTCAGGAGCTAACAAAGCTTTCATTGTCTAAATCAAAAGTTGCAAGCTGGTGGCCTGAAGACCACACCTGGCCAGCAGGCACATCTCGTTTCGTTCATAGAAAATCGTGAATTAGTTACCAAAAAAAAAATGGGAGAAATCGAACACAAACAAGCCCAGATACTTGGCTTCTCTTAAAATTAGAAAGCCTGGCACCACCGGGCCCCTACGACAGTCAGCTGAGCTGTGTAGAGACTGTTCCCTACATCCCCACTAGTTTCTACCATGCCCTGACACCCAGGCCAAGTGCCATCCTTGGTACTGCCCCCCAACCCCCCCCACTCATGTCATTTAAATTTTCATTTTAATTAGCACCCTCTGCCAGAAATCCCAATATTTCAGAATCCAAGCTATATCTCCCAAACTGACACTTCTACCCCAAGTAGCACAGAAATTCTTTGTCAGATTATGTGTCCTGATTCATAGTTTGGAAAATACTGTCATCATAATTATAACTTAGCGATGTGATAACTGAACTCAGCTATGTGTGGGCTGGCCAGGGTGCCTAATCAACCTCTCTGCCACGCTAGCTCCTTGATTCAATCAATCAACTACCCAATTCACTTGCTTAACAAAGATTTGCAAACTAACTCTACGCCAGGCACTTTTCTAGGGGCCAGAGACACAGCAGGCAAGAGATAGCACACATCTCTGCCATCATGAAGGTTAGATCTGGGATGCGGGGGGGAGGGTGTTTAAGCTCTAAATATGTAACTTGCAAACAGCCTCAGAAATGGATGAGTGGAGGGCTCCATGAACTACCACGTATCCTCTGTTCTTGTGGATTTTGCAATATGGGAACACCTATAAACTCCCCCTTAGGATGTATGATTTCAGAGCTGACAGGCACAGGAAATATCTAATCTATCCCTTTTTGTTGTAGGGGAGGAAATGGGGCTCTAAAAGAGTGTGACTTAGCCAAGTCCCCACAGAGTTTATAGAAAAGCTCAAACTACCCTCTCCAGACTTGCTGAGTCACAGTCACTGGTTCTTTTTCCTCCCTAAAACAGGAGCCACGAGCTCCCTACATCTTCAGAAAATGTAACGTCGTGTGAAACAGCAATGGGAGACACAGTGTCAGACAACAGGGAGAGGTGAGGACTACGGCAGAGTGAAGGGTGCATATGCTCAGAATAAAAGTTTTCTAATTCAAAGATAATGGTTTGGCCAAAAAGTTTGTTCGGATTCTTTTCCAGTTTGGCCAACCCCATAAAACAGCAACAATAATGAGTATAGCACACCACCAGACCAGCCAATGAAACACACCCGTGAGCTGAAGCTGGCCCTTGAGGTCACGGGTCCAAACCCTCCCCTTTGGATATATCCTCTTCCATTTATCACTATATTTCTACCCTTATCTTGAATTTAAGCATAACTTTTTCAAGTCGTAACTAATAAGAAATCCTCTCTTACATGCCCCTATTTTTTCTGAATTTTTTTCCTCAAGTTTGAGACCCATTTTGAATGTGCGATATATTTTGAATGTGACCGAAGTGAGAAAACCACGTATGAAGGGTGCATATTCATTTTCTTAATATAATAATTCCTTAATAATATAAAATGAATTTTCTATTTATCTAAAATTCACCCCTTTAAATAGTCAAAAACCTAAATAAAATAATTTTAAATGAAAGTACTTCTAAAATAGATAAGACGTCCTTGTCTTCTTAAAAGAATATGTATATTAAATATAATTTAGTCTTTTCTTAATACGAATGATCAATATTCTGGAGAGAAACTGATCTATAATACAGGAGATATTGCCAGGAGCTATTATGCTTTCGTATCTTTCATTTATTAAGTGACATCCTCTCCTACCCGAGTTTCCAGAAGTACAGGATATGGTTTGAAGACAAGGGAAGAGCCCCCTCTCATCCCTTTCTGGCTTTTGTGAACCTCCGGATTTTTGTTGTTATTTTATTTTGCTTTTTACTTTACAGTTATCTTAATTTTATCTGACATATGAGATTTTGACTTCCAATTTTAACATTTCTTTCTTTTATAGTCCCCAAATCAAAGCCACAAAGTCCAAATGATCTTGAAAACTTTCCTTCCATTTGAGAGAGACTCTAATCTTCAGACCTTCTGATTCAGAATCCCCAGGAGTTCATCTGTTAAAAACTGTGCTACCTCCTGTAAACAACTCTTAGCATAAAAATTTGACCTAAAATATGCATTTAAAAAAATATCGTGGGACTTCCCTGGTGGTCCACTGGTTAAGACTCCATGCTCCCAATGCAGGGGACTCGGGTTCAATCCCTGGTCAGGGAACTAGAGCCCGCATGATGCAACTAAAGATCCCACATGCCGCAACAAAGAACTCACGTACCGCAACTAAGACCCAGCATGGGCAAAAAAAAAAAAAAAATATATATATATATATATATATATATATATATATCTCCTTAGTGATTCTTTTTGTTGTTGTTATTTACTTTTCCCTTTTATTTTTTTTAAACATCTTTATTGGAGTATAATTGCTTTACAATGGTATGTTAGTTTCTGCTTTATAACAAAGTGAATCAGCTATACATATACATATATCCCCATATCTCCTCCCTCTTACGTCTCCCTCCTACCCTCCCTATCCCACCCCTCTAGGTGGTCACAAAGCACCGAGCTGATCTCCCTGTGCTATGCGGCTGCTTCCCACTAGCTATCTATTTTACATTTAGTAGTGTATATATGTCCATGCCACTCTCTCACTTTGTCCCAGCTTACCCTTCCCCCTCCCCATGCCCTCAAGTCCATTCTCTATGTCTGCATCTTTATTTCTGTCCTGCCCCTAGGTTCTTCAGAACCATTTTTTTTTAGATTCCATATATATGTGTTAGCATACGGTATTTGTTTTTCTCTTTCTGACTTACTTCACTCTGTATGACAGACTCTAGGTCCATCCACCTCACTACAAATAACCCAATTTCGTTTCTTTTTATGGCTGAGTAATATTTCACTGTATATATATGTGCCACATCTTCTTTATCCATTCATCTGTTGATGTACCTTAGTGATTCTTGTGTATATCAAATTTTAAGATCCATGGCTCTATCTTTTCCTTATAACGGTGGTTCTCAAATATTGCTGCAAATTACAGTCACATGGGGTGCTTAAACAGAGGAACCATGTCTGAGTCCAAATCCAGAACCAGAATCAAAATCTCTGGATGATATGACTTGGACATTTGTGTTTCTTTTATTTAGTTAGATTTTACTTTTTGTTTTGAGCTAACTGTAGACAATACAGAGCCATACCATGTACCCTTCATCCAGCCTCCCCCACGGTAACATCCCGTATAACAACAGCATAATAGCACAGTCCAGAAACTGACATCAATACAATCCTGCTAAGCTCTTTAAACTAGGTCTCCTTGTTTTTACTTTTCTCTATTTCTTCCTTTGCTGATGCTTAGCTCTACTGAAGCAGCTTATCTCCTCCTTAATGTACTGGCTTTTTAAAAACTTGGTTTGAAAAAATGTAAAACCCATAGAAAATTTATCAGCATAGTATAATAGAAGGGTATAATTAATGCCCAAATACCCATCACCTATATTCAACAATTCTTCACCAATTCTCAGAAACCTGAGAACAGGGACCTTTTCCTACATAACCACAATATAATTGCTGAATTCAGGAAATTTAACATCAATACAGTATTATTTTCTAATATAATATGATTTTCAAATTTTATTAATTTTTCCAAACCATCCTTAAATTTAGAGCAATCCCCCCAACCTCCCAGGATCTCACATCGCATAACTGTGGTATCTCTTTAGCCCCCTTTAATCTGTAACAGCCTTTCTCTGTCTCTTATGCAACTGACATTTCTGAAGACTCCCGGCCAGTAGACTATCCCTCAATTTGGCTTTGTCTGGTTGTTTCCTCATTGGACTTCACTTTTGAAAAACATTTTTCATCAATGTTCCCAGCTCAGGGTTCACTGGGGGAATATTTGTCAGAGTAGAGGTCTTCTCCAGGTTGTTTAAAACAGTTAAGCAGAACCAATGGATGGCCACCTCTGAACACCTTCCTCCTAGGCAGAACATCAATGATATTCACAACAGACCCTGCCCAAAAACAGCTCAGTGCAATTCCCGGCCTGTGATTGTTAATTTTATGGAACAAGGAGTCCTGGGGTCTGGGCTTCCAGTCTGGGCTTCTCTGAGGCCTTGGTGAGCAACATCAGTTCTCATCCCTCAGTTTCCTCAAACTATAAAATGAGAATGAAAATTCCTAGCAAGTAACTTGCAGGGTTAATGAATGCAGTGATGGATGTTATACACTCCACACAGTGCTAGGTACTGAGTAAGTGCTCATTTAATGTGAGCTTTTACTATCATTAAAGAAAATAGTGGTATTAAGTCAAGCCTCTTGTGTGTTGTTTGAAATCTTCTGGTGGGTAGGCCAGAGGCTTTTTTGTTAACATCCAATCCTGTTGTGATCTGTGTTGTTTTCCTAGGTGTAAATGGAGACTCTCTCGTGGGGTCTATCCTATGGCCCAGCTGCTTGGTATGAAGACCCTGGCCCCTGACAGTTAGGATGTGAAAGTCCATCTTACCATTACATCCTGAATACTTAAGAGGATCCTTTCTCTGTCTATACTGCTTGGAGGGTTGGGGCGTCCATGTACATTCAGAAGGGAGAAATTAAAATCACAGGGCGTGGTGCTGATGGGAGATTTGGTATCCTAGGGGCAAGCAGAGAGAACTGGGCGTAGTAAAAGAAACTTACGTCCCTGGAGATGTATGGGGTCCTCTTTCTCTCTCTTGGTCTCTATGCCTCCCTAAGTCATTCTCGCTCTTAAAGCTCATCTGATCAAACTCATCCCTGATTTACCAACACCATTGCAGGAACACAGCTGGTAAGTGGTCCGGGATTCACACTCTGGCCACCAACAAGCTAAACAGTGCTCAGAGCCACTGGGTTCAGATGGCTGAGTGAGTACTGGTGTGGTAAGATGGCCCTGGCATGTTGTTGATTAAAAACAGTGGGGCTATCAAATAGCCTGGATAGTATAATCCCATTTATGCGGAAAGAACAATAAAAGATCAAGAAAAGGGACTTCCCTGGTGGTGCAGTGGTTAAGAATCCACCTGCCAATGCAGGGGACATGGGTTTGAGCCCTGGTCTGGGAAGATCCCACATGCCACGGAGCAACTAAGCCCGTGCGCCACAACTACTGAGCCCGCGTGCCACAACTACTGAAGCCCGCTCACCTAGAGCCCGTGCTCTGCAAGAGAAGCCACTGCAATGAGAAGCCCACGTACCAAGACGAAGAGTAGCCCCCGCTCGCCGTAACTAGAGAAAGCCCGTACGCAGCAACGAAGACCCAATAATAAATAAATAAACAAATAAAATTTTTTAAAAAGGCACTCACTCAAAGGTTATTTATATGGCAATCTGAAACAGCAGAAGTTCCCAAGCAATAGAACTGCCCTAAAAAACGATCCTTCCTTTTTTAAATCTCACCATTGAAATTAATGAAGGGTGACTGAAGGGATTTGCTGAGGAGCCCTGCCGGGGACAAAGTGGGGTGGGCTGGTCCACTGAGGGATGCTCCACCAGTGATGGCGCAGCCCCATAATCTACACTGTACCGACAGGTGGGTGAGCCTTCATGGACCACAGCAGAGTCCACATGTGGCAGCCCTGCCGGTGGCACACGGGTTAAGACAGGTCTTTAGTTGTTGTATGTGTCAGCAAGTAACAATGACTTCAAAACATTGAATTGCAATTGTGGCCAAATATCCAATTCACGCCACTCCAGGATCTACACAATGGAAAGAAAAACTCAGAGAAGGTGTTCCAGGAGATGCCGGAGTGGGCCAATCTTCTTCCCATCACCTGTCACGCTCTCAGGGACTGATAAGATAATGCAAAAAATACCACTCATTGGGAACAGGCCAGGACTGGAATGTTCCAGATCAACTATCTCATCTTGGATATCATTAATATATACTTTCAAGGAAAATAATGAATATATGCAATTTTTAGTCTGGATGGTAATATACCCACCTATTCACGGCACTAATCTCTGGGGCAGTGGGATTACGAGAGGACTTTTATTTTCTGTGTTATCATTTGAATTTTTAACATTGATCATGCATTGTCAGGAAAAAAAGGATACCTTAATAATAGAAAAAAAAATGTGTACTTTCATTCCTGGTCCTTAAATGGAGCCGAAAGCATTTAAATGGAGCCTTATTATCCATTGTAACACACACCCCAAGGCAAGCCAACATAACCAAGACCTGGCACTTAGGCAGAACTCTCTGGAAAGAAAGAGGTGTCCTCCTTTCCCTGGAGTTGTTAAGCTACAATGGCTTACAAAACCCTATGATGGCTTCTCCTCTGACTCAAAGTAGAATCCCTCACCTTTAGCGCAGCCCTCAAAGCCCAGTGCCATCTAAGCCTTGGCTACGTCTCTGGCCTCACCCCCTTCCTTGTCCCCTTGCTCACTCACCTCCAGCCACACTGGCCTCCTTGCTGTCCTCCCTCCTCGGGGCCTCTGCACCTGTTGCTCCCTGTGTGTGGAAGCTCTTCTCTACCTACTCACTCCCTGGCTTCCTTGAGGCCCCTGCTCACACAGCACCTCATCAAGGGTAAGCCCCGTCCTCCCATATCACATGGCAGCCTCTGCCCACATTCTCTAGCCCCTTGCTCTGCCCTAGTTCTCTTTCAAGCCCGATCATCTGCTGGCATATTATGTACTTGTCTGTTTTAGCTTCAGCGTCTAGATGGTGCCTGGGGCATGGTGGGGACTGTGGTACATGCAGCACACACTTGTCTAAGGGGACAGCTGACCCCCAGCTCCACTCGCGGCTGTCATTTAAGAATGTAATTCCTAAATCTTTCGACTTTTCAAGAGAAACCCCCAATTCAGATTTTGACATGAACTCTCCTGATTCTTAAATGTCAGCGAGTAATTCACATCTTTTAAAAAGGCACAGTCAGCGGGGGTGAAGGCCAACAGAACACGTCTGCATATGCGGGTCTGTGAACTCAGAGTGCCAAGAAATTGAAGTTCACTAAGGATCTGACTGAAGGCGAAAAGGCTGGTGTGTTTCAACAGTGAAGGTCAGATGAAAAGTACACATGCGGACAGCAATTCCTTTTGCTCCATTTCAGACTGCACTTGCAAACAGTGTGAGGGGGGCTGAGTATACGTAGCCAGGCACTATTTTTCCTTCTCTGTTCAGATTGCATCTATTAAGGCTTCTGTCTTTGCCGAAAACTGGCATGGCCATTTCACTCTTTCACTTAGCAGGAAAATAACTCTAAGGGGAAACTGACTGTGAAGGCTTATGGAGTGCCCCCTCAAGCTGGGGAGAAAAAGGGAAGGAAGAAATACAATCAGGCACTCACAGTGGAGAAAATTAATTGCGGGTGAGCAGGGAGATGCTGATTCAGAGCACGCTCACGCAGGAATGCTAATGGAGCTTAATAGCTTGTGAGGGACAGGCTGCGTGGTGTTGCAGGGAGCTTGGAAGCTTGCAAAAGAAGGAAGACTGTATATGTTCAATTAACAGGCGGTACCAAATGGCCAAAGGAGGAGAGGACGAGCATGCCTCCTGCTTGAAGGGCATGCATGCGTTCTGAGACAGGGGGCGGGGCTAGGGTTGCAACAGACTGAACTTGGCTTCAAACCCGCCTCCCTAAGGGAAGCTGAGGGCTGTTTGCACAGACTGATCCTGAGCAGAGAACCTTTTGGTTGATTCAAAAGCGTGTGTGTGTGTGTGTGTGTGTGTCTGTCTGTCTGTCTGTGTCGTGTGGGAGGTGCATGTTGAGTGCAATAAAGTCCACGATTTTTCCCACTGTAAGAATCCCATTTCTGTGGACTGTTTTTAAGGAAACAAGGTCTTTGGGTCCTTCCATAGAAAAGGACTTTTTTTTTTTTTCCAGGAAGACAAAAATTTGCAATTAACTTTAACTTTCAGATTTTTTGCAGCCGGAATGTGAAACAAAGTGATCCCCTGCTCCTTAAATCGTCCTTCCTTTACAAGCAAAGAAGGAAACACCAACATGCAATGGTGATCAGAGGAATGTTTCCTGGATGACATTCCCATCTCCTTTTTGAGTCGTTTTCATTTCAGAAAAGCAGGTTTTTGGTACAGAAGGTCACATGCGGAAGGAAGTCTGTCCTCCTGGTGAGGCTCTGGAATCTGCAGCCCGGGTCTGTGGCTGAACAGTCTCATTCTGGCAAATGGGGCAGGACTGGCTTAGCAACTTGACTCTGCCTCCTCTCCAAAATTTAGCTTGTATATAACCATGGAGATAATTTACATACTCATTCTAATTATAAGAGCGACGCCCTTGAAATAAAATTCAACTCTCCATCCCTACCCGTGCCAGGTCTGCCCCTCTGCCCCGCCAACCTCATCGCCTTCTAACTTCCCTTGGCTCACATCACATCTACATCATGCACCCTTGAACAAGCCCAGCCTCAGGTCATCCGTGCCCGCTGTTCCCTCCGCCTGGAATGCTTTTCCCATTGCTGGCTCCAAAGCCGGCTCCTTCTTATCCATCAAGTTTCAGCTGAAACATCATACCTGAGAGAGGCGTTCCTTCCCTCTCTACCGTCTAATGTTCCCTCTCTCCCATGCTGTCTGATCTCCTGGTTGTCCCATCTCCCCTTTCTGTTTTGTTTTCCTAGAACGTATCAATACCTGAAATCGCATTATTTATTTCTTGGTTTTATTCTTTATTGTCTGTCTCTCCCTCGGGAACATGAGTTGTTAAGAATAGGCCCCTTGTCAGTTTTGTTCATTTCTGCATCTCTGGTGCCTAGGACACAGCCTGATGCTCAGAAGTAGGTACCCAACAAATGCTTGTTGAATGGGAGACCGGGGTTTACTGTTGCAATTCCAAGGATTTCAGAAATGAAATGACAATTTGAGGAAGGGGAGTGAAACACCCCATGGTCAACCCTGTGAGTTGCTACACGGCCAGGGACTCTGAGCTACAGCTACACAGGGCCTCTGGGTGTTGCCATGTGTGGTTTCTGGTGCCGTGGCAGGAGGGGGAGGGGGCGTAGATATTCAAAATATTTAACAACAGGTTTAGGCATACAGATGTGGACAGGCTGAGTATCAGCTCGGCTTACCTATCCTTACCTCCCTGGCCCTCACACTCTTATCCAGCTTTTAGGAACCAGGTAAATGTCACTCCCTCCAGGAAGCCTTCCTAGATACTCTCCCTCCTGGTCCCGCTATGCCCTGCCCCACCTCTCAGCTAACTCTTGCGGTAAAGGGATTATATGCTTTTGCCTCTTTTGGGTCAGACACCAGCCTTGCTGACCTTTGGACACTGGGTCCCTCCCTAGCAGAGCGTCTAGCACAAGATTTGTCTGCTTGTTAAAGTGCGGGAAATAAATGCAAGAGTGAAGGAAGGCAAGGGCTCGCAAAGGAAGGAATAAGTAACTGTTAGAAAGCGCCCCCGAGAGCCGCTATAGCCCCGAGCCGAGGCCAGTCCTACCTGTGGACGATCCCCAGGAGCATCCTCTGCCTTGACAGTCACACCCCCACGTGGCTCACAGTCTTCAGAATAGTCCGGAGGAGGCTCGATGTGGAGCCGCGGGCCAGCTTCCGCTCTGATCTGCACAGATTTCTATACACAAAAAGTCAGGCCGTTTCAGATACAGTGAAGCGAACCTCTTGTTTCCTCCGAGGGGCAAGCACTGTAGGGGTTCGCTGCACATGACAGCAGCCAGGTCGGGGTGCACCTGGCCCGGCATCATCCCAGGAAGGCCAGCTGGATGGGTCACGCCACTTCCGCTCAAGTCTTTACTGGTTCTTACTGCCCAAAGTGTGTTCAGTAGAATTTTTCAGTAACTTTTTTGGTTTGAAATAACTTATCGGTAGAATTTTAGTGGGTGCTAAACTTCCCCAAATGGGCTTTGTGATCTAAATAAGTTTAGGAAAGCCCGGGTTTTGGGCCAGGACTTCTCAGGGCCTTTAATGGCCCCCTCACCCCCTCCTCCACACACACTGTGGATATCCTAAAACAGAATACAGATGGAACATACCCCAAACTTTTGGGGCCATGGAAACTGTGTGGTGGGGCCTCTTCCTCCTAGCACTCCCTGGATCATTCTTTAGGATACCCATCCTTTGGCCTGGTGTGGCAGCCCACAGGCTGTCCCTGGAATGTCCGTTTCCCCTTTCTCTCTTGTACTGAGTCTCCAGATGTTCAAGTGATGCTCCCAGCATCCCCTGCGGCTGGGAGGGAGCAGGTGAACACGTTCTGGTCCGTGATGTGTGTGGGTGGGTGAGAGGGGCATGTACATCTTTGAAGTTGTGCCCGGAAAGGGAAGGGGAGAGCCCCCCCTTGCCCTGCCCCCCTTCCTGCCGACTGCTGAGGACTGTGGGGAGGGGGCAACAGCTGGAGGATGCTGGAGTGAAAAAAAGAGGTTGTGCTGGGGTTCCTCCATGAACTCTCAGAGCAAGGTGACTGCCCACCGCTAACCTATGTCAGAGACATCAACTTTCATGTTGTTTAAGCCAATATTTGGATCTCCTTGCTTTAGGAGCCAGACCTGTACCCTAAATGGTGTATACCTGGCATGTGAAGGTCTCTACAACACGGCCCCAACCGATCTTTCCCGCATTGATTCCCACACATACATTCACACACCTGACACCTGGGCCAAGCAAAATTGCTTCCTGTACCCCGAATATCTGCAGCTTTGTCAGCCCAGCACCCATTCCCCAGCCTGCAGGAAAGGTCTCCCTCATTTTCCTCCAGGCCCCATTTCCCTCCCTGACTCAGTCCACATGTGGCCCAAGGGAGGGTGGGAATGTGACTCAGGCCTGGCCAATCAGCCCATTCCATCCCTCACAATATGCCTGGCCAGCGGTTCAGGGACGGCAATGGACCTAAGGCAGCCAATGACAGTAGCTCCTGCTACAGCTGTCGGAGGAGGTGCTCTCTTCCTACAGGGGTGTTAAGCTACAGGGAGGCACCCCAGGAGCTGCTGGGGACCATTGTGCCCCTTCCACAGAGATAAAGAGAGCTGAAAGAGTGAAGCAGAGTCCTGGTGGATTTGTTCAGAACCCCTGGATCCAGCCATGCCTGAAGGAAGACATCGCTGAAGCTTCCTCTCTTTTGCTTAAGCCAATGTGAATAGGGTTTATGTTGCTGGTGACACAGTCCTGACTCTTGCCTGGGCCCCAGACTCCCCCACCTCTGTGCCTTTGCTCATGCTGTTCTCCCGACCTTAAGGCCGTTCTTTCAAATCTTCTCCATGTACCCAAGTCCTATCTAAACTTTGGAGACACCCCCTGACCACCCAATAGCTACCCATGGCCCTCTCCATCCTGACTTAATGGAGGCCAGATTCTATCGAGTCGGCGTTGTGCCCCTTTAGATGGTCATGTCGGACCACGCAATAGCTACCCATGGCCCTCTCCATCCTGACTTAATGGAGCCCCGATTCTATCGAGTCGGCGTTGTGCCCTTTTAAGATGGTCGTGTCGGACCACCCAATAGCTACCCATGGCCCTCTCCATCCTGACTTAATGGAGCCCCGATTCTATCCAGTCGGCGTTGTGCCCCTTTAAGATGGTCGTGTCGCTGGAGGCCATTGCATCTGGGAAGGCGTGTGAGGCAGATGTGAGCGGCTGGAGGAGCCGCCGAGGAAGCCACTGTTGCCCTGTTAATCAAGACTCACTCAGGGGGGCTTCCCTGGTGGCGCAGTGGTTAAGAATCCACCTGCCAATGCAGGGGGACACGGGTTCGAGCCCTGGTCCGGGAAGATCCCCCATGCCGCAGAGCAACTAGGCCCGTGTGCCACAACGACTGAGCCTGTGCTCTAGAGACCGCGAGCCACAACTACTGAGCCCGTGTGCCACAGCTACTGAAGCCCGTGGGCCTAGAGCCCGTGCTGTGCAACAAGAGAAGCCACCGCAATGGGAAGCCCACGCACCACATCAAAGAGTAGCCCCCGCTCGCCGCAACTAGAGAAAGCCTGTGCACAGCAACGAAGACCCAACGCAGCCAAAAAAAAAAAAAAAAAAAAAGACTCACTCAGGGACACAGGATTTTTGCCCATTATCTTTCTATCCTTCTTCCTGATGGAATGTGGATGTAACATTTGGGAGCAGGGTAGCCATCTTGTGAGAATAAGAAAGAAAGCCATGTGCTAAGGACGGCAAAACCGAAGGAGCCTGGGTCCCTGGGGGCATCATCCACCCGTCCTAGCAGCCTGGCTGCCTCCAAATGCCTTGTTCGTGTCAGAGGAAGAACAACAACAATCTTTAAGCCCCAGTGGTTCAGTGTCCACTACGTGCAGCTGAGCTGCACCCTAGTGGATAACCCTCCTTTGGGCACTCGTCACTCTTTGTGGCTGTTTTAGAGTTGCTCACATGTGGTTTAGGGCCTGGGTTCTAAATTCAGGCAGACGGGTTCGATCCCTGGCACTGTGATGATTATTCCCTGTGCAGCCCTGGGCAAGTCATGGACCCTCGCTGGGCACCGGTTTCCACATCTGTCAGAGTGGCACTAATGACATCTTCCTCGCAGAACTGCCATGAGGATGACTCGTGGTGATGGGCTGAGCCCTTGGCGAGGGGCTGTGATGAGCAGCGCAGTGGGGCTGCACCATTCACCTTAGGTGGCATCAAGTCTGCACAGGGGGCCAGACCTCCCCCCAAGGGTATGTTTCATCCACCACGGACCCAGGACCAAAGTACCTGGGTAGTCAAGCAAAGAAACCGCCCCCGGCCCAGCCTTGGCTGTGCTAGACTTGGTAAGCGAGGCTGGGGCCTGTGTGAGGCGGGCCAGGTGCCCAGGGAGCAAAGTCTAAGGAGGCGTTCCCTATGCGTGAGGCCGCGCCCGTGCACAAATCCGAGAGCCAGGGCCTCCTTAAATGTCACTCTGAGAGTCAGAAGAGGTCCACCAAGCCATGCGGACTGGACCTGCTTCCCAGCCGAGGGACAGTCAAGGGTGATTTAGAGCTTGCATTTCCCCTGATGCCCCAGCGTAAGAACCCTCCACCCCCGGGGTGAGATTCAGCTTCCCCACAAGCTTAGTGAAACGAGCTATTATTATATCTAGATGATGAGGATGGTGAGCCTTGCTGACCTGCGGGACTCTCGTGGGTTAGGACGGAAGTTCTTTCTCATCGCGTCCACGCCGCCCGCACTCCCACCCCACCCCCTGCCGTCACCTGGGGCATCAAGTCACTTAATGCAGAGCGGGTGCCACTCCAAGAGCTTCGGGGGCATTTGCTCACTTAGTCCTCACAGCCATCCCAGGGGGAGACCGGGGCTCAAGGGTGTAAGCCACGTGGCCAAGGTCACACAGCTAGGAAGCCACGGACCTGGATCTGAACCCCAGCAGCGTGGCTCCAGAGGCCTTATTCGAAAACAGGGATGAGCCAGTTTCCTGTAAAGAATAAATATTTTAAGGCTTTGCCAGCCCTGCGGTCTCTGCTACAACCGTCAACTGTTCCACTGTAGCTCAGAGCAGCCCTGGACGATGCCTACACAAATGGGCACGGCTGTGTCCCCAGAACACTTGATTTACAGAAACAGGCTGTGGCCGAATTTGGCCCCGGGGCTGTAGTTTTCTGACTGACCCCAGTCCTGCACCTCGATGCTGTATTGTCCCCAACAGGCAAGTGAAGAAGAAATGTATCCAGCCTGGGCTACAGTGGCCTTTGGGGAGAACAAGGAGGGATTCAAGAATTTCCTGAGACTATTTAGCACTAAAGGGGCAGGAGCTGGGCTCTAGATCATTCCAGGAAAAGGCCTTGGAGAGTGTAAGAGGCAGAAAAAGGCAGGTAGGGAGCCCCCCATCGGAGACGGGGAGGCAGAGGTGCACGAGGAAGGGGCCCTGGGACACTTTTCCTGCCACAGGCGATCCCGTCTTGTGGCGATGTTCGCCAGACTCCAAGTGCGCCTTGCTCTTTCTGGAACTGCACCTTCCACCCATCTTCCTTTTGGCCGTCGGCCTCGCTGCCCTGGGCTCTGGCCTCCCGTGTGGTGGCACTGCCTCCCAGGCTTTGTCAACTCGCTCCCAGAGAGTCTGTTGGCGCCAGCAGTGGGCACCACGTGGAGGGCGGGCAGCACGGAATCCACAGGCCTGGGCCTTTCCAGGCCAGGAGGCTCCTGGGGGCTTTCCCGCCTTGGACCAGGATGAAGCTGTGAAGGCTTTGAAGTTCATGGCTGGGATGGGTGTTCCACAATGTGCTCCTCCCTCCTCCCGGAAACCACTCAGTGACGTTCAAATGTTGGGAAGGGGCTTCCCTGGTGGCGCAGTGGTTGAGAGTCCGCCTGCCGATGCAGGGGACGCAGGTTCGTGCCACGGTCTGGGAAGATCCCACATACCGCGGAGTGGCTGGGCCCGTGAGCCATGACCGCTGAGCCTGCGCGTCCGGAGCCTGTGCTCCGCAACAGGAGAGGCCACAACAGTGAGAGGCCCGCGTACCGAAAAAAAAAAAAAAAAAAAAATGTTGGGAAGAAACAGTCCAAGAGTGGAGGAGGGAAGGAGGAGGGGGAACAGAGCGAGGACCACTGGGCACGGGGCCCAGACCTGGGGCGCAGCCTGGCTCCTCCATGGGTTTCTGTTCCTTTCTCTGGAAAGGGAGGGCTGGGACGAGGATCCAGGGACCAGCAGCATTGGCTTCTCCTAGGAATTTGTGAGAAATGCAAAGTTTCAAGCCCCACCTCAGATGCAGGAATCAGAATCTGCATTTTACCAAGAACCCGGGTGATTTATATGCACATTAAAGTTGGCGAGGTGTGAGATCAGGAGGTCTGTGAGGTTTTATGGTGGGCACTATTGCTTCTGCCTGTCCGGCATGTGTTCCCCTGTCTTCTGGTAAAAGTACCCTGGTTTTCTTTTGGGAAATCCTCCCTTTCCGCACTCCCAACCCAAGCATTCATGTGGAACTGCATCCAGGGGTGGGTAGAGCACATGACCCAGGCCTGGCCACTCTGAGCATTAGATCCTGCTGGCCCACGGTCTCTGGGTGATTGGTTTAGGGAAGCCAAAGAAATGTAACAGCAGGTGAAAGAATGTAAGTTGGGAGCTGCTGGTGGCCATCTTGGTTCACCCAGGGCAACATGGGAAAAAGCAGAGTTGGGTGATGGTGAATGAGCCCTGCTACATTGTCTGAGCACCTGGATCCAGCCATACCTGAAGTGGGAATTCCCACTGGCAAGTAAGAGAGTTGGGATTAATGCAGCTCTACTGGTCTGATCTTAATTATAAATACGAGAAGGCTCTCCAGCGTCCAAGGAGAAGAGTCCATGTGTGTCTCTCTGTTCTGCAGCTTTTCCATCCTCCCTCCAAGGAGCTTAGCACAACCGCTCACCTCACCAAGATATCAGGAGACAGGTTTGCAATAGGCATTAAGGAACAATCAGCAAGTCCTTACCAAGTGCTAACTGCGTACTAGGCTCTGGAAACATGTCAAGATATAAAATAATTTTTAAACCAATGTCCGGGCCTCAAGGAACCCACCCAGCACACATAACGGAAAATGTGTTTATGAAGCAACATGTGACAAAATTAATGCGGTCCAGAAAGAGTGTCTAAACACTGAGTGGGCGCTGGAGAGGGAAATAAATAGTCTCTCCATCTGGCCAGCTCTCCCGCCCCAGCCCCGGGGAGGTGCCTCTACCCACGTCAGGAGGAGATGGCAAGCAGCCCCGCCCATACGAGGACGCCCACCTGCTGCTGAGGAGAGCGAGGTGGCAGGTTCCAACCCAGTCCCTGGGCTCACCCACCCGCTCCCTGTCTCCCACCTCCACGCCCTTGCGAAGATGATGCCCAAGCTGCTGGCTGGCTCCCCGCTCGGCACACCACTTTACCCAGAGTGGGTGTTTCTAAGCGGCTGCTCTCTCCTTCCTACTTGCAAGTGCCCAGACCTGATACTCCCTTGCGGTATCGACCATATACTGGAACAGGGTTTAAAAGCCCTCATGCCTAAACAGCCGTGTTCCAGTTTGCCAGCCCAAGGCCAGCTTGTTCTGTACTCAGCCACACTCAGCCCAGTGTCGTGCTCAGAGTTTTTTATGTGTATTGCCACCCCTCTTAGCAAAGTATTCTAAGAGGTCTGCATTAACGCTTATTATCAGTTAGAAAAAAAGAGCAAGGCTGGGGGCTGCCCTGGATGGTTGCACAGGTTGTGCAGTATGTAAACGGCTCCCTCTAGAGGTGGGAGAGCTCTGAAGATACTGACAGAGCCAGCTTTGGGTTGGGGTGGGGAATAAATCGACCTTATTTGAGATGTTCTTCCCGGATCTGTCTGATCTCTTACAAATAACAGCATTCGCGTGCTGACAGTCTGTGTCAAGCAAGGTCACCGTGAAGCCTGATGCTTTATGGGTTGTTTCATTTATGGTCCTCACTGCAGGGGTTTTCAAAACTCAGAAAAAAGAAGAAAACAAAGGGAAGGGCCCCACACGCTTCACATTTTCACTCAAGAGCTTTCCTGGAGGTGTTTAAGCTGCCTGGCCCCCAACAGGAAAGCGGATATGGCGGCAGAGTGAGGACAAAGCCTTTGCTTTAATAACTGCAATGAACTTGCTTTCCAGGCCTTTAAGGAAAGCACACCCCACAGTAAATCGCTGGAAGGCCAATCCCTTCACTACCAATTTAATGCTAAGAGCCGATGACGTTCATCAACTCTGACAGCATTTTGGTAAACGACGGCTCTGTTGATTAGGCCTCTGTCCACCCAAGTATTACAAGTCTGAGGAAGCCATAAATCTTCATCCACTGGTAGCAGCAGGAAGATCTAAGGCCGAGAAGCAGTGGGGGAAAAAAGGACAGCACCAACAAGAGCCATTTATCACCACCAGCCCGATCCACAGCGCAGGCGGCCGCTCGGAAGCCCAGCCCAGTGTCGCCAACTGCCTCCCTGGCTCCCCCAGCACTGGAGAGTCAGGGAAGGGTTTTACGGGTGGAGCGGTCAGCATCTCGCCCAGCATTTGGATGACTCTCTGACCTTCTGGCCCAGGTATCCTCAGGCCCGTGCACCTGCGGCAGCCCCTTCCATCAGGGCAGCTCCACCCAAAAGCGCTTCCTAGTTGGTGGACAAGACCCTAAGCTGGCAACTCTATTCTACTGGAAGAGGCATCGGGCTTGGTCAGTGGAAAGGTTACGTGGGACTCTAGAGAGTTTAGGGGGCCGCTCAGAGAAACGGGCAAGGTGACAAGTCGGAGGGGGCGGGGATGCAACAGGGAGAAAGTGGTGCTGGCTGGGGGCTGGCTGTGACCGCTGTGTCCCCGGCTGACCTGGCCGCGGCCTGTGTGAACACACCCAGTGACTGTGCGGCCCCACCTGTCCCTCCTGCTGGGCACAGCACACGAGAGGACTGGGTCAGGGCTATGGTCCCTCTCCTGATGGGGTGGCTTTTGAGAACTGGCCACCAGTGGCCACTGGAGATTCTGCTGCCTCGGCCACTCTGCCTGACCTTGGCCGCCTCCAAGGGCAGTGGTACCCATCCAAAAGGATGGAGACAGAGAGACCGCCTTCCTCTCTATCCTTCGCACCCCCAAATCTGTCTCCATGTACTTTCCACCATGGAGAAACTTTCTACTTTACTCCACTTCTTGGGGCCAAAGGAAGCCCATCCGTTCCCTCTTCCTCTTGACAGTAACAGTGCAGCTGGCAAATCGAGTCTAGTTACTGTCCTGCCTACAGCCTCCTCGGCGAGAAGGTGGGGACCCAGTCCCTGCTCAGGGGACAGCTCTAGGGCAGGCAGGCTTTGAGTCGTCTGACCTGGTCCCCACCTCCAGTCCCGGCCGACTGAGGCCTGAGCGGGCGCCTCGTCAGGCTGACCGGCAGGCCAGGCCGTGACCCGAGTAACAAAGACGAGCTGAGAGACTCAGAAGGTCTCTCTCTTGGAAAATTTCAACAAACGAATACTGAGGGAGATACAAACTGTGACCTGGAGAAAGCTGAAATGAGAAGGGGAAGCTGGGGGAAGGGAGCAGGTGCAAGGGTGGGGCTGGGGAAGGTTGGGAGAGAGAAAAGGCCCGTTAGGCTTACCGGGAGCCCCGCTTCCCAGCCCCCACCTGGTCCTCCCGTGCAAACGCTGCGGATGTACCCAAAACAGGAACCCAACACACAAGTCTCCTGCTGAAAACCCTCCAGGGGAGTCCTCACGTGTAAGATGAAACACAATCTCCTTTCTGGGGTCTTCCAGAGCCCCGACCTGCACACCAGAGCTGGCCTAGCCTGCCTCACTTACTGCTCTGACCCCAGCACCTGCAAGTGTCCAGTAGATGGTCCCGGAATGAATGAAGGACTGAACGAGTGAAGGAAGCCTCTGGAGTGAAGAGCCGCCCTCGGCATCTGCCTGCCTCTCAGCTGATTACAACGGTTACTACCGTTTACTGTTGGCTTCCTCTGTGCCAGGCACCGGTTGGCGCATTCTACAAACACTGGTTCGCTCACTCAGTCCTCAGCAACTACCCGCTGAGGAGGGTACCATTACCAGCCCCACTTACAGATGAGAAGACAAGCCACTTATCCAGGGCCGTACAGCCAGCAACTGGTAGAGCTGAGGCTTTGAACCCAGGCCGCTGGGTTCCTGAGTCTGTGCTCTTAACCATCTGGACTTGTCTGTCACCTGCCTCCAGGTGCTCCTACCTGAGGTAGCCGACAGCCCCTGCTGACGGACCGCCCGTGACACATACGATACACACATTCCTTCTCAGCAGCCCTGGGAGGCTTTACGGATGCTGAGCGCGAAGCTTGGAGAGGCCACGTGGCTGGCTCCGGGGCACACAGCTAGTAAGCTGTTTGTCTGACTCCAAAGCCCATTCCCTTCTACTCTCCAGGGGCCCAGGTTCAAATGCCCCAGTGAGCCAGGTGGGGAATGGCAAAGGGGGAGGCTGCTGGGGATAAGAGAAGCAGCAGCCAGAGCACGATGACCAACTGCAACTACCACTCGGCCTCGGCGCTGGGGCTCTAAAGGGAGTGGTGGGGACCACGGCAAACAGGGCTGTTCGCTGTCTAAACTGGGAACCGCCACTCGGCTGCCACGGATGGCTGCCTTCTGGGCGGCGGCCCAGCACGGGGGCCAGATCTTCCCGCTTCCCTAGGCAAGGAGGAATCTAACTTTTAAAACAATGTGTAAAATCTTTTGAATTTAAATGTTACCAAGTGATTAAGTCTTTTTAAACCATGTGAGTCCAAAAACCATTATCTGGGGGGCCAGTTCAGCCCACAGGCTTCAAGCTGTTAACTTTCAGAGTCTACCGGGCTAGCCCTCCGTATGTTGGAGAACAGCTGTTGCACCTTCCCCCCAGGATAAGCAGTGCCCATGTCTTCACAGTCGGTTCTTCCAGGGCAGGAACTGAGCCTGATTTTTGTTTTGTTTTGTTTTGTTTGCGGTACGCGGGCCTCTCACTGTTGTGTCCTCTCCCGTTGCGGAGCACAGGGTCCGCACGCACAGGCTCAGCGGCCATGGCTCACGGGCCCAGCCGCTCCGCGGCATGTGGGATCCTCCCGGACCGGGGCACGAACCCGTGTCCCCTGCATCGGCAGGCAGACTCCCAACCACTGCGCCACCAGGGAAGCCCTCCTGATTTTTGTTTTTTAACCCCAGAGCCTTGCAGAGTGCCTGGCCCGCGGTAATACATGTCCGCTAACTTAATGGATGGCTTCTCTCATCATATGGCTCCCAGTCCACTCACCACCACTTCTGAAGGTTCCCGGGTTTGTCTCACTCTGAGGGCTGGTCCCCAAAGGACTGTGTGTGGGTAGAACAGAGTCGACGCGAAGGTGGGGGGGTGGCCCCCCAGCACCCACTCCGCTCTCCTCCAAGGGTGCCTCTCAGCTCAGTAGAGGCTGGAAAGCCAGACAGTGCATTTCCCAACCTCCCTCCCAGCTGGGGTCTGGATTTGACATGGGTGCAGCAGATCAGATGGCCTCATGGAAGGCAGGGACAGCAGAAGGAAGTGAGGTGGGAAGGAGGGGACACACGCTGGCTGTTTCTGTGCTAAGCATGTGGCAGAGGCCACGAGTGTTTTCATCCATGTCCCACCCTGGCTGGATGAGCTGTGAGCAAGGTCTTTCTTCCAAGTGTCGCTCTAGCAGACACAGCATCACTCTGAGGCCAACGGTTGTGGCACTGGCTTCCTGATTCCTGGATCACAGCTCAGGTGACACATTCCTGAGGCTGATCCCCACCTTCCCTCCTGTGTCCTAGGTAGCAGCTTTCCTGGTAGGTCCGCGTTAGGATGCTGGGTACCATTCCTGGAGGCCTGGCTCAGAGCCCATCCTCTCGCTGGATGCAAGCACCCAATTCCCTGCCTTCCATTCATTTATGCTTCAAATAGCCTGAGAGGTCTCTGTTGTTAGCACTGACTGACCCCCGACGGATGCGGTACAGAAGGCCAATTACAGCCTTCATGGCATCAGAAAGCCAGGAAATTAGCCATGATTAGGCCCTGTGAAGTGTGGGAGCACAGGGAGAGACTGCGGAGGGATGCTAATTAATCTTAGGCCAAGTCTTTAAATTGCACAGACTCTGGGGTCAGCCATTAAGTCACAGTCTAAGATGCAAATATGGCTCCTGATAATAGAAGGCACTCAAAACAGCAAGGAGAACTCTCTGAAGTGCGAAGTAGAGAAAGGCCTCATTATTGGGAAATTAACATTCATTGCTGGGGACAAAAGGAAGCCTCCAGGCTGTGTGCCCTGAAGGCCTTGCTCATCAGCATCCAGATGAGGCTTGGGAGTTAGCTGGCAGGAACGCCCCGCCCCATTGCATCAGAGACCCACAGACGTCCCTGCAGAGAAGTGAGGACCACTGGGTTTGGAGTCACAGGCCCAGGGTGCAAACCTCAGCCTACGTCCTCCCTTAGCATCTATGGGAGCAAGTTACCTTATTACCTCTCTGCTCTCTGGGCCTCAGTTTCTTCAGTGGCACAATGAGGATACTTACGTACCTCCAGGGTTATTGCAAGGATGGCGGATAAAGCGTAGGAAAGCATTTACCATAGACCCATACGTGTGGGCAGTGTGAAATGTTATAAAGCAGCACTTCCCAATCTCGGTGAACAAAGGATTCACGCACACGCGCACACGCACGCGCACACGCACAGAGATATACAGATATATACACACATATACTTATACGTATGTATATGTTGCTTAAGCCTCATCTCAGACCAAGGGAGCCAGCATCTCTGAGGGTGGGGCCTGAGAATCCCAGGTGATGCGAATGTGCAGTGGGGGTCCCACTGGTCCCAAGTAAGGCTGAGTAACTGCAGGGGAAGGTGTCAGGACTGTATGAGCAAGGACACCGAGCCTGGAGCCACAGATCTAGATTTGAGTCTTGACTCTGCCACTTCCTAGTGGTTGACCTTGGAAAGCTCACTTAACTTTGCTGAGCTCTCGTGTCCTCAGCATCATGAAAAGAGGAGGGACTTTGGAATTTATCCTATGGGTCTGCTGTGAGGGTAAAGGAGAGGAGTCACGTGGGAGCTTAGCTCACGCTTGGTACTGCCAGCATCGGTAGCAATCCGAAGAGCATCTCAGGTCTGTGGGGAGGGGTTTTGTCTTATCCACCCACCGCATCCATGGCATCTAAGACCGTGCCTGGCACATCACAGGTGCTCAGTACAAAACAGCTGTACGAATACATCATCATGACAGGGCTGTGAGTCTGACCTGTGATGCTCCGGACTGGGGCTGGGGTGGCCCCAGCCAGAAGGGAGGATCATGCCACAGAGTGGGCTGGAGGGTCCCCAGGGCTCCTTTGCTCTCCAGAGGCCAGTGCCACAGGCGGAGAAGGCACCATGGCAGTGCCCAGCCAGACCCAACCCCTGCCCGTGGGGATTCCAAATGCTCTGATTATGTTTCTATTCTCACAATAACCCTGCTGCTTATTCTAAAGTGTGAGCTGGGGCCACCGCCTTGCCTCTGCCCAGGGTTTCCACACCTGGTACCATCCTCGGCGCTGGACTTTGCTGGGGACCGTCCGTGAATTGCGTCTTAAAGTTTCTTCAGCTTCTCGAAACAGGGTTTTTCGTCCGCAATCTGCACCAGAGATGAGGGAAAGAGACTTGGTGAGGCCCCGGTGACGAGCCCACACTGATGGTGGTTTTGTAACTTACATCTACAATGCCCGTCAGGGTGCCCAGAGCCTTGTATGTGAAGCAATACACTTTTGTAGCACTGTTTGTAGCCAAAAGGCATCAGAAAACAAGCTAAATGCCCAACAAAAAGGGATGGGGTATCAGTCACAGCACCTCTGTGCTATGAAACAGTCGGTATGTTCCTGAATTGGGCAGGTCTATGTACAAAAGGAACAATCTCTAAGATACAGAAGCAGGGTACATAGGACAGGGCGCACAACAGACCAGCATTAGTATAAAAGAGGGGTGAGGGGAGAGAGATATGTTGAATGAGTAAATATACTGCTGGGGACCCAAGTACAGAGATTCCTGTTATCTGCACCTCCCTGAAACCTGGACCAGGAAAGGCCGGCTTCTCCTAACTAGCAGGTCAGCCAGACTCCTCCCCCATGAAAGCTAGGAGAGTCCATCCCATTTCCCTCTTTGCCCTGGGGGCTAGGAAACTCATGCTAAACTCTAAGCAGAAATGCAGTGGCTCTCCTAGGGGAAGATTTGAAGACACCACTTTCTCCTTTTATCCCCTTGTTGTTGTATTGACTTTTACTGTCTATTAATAGCTTGGGATCTTACCATACCTGTGAGGCAATGAATTAGAACACAAATCAAGATTATTGTGTGCTGGACACTCTACAATTCTTATGTTGTTTAATCCTCCTGGGAAGCCTGTAAGGTGGGCATAATTACTCCCATTTTACAGAAGAGGAAACTGAGGGTCAGAGAGGACCCAATTGCCAGAGGTCTCAAAGCTAGAAAGTGGCAGAACAGGGTTCAAACCCAACCCTGCCTTGTTCCAAATCCTCTTCTTGTAACCCAGTAGCACACTGTCCTCTTAGACAAAGTGACCTGCCTTGAAGGGCACTCTGGCATTCATTAGCCCCATTTTAAGGATGAGAAAACAAAGTCGCAGAGAGACAAAAATGGTTTCCCCAAAGCAATACAGCCAAACTGGTATCTGACTCCTATGCACTGCCATTTCATTCATTCAACCACCACCAAATCATTTTCAGTGCCTATATGGGGCCAGCCACTGGGTCGGGTGCCTTCTAGGCCACTTCCCAGATTTTATTTCATGTGTCTTTTATTATAGGACACCTGAAATCCGCTTAAAGTCTGCAGAGTATGTATTAACTAAATTCAGACATGAACAGTGGAATCAATTATCACCGGGGTTAGGCACTAAAGTTAAGACAAAGTGAGTGAAAATCATGTATAATCAAAATGATCCTTGACATGTCCTTAAACGACTGGCACATGAGGCCTAGGAAATGTAAATGCCAGGAATTGACTGCTCTGGCCACCTTTGCCCTGGGGGGGTGGAGGCCGAGACTAGTTTAAAAAGAAGTGGAAAAGGATTTCTCTCTCTCTCTCTCTCTCACTTTCATGTTCTTTCTTTCTGGTCAAGTGGGTAGAGTTAACTTGTATAGGTTAACTAGTTTCTGTGCATGGGGTGTGGCTCCACTGTCCCTAATTTGTCTGCAGAGCTGTTGCTGGCCTGTGCTCACCGTGAGTCCCCTCGGCGTGGGAGGCACTTCTGGAGAAGCTGGAGTGGACGGCTTTCCGAGGGGATGTCTTCAGTTCAGAATTGGCCCCGTTGACGTAGACAGAGAACCCGTGTTCCAGGTGCTCCAGCCTCAATTGCATGGGGTCCTTGGCTTTCAAATGCTTTAATATCCTGGAAGAGAAACGATTGCTGGCTTCTCATTCTAGGAGCCTGGGCCACCGCCCACCCCCATGCGGGGAGGGACCTGCTGCTCTGACAGCCAAGCGTCTCTAATCCGAGGCCGGGTGGCCGTCGCCCAGCTGTTCATCCATAAACAGCCCTGAGAGGCCCATTACACACATGCAGGAGCAGCGACGGGGAGGCTGTTCCGGACCCTGCAGGGGTGTTTCTGCTTTTCATTCTGAGGCTCAGACATACGTTAGCAAAACCTTGGGCACCCAGCCTCGCCCCCAAGGTGGCTGAGACAAAAACAGGCGCGTGTGCACGCTGCTACACACAGTCCGGATCTCCAGGGATGATCCCAATTTCGCGCATCTCAACGTTGCCTGGATAGCAGCCCTTTGCTCCACGTGTAACAAAACGCGGTCTAAGCCTTTGTGAGAGAGATTGCACGGAACACATACACACATCAGGAAACGGCCGTCATCAGGCCAGGTGGACTGATTTTTGGCTTCAGGAAATAAATGTGTTCTCAAACACTCCCCCCCCCCCGATATCCCAAATGTCATTATTTTATATTCTGATGCAGTTTAAAAATACACCAGTGCAGGCTTTGCTCAAGATTAATGATGTGATGATCACACCCTTTGGCTAAAAGGGTTTTGGCGTGAGCACGGCCGGGTCCGTTGTTCAGCTTTCTCTAAAGCCCGACCTCGCACCCTGGCTTGGTCCTTTTCTCCCCAGTCCTGATGTTCACTGCCGTAAACGGTGTGCAGTGTCCTCTTCGGAATTGCTCCCGTGTGACGCCAAACCCTTCAGCGCCTTTACAGACACTTTTAGGGACCCCGCACAGACCAGAGTTATTTCCGCACAAGAAGAAATACAACCAACCAACCATCATGGCAACAAATGTGCATCCTCTTCAGTGGTTAAGTAAGTTCCCACCAAATTAGCAAAATGTAAATTAAAAAAAATAATAGTAATGGCAATCACATAAAGGGTAGAAGGCCAAACCCTGTTCTAGATGCTTTGCGTATGGTCAGTTCTCATTATTCACAAGAGTTATGTTCCATAAAGTTGCCGCAAACACTGAATTAGTGAATACTGAACCACTGTTCCTAGGGGAAAATACAGGATTTGGTTCCTGTGAGCCTCTGGTCACAACATTTTCATCAGCCGATCAATACAAAACCTTGCTTTATGTGTGTTTCTGTTTGAAGGCACCTTATTTAATATGTACTTAATACAATAACACTGAACTCATGCCAGCAGCACTTCAACTCATGAGTGAAGGAAGCTTATGTAACACGTGTATTTTCTCCGTAAGGGACATCATAGCCTTCTTGGGCTTAGAAATAAATGCGAGACACCACTTTACCCCTGTGCCGGGGGGGGGCAGTTTAAACAGCAAAGTCATCAATGAAAAGTACAAAAATATAAAAAACACGGTGAAACGGAGCAGGACCCTATGGTCTATGCCCCCAGGTCCTCAGCCTGCCTTTTGTCTGTGGAAAAACTTTAGCCAAAGAATAAATTTCATCAGAGAAGTGAGAAAATGCAGAAACAAAGGAAAACAGTCCAACAAGACTTTTAGTTCCTTCTCAAGGGCTATAGGTAATATTCTGAGCCATATCCACTGAGCTGTCTTGTAGAGACTGAAAGCCCCACCAGGTGGAAGAAGTTAACTACATGATGACAGGACTGTAGCCATGACATAAGCTCCCACAATTCCAAGAACTGGCCTCATGGAAATGGGAACAAACCGACCCTGGAACTGAAGATTAACTGTACTTAAAACAGTCAAATGATGCTGGTCAGACCACCGCAGGACCAATTTCAAGATAACTGTCAAGAGTTGACTGTTCTGTTTCTGCCTGTAGCCCCCTTCCTTTGTCTATAAAAGTTCTTGCCCACTGACTGTCAGTGCGGGGGGAGTTGGCCTTTGGTCAGAAGTCCGCCCTCCCCTCTGGTTGCCGGCGTCTGAAATAAAGCAAACTTTCCTTTCCATCAACCTGGACTCTTTATTGGCTTTTGGGTGGTGAGCAGCTGGACCCCACTTTCGGTTACAACAGCACTAAGTAAAACGTGAAAAGGACACTTTACATTGTAAGATCTGAAACAAGAAGGCAGAGTGTTCCCTTGTTCTACCTTAGCTGGGAACGTGTGTGCTGGGCAACTAAAATTTTTTTTCCATCTGCATGTGCCTTTGAGTGACCACAAAAGCATTGCAAGTATTGATCTGGAGGTTACAAATAAATTTTAGTGAGTGGGTAAATTTGCAAATATGGAATCTGTGAATAATAAGGACTGACTGTATTAAGACTCTAATCTTTAGAACAACCCTGTGGGGTAATTACTTTTCTTAACCTCACTGAATAGATAAAGAAACTGGAGCACAGAGAGGTTAAGTAATTTGCCTAAGGTCACACAGCTAGTATGGTATCAGGGCTAGGATGCAAACTGAAGCAATGTGGCCCCAGAGTCTTCACCACAACAAAGGTGACTTATAAAGCTAGCAAGCTGAAACTGGCAAACTTAGACATTGCTGGAAACTCAGAAGATCTTCTCAGAAGTAATATGAAAATAGAGAAAATGCCATATGCTTGGTCTTTGCCCAGTAAGCAAATTGTTTCTGATCAGGAACAATGGTCAGCATTCAGTCATAACAAAACCATGAAAGCAACTCGAATGTCCAACGCTAGGGAAGTGGAAGCCGGGATCTCATGCAGCTGTTAAAATTACGAAGAGTCTGTCAAAAGATAGGGGATTATTTGTGATCTGTTCAGTGGGGGGGTGAAAAAGGAAGGATAAAAATGGTATATATGTGATAAGTGCAAAGTTGGAAAAAAGTGTGTTTGTGGACCCATAGTGGAGGGTGATAAATGTGAAAATTAAATCAGCTGTTGAGGGAGGGTGGTGGTATTACTGGTGATTTCTTTGTTTGCTTTTTAAATGTTTCTTTAATGGTTGATACATCCATCTTGCCAATCGTGGCAGGAACGTTTATTACAGACTGCTTATCTCTTGCCAGCCTCGGAAGCCTGGGAGATGCCTGATTGTTGGGCAACAGCATAAAACAGAAGGAAAACACAAGTAACTAAGAGACAATTTCCAAACACGGCAGTAGCTGCATTCTCTGGAGCAAACAATCAAAGGGCGCAGTGGGTCCCAGCAGTCCCCGGGGAGGGAGAACAGGGAGCCCAGGGAGGGGCGGCACGAGGAAAATCTGACCATCTAGCCAGGGAGTGCCTGCCTCAACTGCCTTCCGGAGACCACCCTGTCTCCTGATGCTACCTTAATGGTCACGGTGGCATCCCGTTATCCAGGCTCTGTGGCTGGCGCTCCACACAGGTCTCTCTTTAAGCAGAGTGATTTATGAAAATGTGGATTCATGAAACTGATAAATGAGGAGATAATTATTCAGACTGTGAAAGGAATCACTAAAGGAACTCCCCTGCTGCAGCTGAGCGCATCAGCAGTACACATGTGGCATCAAAGAAGAGTGGGTGTTTTTTATCGGATAGCTTACTTTGCATAAAAAGCTGCCCTTAGTGTCAGGGATTCAGAAAAATCAGATTAAGTCCCTGCCCTTCCAGAGATGGAGCCCCCAGCCACCCGCTGCCCTGTCACTCTCTATTCCCTTACAGATTCTGTTTGTTTCAGAGCACGTGTCTCCCTGCCTCATGCTATGGAATAGTATCTGTGTGCCTGTTTATTCTCCCTTCCTGCCCCCTGGGTGTGGGGTCCGTGATGAGTGTGAGGAACGGTGAGGAATACTCTCAATATTTCTGGAACTCAAGGTCTAGCAGGAGAGAGAAGGCATGGACGCGCACCCTAATACAGCCACCGTGTATCTAACCACGTCACAGGCATCGTTTCCGCTTATCTCGTAATGACCTTTGGGGTCACTTGTACAGAGAGCTCTTCTGTTCAGAAGAGGAAGTGGAGGCACTGTGAGTTAGAGCACAGGGTGTCACGTGAGGGACTGTGACGGGGGGTGGGGGGGGGATGTGAGATGCTTGACGGCTGGGCGGTCAGGGCACAAGCAGGGGTCCAGGTGGTGAGAGGACGTAGCTGAGCTCAAAGGGCAGGTGGCGTGTTGCTCACGGGCCTAACTGTGACCGGGTTTATGACTGAATCATCTCGGTCTCTAAGCGCCACAGTTACTGTGTGACTGTGGGCTGGCCACGTGCCTCCTCTGGACCTCATTCACCCCCAGGATCAACTGAGGGGTTCTCTAAGGGTCAGGCATTCAAGGATTATCTGGACATCATTTGAGAAGGCGTGTTTATCATTAAAATGATGGTGATGACAATGATGATGATGATGATGATGGAGAAAGTATACTTGGATGGGTGGGCTTACTGTGGACCTCCAAGCATCTCGTCCTGCTTAATCCTTCACTGGCCCAGGGATTAAGTTCCTACCATTGATCTGTTTTATAGATGAATTTGCCCAAGGTCAGAGAGCCGAGGAAGCAGCCAGGATTTAAATTCCAGTCCATGAGGCTCCAGAGCCCGTCTCCCAGCCACATCATTGTGCCATTGCTTGTCTCCTCACCAGGCATCATGCCGCAGGGGCTCCAAGCAAGGAGAGTTCAGAGGAGAAGCAGTGGCTCCCAGGTGGGGGCTTCTTGGAGGTGGTGTCATTTCAGTGCAGCCTTGAAGGATGCAGAGGAGGAAGGCAGTGGTGCAAAGAGGCTGCCATTCCTCCCAGAACCTGGGGGCCCACAGGCTCTGTAATTTGTCTTCTAGGATGTCACCACTCCCACGCATGTGGGTGGAGGACAGAGCTCCGTACTGGAGGCTCTGCCATTTCCCAGCTTTCGTGACCTTGGGCAATTCCCTACACCTCCCGGGGCCTGTTTCCTCTTCTGTAAAATGAGACCAAGGATGCCTGTGGCTCATGAGGATGGAAGGGGATACCAGATGAATCTCCAGCTCAGAGACGGGCCTGTGCAAGGCCCGCCTTGGATGCTGGTTCTCCCCTTTCTTCTTTCTGCCTGAATCTCCTCTTGGGGCAGTGGGTTCACCTCTCATATGGGTACGTTTTCCTATAAATTTCCCTCAAACAACCTTTTTCAAAAAGCAAATACTGGGCTTCCCTGGTGGTGCAGTGGTTGAGGGTCCTCCTGCTGATGCAGGGGACACGGGTTTGTGCCCCGGTCCAGGAAGATCCCACATGCCGCAGAGCGGCTGGGCCCGTGAGCCATGGCCACTGAGCCTGCGCGTCCGGAGCCTGTGCTCCGCAACGGGAGAAGCCACAGCAGTGACAGGCCCGCGTACCACACACACACACACACAAAAGCAAATACCATTGCTGGATTCTTAGATCTTAGATCTGCCACATCTAGTGCGTATACTACAGCCCCTCTTGGCCGTTAGCCCTTAACTGTTCCTCATATCTCAGCCCTTTGATGATTCTGGTTGCATTTTCATGAGTCCTGTTGGCCATGATTACCTCTTTCCTGAAGCTGAGTGACTAGAATCACTAAGCACCCTCTGGGCGAGGGTTGTACGGGGTGAAACAGGGCGGCCACACCTTCTCCACTCTCCCCGGTCCTCTCCTGGAGCACATGATCACTTTCTGCGCTTCCGGCATAGTCACAGGTGGCCTTGTGCTCACTTGCCGCTGCCTGGGGAGTTCCTTGAGGGCC
Source organism: Globicephala melas (assembly GCF_963455315.2). Lineage (NCBI taxonomy): Eukaryota > Metazoa > Chordata > Mammalia > Artiodactyla > Delphinidae > Globicephala > Globicephala melas. The sequence goes on from NC_083328.1 coordinate 17,225,735, forward strand.
AGGGCTGTGTGGTGGGCACCTGTTCTTTTTGCCTGTCCAGCAACTCTCCCCCATCTTCCAAACACAGCCCCTCAGGTTCCCCTTGGGAACCACTCCCCTCCTCCTCTTACTCCTCGTGGTTTGGGTGAGACTCACACCATCGCCCAAGTTAATGGGGTGGCCCAGGAGTGGCCAGGCAGACCCTGCCACCCCCACCAGGCACAGGGCGGCGATTGGCTCAGGGATGGGAACGGGGCCCCAGCCAGACCTACGGGGGCCCTCCTCAGCGCTTTTGCTGGAACTATTAGGAAAGATGTGTTCTCTTCCCCTCGAGGTGGGATGTAAGTGTGGGGCTTCCAGTGGCTGCCTTGACCTCCGTGAGGAAAGTACCTGCCTGAGATGATTCCAACATGAGAAAACAGAACTGAGAGATGGAGAGTGACTGATTTCAGTGACCCAGTTTGAGTGCCTGGATCCAACTATGCCTGAAGCCAGTGTATCATCCTGGATTTGTTAATTTCACAAGTCAGTACGTTTCGTTGTTTAAAGTCATTTACCTTGGGTTCCTGTCCCTTCAAGCAAAGGAGCACTAACTAATACAGTCTGTGTCTCCCTCATTGCAATGTTCTCCTTCATACCAGTGGTAATGCTAGGCACTGAGAAGGTACTCAATGGAATCCTGCTGAATGAATAGAAGAATAATGTCACCAGCATCTTGTGGGCAGCTGTGTTCTGGGCAGATGTCTAAGAACTCAGCCCAGTGATTGCACACCCCCTTCTTGGGTCACAAGGCAACGCAGATAAGCAGCCCGGGTTTTCACCTTCCTCTATGCCCAATATAAAGTTCAGAGGCTGGTTTTCTACCCAGTCTTGTAACTACATTGCCAAATCAGTTTCAGTTTATTCCCACAAAACTCCTCCGTAGTGAACTTAGAGCCATTGGCAACCCTGGCAGGTTTCTCTCCTTTTGATTATTGATGACAATGTCAAACAAAACATAAATAAGAAAGTACGGCCCAGCTCCACCACTTCCTGGCTGCATGACCATGGGCAAATTGCTTGCTGTCCTGGTCTCTGCTTCCTTATCTGTAAAATGGGTGCAATAACTGTACCGATGGGGTTGAGGTGGCTGCCACACAACTGGCATTCCAGCTAAGGTGCCTTTTCAGGCTTCATCTGATGACAGCTCAGGGGCACTCCCACTCTTCAGGTCTCCATTTGGAGGCATTCTAGCTCTACTTTCTAATTTCCTGTCATCAAGCCAGCTCTCTCTTGGTGACAACACATCCCCCAAATTTTATGGCAGCTCCATGTTGACATATTTTTTAATGGCCTTTGTGCTGCAACCTCATCTCTGGATCTGTTCAGCTATGCTATTGGTCTGTGCCCTTTGATCACGCACGTATTGATCTCTCGATTAATGAGAAGCAATTTGCTCGTAAAGAACTATGACAGGGGCTTCCCTGGTGGCGCAGTGGTCGAGAGTCGCCTGCCGATGCAGGGGGACACGGGTTCGTGCTCCGGTCCGGGGGATCCCACATGCCGCGGAGCAGCTGGGCTGGTGAGCCATGGCCGCCGGGCCTGCGTGTCTGGAGCCTGTGCTCCGCAGCGGGAGGGGCCACGGCAGTGGGAGGCCCGCGTACCGCAAAAAAAAAAAAAAAGAACTATGACACTCTCCTCCTAGACAAGTCACATGTATATGATTCAATGATCGCGCCCAGGTGTTCAGTGGCACCATCCAGCCTGCCAGAAACTGAATAAAAACATTCTGTTCCTGGCGTTAATGATGATAAAAACCCACATGGGTCTAATCAGCACAAGCCTGGGTTTGAGGCTGCCCCTGGGGTGGAGAGAGATGAGTGCAGAGCAGCTGGGCACATGGGATGTTGCCTGGCATTTCTGGCTGGTCCTGGAGAGTTGATCTATTCAGAAGTTCTCTATGGGGGGCGGGACCACCTTGCAAGGAGGCATCTGGAATGCGGGCAGGTATTGTTGTCATAGATACCGGGGGTCTTAGTGGAATTAAGTAAAGGGGTGGGTAGGCAGGGATGCTAAACTCCTACAACACATGGGAAACTCCCGCACCATAAAAACTTGCCCCATGTGACATGCCACCAGGGCCCCAGTTGACAAGCACCGGGAATCCAGCCCATCACACAAGGCTGAATTCACATTCAGAATAACAACCCGCAGGCTCTCTTAGCTACAGGACCCCAAGCCCAGCGCACAACACAAAGCCCCACATTAGTGCCCCTGTCCTTCCCCCTCCTGCAGATCTGTCTGGGGGGCCTGCGGAATTCCTCTGTTTGTTTTGTGCTTTGATTTGAATTCATTACCAACATTTTAAAACTCAGGAGACTTCACCACACAAATCCAGATTTCCAGCTTCTCTGGCCACCTTGGAGGATACGGACCCCTTGGCCCGTGAGAGTTCCAGGTGCCCACTGTCCCCACTGAGCCAGCTTCACTCCCTGACTGTCCCCTCCTAGCATCGGAGTTTGCAAACCCAGCTTTCTGTAAGCTTCCAGGCCTGAAGACAAACCACAGTGAACTGCAAATGAACTTGCGCAGCCCTGCAAAGGCGTGGAGGACACGATACCCACTCTCTTTCAAACCGGACCACAAGCCTTGACCCCAGTCACTACACGTGGCATGGCTGCAGGCTTTTGCAAGAACCAGCACTCCAGAGTCAAAATCAGGACTGACTGAACTTTAAATGACATCAACCACCTTCAAACGCAAGTGTAAAAGGACTCCTCCTTTATACAACAAGGCATGATTACAGGCTCAGATTTCCAGGGACCTTCAAAGCCTGTGAGATCACAGGTTGGCCTATTCAGGTGACTAATGCACAGGCCCTGCCAAAGTCTAGCTTTTCATGGCAAACCCAGCTTCTCCCAGAACCGGAGCAGGGAAGCGAGACGTGGCTCTGACGCGTCGAACAGTTTGCTACAGCTCAGTCAAAAGATGCAATTAAGTCAGTGAATGGAGAAATAGGAACTGGGATGGCAGATATTATTCCAAGCTTCTGAGTGGAGGGTGACTGCATCCCATTCCTATGTGAGACAGCCTGCATGCTGTTAATATATCTAAATAGGATTTTGATTTGGCTAATAGGAAGGGCAGCCGTTGAGCGGCTTCATCTTACCGGTTCCTCTGCTGGAGCAATATTAAATACTCATCGTGTTTCTCATCAAAGTCCGTCACCATGTCCTTAGTGTAACCCTGAAATGAAGAAACAGAGCGGTGTGATATCAGAATGCAGGGAAGCTTTACTGAAGCCTGGGTACAGCACACACCACACAGGAGGCCGAGAGGCAGAGAGGCTGACCTTGACGAAGGCCCAGCTCCCTGGGCGCATCACCCTGGTGACCCAGAGCCCCAGAGACTGTCTGATGGCCCACTGGGTCTTGAACATACACAACTAACAATCTACGAAAAGGAGAAGGTCGATTCCCCAGCCTTGCCACTGTTCTTTCCTCCCATGTCCTATAAAATCAAGGACTCTGAGAAGACTTGGGCTTTACTGTTTTCTCCACACTCATGATTTTGTGATCTCAGTTGTCCCAACCAGATGGAATCCAGGTCAGTTGTTTAAGAGGGGAAGCTCAGGCTTCCCTGGTGGCACAGTGGTTGAGAGTCCACCTGCCAATGCAGGGGACACGGGTTCGTGCTCCGGTCTGGGAAGACCGCGGCCACAACAGTGAGAGGCCCACGTACTGCAAAAAAAAAAAAAAAAAAGAGGGGAAGCTCATCTTTCTCTTGCCATTGTAAGAAAAACGCATGCTTATTATAAACAACTCAGTCATTACAAAAATATATGACCCCCCCCAAAAAAATATATGACCCAGAGAGTGAAGGCTCCTTTAAAGCAGACATTTGTGGTTTCCTGCTTCCTCTTCCGGCCACAGAACTCTGAATTTCTTCGGGGGAACCATTCGGCCCCCTTTTTTCAGTTCACTGGCTTCCTTAGATGCCCATGAAAGTTCCTTTGGGCTCCTCTTGGGTCACATGACCTTGGCCTTGGTCTCAACCATTAACATAGTTCTCCCCTCAGCCACAACGATTCACTAGTCTAGGGATGAGCCTGAGCATGGCCCTTGAAAGTCAGCCCTGGGACTTTGCTAATACTCCTGGGGAAAAAGCTGTTCTCTTTCCACTGGGGTGCTAAAGTGATGAGACGCAGGCCTGGAATTGCCTGAGAATGAAGTCAAGAAAGAAGACAGCAGATCCCAGAGATGGAGAGGAGAGATTCCCAATAATATAATTTGAGCCCCTGGATCCACCCATGCCTGAAGAAGTACTGGAACAACTTAGTTATTGCTTTAAAGTTTCAGCTGAGTTTCTGCCCTTCGTAGCCAAAAGAATTATAAGTCATATACCGTAACCTGACCATTAGAGATAACCCCTATTAGAATTTGTTACAGCTTTATGGAGGGATAATAAATGTATAATAAACTATACATATTAAAAGCAACATGTATATACCAGTGAAACCCCCATTACAATCTGATACATATTTCTCTAGATGTTTTTCTTTGTTTACAATATACATATGTTCATATTTATAAATACACAAACACACACATTCTTTTAAACAAAAGTCGGATTATACTGTTAACAATGCTTTGTAATTTTCTATGTTTCTTAACTAACTTTTTGCCAAGGAGTGGATTAAAGGGACAATATCAGCTTCATTCTAGTCACAAGTCATAGAGATTAAGTGTTAAATGGTAAGACATTTGTAAGAGAAACACAATTGGTGTGAAAATCCTAACGATTATCATGGGAAGAAGAAAAAAAAAGAATCTCCATCATTCTGTTCTTAGCGCCTCAAAATCTGGCCTTAACCCCACTAATCTACCAGAACTCTCCCCAAGGGTGACTCATAACCTCCTTAAGCAAATATAATAGCTCTTCCCAACTTCATCCTTTTCGACTGCTCCGGGCCATGGGGAGCTGTTCCCACCCATCCGTCCCCAAATTCCCCTCCTGTAGCTTCTGCGTTTCTGAATGAGCCTCCTTCCCTCCTGCGCCTTCTCTGGCTGCCCTTCTTCCTTGGCCTTGGACGTGGATGGTCACTGTCTCTGTCCATCTCACCTCTCTGGGTCTCTCTCCCTCTGTCTTCTCTTCTTCCGATACAAGGAAATGGGTCCCCTGGATGGGGAAGCCAGAGAGTCACTGCTAGTCCAGGGCTGACAGCCCAGTCCCCTTCTCTCCCCTTTTCCTATAGGACTCCAGGTTGTGGCCATCTGCTTCCCTCTTTCCCTGTCACCCCCACTTTTCCTCCCAGGCTCCCCTCTCTCTGGGCCACCTGGGGACAGGATGCTGTACTCCCATCTTCTCTCACCCGATGTCTCTGAAGCCTCTGGATTTTCCTGGGGTTTTCCGGCTTAACTAATCTGGCCAATCAGGAAGTGGGGAATAATAAGAAAGGGTGATTTTATGAAATCATAAGAAATTTAAACAAACTAGCAATAGGTGTTCCTATTCCTATTTCCCTGGCTTCCTGAGATGCCCAGAGATGTTCCCTTGTCCTCCTCGGGACTGAGCCCTGCCTCACCTTGACTGTGAGAAAAGCACTGTGACCTCCGCCCTCTGGACAGCTGGTTGGTTGCGGGACACTGGGTCTGGAGAGGATTCTCAGTTCCTTCCACAACAACATGTGCACGATGCGGACAGTTGACGCAGCAATTCCATATACATGATTCTCCTTTGATCTTTGCAGCAGCCTTTGAAGTGGTTATTAGTACCCCATTTAAGATACAAGGAAACCCATCCCATGCATCTCCCCGGAACACGGATCCTACTCCATGGCAATTTACATAACCATTTTGAGATATTAAAATGACCACTGATATATTATGGTATGCAATGAAATAGTCAATGACATTTTTAGATGAAATATGAGACTTCAGAGGAATCTCAGCGTGGGGCGGGCTGTCCTGGGCTTTTACCTCAGACCCTCAGGGAATACATTTATTCGCCTCTGCTAGCAGGGAGATGTCATAGGAAAGATTTGAAGAGCTCAGGCATATATACAGCCAAACTGCTCACCAGCCCCGTGCTTCTCAAATGCTGATGTGAACACAAATCACCTGGGGATTGTGCTGAAATGCAGGTTCTCCTTCCGTAGGACTGGGAAGGGTCCCAAGCCCACACGTCTAACAAGCTCCCAGGCAATGCCCGTGGGCCACACTTAGCCAGCAAGGCCCTAGACCAGCCCAGCTTATTCCCCACTGTTCACGATACGCCCACCTCTAATCAGATCAGCACTGAACTTGAGCTGTGAAGAATGTGAGCTTTGGAGTCCAGGCCTGGCTCCAAGTCACAACAGTGCTATTTGTTTCCTTATCGATCAAATGGAGGTAACAATAGTACCTGTCTGGTTGGATTTGTCTTTCCCTCACAGGGTCAAAGGTGGGTTGGATGCAATAACAATAAAAAAAACATAGCACAGTATCTGGCACTTGGGTAGCTCTCAATGAACGTTAGTTACATTTGCACTTATGGAGTTCCATTATTTAACTAGTACTATCCTGGCCCCTCCCCACTCCTAGCCAGCTCATTGCTATCCTGATGCCTTAATCATTCGATTCCCTTTCCCTCCAGCCTCCACCCAAATCCTCTCCAAGGCCCAGCTCAGCTCCCCAATTCTCCACGAAGCCTTCCCCTACCATTCTCACCCCCGCTCACTTCAGCTCATTTTGAAACCCTGCAATTAGTATTAAATTATATACAATACAGCGTGAAATCATATATAATTAAGTGCTACACTGTAAGCCTTTAACTATATCTATTGCTCACTCATTATCTGGGGATTTGGAGACCTGGAGGTGAGTCCTGAACTCTGCTACTTACCTTCTCTGAGCCTCAGTTTCCTCATCTGTAAAAAGGGAATAGTAATAAGGTCTACCTGGCAGGGCTGCTCTAAGGATTAACTAGGAGAAAAGTAGAAGTAATTTAGGATCCGTTTCTTTCTTCTTATTATTGATTCCCCAGCTGGATTATAAATTCCTGGAGCACAGAACTGGGGAAGGAGGGGACCATCATGTGGGGAGCCTGGAGTCCTGGGTTCGGGTCTCAGCTTCAACAACATCCAGCTCCGTGATGATAACTGCTAAGGCTGACTGAGTACCCACCTGGCTAACCCTCACCCTCGTCAGACATCAGACACTACTTCTCCCCAGCACGGCATATTTCACTTTGCTGAGGCTTTATTTCTCAGGCTATAAAACGGAGGCATTAATTAATATTTAAGGCATCCCACAAAGGTGGGAGAAACTTAGAAAGCGCCAGGTTTATCATCACTGTGTTTCAGCAAACACTGATCAAGTGTTTACTGTGTGGCTGTTACCTATGCAATGAGGGTTTAACAAAAAACTGACCCAGCGTGCGTTCAGATTCCAACGTGCCTGTAGACAGTACCCAACTGCCAGCCAGGGGCCGATCTGCACAACCCTGCCCCCATCCCTGTTGTGTGCGGTGTGAACGGCACCCCCTGCTTTCATGTACCCAGTCAAGCAACACACACTGGCCAGGGGTCCCTAATATGGGGGATGGCCCGCAGCGGGCTCTGGGCACATCGATTCAACTGACTGCACAAGGGTACTATTCTGGGAAGAGAGTCCATAACTTTCATCAGATTACCCAGGGTGTCTGAAGCCAAAAAAAAGAGACAAGTGATGACAGCAAAATGTATAAAATGTGAGGCCAAGGATCTGAAGGAGGGAACAGAGGAGGCCCCTGAGGGCACGGCCAGGCCCCAATCCTCGGGAGTCACCTTCGAAGCGTAACTCACTAACTCACTCTCCCACTCCACGTCCAGTCCATCAGCTCCACGCGAAAAATACCATGTATCCAAAAGCTGACCACTTCTCCCCACTTCCCCGCTACCACACTGGTTCAGGACCCTTCACTGGCCTCCGGCTCCCGCCCTCACCCCTACAGTCCGTTCTCCTTTCTACAGCCGGGGGTCCTGATGAAAGGGAAGTTGAATCATGTCACTTCTCTGCTCTGGACTCTGCACGGGTCCCAGCGGCCACCAGGCCCTGCCCACTGGGCCTCCATCCACGTCCCTGACCTCCTCCCACTGCTCCACTGTCCTCCTCATCACTGCAGTACCCGCAACACCCAGCATGTGCCCACCTCAGGGCCTTAGACCCACCGTTCCTTCCCCCAGGTAAATACCCAGATTCCTCACCTCCTCAAGGCTTGTCTTAGATCTTACCTTCTCGGGGAGGTCCTCCCCAGCCATCCTATTTAAAATTGCAAGCTGTGCGTGCGCGTGTGCGCACATGCGCGCACACGCACACACACACATACACGTACACACTCCCAACCGCTCACTAATAATCTCTACTTTATCTTATTCATCAAGCCTTTTGTTTATTGGGCCATCCCCTGCACTAGAATGGAAACTTCATGAAGGCAGGGGCTGCATCTCTTTTGATCACTTGTGTATTCCAAGCCCCTAGGACATTGTCTGGCACACAATGGGCCCTAAATGAATAAATAAGGAGACATCTGAGCTGAGATTTGAAAGTTGAAAGGTTTGCTGGGCAATAAGAGAAAGGCATTCCAGGCAGCTGGAGCAGCACAGGCAAAGGTTTGGGGGCCTGAAAAAGCCTGAAACGTTCATGGATTGGCCAGAAGTTGGGTTTGACTAGAGTGATGGGTGTCGGGGAGGCGTGAGTTAAGTACGGGAAAAGGTTTAAGGAATTTGGACGTGATGCGAAAGCAAAGTCCCACTGCCATTATTGTTATCCTTATCATCTTTATCCCTAATGCTGGCCCCAGAGATGGTGCAGAATTTTATCAATGGCCATATTATTAATTCTCTCTGGGGGAAAAAGAAATGGAATTGGAGAGAAACGCCAAGAATCAGTTATACTTAAAGGAACTCGACAGAGTCTATATTTCAGGGATCACGTATTCCTCTGAGGCCAGAATATTGGAATTCTCCTAAACAGGGTTGATTTAGCGAGTGCCAGAGCCTGAGCTGCATTAACGAGCAGCTTAGAGCATAGGGCTGGTTGCCAGGGCTGGAGGACATTGAGGACCTGACTTTGTAGGTGTCAAGTCCCAGCGGAGAAGAACAATAACTTGGAATGGTCTAATAATGAGCTGTGAACACACTGTGTCGGGGGCACCACAGAGTTCTTGAAGCACTTCCGCACACCTGACTGACTACTCCACCTGCCCTGACCCTCCCCCTCCCCCAATGCCACATCTTAACTGAGGGATGATTTATGAGCGACAAGCGAGGTTACTGGAGCCCAGTCTTTGGGCCGCTTTAATGACCATTTATGATGCTCTCTGTGGTGCTTATTGTGGCTGTCTGCAATAATGCTATGCCCTGGGGTCATTATCCCCATTTTACAGAGGAGGAAACTGAGGCTTTGAAAGCTGAAGCGAATTGCCCAAAGGCCATGTTCAAGTGGAGATGGTGGACATTTGTTGTTTCTGTCGGTTTAGCATCTATTCATTTTCTTCTAGTTACATCGTCTTGGTTTTCCTTTGGGAAACCACCTCTCCTCCACTCTCAGTCCATGTGGTGTGGGTGGAAATAACACTGCTGGCACTTCAAGGGCGAGCACATGACAGAGGCCTGGCCACTCAAGGCCAGGCTACTCTGGCTAGTCCGTTTCCCTGGCCATGTGACTGGTTTAGGACTAGGCACATGCCCAAAGCCAGGCCAACAGACTCAACCCAGGGTCTGAATGGTTGAATCTGCTGGAAAAGTCCGTCTTCCTCTTCCCCTGGAATTATTAGCTGATGTGAGCTGAGAGCTACAAGGGCCACCAAAAGGAAGAAGTCATTTTTTTTAATTTATTTTTTTGGGGGGAGTACGCAGGCCTCTCACTGTTGTGGCCTCTCCCACTACGGAGCGCAGGCTCAGCAGCCATGGCTCACGGGCCCAGCTGCTCCGTGGCACGTGGGATCTTCCCGGACAGGGGCACGAACTCGTGTCCCCTGCATCGGCAGGCGGACTCTCCACCACTGCGCCACCAGGGAAGCCCAAGAAGTTATTTTTTAATCAACGGATTAGGTTCACTATTATGAATGTTCTTCTATGTTCCACGAAGAGATTTGTCCAAGAGTGATAGCAACATAGAGGGAGCAGAACTGAGGACACAGAGAGACAGACCAGATAGAAAGTAGAACTTCTTAAGCGTGTTCAACCCCCGTAACCAGCCCCGCGTGGAGCCAGCGCTATCTTGGACTTCTAAGTCACAAGAGCTAATACATTCCTTTCTTTACTCAAGCCACTCTGAATTGTGTGTGTGTGTGTGTGTGTGTAACTCACACTTGAGTGAGTTCTCGGTGGTACAGTGGAAGAACTAATACTCAGAGGTGTCTGAATCTGAAGTCTGCCGTGTCCTACAGCCAGAGGAGCATTTAGTAGAGGATTAAAATAATTCCTTAATGAATATTCTCAACGATGGCCCTAAGCCCACAGAAAGCGACGATCCAAATGTATCTCACAGTACAAAACTCCTACTCTTCCTTCAAAACCCACCCCAGTGTTCTCCCAGTGATTCTGTTCTTGGTGTCCCGGTGCTGTATAGTAAGTCCTTAATGCATACTAGTTGAATGAAAAGGTATAGCTCTGAGTTTGCTTTTTGCGGCTTTTGCTGACATATCAGATGTACTCCCATCCTCAAAACAAGAACAATAAATACTCCGCATCTAGTATGCTTACATTGCGAGACCTAAAGCGATGGCTGAGACTGCCTCCTAGAGGTGGATCAAAACAACACAAACACTGAAGCAAAGGTTGGAGTGTCGCATGCCCTGGGTAGATGTGCCAATAAAAATCACGTGCTATTCGCATACCAGGTAGATAATCCACAGAAGACTTTGGCTTATTTCTCAAACGCCTATGCACCATTATTTACTGCAACCAATGTACACCTTGAGATTTTATACTTAGTTTCAGGTTTGTAGAATATTGACGCACATCCAGAATCTAGGGCTTCCTCCTGGTCTCCAGGACGTGGTACGCTGTATCTTTATGAAAATGTTTTTCTTCCACGGCTATCTAAAAAATCATTTTCAGTACATAGCCACTAGAAAATAATTAACGTTTCTTTGTATTCTCAGAAAAGTTTCCTTGTAAGATGGCAATGTGTATTATAAACTATCTTTTAGGCTGGCAAATATAGATTTTTCTTTTTTTAATCTTGAATGAGCTTGCTTCAAAAAGGAAACTTTATATTAACGCCATAAATGGAAAATCATTATCGCCTGCCATAAACCGAAGGCAAACAGAAATACGGCCCTGCTGAAATAGAACGTTTACATGCCACCTGCAGTGCTGTGCAAGTGTGCAAACCACGCACTGGGAAGCTCGGTGCCCGAAATTCCACGTCCACACAACCCCGAGAGGCGGGAGGCGCTGACCTCATCTCCCCAATTCATTTGTTCACTCAATATTTATTGAACACCTCTTCTGGACACACAGTGGGCACATCAAAGTCTCCACTATCATGGAGCTCACATTCTAGCAAGAGGAGACAAGTAATTTAAAAAAAAAAAATAATAAATATATAGTATGTCAAATGATGCTCAGTGCTATAGAAAATAGGAGGTAGAGAAAAACAGAGGGAGTGGGGAGGGAGGTGCTATTTTAGCCAGGGGGTCAGAGAAGGCCTCTGGTGAAATGACTTTTGAGCAGAGACTGAAGGAAGTGGAGGAGATGAACCCCTATGGGAATCTGGACAAAGGGGGTTTCCAGGTGGCAGGAACAGCAAGTGCAAAGGCCCTGAGATGGGGGGCGGAGGTCATGGTGAGGACTCTGGTCTTACTATGAGGTGACCAGGAGGCTAGTGGAGGGTTTTGAGCAGACCTGCCATGGGCTGAGGCTGTTCCCACCGTCCACCCTGAGGAGAGCTTGGGAGGGGACGTAGGCCTGCAGGGCCCACTGGAAGCCCAGTAGTGTAAACAGCCTCTGACTGCTAAGGAGGGAACAAGGCACGCCTGCCCTTGAACTCCCAGACTGGTGCTAAACTGATTTAGGGCGGCTATTACCTGTCAGAGCCTCTAATCCCACAGCACCCGTCGCTTGGCCTGATGAGAGGAGAGAGGCGGCCTGGGTGGAATTTTCCCTCCAATCTCTGCCTCCACCACTTGATTTGCATCCGAGAATTTTTCCTTCTAACGGAATGAACCTCTCACAGAGCGCATCCATCCCCAGGACCTTACCTATCACCTCCTGCCCAGCAAGCTGGGCTGCCTGAGTGGACGCTCTCCTCCCAGGGCTGCCCCGCCGCCCCCTAAAAGGGGAGCACTCAGGGCCCCTCCCCACTGACTCAACAAAGACTCCTTGAGCTTCTCCTCTGGGTCGGGTGCTGCGCTAAGGGCCCGAGACAGAGATGGATGTAATCTGGCTCCACCACCCTCCTGACCTCATTCCCACCTCCTGCACGCCCCTCAGCCCAATAGCTCTTCAGGCTGTTTCTCAGAGAGGCCCCTTCCTCCTCAGGGCTGAGGTACTTGCTCTTCCCCCTGCCTGGATGGCTTCCTCTTGTTCATGGGCATGTGTGGCCCTTCTTGGGGCCTCTTCTGACTGTCCCCGGCCCTCACAGCCTCCTCGACGTGGCAGTACTTCCCTCTTTGGAAGTATCTCTGTTTGTTTGTTTGTGGTTCCCCTGCTGGGATGCCAGACCCATGAGGGCAGGGCCAGCGTATTTGTGGAAAGGAAGGGATGAAGAGGAAGAGAGAGAGAGGGAGGCAGGAAGACAAGATCCCCGTCCTCAAGGAAATTAGAGGAGCAGCAAAGACACTGCTCTGAGGCCAGGGAGTAGGTGCTGTGCCGGGGGCGGTGGGTGGAGAGGACGGGTCCTTGGCACCGCTCCGGGGTGGGGCAGGCCCTGCAGAGGAGAGGACAGGTGCCGACGCTAAGGAGCTCAGAGGTGGACGGGGTGGGCAGGGCATTCGGGCGGGAACAGCGTGTGCAAAGGCCCGGTGCCAGGAGACCCTGGGAGCTCATCTCGGGGCTGGGGTGGAGAGTGGTCAGAGCATGCTGGTTGATCGCAGGGGAGAGCCCTGGCTTCCGACATTCCAGCCAGCTTGAAGCCCGATGAGGGACAAGGCCTGTTTGCGCCGATGACAGGTGCTGAGTGGTGGGGAAAGCCAGGAAGGGAGTGAAACGTTCTGCTCAAGTCTAGGGTGGTGCAGTGGGGCTCAGGGTCCCCATTTTGATGTTGTCTCACACACTAGTCGAGATTTCTGCCGTGTGAGATCCTGGAGATCCAGGAATGTAAAGGAGACGGTTCGCCCCCGTCTCCTCCCTGATCACGTGGGGCTGTGATCCTTTCCTCCCTCCCTCTGTCTCCCCTTCCCCCTTTTAGTTTGACTGAGCACCTCCTATTCCCCACGGGGACAAGTTCCCTTGCCTTAGGGAATGGACCATCTAGGGAGGGAGGCCAACTTTAAGCAAACGACCCCACCACCAAAGTACATCGTCAGCCATTTCTGGAGGCAGGTGCATGGTGCCTTGAGAGGTTTTCAATGGGAAACACGACTGTGGCAGGGAGGTGAGGTGACGCTCCATGGAAGGGTGACAACAACCACGATGTGAAGGACGAACAAGTTAACTTACGGGCGCAGAGCGGGGTGTGCTCTAAGCAAAATGAACGCACGTGTGAAGGCCACGTGGTGAGAGGGAGCAGAGAGTAAGAGTGAGACAAGCAGGGATGTGGGACCCTTTGCTGCAGTGCTGCAGTGCTTGCACCTGGACAAATGTCTCCTCAAGCTACAAAGAAACTATAAGGGACTAAAAATAACTGCGTGCATGTGCACTTGGGGCAAATTATAGACAAAAAGATACAGAAAGACCAAAAAAAGCCCCAACTGACACTTCTGAAGGGCCGGGAGCAAAAGCAGGGTACTGCGCATGCCTACTGCACTCACCACCTACGGGGTGGGCAAACCACCTAAGCCACGCCTCCGACCCCACCCCGGGACACACCGCTACCCTCACCCCATATAGGGTACCGGCTCCCCCCCCACCTTGGGGAGCAAGTAAGGGGACCTGTTACTTGTTCTTGCTCCTTCCAGTGGCTGCAGGGGCCTCAGTAAAGCCTTGCCTGAATTTCTTGTCTGGCCTCTAGTCAATTTCTATTGCTTGGGGAAGGCCAAGAACCCTGGTCGGTATCAAGAGGGACAAGGAATGACAGAGGGGCTGGAGCCGGTGGGCAGGGGAGCAGGGGTTGACTCAGGACTGAGCGGGCAAGACCACCATGTGGGCCACAGCAGGGAGTTTTTCCCTTAAGCCCAGACCAATGGGAAGCCACGTGGGGTTACTGGGGTAGAGGGTGGAGGTTGGAGTGAGAGGCAGCCGGGAGTGGGTGCTGTGGGTGTTCGGACAAGAGGTGTCAGCCACATGGAGGAAGCAGGGAGAACATGCTTCCAAGGTGAGGGCGGGGGACCTGGTGATGGGCTGGAAAAAGGAGGCGAGGAAGAACGAAGTATTGATGACTGTGCAGCCTCTGGCCTGGGTAACTGGAGGGGCGGTGGTACCATTCTTGGAGAGGTCAAGGCTGGAGGAAGGGCGAGGTTGAGGTTGGCTTGGAGCAGTCATGTGGCTACTCTGAGGCACCCAAGAGGCAGAGTTCGTGGACTGGCGGTTGGAATGTATAGGTTTGGGGTTCAAGGTGCATCGCACAATTAAGATGCCCCTTCCTCCCTGCTCACCATCCCAGGCTGGGTTACACCCTCCCTCAGCTGTGCTCCTGAAGCATCTTCACAGACTGTTCCCTGTCAGGACACTGATGAAAGCCACCATGGACATGGGCCTAGGTGTGTATAGTGGACTCTGTGCTATGGGCCCAGATCACCCACTCACACCCCAGCTGCTGGGAGCTGTGTCCCCTCCCAGAGAGAAGCCTGTCTTGCCAGTTATACCTGATCTCTGATACTGATTAATGACAAGGGTACAAAGACCCAGGCTCCTTGCCTCAACTGGGAACATCTCTGAAGGGCCACCCATCCCCACAGCTCCCTGTGGGGTCAGCAAGGCCGGCATCACAGTTCAGCTCCTTCCTCTGTCCAACCCTGCTTCCCTCATCCTCACGGGTGTTGGCTCCTGAGAGCCCTCCCCAGTCAGCCTCCTGCATGCACATCTCCATCCCACAGTCTGCTTCCTGGGGACCGACGGCAGTTACTTGACCATGAACTCCCAGGGCAGGGCTGAACCTTGTTACATCAAAGGCCATTGGTAAACGCAAACTGAACTGAATGGACAGTCCTGACTCAGCCAGGACTTCCCACAATGGTCCTGAATCCAAACAGGACAGACCCAAGTCCCCCAAAAATGAATTCCTCAGACCACGGGGCCCAATATTTAATTCTGAAACATGGTTGCCATGAAGGTGTGTGACATAGGTCCTCAATTTCCAGGCCTTAGTTCGACAGCTAAACAGCCAAGTTGGGTGGTCAGGACTTGGCTGTGAACCCAGGCACCTGGGTAAGAATCCCATCAGGCTCTTTGGAGTGGGAAAAGATACTTGTTCCTAAGTTTCCTCAGCTGTCAAACTGGGATGCCATCCTAGCGGTGTTGTTCATAATAGCCCCAAAAGTGGAAGCAACCCGGGCTTCTCTGGTGGCGCAGTGGTTGGGAGTCCGCCTGACGATGCAGGGGACGCGGGT
The DNA here is from genome assembly GCF_963455315.2 of Globicephala melas. Taxonomy (NCBI): domain Eukaryota; kingdom Metazoa; phylum Chordata; class Mammalia; order Artiodactyla; family Delphinidae; genus Globicephala; species Globicephala melas. The sequence continues at coordinate 17,241,368 of NC_083328.1, forward strand.
TCGTGCCCCGGTCTGGGAAGATCCCACATGCCGCGGAGCGGCTGGGCCCGTGAGCCGTGGCCGCTGAGCCTGTGCTCCGCAACGGGAGAGGCCACAACAGTGAGAGGCCCGCGTACCGCAAAAAAAAAAAAAAAAAAAAAGTGGAAGCAACCCAACTGTCCATCAATGGCTGAATGGATAAACAGGCTGTGGCATGTCCCTACAATGGAATATCATCTGGTCATAGGAAGGAATGAAGCCCAGGCACATGTGGCCACACGGCTGACCCTGAGAGCATTATGCTAAGTGAAAGAAGACAGACATAAAAGGCTACATATATATGAGAGGTCCGAAATAGGCAAATCCACAGAGACGGAAAGTACCAGTAGATTAGTGGTTGCCAGGGAACGGGGGAAAGAGGAACTGGGAGTGACTGCTAACAGGTACAGGGTTTCTATATGGGGTGATCTAAATGTTCTGGAACTAAATAGCAGTGATGGTTGCATAGCTTTGCGAATATCACTGAATTGTACCCTTTTTTTTTTTATTTGCTGCGCCATGAGGCATGCGGATCTTAATTCCTCGATCAGGGATTGAACCTGTGCCACCTGCAGTGGAAGTGCGGAGTCTTAACCACCGGACCGCCAGGGAAGTCCTGGAATTGTACACTTTAAAATGGTGAATTTTGTGTAACATAAATTGTATCTCAATAAAAAAAGGCAAAAAAAAAAGTGGAATGACGATTAAAAGCATCCACCTTATAAACACAAAATATTTAGAATATTGCCTGATGTGTAATACATGCTCGATAAATGTTAGCAATGAAGATGACGCTGATGAGAAATATTTCTAAGTTTCTAATTACAATGGCACAAAACCTGAACTTGGAGTTGACCCTAGACCCAGTTCCCTGAGCTAATATACCACAAAGTTAACACCCGCCTGAAATTCATGCAAAGAAAAGATGACGTAACTTTTCAAAGGCTGCAACTTTCCTTTTCCCGTGTAGGAAGGGGAGAGCAGCTGGGTGTAGGATTCGGTCTGCCTCAGGAGTGGGACTGCAATCACACCCTCAGAACAAGCGCCAAGCTGGTGACAAACACAACCTTGGGCGTGCACCAACCCTTGAATGTGCCGTCGAGGGTGGCAGGCAAAGGATGCTATCAGGCTGGGGTCAGGATAAGGGGCCCACTGATGGAGGAGATGGTCTGCTCTAATAAAAATAGCATTTTTATAATGTCTTGATTGGTGTGTTTGTCAAAAGGGGATGACTCCAAGCTGGTGAGGAGGGCTAGGAATAGAAACTGGCTGACAGGGAAGAAGCCAGGCGTGCAGGCTGCAGGAGGGATGGTATTTCATTTGTGCTAATCTATTTTCAGGAGGAAAGGAAGGGATTGGGAGCATCTCTCCCAGCCCCTAAAGTAGCCTGTGTCCTCTCTGAATGTGGGTTCTTAAGAGCAGAACAGCAGCCCACAAATTCCCTTCTCGGCTTCCTGCTCGCTCCTTCCAACCCACAGCCTGCCACTGTGCTTTGCTCGACAACACACATCCCTGTGGCCTCCCTCATGAAAAACCTGCCACAGCTGGCGATTAAGGTGACTTCAGGGAGCAACAGCAGTCTCCACTAAACAAGACAAAAAAAACCCCGAACAGCTTCGGTCTACTCAGACCCAGCCATTTCACTCCTTGGAATCTATCAGAAAGACTCACACAGGTGCCGGAGGAGGAATGTACAAAATGCTAATGCCCTCCATCTGGAAAATGACTAAGTAACCCACAGTCTGTCCATAACATACCGTAACAAGTTTAGAAAAATCTGGGTTTGTTTGTAACACCGAGGATGGATCTTGAAGACACCGTTCAGAGAAGAGAGGCAAATGACAAGTTACAAAAGCACATATGACACGTTCATTACGACACCGTTTTGTTAAAATACATACACTCCCCAAATACCACGTATATTTTATGGATACACTCGAGTATGTGGATGTGCAGAGAAAGGTCTGGAAGAATGCATGCCAAGCTTGTGACAACAATTAGTCCAGGGGGGGAAGGCTGGGATTAGGGAGGGTTGGGAATTGGCACAAGGGACTCCAGGCTTATCCAGAGGGTAAAAAATATTTTCTTAAGGAAGCTGTTTTCTTGTATTACTTGCCTAACTAATGACCTCCATCCACCCATTTCCCTTCTCCAAAAAAGTAAGGAAAAAAAAGATCAATGGTTCCAACATTCCAGACAGATGCAGCCTGACATGACTTTTCCCCAGAATTCCAGATTCCCATACCCAGCTGCAGGTTCAATCGAGGTCTTAACAGGGTTTAAGCTGAATTCCTGATCTTCCTCCTAAAACCCGCCCCCACTCTCGTGCCCATCTTAGGAGATGACCAATCTCTCTGGTTTTCAGACCAAAACTTAAAGTCCTTCTTGACTCCTCCTCTCTCTCCTCCCCACTCATATCCTGTCCAACCACAGATCCAAGCGACTCCCTCTTCACGATGCTTGGGACCTGGCGCCTTCTCTGCTCCTCCACTGCTGCACCCCCCAAGTCCAAGCCACTGTCACCTCCACAGAGTTTCTGCAACAGCCCTGACAGGTCTCCCCATCTGCCCTTCCCCACTGTCTGTTCTCCACATACAGACAGGGAGCGTATCCTGCTAAAATCGGGTCCTGGCCCTTTTTCACTGAAAATGCTCCCATGACTCCCCTCTCACTCAGACGGAAGCCCAAGTCCTTACTAACGGCCACAAGGCCCTCCACGACCTGGCCTTTGCCCCTCTCCTCGCCTCCCACCACCCTGCCCCTCATTCCCCCAGTTCGGCCTCCACCCTCGGGCCTCTGGTCTTTGCTGTCTTCTCTGCCCAAAGCTCTCCCCTCTCACCTCCTCTGGTCTCTGCCTGAGGACCTATGTAACATAACAAGCCGCCTAGCAGCCCCCATCCCGCTTCCCTGATTTATTTGTTTCCCTGCTACCCTTTATATTTTGCTCATTTATTTGCTTGGTGTCTGCCTCTAAACACTGGAACACAAGGGTGTGGATTTGTGTCTGTTTTGTTCACCACGAAATCTACAGGCCCCAGGGCAGTGCCTGGCACACAGTAGGTACTTGACAAATATTTGCTAAGTGGACGCATGAACCGATTACTCTATGCTGGTCATAGGTGGTCTACACATATTATCTCATTAAATCACCACCACAACAACTAACAAAGTAGGTGGTATTACCTCCATTTTACAGTTATAGAAACTGAGGCACAGAGAGTCACCAGGGAAAAAGTGGCAGAGCTGGAATCTGAACCTAGTTTTACTGGGCTCCAAAGTCTGTGCTTATCCTCTTAAGTATCAGTTCCCTCATCAAAGTTGTGTGTGAGTCCTGTGATGGCCAGCACTGAGGCATCTGCGGAGTCACCAAAGAAACAAGCAAACCAACCAACCAACCAAGGGTCTCAGAGCCCTGATCTGGGACATGGTGAGGCATTAGGTGGGTGCTTGAGCTGCCCCGCTAGAGACACAGGCCAGCCTTCACCACAGGCACCGCCCTGGGACCACGTGGCCCGGTGTAAGGAACAGAGCAGCAACAATACAAGCTTCAGCATCAGATAAACCAGGATTAAGTCTTGATTCCTCTACTTACTTGCCATGTGACTCTGGGCCTCCCTGTCATTTTAAAATGTGCAAATGTCATGGGGCAGGACTCTGGATGTCACCTGCCCCATGGCCACCAGGTCATAGCACTGAGACTCCTGGAGGTCATGTCCGGACAGTGTGATCCCACCACTGCCCAGGAGCAGGCACCTGACCCAAGCAGAGCCAATAATCCCGGGGAATTGGGACTAACAGGCTCAGGGAAGATCTGGCTGTTTTCTCAAAGGGGGAATATGAACTCAGAGTTGCTGGTGGGATTATGTTCTGCCAGGTGAACTGAGAAACAGAGAAAGCTGGTTTGCACCCAGTGAGAAGAAGGACACAGGTACTGACAGATACAAAGATAAGAGCCATAGAGAGAGGATTTTCTGGGACCTCAGGGGCCGCAGGCATGGGTTCACCACTTTTGACACCGTTTTTGTCATCGTGCCACCCAGATGCATCCCTGCCCTTGGCTTCTGGGAAGCACCTACTCTTTAGAGCTTTGTAATGAAGTAACAGAGTTTAAAAAAATAAACTCCATCTTTAGCAGAACAGGGACTAAGTCCTAAGTAATACAAAGACTTACCTTATAGACTTGTTATAAGGAATAAAAATAATATATGAAAAATGCTTACCTCAGTGCCTGGCCTGTAAGTAACACCCAATACATGGTTGCTAATATTATTATTATAATCAAGCCACAGGGACAGAGTATTACAGGAACTGGACAAATTAATCATCTTGCCCAGTCATCTAAATTACTCTTCCCCTGAGGGGCGGCATGCCATGGGGTTCTGTCCTTGGTCGTATCCCAGGCCGTAATTTTAGCAATGGTCAGATCTGGCTGTTGAAGGCTGTTTATTAAGTCTGCAGATGATATTCAGATGGGTAGCACACAAAGCAAACTGGATGACGGAATCTGGGCTCAGATCAATTTCTACGGGCTAGAGATGGATCAAGAACAGGTTGATAAAATGCGTCACGGCCAAGGTAAAGGTCCTATACCAGGAGAGGCACTGGAAAAGTCTGCTTGAGAAAAGTTCACGAGACAAAGGCAGGGCTTTTAGCTAATGTGTTCAGTATGAGCTAACAGGGTGACGTGGCTGCCAAAAACGGCCACCACCACAGCAAACATGATGAGTGTGTTAGAAATTTTGTCAGCATCAGAGAGAAGAAGGGAACTCACATGCTTCCGCACCTACTGTGTACCAGGCCCCACCTTAAACACTTGACACGCTACTGCAATTGATACTTTCATTAACCTATGAGGGGGGTGTTATAATCATTGTTCCCATTTGACAGGTGAGGAAACTGAGGCTTAGAGAAGTGAAGGGACTTGACCAATGTGTTGATAGTAGAGACCAGAGTTAGTATTGGAACCCAGTTCTTACTAGAAAGTACACTCCATCTCCATAGTCTACACTGATCTGTTCATAGTTGGAATACTCAGTTTGGTTCTGACACAGTGTATTTTTAGAGAAAGATGAACTTGTCCAGATGAAGGTGACCAGGAAGGTGAAAACGCTAACGAGAAGTCACCTTGAGACTGAATCAAGTTGGGAAGACCAAGAGCAAGTTCACACATCAGCCTCTTCCACCTAAGTTCACAGAAATGACACCACTTAAAATTCATAAGAGCACAGGAAGATATGGGGGGGTGCTACTGGCAGCTTTAAAATGTTGAGAAACTCCTGAGAAATGGATGGCAGACAGAACTGGATTAATGAAAAGAAGCACAGGCCAAATCCGAAGCTAGAAAGGACTGCTGGGATAGGGGAAGGTGGTCTTAGGCTGCTCCAAACCTAGAGGCAACACATTCTCCAGGGAGAGGAGGGGGCCTAAGGTCAAAGGTCAAACAGACTGATTGAGAACGCCTGTGGGGATGCTAGGAAGTGGCCCTTGAATCCACCCAGCTTGTAGGAGCTGTGACTGTGGGTCTCTGGGACAGAAAGGCAGGATGTGTCCAGAAGGAAAAGGAAGAGTCTGTGCTCAGAAGATACACTATTAGCATCACACTTCTTGTGGCAATTTCCACCCCTCTGTCCACAATCACTGGCAGCAAATTCAAGTAAAAAGAAATAGCATCCACAGAGAAGAAAACAGGGGATCAGGTTACACAGAAGAGCACATATTCACAAATCACCAAACATTCCAGGAAAACTCACACCATGAAAGAGAAGCGCCAACTCAACAAACGGAACTAACAACCAAAGAAACAGAGATAACGATGCAAGCAGAGACATTAAAAATACATTTAATCTTCTAGAGAGATAAGAGAGGATGTTGACTCCATCAAACAAGAGCAACCTACTATGCAAAAGAATTTGAAATAATGAATAAAATATTTAATCATCAAAATAAGAAAAAAAATCAAAAGTTAATGAAGAACAGAATAGATACAGTTATAGAGAAAATTACTGAGCTGGAAGGTCAGGCAGAGGTATTTCCCCCCAAAACACAGGAAAAACACAACGAGTACTGGCAAAAACAGCATAGGCTGTTAATATCCACTATTAGCAAGGTCTTGGAGAGTCCAGCATTCTCAAATATTTTTTTTTTTTTTTTGCGGTACGCGGGCCTCTCACTGTTGTGGCCTCTCCCGTTGCGGAGCACAGACTCCGGACGCGCAGGCTCAGTGGCCATGGCTCACGGGCCCAGCCGCTCCGCGGCATGTGGGATCTTCCCGGACTGGGACACGAACCCGTGTCCCCTGCATTGGCAGGTGGACTCTCAACCACTGCGCCACCAGGGAAGCCCATTCTCAAATATTTTTAGCAGGAGTATAAATTATTAGCTTTTCTTATGAGGCTATTTCTAGATTTCTTGCCACATGGGCCAAACAAATCCCTGTTGTTAAACCAAGGGTCAGCAAATTATACCCCACAGGGCAAATCTGTCCCACTGCCTATTTTTGTCAATAAAACTTTACTGGAACACAGACACACTCATTAATTGACATATTGACTATGGCTGTTTTCATACTACAATGACAGAGTTGAGTAGTTGTGACAGAGACAGTGTGACCTTTTACATAAAAAATTTGCTGATCCCTGGTTTAGGCCATTGTTAGTTGGGTTTCCTGTTCTTTGCAGCCAAATGCACTCCCAACTAAAACAACGACTAGAATTGTATAAATAGAAAAAAACCCAGAAAGATGAACATCCTACTGATAATAGGTTGTTTCTAGAAAGGGGAATTAAGTTGGGGTATGTTTGAGAGCAAAGTTTATTTAATGAGCAAACTTGAAATTTTAAAAATAATGACAACTAAATTATTTTAAAAATTTGCAATTTAATTTTTCTAATGAAAGAATAACTGAAGGTTTAATACCACAGTGGTAAAGAGTGAATTACTGATACATTTAATAACATGGGGCTTCCCTGGTGGCACAGTGGTTAAGAATCCGCCTGCCAATGCAGGGGACACAGGTTCAAGCCCTGGTCCGGGAAGATCCCACATGCCGCGGAGCAACTAAGCCCGTGTACCACAACTACTGAGTCTGCACTCTAGAGCCCGTGAGCCACACCTACTGAAGCCCGCATGCCACAACTACTGAAGCCCACGCGCCTAGAGCCCATGCTCCACAACAAGAGAAGCCACCACAATGAGAAGGCTGTGCACTGCAACGAAGAGTAGCCCCCGCTCGCCGCAACTAGAGAAAGCCCGCACGCAGCAACGAAGACCCAACGCAGCCAAAAATAAATAAATAAAATAAATAAATTTATAAAAAAACAAACAAACATGGATGAATCTCACAGATATGTTTAACAAAAATAAAAAGACAAAAAAAGTGCTTACTCTGTGAATCCATTTATATGAAGTTCAAATACAGGCAAATCTATGCTATTAGAGCCAAGATAGTGGTTACTCTTGGAGAGGTGTAGTAACTGGGAGGTGGCATGAAGATGCCTCCTGCATCGCTAGGAATGTTCCATATTTTGATGTGGGTAGTGCTAACACAGGAGTATTCATACATGAAAATTCACAAAACTGTATGCCAAAGATTATCCCCTTTATTGTATATGTTATACCTCAAGAAATAAAAAAAAACTGATAAAGAATAATAGAAGGTAGGCATTTCTAATTGTCTCTTACTATGATCCTAATCCTGAAATATATATAGTTGCATAGGGAAAAGCTAGAAGGGGAAAAAAAAAAAGTAAGAGTAATTATATAGGTGGTAGGATAAGGACTAATTTTTGTAGCTTTCTGCTTCTTCTATTTTTCTACAATCAGCATGCATCAGTTCTGGAATCAGAAAGATATTAAAAATGTCTAATGCTGGCCCCACTGAGGTAAATGCCTACAAATGTGACCCTGCCTCCCCCAGCTACCCCAGCTGATGGAACATTCTATGAAGGGGATCCAGTGGTGGGTCTTGAATAATAGCATACATTTAAACAGCACTTACGGGTATGGTCCTAAATACTTCATGTGTATTATTTAATTCTCTCAGCAACCCCATGAGGTGGCACTATGCTTTCAGCTCCATTCTGCAGACAGAAACTGAAGCACAGAGAGGTTATGTAAACTGTCAAAGACCTCACAGCGAATTATGAGATAGAACCAGGATGCAAACCCAAGCAGTCCGACCTGGACCCCTTCCCTACCCTTGACCAGTCTTGCCATTCCATCTCTCATGTGCCAAGCCATCTCCCAGGGCATCAACAGAGTATGAGCAGCCCAAAGAAAATTTTCTGAAAGAGCTTAGGCTTCTATATTAAAAACATAAAGGCAGGACTTCCCTGGTGGTGCAGTGGTTAAGAATCCGCCTGCCATGGCAGGAGACACGGGTTCAGGCCCTGGTCCAGGAAGATCCCACATACCGCGGAGCAACTAAGCCCACGAGCCACAACTACTGAGCCCGCGCGCGCCTAGAGCCCATGCTCCGCAACAAGAGAAGCCACCGCAATGAGAAGCCCGTGCACCTCAATGAAGAGTAGCCCCCCCGCACCGCAGCTAGAGAAAGCCCGCGCGCAGCAACGAAGACCCAACGCAGCCAAAAAAAAAACCAAAACCAAAAAATCATAAAAGGGCATCAAAGTAGTCATCCTGGGAAAAGAAATGGAGAACTTTGTTGAACTTTCCTATACTTATTTCAGTTTTTGTTTTGAAATACATAGTGGGGGGCGGGGAGGGGCACATAATCTCTTCATTGGCCTCTAATGGGAATCTAGCCATCATTAACAGCGTTTAGCTGGAAGTCAGTGTCAGACTATCTCAGCCCATCAGGTGAGGAAACCGAGGCTTCCATTTATCTGGCAATCACTGCCCTGGCCTCCCATTCACCCGCCCAGCTCTATGGTCCCAGGAGCCTGGGGTCCCCCAGTCTAGCTCTGAGCCGGCAGCAGGGTCCGTGGGGAGGAGAGGGGAGAGGCAGGGGCGTCCTGAGAGGGGCTGGGTGTCCCATGTTTATCTCCCTCAACCTCACTGAGCCCTCAGGCACCTGAGGAGGAAGGACTGATAACGCCCATTTTACAGCTAAAGAAACTGAGTCTGGGAAGGGTGAAGAAACGTGCCTAAGCTCCCCCACCTGCCTCCACTTTGCCACGTGCACAGAACGTGCGGGAGCAGCTGGGCCCAGTGCTTGCTGTGTTAACTGGGGCAGGTGGCCTCCTTGCCCTGAGCCGACATTCCTCACATGCGAGATGAGGATACTATCGCTTACCTCACCGAGTACTGTGAGCATGGACGTGAAAGCAATTCTTTATTTTTTAAATAAATTTATTTATTTTATTTATTTATTTTTGGCTGCAATGGGTCTTCGTTGCTGTGCACGGGCTTTCTCTAGTTGCGGCGAGCAGGGGCTACTCTTTGCTGCGGTGCGCGGACTTCTCATTGCAGTGGCTTCCCTTGTTGCGGAGCACGGGCTCTAGCTGCGCGGGCTTCAGTAGCTGTGGCACACAGGTTCAGTAGTTGTGGCTCACGGACTCTAGAGCGTGGGCTCAGCAGTTGTGGCACACGGGCTTAGTTGCTCCGCGGCATGTGGGATCTTCCCGGACCAGGGCTTGAACCCGTGTCCCCTGCATTGGCAGGCGGATTCTTAACCACTGCGCCACTAGGGAAGCCTGAAAGCAATTCTTAACAATTGCGCTATTTGTCCGCTTTACCACACCCACTACACAGTGGCCAGGTGATGGACAGTGGCTGGGCTTTGCCTGCCCACCAGCCTTTCCCATTTCTTCTGGTAACTGGATCTTGATGGTACTTTGGGAAAACACCCCTTCCTTACCATGTGCTTAACGTGCGGACTCTCTTTTGCTGAAATTGCTGAACGAATTGTAATAATGCCAGGAAAAAAGTAAGAGAAGAGGAAGAAGCCTCTGTCACTCACTCACTTACTACATGTCAGGCACCATTCAGAGTATCCCTGACAACCAGCAGAGGTAGGTGTTGCTCTCATCCCCATTCTACGTATGAAGAAACCAAGGCTCAGAGGCAGATAAGCACTTGGGTCAGTGATGAGTCAGGATTCGACCCCAGGCTATCTGGTTCCAGTGCCTGTGTGGTTCTCCCCACTGCACCCCTGCACCCATGAGCTATCCAGCCTCTATGCAGTCGGCCTGGAGCTGCCAGTGGCCAGTTTACACTGAGCAGGACCAGAAGCTGCAGAATGGCCACGTCTTGGAAGAAGGCAGGGTCAGAAGGACTGAGCCGGAGCGCCTGGATCCAGCCATTCCTGACGTGGTCCACCCCTGAACTTTACAGCTAGGTGAGGCAAAAAAGGATTCCCTGTTTTGCTGACGCTGGTTTGAGGAAGGCTTCTATCACTTGAACAGAGCCTAAGAGACACAGCTTGTGAATCCTAATGAAGTTGAAATTCACAGGACCATTGGCTCTTATCAGACCCAGAGTAGTCACAGAGGAAACGGAGGCCCAGAGCGGGGAGAGTGAGTGTGCCTACCGTCAGCCACGGTGACTCAGGACTGGAGCCCAGGTGCCCTGGCACTCTTACAGCCCTCGTTCTGCTCCTCCAGAGGTGTCCCCAGACTGAGAAAGAATTCTACGGGCGCATTTTCACCCTGGACACATACCTTTCATCAGTAATTTGCAGGAAACTTCTTCCTTTAGATAGTATCATTCTTTTTTCTAATCATATTCTGTATTCTATAAAGTGATTTAGGGGGGCGGTGGAGAGGTGAAGGGAGACTCAGGGCAATTTCATGCCTAAGATCTGAGGATATAGGAAACTTTGATGATGCTCTGGTGAAGGGCACAATGCTTATCCAAAACCGACTCAGGAAGAAGAAGCTGTCAACATTATCTCCTTCTGGTCACAAATTGCAGCTCTCTGATGGGTTTTTTTCCCCGAGTTTAATCTTCTGCTGGGAGCTCAGCTGATACCAGGAAGGTTTTAGACATGTCAATCTCCTCCCTGGCATTTTATCAGAAATTGATTCTCTTTGCTTTTCGAAGCTCAAGTCTTGGCCTTGCTGTTTAACTTGGGTTACAGGCACGGCATCTGTACATACGCTTCCTGCAGCTCCCAGCCTGATTGCAGGGGTCTGGGAGTAGGTGGTGATTCAAGGGCAAGGTAATTCTCACAGGAGGGATTATGTGCTGTTCTGTCACACCGAAGGGCTGAGGAACAATGGCCCAATCCGTGTCCTGCTTTTTTTTAAGAAAGAGTTCTCATCCACTTCCGACTCGGAAGGGATTAACGAGCCATTTTGCCCTCAATATAATACTTATTATAACAGCAGTCCTAAATTATAATACTCAACACTTATCGAGTTCCTAGTAAGTGCCAGGCACTGTTCAAAGTACTTTACACGCATCAGCTCACTGAATCCTTACCTCACCCCTAGGCTGCAGCTTCTATATTATCCCTACTCTTTTTTTCTAATTTTTATTTTATTATTTATTTATTTATTTTTGGCTGTGTTGGGTCTTCCTTGTTGTGTGCAGGCTTTCTCTAGTTGTGGCAACCGGGGGCTACTCTTCACTGCAGTGCACGGACTTTTCATTGCGGTGGCTTCTCTTGTGGAGCCCGGGCTCTCGGCGTGCGGGCTTCAGTAGTTGTGGCGCACGGGCTTAGTCACTCCGCGGCATGTGGGATCTTCCTGGACCAGGGCTTGAACCTGTGCCCCCTGCATTGGCAGGTGGATTTTTAACCACTGAGCCACCGGGGATTCCCTATATTATCCCTACTCTTTAGAAGAGGAAGTCAAGTCACAGACAGGTTAGGTATCTTGCCCGAGTGACGGCACGAGCCTAGGAATCCAGGCTGTTTGGTTCCAGGGCTCACTTGGCTACGATGCTTCAAACCCTGCCATGTGACTGCCCTGCCCTGCAGAAATCAGAAGCTGTTCATGTCACCAGGGCCCCCACTTGTCCAAGGTCTCAAAGCAATGGAGACCAAGAGCACAAGAAGCAAAAAAACTGACGACGGTAACTTCGCAACTGGGAACACATTTGGGAGTTGGATGTAAAATGGATTTAGTTCTTCTCTGCCCAGAAATGTGAACTTTTTCCAGAAGAAGTGCAGATTTGGAATGTCAGCTGTCACATCAGACAGGCTCTTGTAATGCAGCACCATCAGCTTACATTGTCTTTTTTTTCTCCCTTCCTTAAAAAAAATTTTTTTTTAACATTTTAAACAAAGCAGTGGAAATCTGTAAATATGCAAGGGGCAGCTCCTGATTCCCCCAGGAGACTGAAGCTGCAAGAACACTGAGAACTGAAATGAGGAAAGGGGAGGATCTCCAGGCTAGCGGGGTCTGAAGTTTACAAGAAGAGTCACCAGTCCCACTGGCCTCCTGCAATTGGCCAAGACAGGTGCTTGGAGTTGAGGGCCCGTGAGAGATGGCATTCAGAAATCGAGGTGCTGGACAGGTCCCCAAGTCCTTCTCAGGACAATGCCCTGCTCCCACTCCCTGCTGAGGAAAGCGGGCTGGGGAACTACAGCAGAGGCCACTGAGTGTGGGTGCCTCCGCCAACGGTAGCCACACTTGAATCTGGTCAGAATGCTACCAGGTGTCTTGGAACAAAAAACTCTGCCCACCTCGTGCACTGCTACAAAACAAATCAGAAACACTCATCTAGGGCTTCCCTGGTGGCGCAGTGGTTGAGAGTCCGCCTGCTGATGCAGGGGACACGGGTTCGTGCCCCGGTCCGGTTGTATCCCACATGCCGCGGAGCGGCTGGGCCCGTGAGCCATGGCCACTGAGCCTGCGCGTCTGGAGCCTGTGCTCCGCAACGGGAGGGGCCGCAACAGTGAGAGGCCCGCGTACCGCAAAACAAAAACAAAAATAAACACTCATCTGAAAAAGCATATCCCCTGTGATCCCTTAATTCTATTTGCAAGAATTAACTTTTGGCTATTCCTGCACAAGTGTACCGAGATGCCTGCTCTAGAATATTCTTTCCAGTACTCTTATAGTAGCAGAAGACTATTGATAGCCTAGATTAGTCATTAACCGGGAACTGCTCATGTATTTATGGACAGGCCCACGATCCTTTATATGTCATTTTTTTAGAAGCAAAACCAGATCTGAACTGACATGAAATTTAAAGTCTTGATTTACCCCACACAGTATGAATATTCTTATTTTCCTACAGATATATTAACATATTTGATTATAGAGTGCTGACCCAGGCCATACTGGGATGGTATTACTTTCTAAATTCTAAAAAAATGAAACACATTTGGCCCCAAAGATTTCATATAAAGGATTGTGTTTCTGTGGATTCACAGTGGAGTACTAGGCAGCCATAAAAAAGAATGGATGAGGGACGTCCCTAGCGGTACAGCAGTTAAGATTCCACACTCCCAATGCAGGGGGCCCGGGTTCAGTCCTTGGTTGGGGAACTAGATCCCCCATGCCGCAACTAAGACCCGGCGCAGCCAAATAAATTAAAAAAAAAAAAAAAAGAATGGATGAGATTTGTACTATAGAATGTTTTCTAAGACATGTTGTTAAGTGAAAAGAAAAATCCAGAACAATGTGTATTGCATGCTATCATTGTGTTCAAAGGCAGGAGGTAGAGGTAAGGGCAGAGGGGATAGATAGAATATTTCCGGAAGGACACAAGAAATTGATTTCAATGGTTGTCTCTTGGGAGGGCAACTGGGGGGCTAATGTTGAGTACTGTACCCCCTCAATGCCCTTTAGCATCGATTAGCCAGGTTGATTAGACTCTCTCTCTGGCCTCTGAGCTGAAAGAAGGAACAGCTGGGAGAGAGGAGCATAAAGACGACAATGAGGTACAGGGAGGGACCAGAGGGGAGCAGAGGCGTGTCCGTGGTGGCACACGGAGAGCTTGTTGGGATAGCCCCATCCCTGGAGGCACCCTGGATCCTGGCTTTCCTCTTTTGCTGTGCTCCCCTGAGAACCCAGTCTCCTCCTTTGCTTGGCAAGATGAAAGGCATCTCTAGTCCTTGCACCACAAGGCTCTGCTTAATAGCAGGAAGTGTTCGTATGTGTGCACGTGCACGTGTGCACACTTATGCGTGCGTGCAAAGGGAAGGCTTAACATTTTCTAGGTGGTTGAGTTAAATGACTTTTTCAGTCCTTTACAAAGTGAGCTCAACAGAGGAGTGTGCCGTCAGAAGCATTTTGCAGAATCTCCAATCAGCTGCACAAGGAGGCAGTCCATGATCACAGAAGGCCTTCAAAGTGGTTTACAGTGGGGGCCCCAGAGCTAGCCTGCCTGGGGCTCGCTGGACTAGGGGCGCACAGCCAGGAGCCTGGACGGCTGGAATGAGCCTAAAGTCCAGCTGGAGCAAGGGAGACCCCTTCAGTACTAAGTGAAATTGTGCTGCCTTTTCCTTCCAAGGCCGCGACTTGTCTCTCTGTTAAATTCTAGACACTCTAAGGAATGATTACAATTATGTAGCAACCAACACTTACGGAATGTTTACTATGTGCTACGCTAGGCACTTTATTACTGCCTTGACTCTGTATACTGAGTCTCCAAGGTGGGAATTATCAAATCAGGTGTGAGGGGTCAAGAGACTCCTCCAAGGTCACCTGACAAGGATTTGAGACAGAAGCCCATTGTGGGCACTAATTCACAGAGTTGCCTGGGGCCTCCATGCCTCTGTGCAGTAGCAGAACATGTCCCCAGCGCCATGTCTGTGAGCCCCAAGGTGCCATGGCCATCAGGGTGGACCCTAGTGGGGGGGGGGGATGATGAATAAAGATTTCTTCCTCCACTGCAGTTTCCTGGTTTTTTTCTTTTTTAACACTGTATAATAAATTTACTTTCTAATGATTTTTGAGTAAACTACAGTGACCACGATTTCAAAACCATTAATAATTCATGACCAAGGGCCAGAAACACTACATAATCCCTTGCTAGAGAAGAAGTGGAGAATACTTTCACCAGCTACTTCAAAAGTATATACCGACTTCAAGCCAACCATCAAAGGTACATTTTTTCAGAAATGACTGTAACCCTTCCAAAACCTCGGTTAAAGCCGCCTCTTCCAGGAAGTCTTCTCTCTCTCCTCCAGCACCCGCTGGGGCTTTACCTGGGTCTCCTCATTCTCTGCTATGATCTGTGCCTGTCTGTGTCTGTGACGGGGCTGGAGAACCGAAGCATCCTTGGAGCCGGGCAGGCGTGCAGTGCGTGGGGAAGCACCGAGAACCAGGGGTTACTTAATAACCCGTAAAACGCTGCTTCTCATCCATGGCTGCACGTCGGAAGCACTTGGGAAGATTAAAAAATTCTGATGCCCGGGTCACACCCCCAGACATTCTGATTTAACTGGTTTGGAAAGAGGCCTGGACATGGGGGTATTTAATAGCTCCCCGGTGATTCTAACGTGCTGCAACATTTGTGAACTGTTGACATCAAGCACCCAGCACAGGGCCTGGCATCATGTGGGTGCTGATACCTGCTTGCTGTTGAGTGGGTGGGGGGTCGGGGGGGACAGGGAGGGTCCCATCAAAAGGGGGACATGTTCTCATCAGAAGCCATTGCCCACTGTTACAGGAATATTCCTTATAGGAATAAGGAAGGACTCAGTGTTGTCATTCTCCATTTTTCCAGAGAAGCCAGAAGTCAGCATTTTAATGTGAAATCTCCTAATTTTTGAATGCAGCTGCCTAATTTTTAAAAGCTGTAGTAGGGTATGGTCCAAATAAAACACATCTTTGGGCTGAACATGGCCTGGCAGGCTCACCGAGAACTTCCCATCCTCCCTTTGCTGTGCTGGCCCATGACCATGCAGGATGGTACCCAATCCCCACCCAGGATGGAAACTGCACATCCACCTGCCAAGGTGTGAGCTGGCCCGTATACCCTACCTCCGAAGGAACATGATGAGTGTCCTTGTCTGCCTGTTCTAACCAGCTTGTCTTTTCCTTGCCTTTCGCAAGGACAAAGCTTCCTCTATACCTGGCATCCTGTGTAAGCACAGAGTATCAGGAAGTGCAGATTTCACAGACGACGGAGGGGGGGCGGTGGGGAAGGATGTGGAAAGAGGAGGTGGGTGGAAAGGCATGTTATAATATATCAGGATGAGCATCCTGGCAGCTTGCTATTAGTTTCTTTCTCTTGTTTTTCTAACCAAACGAAAGCCTTGTTAAGAAAGCACTCTCTTTTTCAGAGGGCGTGAAACCATTTTAAACATCTTTCAGGGTTAAACTCAGATGTTGTGATAAACAACCCCACTCTCCCTTTTTCCTCATTCAAGCATTTTTCAGAAGAGTGATCTGAAATGCTCTCGGGTGACTGGAATGATGGGAGTAGCCGGGAAAGCGGCAATTAGGGGAGTCCTGTTGCCAAGGAGAGAGAGGAGGGGAGGGAAAAAGTATCTCTGCTAGTTACCGGCTGCCCTGCTCCATCATGTTTCCAGAGAATTTCTTAATGTGGATAAATCGGATGCTGTCATTCTGCAACCAAAGGCCTCAGGTTTAAACAATTCATTCCTGGCCTAGGGGGACTGGTCCCCACTCTTGGTTACTTTTTTTAAAAAATAAATTTAATTTATTTTTAATTTTTATTTATTTTTGGCTACATTGGGTCTTCGTTGCTACGGGCGGTCTTCCTCTAGTTGCAGCGAGCAGGGGCTACTCTTCGTTGTGGTGCACGGGCTTCGCATTGGGATGGCTTCTCTTGTTGCGGAGCACGGGCTCTAGGCACATGGGCTTCAGTAGTTGCAGTATGCGGGCTCAGTAGTGTGGCATGCACGCCCTAGAGTGCAGGCTCAGTAGTTGTGGAGCACGGGCTTAGATGCTCCGCAGCATGTGGGATCTTCCCGGATCAGGGATTGAACCCATGTCCCCTGCACTGGCAGGCAGATTCTTAACTACTGCACTGCGAGGGAAGTCCCTCACTCTTGGTTACTTAATCGAGGGAGACCTGGTGCCTGCAGGTCTGCGCTCACTCCCATTGTGGCTCCTCCACCCTGAGGTTTCTGGAAGGACTTTGTGGAGACAAGGACACCTGCTCCTGCCTCCAGAAAAACGCCTCCACCAGAAAGGAGTGGGAAAACCCACCCTGGTTCAGCTTCTAGAGTGTCCACTGGGGCTGACATGGAGGTCTTTGCGGCAGCATCCAAGTTCCTAAGTTATCTCCCAGCCCTCATCCCAGGCAGGTCGATTCAAGAAGGAGGAAAGCCACACTGGCTCTTCTGGCTACAGCTGAGAAAGGAGGCAACAGGAGACAGGATGAAAGTCACAGCAAAGCACACAAGGCCCTTTGCAAGCCAACCCTGACCTGCCTCCTCAGAGCTGTCTGGGGTGAGGCCAACACCGAGGAAGCAGAGCCATGAGTTGCAGACAGAAGAATCAAGTCTAGTGGCCATTTTTGAGCCGCTGGACCCAGCTGAGCCAGAGAAATTCCCTTTTGTCTTTGGAATCAGGTCAGTTTACAGTCAAGAGTGTGAGTACTTAAGTGTCGACGAATTTCAGGATTGGTTGATATTGATGATGAGCAAGAAGCCTTCACACTCCTGCTCCCATCAGCCGCTAAGTAAGACTCAAATGTAAACTCCCACAAGCTTGGGTCTTGATTGAAGGGCCCTTCAGTAATTCATGGGTCCTAACTGCCACTTCCCACCTCAGGCTCAATGATCTTGCAGCTTTCCTTATTCATATATCTCTGCCTTTGTATACTTATTTTTTAAATGCATTTATTTATTTATTTTTGGCTGAGTTGGGTCTCCGTTGCTGCGCGCAGGCTTTCTCTAGTCGCGGCGAGCGGGGGCTACTCTTTGTTGCGGTGCATGGGCTTCTCATTGTGGTGGCTTCTCTTGTTGTGGAGCACGGGCTCTAGGCGCGCAGGCTTCAGTAGTTGTGGCACATGGGCTCAGTAGTTGTGGCTCGCGTCTAGAGCGCAGGCTCAGTAGTTGTGGTGCAGAGGCTTAGTTGCTCCACGGCATGTGGGATCTTCACGGACCAGGGCTCGAACCCATGTCCCCTGCATTGGCAGGCGGATTCTTAACCACTGTGCAACCAGGGAAGTCCCATCTCTCTGCCTTTGACCATGCTATTTACTTGGTCTGGAAAACTACTCACCCTCAAGAGTTGGTCTTTACATCCGCTTTTCTGCAAAGCCTTTCTTGATACTACTGGCAGAGGCAGGTGACCCTTTTTCCGCATTGAAATCCCACTCTTTGTCCCTCTCTCCCTGTACTGGCACTCTCACACTGTATTGTAATGATCTCATTGCACATCCCTTCCAACTACGCTGTACACACCCTGAGTCAAGGACTGTCTCTCATCCATCCCTTAGTCCTGGCCCTGGTGCCCAGCACGGCGCAGGTGGGCTCAGTGCAGTAAATTTCAAAAATTTCAAGAATGGTAAATTTCAAGAATGTGGTATATTTCAATATTTTGTAGCTCTTCCCGTTAAGAGGTAAGGCCTATTCCCCCACCCCTTGAACCTGCATTGACCTTGTGATTTGCTTTAAAGAACAGAAAGTGGCAGAAGTGACACCATGCCAGTGCTAAGCCTAGAGCTCAGGAGTTCCTGCGTCTTCCAATCTCATGCTCTTGAACCCCTGAGCCCCCATGTGAACAAACCTGGCTGGCTTGATGGAGGATGGGAGAACATCGGAGGAGAACTAAAGCACCCTAACTGATGTTCAGGCAGCCCCAGGGCAACACCTCTGTTAACTGCAGATGCATAAGTGAGCCCAGCTGAGGTCAGCAGAGCCTGGCCCATCAGCAGAACTGCCTGGGGAAGCTGAGCCCAGATGGCTGACCCTCAGAATCATGAACTAAATCTGTGGTTGTTTTGAGTCACTAAAATCTGGGTGACTTGTTACACAGCCAAAGCTAACTGATACATTCGGTAAGAGATTATTACTATAAGTGACACTGGGTTGATAACTCCAGTTGAGAATGAGAGAAAAGAATAGGAGATCCAGGGATACTTAATCACCAGCCCACTCCCTCAGGTCTCTTTAAATAGAGTTGCCTCCCACCTGCCCTCCCCAGCAAATCATTTACCTCCTTTTTCTCCCGAGAGCAGGACCGGCTTCTCTCAGCCTTCTTCAGAGTCTGACCTGTAGCTGTTCAAAAACAGAAACAGAGATTAAGGCTGTTTTAAAACAGCTAGTTTATCACCACAAAAGCTTTTTATTTGCAAACCTAATAGATGGGACCAATCACAATCAAGTGATTTTAAGAAAATGTAGCCTATTATGATAATGGGAAAATGGCATACTCTTGAAATAGACCAACGGCAATGAAATGGTAATTCACACACTCATATTACTTGACTATAATGAACAAAGCCTCCACTCTTTAATCTGGAACATTATCTGCACTCTGCAAGGGCTGACAGACTAGTTTTTCCCAGTCGGATTACATTTTTATTAAATTGGAGTTATATAAAATGCCTTCCACTGTGCACATACACATAACCTTTGATGAGTGTGTGCCAATACACTGCACCAGACCCCCAAACTCGCCACATAGGTGCTGGTGCAGATGTGAATTAGCAGTAATCACCTGCATTTCACATAATGGGGCAATTTCAGAGAGAATTGTGGCTTTTCTCGGAAAACTGGAAAACTAATATTGAAGTTATGCATACATTTCACAGATGGACATCAGAATGTTTAAGTATGCTGTTCCAAGTGCAGTTTTTACAACTTCAATGGAAGTGTCCATTATAAAAGGAATCCTTGGTGGGAAATTAATGGATCGCCTTGGTTTTAAAACATAAGATGCGAGCCTCACTGCACGTTGCCAGTGTGTCTCCCAAATTGTCCAGCTTCACTCTCAGGTGGCTATTTTCTAGAGTACCACAATCATATGTCCCATTAGCCAGGAGCACTCTGAAGGCAGCAACAAAAAGGCTTAGTGATGACTTATTGAGAGGCGAGAGATGGGGAGCGAATCTGAGAGGAAAGACGCTTGTCTTTGGATGCGGTCACTTGCAGAGGGGCTCACAGATAGTGATAAAGCTCAGGTCAAGGGATGATGCTCTTTCCAAAAATGTGAGAATAAGGGAAAGAGCAAAGGTCCAAAGATGAACTTCTGGCACTGGCCAAACTTGGGGCCAATACATAAGAGGATGTAGAAAAGAGGCAGCTGTTCATAGGAGACCCCGGGATGTACAGTATCATGGTATGGTAGACATCTTTGGGGGTATCTGCTCAGCTCATAATGACACCCTAGACTTCTCCCTTCTCTCTTTTCTTCCTCCCCATCACCACAGTGGGGTCCTGTGGCAGCCATGACTGTACATGACCCCATACCCTGAACTTCATATGCTGCACTGGGTATGGGCACTTGACCCACTTGCAGCCAATCAGAATCCCAGCCCCTAACACTGAAATTGATTCTGAGAGAGAGGATAGAGGGCCAGAGCAGGGCTACCTCCATGTGTGAGCAGCCACCAGCCACTGGCCTTGGGGACAGACTAACACAGAATGCCAAGACAGAATGAACAGATCTGAAACCGACTGCACGCTTGCCTTTGTGTTCCACAGACACCCACTTAGATTAGGTTCTCTGTGTGTGTGTGTCTGTTGCCTCTTTTTTTTTGCCTTAAGACAAAGAAGCTAGGGTTTAAAGATCAAAAAGAACCCAGGAAAAGATACCACTGTGACGGGGGATGTCGATAGTGGGGGAGGATTTACATAGGTGGACAGGGCATATATGAGAACTCTCTGTACTTTCCACTCAATTTCGCTATGAACCTAAATCTGCTCCATAAAATAAAGTTTATTAACTAAAAAAAAAAAAAAAAAAAGCCCAGGATTTAGGGATCAGGTGATCCGGGTTGTTGTCAATCTTATCGTGACCTCCTGATCCCTGATGCTCTAGGGCAGGAGCTTGGGTGGACAGCTCCCCCAAACCCTCATCCACACCTGCTCTGGCTGTCAGTCAAGGCCTCAGGGTAGGCCCTAAGGTCGACCAGAGAGGATGACATACCAGGTAGTAGGCCACGCAATGCAGAGCCAGGACCTGGGAGGTGGGTCTGGAGCTGGAAGGGCGCAGAGCAGACTGGAGGGCAGGAATGCTGTGCTGACAGGCCAGGGTGCTCTAGCAGCAAAAGCAGTGTTGAGGCAAGTAAGATGTCAGCAGAGCAAGGGTAGGGCGTGGGAGGGAAACAGTGCTAGTTCGGGGGTGAACACGGCAGACCCCAGGGTCCGGCTGAGGCCCTTCCTGTTCTGGTCAGACTCATGCCTGGGGATCCAGTCCAGTGGATCGCTGACCAGTTATGAGATCTTAGATAACTCACGAGATCCAACAGGTTCTCTATGGGCCATATTTTCTTCCTATTTTTTTAAAATGAGGATTAGACTGAATCACCTCTGGGTTTGCTTTCCATCTCTAAAGTTCTTTTATACTAATAAAGAACAGTAAAAAAAAAAAAAAGATTTAGGTGAGCCATAAAAAGAAAATATTAATACAAAGAACAGAGAGCTTAACCACTGAAATTTGCAAGCAAATCTCTCTACTGGAGTTAATTAGAAGCTCCTTTATTCATTAAATTGGAAAATAATTTGCTTATTTTGCAATGAAGATAATTCACTCTAATTATGCACATTTGTTATCGAATGCCTCTGTCCTCGCCCCACCGAGCCCCTCTCTCCTCCAGGTAGCTCGACGTGGAGACGACTCCTTCTCCCCAAGGACAGAAGGGACCAGGTTACACTGTGCCTGTCTGCTGCACTTAGCTTCTCTGAGTAGCTAGCTTCCTACCTAGATCTCATTTTATCCTCACAGCGACTTAGGGAGGGGTGAGAAGGTGACATTAATATCAATATATGCTGCTTGCAAAATTAAGGGGGTGTTCCTCTGCATTTTGCAAGGTGACCTGCCAGCTTCAGCCAGGAAACAATAAATAAGGCCACATGTAAATACCACGTGTACACCTCACTTTAGAAAACAGATGTGTGCCTGGGGAAAAGAAAAAGGGACTGCATGGAATTGTCGTAAATATAATACCGGTCTCCCACTTAGGATTTCAGAGAGATTTTATCTGCACTTAGGATTAATTTTCAGTGGTTAGAAGAGTCTGACACTTTCGTTTTACTTTGCTCTGGATGCAGATAATAATATTCATCACTACCATTTGGAGGGAAGTTGTGTCTTCCTTGGATGTTAGCTTCTGAAGTCCTCAGGCACAGGAAAATCAGTGTCAAAATTCCCCTTGAAAAAGAGCCTTAGACCTCCTGTAAAGTACAGCCTCCAGGACACAGATTTCATACCCACTGTCGCTGACTAAGGTGCATGTGGAAATGCGTGGTAAAATACACATGCAAGATGTACGTTTATGGTGTCGCTAACTAAGCTATCGATATCGTAATTATTCCCTGTTTTTCATCTTGGGGTAGGAGGAGAGGGCGGGGGCGGGGATGGTGGCAAGAACCAGGCACTGAGCTCCCGAAGCTTAAACCCTTAGTTGATATAGCTCCACTGTACAGGACACCTGCTATGGTCCAGGTTCTATGCACAGGCTTCATCTCCTGCATCCTCACAGACTCTCCTTTAGATCAGGGGTCAATACACTTCTTCTGTAAAGGCCCAGAGAGTAGATATTTTTTTAGTTTATAGACCATAAAGTCATGAGGTTATAAGGTCTCTGGTGCAACTACTCAACTCTGCCACTGGAGCGTGAAAACAGCCATAGACAATATGTAAACAAATGGCTGTGTTCCAATAAAACTTTATTCACAAAAACAGGCAGCAAGCCAGATATGGTGCCCAGGCTGTAGTTTGCTGACTCTTGTTTCAGGTGGACAGAGCTATTCCCATTAGAACAAGCCAATGAAGAAATGAGAAACAAACTGAGGGTGAGTGATTGAGCTGCTTACTCAAGGCCAGAGAAGGGTAGCTTGTAGGTGGTCAGGCTCAGTGTGCTCCCAATGGCCATCATCACCAGCACCAGCACCAGCGCCAGCATCACTATCACCAGCGTCACTATCATCATCATCATTACCACATGAGCTCACCTTAGTCAGGGTTTCTCATGTGCCAGGCGCTGAGCTCCAAGCTAAGTACATGAACCAACTCATGTACTCTTTTTTTTTAATTAATTAATTCATTCATTCATTTTTTTGGCTGCGTTGGGTCTTCGTTGCTGCACACGGGCTTTCTCTAGTTACGGCGAGAGGGGGCTACTCTTCGTTGCGGTGCGCGGGCTTCTCATTGTCGTGGCTTCTCTTGTTGCCGAGCATGGGCTCTAGGCACGCAGGCTTCAGTAGTTGTGGCACGTGGGCTCAGTAGTTGTGGCTTGCGGGCTCTTGAGCACAGGCTCAGTATTTGTGGCGCACGGGCTTAGCTGCTCCGCGGCATGTGGGATCTTCCCGGGCCAGGGCTCGAACCCGTGTCCCTTGCACTGGCAGGCAGATTCTTAACCACTGCGCCACCAGGGAAGCCCCTCATGTACTCTTTATAGCTACTTTATGAAATAGGTACTATTATTATCCCACTTGTCCAAGGTGGGCACGGAGACCCAAAGAGGTTAGGAAACTTGCCTAATATCACACAGCTAGCGAGTATAGGAGCCTGGATTTGAATCGGGGTAGTTTGGCTCCAGAGCCTGCACTCCTAACCACTAGACTACACTGCCCCTCCGTCAGGTTAAAGACAAGTCTGAGAAGGCCAGCATGTGCTAGAGAGGGAGTCTGACTTAAGGATTTCTTTCTGTGATGCAGCTTTTTAATGTACTTTGGACTCCTAGAGTAATTAATAAGGGGATTAGAACAAAATGATTCCCCAAGGGTCAAGGAAGATGGAGTTCCCCATTAGCCAGAAAACTGCCATTAAGTGCCAGATGTGGAAAGGCAGGTTGGCATTAGACACTCACGCCCATCCACTCAGGTACAACGCTCAGCCTTGGCAAGCAGGGCTGGGCTTTGGAGAATAAAGGCAACTCAGCGGAAATCCAAGCCCATGCAGGGACCTCCCCATCGAAAAGGAGTTTTAAATGAAGAACTTGTTTCTCCCAACTGGGGTGATGGTGCTTCTACTAGGTTACTAAAACGAGCTTATTTCTCCTGCAGTCCAAATATAAGGGCTCACCCTGTTCTCATTTTATATATCTATGTAATTTAATTCAAATGGCAAATATCCCAGAGATGCCACTTAATCTTACCCATTGGATTGGCAAAATTCCAGAGGTTTGACAATGTACTGTTGGCAAGATCTGGGAAGCAGGCATTTTCGAGCACTGCTGGGAGAAATATAAAATGATACAGGCTCTGTGGAGGGGATCTTGGCAATATCTTCAAAAAGGCTTTTGGCAGTATCCCTTTAAGCTAGCAATATCACTTCTAGGGATCTACCGGGAAGAAATAGCTCCACAAATAGGAAACAAATGCATGCACAAGGTATTCACTGCATCATAATTTGCAATGGAAAATATTAGAAGTGACCTATAAGTCTATCACAGTGGGGACTGGCTGAATAAATATGGTGGATCCACACAATGGAAATGGAATACTGGGTGAAAGAATGGCAAGCTGGTAATATGACCATATGTTAAATGAACTCAAGGGGGAGACAGTTGACGTAGTATGCAATTTTTTCTCTATGAAAGAGGGAAAATAAGAATATATGCTCCTGGGACTTCCCTGGTGGTGCAGTGGTTAAGAATCCGCCTGCCAATGCAGGGGTCATGGGTTCGATCCCTGGTCCGTGGAAGATCCCACATGCCGCAGAGCAACTAAGCCCATGCGCCACAACTACTGAGCCTGCGCTCTAGAGCCTGTGAGCCACAACTACGGAGCCCATGCACCTACAGCCGGTGCTCTGCAACAAGAGAAGCCACCGCAGTGAGAAGCCCGTGCCACAACAAAGAGTAGCCCCCACCTGCTGCAACTAGAGAAAGCCTGCGCGCAGCAACAAAGACCAGATGCAATCAAAAATAAATAAAATAAATTTTTTTAAAAACAAAAAACACCTATAAAAACAGATTTCTCTAAAAAAAAAGGTACAAATGAACTTATATATAAAGAAAAGAATATATGCTCGTATTGGTTCTGTTTGTACAAAGAACCACCTGGAAGGCACATGCCCAAGAGCGACTTCTCAATGTAAACTTTTTCTATTGTTTTTATTTTTGAATGATTTAGTTGGAACTTCTTCCTACTCAAGAAACTAAAATAAACTTAAAACATTAAATGTGGGGCTTCCCTGGTGGCGCAGTGGTTGAGAGTCCGCCTGCCGATGCAGGGAACATGGGTTCGTGCCCCGGTCCAGGAAGATCCCACATGCCGCGCGGAGCGGCTGGGCGCCGGAGCCGTGGCCGCTGGGCCTGCGCGTCCGGAGCCTGTGCCCTGCAACGGGAGAGGCCGCGGCAGTGAGAGGCCCGTGTACCGCAAAAAAAAAAAAAAAAAACATTAAATGTCCAAAAGGGCTAGTTCAGATTTTTTTTAAATATAGTGAGAAACGCTGTGGACACTCCCACCTAAGGTCCAAGGGTGTGGTCTGCGGAGGGAGACAAGGTAGCCGCCATGCACCTCGGGACCCCGAAGCATGCTCGAAAGGACACAGTATTTTCGGAGAACAAGCTGCCTTCTTTTAAGAGATCAGTCTGTAATGTGTGAGAGTTAAGAATGAAATGATGACAAAATATGGTTTCTGGACATTGAAACAACAGTTTCTGAGCTAAGCCAGTAGGCTGGTGGTGACCTGCTCGTTTACTTGAGGGCTAAGTTTTTTTTTTTATGAAACGTCTAGACAAGATGAGAAAGGAAAAAGAGAAAAAGAAAAAAAAGGAAAGGAAGATTGAGACCTGTCCAGATGGCTTGTCTGGAACTCGTGGTTTCCTAGTGTTTACCGGGCATGGTCAGGTTCCTCCCCAGGTGATAGTTCTTGGGATTCCCTCACTAGCATATGCAACAACAAAGCCGGAGGGAGGCTCAGAGGAGCAGAGTAACTTGCCCAAGGTCACAGAGCAATGAAGAGAAAGAACTGGGGTTAAGAAGCCATCAGCTAGCTGCTAATCCCGTGTTCACTGCATCCTGTGGCCCGCCTGCCTGCACACCTTCTTCACCTCCAGGAGTGCCAGAGCTCCAGGCCCACTGGCCTTTCTACGCCACTCCACACCCACCTTCAGCCCCATCCCAGCCTCCTGAACCTACAGCCTCTGCAGAGACACGTGTGGCAGGGTGGGGACAGGGCAGTCTGGCAAGCACCTGCCCAGCCTAAAGAGGAAGCACTATTTGTCTCCAGCTGCAGGTTTCCAGGCAGGAATGTGGGCTCAGTTTTGTTGGGTGAGATTTTTCCAGAGAAGTCCAGTTGTATGAGAAAGCTTCTAATCTTTTAAATGTTGACAAGTAATTAAAATTTTTTTAGAGCTCTGGACAGGCCCAACAAAAGAGGCCTCTAGTTTCCAACCTAGTAGACAACTAGGCAGAAGATGGGAAAATCTCCCACTCCTCCCGTTATTTCCTTATCTCAATGCCATGGACCCTTTTTGGGGAGGGGGAAGGGAGACCTCTTTAAGGAAATATCATCATCAGAACAGAATCTATTAGACAAAAAGCATGACTGTTTGGGAGCCAAGTAAACAAACACTGGTTCTGAGACACATTTTTCTCTTCAAATACTCCATGGGCACCTCCAGGCTGGTTCTGGGCCTTTAAGTTACATCCTGTCTTCTGAAAGCCCGAAACAATATCCCTGTCACTCTTCCTTTGCATTTTCTGTACAACTCAAATTCCCAGGGCCCAGTTTACTGCCAAATTACCTGAGATAAACAAGTCACGCTAAGACTCTCTTTTCCTTTCCAAACCTAAA
The DNA here is from genome assembly GCF_963455315.2 of Globicephala melas. Lineage (NCBI taxonomy): Eukaryota > Metazoa > Chordata > Mammalia > Artiodactyla > Delphinidae > Globicephala > Globicephala melas. The sequence continues at coordinate 17,268,130 of NC_083328.1, forward strand.
CAGCAGCTGGCAGCTAGAAATGGTTATTTATAACCTGCACACCGTTCCGCGCATTCGCTTGGTTTAGAAATGCTTAGCCGTGCATTCTTCAGCCAGCTTCCTAATCAGATGAGAGCCTGGGGACGATGCTGTGCGGTGGCTGAGAGGCTAGGCTCTGGGTCAGCCTGTCTCGCTCTGCCACTAATTACCTGTTTGGGAATCCTAAGAGTTCCAATTCCATTTTTAGGGTTAAGATAGTACAAGTGAAACACTTAGAACACTGCCCTGCACATAGTAGGTACTTAGCAGTTTCCTTCCACAGAAACAGCTGTTTGTGGATCTGAGGGAGTTCCGCTGAACTCTGCTGCCCAAACATATCCTGAATCTGCTCCTTCCTCTCTGTCACCCCTTTGTGTGCCCTGTCATCTTTCCAATAGCCACCTGGTAGGTCTCCACCCTCCACTATTGCTGGCTTTTCCCACTGCAGCCATCGAAAAATAAGGCCGTAAGTCCAAGGGATGACACCTGCCTGCCTGACCATTCTCTGGTGTATTTCACTTTGTACATTTCCCTTTTCCCTCCCTCACATTCACACCTCTGCAGCCCCCAGTCTTTCTTCTGCTCCTTGGACTCAGGATCCATTCCTGCCTCCAGACCTTTGTCCTCATCGCCCTAGGTCTTCTCATGCTGGCTCCTTCTCATCAATCAGATCTCAGCTTAAAGGGACCCACTTGCTCAGAGTGGGCTAGCCCCCAATCCTCCCTACTTTAATCTTCTGCATAGCACTTATCTGATCTTTATTTGCTGATGTAGTCTGCCTGCCTCACTAGATATCAGCTTTGTGAAATCAGAGGCTGCTTGTCTGGCTTTTTTATCACTGAATTTCCCACACCTGGAACGGTGCCTGAAATGGAGTAGGCGTAGGTAGACATTTCTGAAATTGATGAATGAGTGAATGACCAAATTTCTGAATGGACAATGCTGGAAGGGCAGGAGGCATGATTATGAACTGCTGTAAAGACTTCATCTTCTCTTGCAATGTGCTTTCCTGACCCTTTCCCCCTGCTCTTTCTGGGATGGTGAAATGAAATATGACAAAGTAAGTTTAATACACCATTGGAGCGCACAGCAACGAAGACCCAACAGAGCCAAAAAGAAATTAAGTTAAAAAAAAATACACCATTGGAGATAATTGGAGAATATTGATTTTTTTCATTTGAAAGAGTGAAGATAAGTAAATGCCACACATCTGTAATCTAATCAGTGGTCTACGTGATGACACGCTTCCCAGGCTAAAATGGACTTTGATCTACCTCTGTATCCATCATACAAGCTCCCAAACGCACTCCCACTCCAAACCCCACCCAGCCCTCTCCTCCCATATCCCAGCTCCCCATAGAACACAAGTGAGGACACTGACCGCATTTGTGGAAATATGTGTATGTGTGTGTATATCCAAATTCAAGTATCTTTTGAGTATTTTCATCCCCCTCCAATAAATGATCAGCCAAACAAGCTTGGAAAACATGAGACTGGTTCATGAGAGCCCCGGGATCCTAAGGAAAAAGATGCATTTGTTCCTCTGATAGTTAATTGTTACTGGGAGCCTATTAAGTGCTGGGCACCATTCTAAGGGCTTTAGATAGATGACTTCACTTGGTTCTCAGAGCAGCCCTCTGGGAAGGTCCTACCGTTACCGAGTCCAAGCTCGCTCTGCTCGCCACACAACAGGCCAATAAGTTGGACACGAGGGGTTGAGGCAAGGGGTATGACTTTATAAGGAAAGCCAGCAGACCAAGAAAATGACAGACTAATGTCTCAAAATAACCATCGTATGGGGTCTGGATGCCAGTTTCTTTTATAGAATCAGAGAGGGAAGTAAAGTAAAAAGGCATAATAGAGAGGGAGAGGTGGTGAGGAAGTAAAGTAAAAAGGGCCATCAGTCTTGCAAAACATCTCCTGGAATGGCCAGCTTTGGTGAGGGGACGTGTTAATTTCAGCCATTCACAGGTGGGCAGGGTCAGATTGTCTCCCTGTGAGCTGAACAAAGGCGCTTTAGTTCAACATTCAGGCAGAGGGGCAGAGTTCCGTGAGTCAGGCCATTGTGTATGATTATAACAAAAGCAATGAATAGCAAAGGTTAAAGTCAAAGAAACATCAACATGGAGTCCGATTTAGCTCTTCCCAGTTACACTCTATTAATCTCCGTTTTACAATTTAAGAGTCTAGGTACTGAGATGAAGTAACTAACGCCCCTCTCCCAGCCGGGATCACGTGGCTGGGAAGAGGAGTCGCCAGAAATCGAAGCCCTTTTTTTTTTTTTTTTCTTTTGCGATACGCGGGCCTCTCACTGTTGTGGCCTCTCCTGTTGCGGAGCACAGGCTCCAGACGCGCAGGCTCAGCGGCCATGGCTCACGGGCCCAGCCGCTCCGCGGCATGTGGGATCTCCCCGAACCGGGGCATGAACCCGCATCCCCTGCATCGGCAGGCGGACTCTCAACCACTGCGCCACCAGGGAAGCCCCTCGAAGCCCTTTTGACTAACTCCATGAGCTCGGCTCCTTCCACTCCTTTCCAGGATGAGGAAGGCTCAGGTGAGCATCAACATGAAGAGAGGGAGAGGAGAGTCTAAATTCTTGGCCCTGGTTTTCATAGTTCCACTCTGCAGGCTTAAAATGAAATCTCCATCCCAGTGGAGGCAGGAGACAGAACTTCTGCTGTGCAGGCTCATTACGAGAAAGGCTTTGTGGTATGGGTAGGGGTGCCGGACTGAAAGCGATCTGAGCCTTGTTCACCTGCTCTTGGGCTGCCCATCGGGGGCTCTTAACTACAACCCGTGCCTCGGCCTCCACATCTGATAAACGACAGTGATCAGACTACATCCAAAGTCACTCGCTGGCTGAACCCAGCCCACATACATTTGTCTGGTCTCCAAACTGTTAAGAAAGGTTTTTTTTTTTCCTCCCAGCCAACATTTAAAGCTTGGGAGATGATGTCACATTTAAAAATCCTGAGTTCTGGATTCTTTTGAAAAACTGAAAAATCTGTCAACACAGGACCTGTGTTCCTGTCTGGCAGCCATTGTCAGGAGCTGAGGGCAATGCCCACCAGATGGCATGGTGCCCTCCCATCCCTCCCCGTTCCCCGGTTGCCTCCCTATCACAGAGGTCAAGTCCAAGTTGCCGTTATCGGCAGGTCTGAGGTTTTTCCCTACAGTAAAGATGCAAGTGAAGGTTCATGTGTCCACGTCTCCAGCAAGAGTGAATCAACATCATTATCAAAAGTACTTAACACGTGTACTTCTCATGTGCCAACCCCTGATCTCAGGGCTTGGCAGCTACCAATGTATTTAATTCTCACAACAACCTTAGGAGGTGAATACATTTATTATCTCTATTGTATAGATGACAGAGAGATGGAGGAAGACACGTGCTTCAAGAAATTAGTAGAGGGACTTCCCTGGTGGCACAGTGGTTAAGAATCCGCCTGCCAATGCAGGGGACACGGGTTCGATCCCTGGTCCGGGAAGACCCCACATGCCACGGAGCAACTAAGCCCGTGCACCATCACTACTGAGCCTGCATGCTGCAACTACTGAAGCCCATGCGCCCTAGAGCCTGTGCTGTGCAACAAGAGAAGCCACCACAATGAGAAGCCCGCGCAACGCAATGAAGAGTAGCCCCGGCTCGCCGCAACTAGAGAAAGCCCGCACCGAACAACGAAGATCCAACACAGCCAAAAATAAATTAATTAATTAAAAAAAATTAGTAGACAACATATTTCTTTAGGAAACTCCCAGATATGCAAAGTGTATTTAGGTGTTGAAAAAGCCCCACGCAAATCAGCATAATGAAATGAACCCTGGCCACTGCCGCCATTATATTACCTGCCTGGTCCCTGCAGGCTTCTAAACTTATGACCTCTCTACAGGATCCTCAGTGTTCTGAGATATATCAGCATTCCCCGAATGGGATCCTGGACTAGATCTGTCAAGTCCCTTCCAGCTCTAACCTTCTGTGATTTTATGTCGGTTCATACAATGTATCTAATTAGTTTGGGACCCTCTGGAGTGGAAACACACACACACAATGCATTGCAAGTTCACTTAGAGTTTAGAAAAGTGTTGTAGTCTGTGCAGGGGACCTGTGGTTGGTGACTAGACGTCTGTGATATTCCAACTTCCTGCCAGGTGCTGCATTCACCTGTAACTTTCCTATCCCCTAAGGACATAAGTCAGGGGCTGTGCCTGGAGAATCCATCAGCTAAGGGTGGTCAAGGTATAATAGCATCGGACTCCAAAATGAGTCGGGAGGTAGGAGTGACAGTGACTTTACTGGGATAGGGAATGGGGGAGCATAAGAATGCCAACTGAAAAGCTGAGGAAGAACAAAATAAAACTAGAGGCTCTGGGGTATAGTAAAGGTAGCTAGGCTAGAGTATATTATTAGGACTGCATTGAATTGCTGCAAAGGACAGAGTCTGGAGGAACCATACTTGTCCACCAGAGAAAGAGAAACCAGCTGAGGTCTCTGGAACTTGGCCTGGAGGCTTGTCTACAAGGGCTTTTTCTCTGCTAATGGAGACCAGCCAACAATTCACTAAGGAACAAATGGATTCATCTCTTTCCTGGTTACAATGTCAACCCAGCAAACACTCATGGGCATCTCCCTGTGCCAGTCCTTGGGCCAAGTGTTGGGCATGCAAAGGAACAAGAATGGGTCTCTACCCACAGAGAAGGAGAAAGGCGTGGAGCCCAGTACCTGTGATACAGCACCATGCCTGAGAGGCCACAGGATTGCACCGCGTGGGAGGAATTAAGACTGCAGGTGAGGTTACTCACTGTAATCTACAGTGTGAAAGTGACATGAAAGAAGGGCACGGTTGGCAGGGAGCACAGCAAAGGCAAGGCAGGGAGGTGGGCAAGGATACGGGGTGCTCAAGAGACGGCCAGCTTTCTGAGGTGGCTTGGCTAGGGGCTGAAGTCACAGATGCCTGTAGGGTCAGGCCAGTATTCTCAATGCAAGAAGCAGACACTTAATGACTGGCACCACCAGCCAGAAGACTGACTCAAACTGTTATCACATGCCCAAGGTCAAGGGGGTGGCCACTGGGGCTGTGTAGGAAGGCAGGTCTACACAGCCCCAGGGCTAAAGCTCCCTTTCATCAAGAGACTGAAATGTCCAGGTTTTTATGGGAAATTATTATTTTTAAATGTGGGAAAACACATCTGTGGACCCAGTTCAGCCCAGTATAAAACCTCTGGGCATGAGAGTGGGTGGGTGAGTGTCTAAAGATGAAGAGGGAGACCAACAGAGGGCTAGGGGAAAGGAGGGGGACTGCTTCCCCAGGGAAATTCTCCGATTAAAGGTGCTATGTCCACAGGGCAGTTGTTAAGGTTACAAGGGTCAGGCTGTTCAAAACCCCATGGGGTGGACTTCCCTGGTGGTCCAGTGGTTAAGACTTTGCCTCCCAATGCAGGGGTGAGGTTCCATCCCTGGTTGGGGAGCTAAGATCCCACATGCCTAGCGGCCAAAAAACCAAAACCTGAAAGAGAAGCAATATTGTAACAAATTCAATAAAGACTTTAAAAATAGTCCCTTTAAAAATAGTCCACATGAAAAAAAATCTTAAAAAAAACACAAAAAACCCATGGGTCACCAGTAGTCAGTCCAGTGGTATTAACGGATGCTTGCGGTACACGGGCCTCTCACTGTTGTGGCCTCTCCCGTTGCGGAGCACAGGCTCTAGACGCGCAGGCTCCAGACGCACAGGCTCAGCGGCCATGGCTCACAGGCCCAGCCGTTCCGCGGCATGTGGGATCTTCCCGGACCGGGGCACGAACCCACAAACCCAGCATAAGGCAGGCGGACTCTCAATCACTGCGCCACCAGGGAAGCCCCAACGGATACTTTCTTATTCCTACATGAAGTGCTCTGTGAACAGCTCCAAGCTCCTCCTTCCAACCAACCATGTTGCTCCTCGTAAGCCCCTCCTACGTGGACAGAGGAGCAGACACAGGGTCAGATCCAGGAGGGAGCCGAGAAAGTAGTAGAGGACAGTGTCTTTTAAACCAGCCTAACGGGCAAGCCTCACCTGCAGACTCACTCCCCAGGTGTGAGAACCTAGCCACACACTGGCAGGGACAGGGCTGGGCTGGGTCTTTGATGACACACTAGAGTGTAGACTTTATTCAGCTGAGTCCTGCTTCTGCCACCAACTAGCTGTGTGGTGTAAAATGAGCACAATTACAGCATCATATTGAGCTGTCTGAAGGACCAAACTGGGTCTTCTACAGCAGAAGTTGGCAAACTTCTCCTGTGAAGGGCCAGACAGTAAATATTTTTGGCTTTGGGGGCCATCTGTTCCCTGTCACAATGAGTCAGCTCTGCCACTGAAATATGAAAACTGCCATAGAGTGTTGGTGTGCATTTGTATGCAAATAGGTGTGGCTGTGTTCCAATAAAACTTTATTTACAAAAGCCAGCAGTGGACCAGAGTGCTTTGGGTATGGGGAAGACCTTTACAAATGTTATCTTCCGGGGACCCCCATGTTGGACTATAGTTAGCTGTTTATGTCTGGCTTTCTCACTCGACTATGAAGTTCTTCAGTGAAGAGAATATATCCCCCCCACACTTTTTTTTTTTTTCCAGATTAAAACTAAAAGAACAAGTAAAGCACAGTATGGCACACAATGAAGTATGTAGAGGTTTTCAAAATTGTCCCAGTTAATATTAGAGCAGGACTGTAACTTCAAATGCCTTCAGAGGGGACTTCCCTGGTGGTCCAGTGGCTAAGACTCCATGCTCCCAACACAGAGGGCCTGGGTTCAGTTCCTGATCAGGGCACTAGATCCTACAGGCCACAACTAAGAGTTCGCGTGCCACAACTGAAGATCCCCGCATGCAACAACGAAGATCCCGCATGCTGCAACCAAACCCGGCACAGCCAGATAGATAGATAGATAGATAAATATTAAAAAAAAAAAAAGCCTACAGGGGCCCAGGCAGGTACCAGAGGCAATGAGGGAAGCCAGCCAGGTAGAGGCTGTGATGGATTGGAAAGGGCACCTCCCTTCTAGGGGGCAGTCTCCACTTAGCTCCAGCCGAGGGAACTCTTGCCATGCAGAATTTCAATTCAGTGTTAACTTTATTGCTTTTTATTGAGATTGATAAATCGACTTTACTGATATTTTAAAGAAAACACCATAATCAGAGATTTATGAGAAATCTCCCAATTTTTCAATGTTGACAACTAATTCAAAAAATTAAAAACCATTATGGGCCAAATAAATATGCCCGTGAGCTGACTCAGCCCAAGACTCTCAGTGTGCAACCTCTGATATGAAGACTTCATTTTTAAATTTGCTACATTTCTATTTTTTAGGGTTAAAAAATTTTAACTTACATGCTTTTGAAAAATCAACTTTAAAGAAAATTTGGAGAAGACTACAGTAAACTCCCATCTACACTTCACCTGGATTCAATCTAATTCATCTTGATATTTCTGGATCCCAGTGCACAGAAGGAGCTGAATGTGGTAACTGAAGGAATGCCCCCAAGAAAAATAAGCAAAACAGAGTGTGCCAAGTTCCTGTGAGCTAAAACGACAGGATGGAATGAATGCTGAGGAACGGCAAGGGTAAAGAAATCAATCAGATAAAAGGATGGAAGCAAAGGAGGAAGAACCGACACAAAGACTACATGGACCACATGTTTATTTTGCCTGCTGAATGCTTTCTATGTTTTATTTTGTTCTTTTTTTTGCTTGGTTTATTTTGAGTAGGAAGAGAAACAGACACATCACCAGGAGCCCAGGTAAACACCACACAAGAACAGAAATGATCAGACACGGTGACTGGACTTTCAGCAAAACCTAACTAATTCAACCGTCACCCATTTTGCAGTTTGGGATTATTTAGACAAGCTAGGCTAAATTTCATCTTGGCATTATTAATTCTTTGAGAAAGTCTGCTAGGCAAATGAACAGTATAAACAGGGGAGACATTGAGTACTTGCTCTGGGGGGAACCAAAGCAAATGCCTAGCTTTAAAATCCTTTCTAATTATCTCCATGTGCTGAACTTTTGTCTAATTATTATGTTCCGGGAAAGCTGAGTAGAATTTTTTTTTTCTCGGCCATCTCATATTTTAAAAGCAATGGGGGAAATTCGACTTTGACATAAAGGTGAACATTTACATAGGCAGGAGACTCACACATTGCCAATTTACCTTCATGTAAATAAACCATGTCAAACACTGGGTTTTCTTTTAAACAAAGAGTGAGCTAATTGCAAAGATTATGATTCGTTAGAGAGCTTCACCATATTCCCTCCTTCCTCTTCTGTCAGCAATGCGGAAGAAGTCTGCACACTGGCAGGCAATGACAGCATCAGCTACCACATAGGTGCGCTTTTTATACGCCAGACTTGGTGTTAAGTGCATTCATGCATAGTCTCATTGAATTCACAATAACAGATTCACCAACGGATGGGCACACAAAACAAGGTAAGCTTCATCATCATCTCCACTTTATTGACAGGAAAACTGAGTCTCAAAGAGGTCAGAGTACACCCCTGGGATTCAAATCCAGGGCTATTTGGTCTGCAAAACCTATGAATATTACACCACGCCGCATCGCAGAGCCAGATAGAACCCGCCAAGTCAAACCCAACGGGCCAGAAAAAATGTTGTGAAAAGCTATGCTGACTAGGACAGGAGGAATAAACCAAACTACAATCCAGTCTGGGGATACTTAGCAGACATTTAAGCTTTTGTGGGTTTAGGAAGTAAACATCTTTCTAACAAGGCTGGACTTGGCTTATCTATCTAGTTGGCTAGAATCAAAATTCATCACGGTATGCCTCACTTTACCCAATAGATATATGCCTGGAAAATTGTGCAGAGATCAAAGTTTTAAAAATTGCAAAGGAAAAAGGGATCCTTTGAATGCTAAATCTAATCTTAGGGCAAACACTTTCTTAGGACAAATTTTTCCTTTTTGTAACCAATCTAAAAATGGACAAATTCCTCCACTGGGCCATAATGCTCAGGAGCACTGAGATGATAACAGAACTGACTGAACAGACTTCTTGAAAATGGTCTACAGCAATGTTTCTCAAAGTGTGTTCCACAGATCCTGGGAGGAAGAGGGGTTCCCAAGGACAAGTATTATCTTCATCATAATTCTAAGACTTTTTCATTGTGTTGGTATTTGCACTGATGATGCAAAAGCAACAGTAGGTAAAACTGCTGATAGCTTGAGTGGCTACAAGGCAGCGGCACCAAACTGTATCAGTAGTCATTATACTCTTTAGTGCCACGTGCTGACGATAAAACAAACAAAAAAACATTTTCACTTAAGAATGTCCTGATGAAAATTAAATAAAAATTAATTTTATTAAAGCTGAACCCATGAGAACACATCTTTTAAATATTCTGTGTGAAAAAATGCAAAGTACATATAAAGCACTTCGGCTATAAGCCAAAGTACAACAGTTGATCCTACAAAACACTTGTGTGTTTAAGTTGCCAGCTGAAGTAGCCACATATTGTATCAAATGTCATGTTTACTTGAATGAACAACTAGTAGACAAACTATAGTTATTCAGACTTGAGTATCTGGCAGACATTTTCTTAAATACAAAAGTAAGCATGTCACTTCAAGAAAACAACTGATGGTATTTGTTGCCAGTGATAAAATTCAAGCTTTCAAGTGAAAACAAGTAGGAAACTTGTTTCCAGTACTTTGAGTTTAATAGCTTCCCAATACTTAAACTCTTTTTTTTTAAAAAAGGGATACTAAGGAATGTGATTTTTTGATATTGTGTAATGACATGCCATTTAATGTTGTATTTCCAATGTCGTCAACATTTAGAAGATCTGCATAACTCAGTGAACTTTCCAATTGACAAATGCCTAATGTTACGGAATCATACATGGGTAAACTACGCAATCAAAGGGCGAGATAGACCAATGGGCTTTAATGTAACAGAGTACAAACAAAAGTTCACCAATATGGTTTCAGATGCCACATTGTGACTAACCTTTGAGAAATTACCACTTGCTAAGTTTCGGAATACTGTCAAAGAAGAATGTTTACAGCTATCTGAAAAGACAATTAAAATACTCCCTGTTCCAAAAAAAAATGTCTGTGTGAGGCCCCATTTTCTTCAAATATATCAGCCAAAATAACACAACAGTTTGGTTGCTGAAGCAGAAACGAGTCTAGCTATTTCCTATTAAACCAGATATTAAAGAGATTTAAGAAACTCTAAAACAATATCATGCTTCCTATTAACCTTTCTGGTGGGAAATATAGCCACTTTTCAATAAAAAGTATTATTTATGTTCAGAAGTAATGCATTTATTATTGCTTTTAAATGAGTTGATAAATGACAAATGTCTTAAGATTTTCCTGGCTTTAATTTCTGATATGGTAAATATCATAGATATAACACACACAAAGCTCTCTTGAGCTAAGAGCATAAAGGCATCCTGAGACCAGAAAGATCTGAGTACTGTTGTTCTACAGCAACATTACATTGACCTTTCCACTGGGCAAACTGGTGAATGCCATTTTATACTACCTCTGAAGTACAAAGGGCAAAGATGTCTTTTAAGCACATAACAGATTGTTCAATTAAAATTTTTTTTCCACACTGTGTTAAGCAGATATCACAAAGGAACAACATTTCCCAGAAGTTAGGGACAGTGGTATAATGAGAAAAATTATGTGGATTCTGGCCGACTCTTCCCATTTATAAAATGAGATATCAGGGTAGCCTATTTTTAGAATCATAGAATTCTCTGATTCTTATGGGGATCCCTAAATGATGGCCCACAGGCTGCATCTGGCCTTCAGACTGATTGGCCATTGTGGCATTTTGAGAAGCACCCCAGGAAACTAACTGGTTGGAGCTGAGTGAGAAGCTTCCCTTTCAGAAAAGAAATTGACTTTTAATCACAGCCCAATCCATCCCACCAGACTTGCCCCTGCAAATATCTCCATTTGCAACTTCTGGAATGAAGGGCTTCTAAAATCCCTTTCAAATCTCAAACTCCCTAATTCAGCTACAGAGACAGTGTCCGGTTCCTTACTCACTCTGCCACTTGATGACTCTGATTTGGGGCAAAAGATACTTCACTTCTCTGAGCCTCAGTGTCCTCATTTGTAAAATGGGATAACACTGACCTCAAAAGACTGTTACGAAGTTTATTGAGCTGCTTGACAACATTTAGAGTTCCGGGCACTGAACAGTATCATTAACATCAAAGCACAGAAAGAGAGTCTCCCCCGCATCCCCCTTACCAAGTCCCATCTCCCAGTAGCTGAAGACTGCATTCCCCATGATAATGCTTACTTCCATACCAACTCCCTCCCGTATTCCACAGTTCCATGCCCCAGGACACACGAGAACCCCACCCCCCACCTCTATTTGTCTTTCCCACCCTAAACCCTGACAAACGGAATATTTCCTGCCGTGTCAGTAAACAAAGGATGTCACAGTCATCAGCAATTGCTGCCCTCGAACAGGAGCCGGTGAGCCCTGAGGGAACTCAGGAAGAAAAAGAATACCTGCCATTTAGCAGCCATCAGACTGCAGCCACTCCCTACATACTGAACCCAAATAGCTGAGGTGCATATCAAAGGAATGATTTCAGACAGCCCAGACTCTTGCATCTTCCCATACACAGAAAAGCGCTAAATGCCTTAACTTGGGATATCTGGTTTTTTTAATTAACAATAATCTTTCGACATTCAGACTCTTGCATCTTCCCATACACAGAAAAGCGCTAAATTCCTTAACTTGGGATATCTGGTTTTCTTTAATTAACAATAATCTTTTGACGTTCACACTACCTGCCCTTTGTTGCAAAACTCCTATATATCCGGGCTCCCCCAACTTGCCTCCTCTGAGCAGTTCTCTCAGGATTACTTGAGATGCTGCCTAGCGGGGTTGAAGTTATAAAAACTCCCACCAAATGAAACATAACTCTCAACTTTTAGGTTGTGAATAATTTTTCAGTCGACAACCTTTACTCTGATGCCCTGGCCAGTACGGGGTTCCAACACAACCACAAGCAGCATAGTGACCAAATCACTGACCACTCCCCCCAGCCTCCTCTTCCCATCTCGGACCACTAAGGCTCCCTTTCCCTCAGACGGAGACCACCTTGGGTCAGGCAGTGGTGGTCCAGGGGTCTGTGGCCTAGGGCTCTGCCCGGGTCGGGGGAGCCCTCAGGAGGGATGGGAGAGTAACTGCCCGACCTCCCGGGGGGGCCCGCGGACACTCACCGTCCATCCCTAGAGGCGGCGGTTCCGGGTGCTCGAACCGGAAGCGGCCTCTACACTGTTTGCAGTTCCCCTGGTTACTGCGGGGTTCCGGGCCAATGGCAATGGAGTTCCACGGAATGAACCCTCCCCCAAAGGGAGTGACAGCACGACCATGCTCTGGAACTCCTCCTCCGGTACCCGGATCCTCCCCGCCTCCCTGGCAGCCAGTCGTTGTGCGCAGGCGCTCTGGACCAGGGCCTTTGGCGGCGTGGTGCGCAGGCGCCCCGGTTGCTGCCAACTGAAGTAGCAATGGACGCACTGGAGTCGTTGTTGGACGAGGTGGCCCTGGAGGGGCTTGATGGCTTGTGTCTTCCCGCGCTTTGGAGCCGTCTGGAGACGCGAGTGCCGCCCTTCCCGCTGCCTCTGGAGCCCAACACGCAGGAGTTTCTGTGGCGGGCCCTTGCCACGCACCCGGGCATCAGCTTCTACGAGGAGCCTCGGGAGAGACCAGATCTCCAGCTCCAAGACCGGTCAGCGGCCTGGCTCTGCGGGCGGGCGGGGGCAGAGACCCGGGTCTGATGGAGCTGCGAGAGGGCCAGGTTCTTACGGGAGGGGAGAAAAAGGAATGGAGCGGAAGAAAGACCCGGAGTCTGATGGAGGCGCAGAGAAAGGCTGATTTGGGGGTCCCTCAGGCCTGGCAGGACCCAGGCGTCTGATGGAGTTGGGGGGCGGTCACCTGGTGATGTTCCATTATGTTCGTGTGTGTTTGGGGTGGTGGTGAGCAAGACTGGGAGGATATGCTTTGTGTTTCAGAGAGTATTTCCTCCGAAGTGGAGCTTAGGATTGGAGCAGGCTGTTCAGCTCAAGACTGGAGACAGTTGAGTTCCACAGAACAGCATTCATTCAGTGCTGGATTAGAGAGCCTAAGGCAACTAGAGTCTTCACGTCGGCCAGTTTAGCAACAACAAGAACAATAATAATAGCTAACATTTATTTAGTGCTCGTTATGGCCTCGTACTATTCTAAGATCTTGTTCCTGGAGTTTCAGGAGACTGAACCCACTTCATTCTCACAGTGACACTATGAGGAAGGTGCCCTTCCCCATTTTTTTCTTTTTTTGGCTGTGCCACAGGGCTTGCGGGATCTCAGTTCCCCATTCAGCACCGAGTCCTCACCACTGGACTGCCAGGGAATTCCCAGTTATCTTCCCCATTTTGCAGAGAAGGAAACTGAGTGATAGAGATTAAGTAACCCGTCCAAAGTTATGGATATTGTAAGTGACTGAGTGTTGACTCAACCCAGGCCGTCTGTCCCCCAAGTCTGTGCTCTTAAGCCATATTGTGAGGGTCGGGAGAGGTTCCCAGAGGTAATACTGTCTAAAACAAGACTTAAAGGTTGGATTTAGCTAGCCAGTTGGCAGAGTGTTCCAAAGGAAGAGAAGTACGTTAAGTTGGGTTGAAGTGTAGAACTGGAGATAGTGAATGAGGAGTAATAGTTCAAATTTACATATATGCTTATTGTAAGCAGGAACTGTTCCAAGATCCTTACGTATAGCAAGTTATTTAAGCTTTACAACAACTTTAGGAGCTGGATATTCTTATCCCCATTTTCCTGAAGAGAAAATTGAGACGCAGAGAGGGTCATCAACCCAGAATCTGAACCCAGACTGGGAGAAAGTGGTACCAAGGAGGGGAAGGAGGGACTTTATTGGAGGTGTGGAGTGGCAGTCATAACTTTAGTTTTTTTTTGTTTTTTGTTCTGTTTTGTTTTGGTTTTTTGCGGTACGCGGGCCTCTCACTGTTGTGGCCTCTCCCGTTGCGGAGCACAGGCTCCAGACGCGCAGGCTCAGCGGCCATGGCTCACGGGCCCAGCCATTCTGCGGCATGTGGGATCTTCCCGGACCGGGGCATGAACCCGTGTCCCCTGCATCGGCAGGCGGACTCTCAACCACTGCGCCACCAGGGAAGCCCATAACTTTAGTTTTGATCTCATCAGATCTGAGGTGTAGACAGTTGAAGGCAGGATTAGTGTTTGGGGGAAAAACAAGACTGAGGATTTGATGGTGAGAATTGTTAATATGCAAGTGATAATTGAAACCATAAAAACGGATGGAAGTACGAGAGGGATAACTAAAGAGATGTGGAAAGGTAACATCTTAAAGTAGGGAAGCCTTGAGTCATTAAGTCCAAACTTGATGGTTTGGAGACCAGGCACTGGATTGGGGGGAAAACAATAGGCCATGACTTGGGCCAGGAAGGTGGTTCTCGTTTCAGCATTCAGCGTCCAGGGTGGATTCAGAGACTCCTAGAAAAGTCTCTTCTCTGGGATAGAGAAGCAGGGACGCTGCTTGTTAAGATGACCTGCGTTTGGAAGACGGGGGCGACCAGGTGATCGCACTTCCTCTCTCCAACCTCTGCCAGAGGTTGTCAGAAGAACACGCCAAACGTGTTATTTCTGAGGCTGAGCTGTGGTTTGATATCTGTGATCTCCCCCTTAGGTATGAAGAAATTGATTTGGAAACTGGCATTTTGGAGTCCAGGAGGGACCCAGTCCCTTTGGAGGATGTCTACCCCATTCATATGATCTTGGAGAATAAAGATGGCATCCAGGGCTCATGCCAGTACTTTAAGGAGAGGAAAAACATTACCAGTGACATCAGGACCAAGACGTTACAGCCCCGCTGTACGATGGTGGAAGCCTTTGGCAGGTAACTGATTTGCATCACGGGAAACTTGTGGGGATCTTCCTGCTTTAAGTTGGGGGTGTGGTCAGCGCCACAACTGGCGTGCCGCCCTCGTGCCCATCAGAGTGCGTCCGCCCTGCCCCAAGCCAGTCCTTTACCACTCCCCTCCTCTTGGGGCTAGTTTTGCTGGGGGCGGGGGTGGGGCACTGCCTTTCTTTTCCCTTTGTGTCCACAGGCCGCCTGGCCCTTTGGGCAGGGCAGGCAGCTGTCATTTGGATTGGTGCCTTTCGCTCTCTTGTCCAGGCTGCATCCTCTGCTGCCCAGCTGTACTTTTGTGAGTCTTCAGTCAGGGTCCCAATTTCCCAGGCTGCCTCAAGCCCCTCACCCCATCCCCACCTCCCTTCCTACCTGAAGGAACAGGGAGAAGCTTCCAGTGTGAACTCTCCTAGTTGCCACCTTCTTCCTCAGCTTGCAGGCTTGCCCGGATTTCTCTCCCCCTCCCTCACCTCAGGGGAGGCAGGAAGCCTGGCCCTGCCTCGGGCTGTCATCTGGATGCTTCTCTTCCTCCGTTTCCCCCGTACCTCGTGCTCTTTCCGACCTCTGTCAGCTAGCTCCTCTTTCTCCTTTATTTGCAGCTTTTTGCCTGTTGACCAGTACTTTCTCGTCAGCCCATTACCATGGCGCGTTCATCTTAAAACAAGACCTCTTGGCCTTGGATCCCCCGTAGCTGTGATTCCGTTGCTGCAGCCATGCTTCTTGGAAGAAACAGCTATACTCACTCCTTCTTCCTCTTGACCTCCCCTCCCCTCCTCTGGCTCTGGAGCTTTGCAGCTTCTGCTTCCTGACCCTCCCCCACCCGGCTTCCTGCTAGCTCAGGAAGAGCTCTCCCTGGTGACTGCACACACGCTCTCTTCACGCACATAGGCCTGAACTGGGGCTCCTCGCACATGTCATTCCATGACCTTGACCACAGTTATCGAATCCCAGAGTAAGTGTTCCTTTTCTTGTGTTTCTCTTCAGTAGACTCTGAGCTCCGTGAAGGCAGATGCCATGTTGATTTATCTTGGCATCTCTGGTACCTTGCGAGGCGCTTCATCAGTGTTGGATAACCTATGTGATGACCAGGCTCAGCAAAGTGGGCCTCGGGCAGGAGTCCTAGAGTCAGCTACTGGGAGATGTTGGAGTTCTGATAGGACGGGAGTAAACCACCCTGAACACATTCTTAAAGCAGCAAATCAGCTCCCCTGTTTTCAAACTTTTCTCTTCTCAACTGACCTCTTCCGATTTAACGTAATGAGCCTGTTTCGAGACAGAGAACACAGGTCCTAAGTTTGTGACACACAGACACAGAAAAGTAGACTTTCTGTCCGTTACGTGTATTCACAGCCTAACATTCTTTTTTGAAGATGGACCATACAGACCCTGTGACTATGCAGAAGGCTAATTATGGGTCACAGGCAATGTGAAAGAAGCTGCAGTTAAATGAAAATGTAGACGTGGCAATGGGCAGTTCCTCCTCTTTTTCCTTTTTGCCTCTTCAGTGGGAGCAATGAAGTCATCTGGTACATTGGGCGGCAAGGGGGGGCCAAGAGGAGGAACCGTCAGACTGAGCGGTGTGACTGAAGACAGGCCTTGCGATCAGGCATCTGTAAACCACAGGCTGGGAGCAGTAGATGGTGGCTCTAGGCGGGAGGGGTTGGGAGCCCTTGGGCTCTGATATGGACCCTTGGAGACTCATTCCCCTGGGAGAGGGAGCTCCTCCAACTGGTGCGTCTCGATGTCAAGGAGTGAGTGGGGATAGCTTCTCTTCCAGCTCACCCTTGTGGGATCTCTGGCAGGGCTAGGACCTGAGACAGTCTGCCCAAGATGGCCATGTAAGTCAGCAGGCAAGGCGCCAGGGTGGAGTCTCCATCTTCAGCGCCGTAGACGGTTAGACCTCAGCAGAGAAGTCAGTTTTCCCAGCTGCGACATCTCGAAGCACCTGGCTGGGAAGTGTTCTTGGCCTCTTTTTCGGGCATTATTTTTCACACACCAAGACAGTAGGAGGAACTAATGATTTGTCCCGAGTCTGGTCTCCAACAGGCTGCAGGTCCACTGATGACGCAGGGCACTGTTTTTGATTCTGAAGTTTGTTTTATCCATCCAGTTCAGTAGGCGAGTTTGTTCACTTAGTAGATATTTACAGAGACCCTGCTGTGCACCAGAGCCATTCTAGGCCCTGAGGATGTCTTGGGGACCCTGATGACAACCTGCCCCCTCTTAGGGCGCTTATTGCAGAAATGCGTGCCCCCAAAAGCGGCCATTTCTGAGAGTGCCAGGTGCTGTGAAGAGTCTGGAAATGGTCAGAGGCGGGGGATAGACTCTGGTTAGCATTTTCAGGAAGACCTGAGGTGTTGGTATCTGAGCAGTGGCCTGAAGACGTGAGGGCAGAGCAGCTGGGCAGAGGACCAGCGGGGCTGTTGTGGACGCAGGGCAGGGCCGCAGGGGTGTGCAGGACGGGCCAGGCCCTGGTTGGGAGTCGGGGGTATGGCCTGAGGGCCCTGGCCGGACGGGGAGGACTCTGAGCAAGGAACTGGTGAGACTGGCTCTGTTCCCCCTGAACGCTCTGTGGTTCTAGGATGGAAACCTCCTTAACTGGGGGATGGTGAACCTCCAAGAAGAAGCACGAAATGATGGTTCACTAAGGTTCTGCTTTTTCATATTTCGATTTTCTTAAAAATCAATTACAGTTATTTCTTCCTGCGGTGGCTTCTGATTTGCAGGTGGCGGAAGAAACTGATCATTGTTGCTTCCCAAGACATGCGGTACCGGGCCTTGATCGGCTTGGAGGGTGACCCCGACCTGAAGCTCCCCGACTTCTCCTACTGCATTTTGGAGCGATTAGGCCGGTCCCGGTGGCAAGGGGAGCTCCAACGAGACCTCCACAGCACTGCTTTCAAGTGAGGGGATGCTTTGCTTCTCTGCTGTAAATGCTGGGGCTCCCTGATCATTGGGCCCTGCCACCTGGGCAGTCCCCACATCCATGGTGATTGGAAGCACGATGCTTTCTCATTGAAGAGACCCTGGAAAAAAGACCCAAAAAAGGGGGCTCCCTGGCAGTCCAGTGGTTTAGACTCTGCCTTTCCATTGCAGGGGGGCATGGGTTTGATCCCTGGTCTGGGGAACTAAGATCCTGCATGCCTCATGTTGCAGCTGAAAAAAGAAAAAACAAAAAAGAAAGAGAGGCCCTGGGGTGACCATAGAATTTATTGTCCAAACCAGACATTTTGAGAGTGGAAGGTGGAGCTGACCAGAAGGGACACCAAGGCAATGGGCATAAACTGAGACCACCTGGCGAGCCAGAATGCATGGCAACCCTAGTTCTTGGCCGCTATATGATTAGAGACCCACGTCTGATTAGCTCCTTGCTAATATAACCCTTACTGTCTCCTGCGCCAGCCATCCTTTCCCACTCCATTTCCCCTCTCCTTTACCCCCATCTCCCCATCCACCTCTCTTGGGGGTCTGGGGTGTGCCTTAGGCTGAGGCACGGCTGTTCTTTCCAAGGCCATTGTCACATAGCAGCTGTTCTGTCAGGTTGGCTGGATAGGAGGTGTGTGTCTCTGGTGTTCATGTCCTCCACACTGTGGGGTGAAAGCAACCAACAAAGCAAAAT
The DNA here is from genome assembly GCF_963455315.2 of Globicephala melas. Lineage (NCBI taxonomy): Eukaryota > Metazoa > Chordata > Mammalia > Artiodactyla > Delphinidae > Globicephala > Globicephala melas. The sequence goes on from NC_083328.1 coordinate 17,286,719, forward strand.
GACCGCCCACTCTCTTCCTCTCCTCCAGGGTTGATGCTGGGAAGCTCCACTATCATAGGAAAATTTTGAACAAAAATGGGCTCATTACGATGCAGTCACATGTGATCCGATTACCCACCGGAGCCCAGCAGCACTCAATTCTCCTCCTCCTGAATCGGTTTCACATGGACAGGTACAGTGTGAGACACCAGAATGCTCCCTTACCTCTGTCTTTCAGCCATGTGTATTATACCTTTAAAAAATCCTAGAGGCCAAATCAGAATATGACTAGCTTTTAAAAAAAAGATGTTTACCACCTAATTTGGATAATGAGAATAAGTGTTGCTTATTTAGAAAATCCGGAAATTATATAGAAAAGAAGGGCAAAAAATGCCTATCACCCCACAGCCCAGCAATAGGAACTGTTAACATTTTGGTGAAATTTGGGAGTGTAAAAATAAAAGTAAATAAGTCAAATTTGATTTGTTATGGTGACAGGGTTCTGTGGGTAGAAGAGAGAACAATGGACTAAGTCAAGATCTGTATTTAAGTCTTTGCTCCTGATTTGGGCACGATCACTTGACCTCTCTGAACCACTGTTTCCTCTTCTGTAGAATGGCCATGACAAAGCTTGGTACTAGTTCATACGCAGTGAATATCTGTGCCTTCATCTATTCTTTCATTCATTGAAAGGCAGTAAAAATGGAGAAGTGGGCGTCTCTGGATCCCATATATATATATATATATATGCCCTCCCTGCTGCTAAACCTGTGGGCAGTTAAAGCCAAGTTCACACCTTCCCCAGCTGCATGACAATACCTTCCTCTCTGCCCCTCCTCCAACACCCCCCCCACCCACACACAGCTGGGGTAGCCCTTGGCTCCTTTAATAGCTTCCTTTGGCGTCCATTAGCTTGTAAGCATTTATTATGACATCCACTTCACAATAAAAATGCAAAGGAAGGGAAAGTCAGTCATGCCAGTGAAGTGAGAGATAGAAACCAGGGCTTCAGAATCAGAGAGGTGTCCTGATTACTGCAGAGGGCACTGTATTTCCAGGAAGAAAACCTGGGTTCACATTTTGTGCCTGAATTTTAGAAAAGCTTAACTTCTTTATGAAATAATCCCTATCCTTTCTTACCAAGTGATTTATAAGGAAATATGTTGGTGCTTCCTAAACTTTAAGGTATTGTCAACTCAAAAAATATTCACAATCTAAATGTTTTATTCGGTGGGAATTTTTAGGACTTCAAGCCCAGGGCAGGTAATCTGAACGTCAAAAGATAATCGTTAAAGAAAACCAAGTTAAGGAATTTACCGCATTTCTGTGTATGGCGAGGTGCAAGAGTCTGGGCTCTCTGAAATCATTCCTTTGATACGCACCTCAGCTATTTGGGGCCAGTATCCTGTGTTTTCACATCCTGAGTTTCCTCAGGGCCCACCATGGGGAGTGGCTGCAGTCTGATGGCTGCTAGATGGTAGGTATTCTTTCCTGAGTTTCCTCAGGGCTCACTGGCTCACCTTGGAGGGCTGCAATTGCTGATGACTGTGACATCCTTTGTTTACTGATATGGCTGGCAGTATTCCATTTATCAGTATGATCAAAAGATGTAAGGCATTTTAAAGAATCATTTCATGACAGTTTTAGCCACGGAGGCTAGTCTGTACACTGCCACTAGTTCGGTGACCTTGGCCATGAGACTGAACCACTCAGAGCCCCAGTCTTTCCAGCTGTAAGGGACAAGCAGTTGGGCTGGATGTTCTCTGAGACCTAAGAGCACAAGGTTCTGTAGTTTGATGTGTTGTCATTTAAATCTTGTCATCTTTAAAAAACAGGCAGTCTTTAGCAGTAGGTCTGGAAAAAAATGAAGTGTTTTATATTTCTCACAGGAGGAGCAAATATGACATCCTTATGGAGAAGCTCTCAGCTGTGCTGAGCACACGGAGTAACCGGACAGAGACACTGGGAAAGCTGAGGGAGGAACTGGTGAGCTGCCCCTGCCCGTGTGGGGGGCTGGAGCCGTTTGTAACGCAGTGGGGAGCATTGTCAAGTGTAGATTTCAGTGCACCGCAGTTGAAAACCCTGTCGTGGGCTTGACCATCCCTAGCTGTTACCGAGTCCAAGCCCGTCCTGCCCGCCGCACAACAGGCCAGTAAATCGGGAGACGAGGTGTTGAGGCAAAGGGATAATGACTTTATTCGGAAAGTCGGCAGACCGAGAACATGCGGACTGGGGTCCCCACAAACCGTTCTATCCTATGCCAGTTTTTTTTATAGAACAGAGCGGGGTAGGAGGTGAGGAAGTAAAGTAACATGGCCATTAGTTTTGCCTGGCTTGGCCAGCATCAGGGAGGGGATATGTTAATTTCTTTTGTGCAGCCATTCACAGGTGGGCAGGGTCAGATTGTCTCCCTGTGAGCTGAACAAAGGCACTTTAGTTCAACTTTCAGGCAGAGGGGCAGGGTTCCCTGAGGCAGGTCATTATGTATGATTATAATAACAAAAGCAACGAAAAGCAAAGGTTAAAGTCAAACATGAACATGGAGTCAGAATTGACTCTTCTCTGTTAACATAGCCATGAAACAAGCAGAACTTTGCTTTACAGAATGAAAAAGGGCTCAGTCTTTAAGTCCTTCCTGCTCTTGGGTGGCCTCCAGTTTTCCCGGGGATTTGCGCCAAGTCCTGCTATAGAAGTTCCTGTGGAATGGTGAATCTGAGCGTTTAGATTTACTTTCATAATCAAGCTTGTCATTATGTTCCCAGTGGTTTTATGCTGAAATAACAGAGTGACTACTGAGAAGGAGGAGAGACAACACAGGGAGAAAAGCAGTTATGGACCCGCTTCATCTTTGGGTCCAGGAACAGAGGCAGTGATAAAGTGAGAGTGGGAGGAGGAAAGCACAGGGGTGATGCTGCTTCCGGTCTGATTTGAGCCCTCCTCCGTAGACGTTAGGAAGGAGCCATCACTGGAAACGGGAGGAGAGTATGACTGCCCTGTAGGTGGAACAGTAGGATTTGAAGTCAAGATTTGGGGGTGATCGTAATTAGTCCCCAAAGGAGCGTGGCTTGGAGTCTGCTTGTAGACTCCAGGTTGTAGATCCTTCTCGCTCCTCACCTTGTGCTGCCCCCAGGGGGCTCTGCTCTCTGATTTCACTGCGCTGAGGGAAGGGCTCTCGCCCCTCCTGCTAAACGCGCTGTATGCCCAAGTCTCTTTAAAGCAGAGGTTATAAACCAAAGCTTGTGGGTCGGATTCAGCCTGCACACTGTTAAAAAGAACCTTGACCTAGCATCTTTTAAAAATTGAGATTTTGCCTCAAAATCTAGGTTACCAGCTTCCCTGGAAATATCAGAGGCTCTGGCCAGCCTGGGCCCGTGAGAGCAGTTATCTGGAGCTGGCTGTGTGCTGGCCGCCCACCCCAGGCCCCTTCCCTCCTGTCACCTCTCAGACAGGCAGGCAGTGCCATTTGTCACTCTGAGCGCTGCTGTTCAGGAGGAGAGGAGTATTTCTCAGTATCTGAGTGTCTGTCAAAAGTGGGGAATAAAAGGTAGACTGATAAGGCCTCTTCCTGAGAGGCCCTAGTCAAGATGAAGGAAACTCCTACAAGCGGAGAGAAGTATCTGCCCGCTTTGTGCTTTATATTGTTCGTCCAGCCCATGCAGACACTGAAGATCGAAACCCTCTGCCCTGCTGAGTCACTCAAGGGTAGAGAAACTGAGCATCTCCGGTCAAGCTGTGGACGATCTAAGTGACAAGATTTGACTGATAGAGGACACTGTTTATTTATTTATTCATTCAACAAATACTTTAGTGAGTATCTGTTTGGAGTCAGAACTGTGTTTCGCACCACCATGGCAAAAATGAACGAGGATGACAGTCTTACACTGCCGCAGAGCAGTCTAATTGGAGGGGCTGACGTGTGAACACACACTCAGGCCAGACTGCTCCTTGGAAGGATGTGTTTGAGTTGCGTGAAAGGAGAGATGGGAAAAGCTTTGTAGAGCCAGTTCCAGTTGAGCTGGGCTTTGAAGATGAAGTCAGCATCATCCGGCAGAGGAGAGACCATCTCTCAGGCAGAGGAGACGGGCTGGAGCAAAGGCGTGGAGCTGTGGGAGGTGATGGGGTGTTTCCGAGGCTGGCAGTGACACAGGGGGCAGCCAGGCGGCAGCGTGCCCGGCGGGAGTAGTAAGAGACGTGGCTGGAAAGGAAAGTTGGAGCCAGATAAAGAAGGTCTCGAGTGCCAGGCTGAGAACTTGGGTTTCAGCCTTTAGCCTGGTGAACTGCAGTTTGAGTGTTGGGGAGATGAACTGATGGATGGGGAGGGGATTGGAGGCAGGGCGGGGAGGTGGGTGCTGTGGCCTCAGGTAGGGTGGGTGACGCCTTGAATTGTTGGTGATATTTGGGGGGGTGGCACTAGCAGGACTTGGTGAGTGACTGAAGCCAGGGTGTGGGTGTCGGGCGTGGGGAGCAACGAAGGAGAAGGAGTCTGTTGTCTAGCTCTAGTGGCAACCCCTCCCTGGGGTGGACCAGAGCCGGAGGGTGGGTACCTGAGGGCAGGGATCGTGCCTGCCAACCCCCCACCATGAGGACGGCCTGGCCCACGGAGACGCCGAGCCCAGATTTGTTGAATGAGTGTACAATGAAAGTACAGAGTTCAGAAAGAGGAGTGAGTTTGCCTGAGATTGAGGCACCTGACAAATTTGATTTTAGGATTTATTGAGTATGAAGATCTTCTGGGACTTTGACTTGGTGATGTTTAGTCAGCAGCTGGAAATAGGGGTCAGAGAAGGCTGAGCAGGATTTAGTGAATAATTAACCTCTGGATGAGGTGGACGCCGTGAATGTGGATGCTGTCTTTTGGGGGGAGTGGGGAAGGCCACTTTCTTTAACTGGGCAGATGGTGCGAGTCCTCAACGGTGGCCCCCCCGTAAGGGAAGGACTACGTCATCCTCCATCCTCTGGGCAGGTTATGTGAGTCCTCGACGGCAGCCCCCCATAGGATGGTCCAGGTCTCAGGGCCGTATGTTGAGGGCTAGGGTTCGATGGATGCGTTTCCATAGGGTCTTTCCACGACGCTGGGGGCACGGCTGGATTAACAAGAGGCGCCGTTTACCAGCCAGCGGGTTAAGTGAGCCGCATGTGAGTTGTCGGTATTTCTTTGATAACAATATGTTCTGCTGCCCAGCAGTTAGCGTACTGGCTCCTCCGAGAGGAGATCACACGCACGTGGGTGGTGGCAGCGGCCCTCAGACATATGCTGCCTCTGTCTGCCCCAGAGTGTAAGAGGAAACCTGGGAGGAGCCATGCACCACGCTTAGTCGCGAGTGCCTCCTGCTGTTCGGGTGGGAACCTGCCTGGCTCTTCCAGTGGTGGCAAAATCAAATGCTAGTAGTGGCCAGGAGGGTGGTGTGGATTAGTGAAACAGGCCAAGTGTAAAATAATTTTTTGAGGGAGTTCCCTGGTGGTTTAGTGGTTAGGATTCAGCGCTTTCACTGCTGTGGCCCGGGTTCAATCCCTGGTTGGGGAACTGAGATCCTGCAAGCCCCGTGGCGTGGGCCAAAAAAAAAAAAAAAAATTTTTATATCAGTGTGGATTCAAGAAATATTCAACTTTCCTCTTAACTATCATGAGAGAAAAGCAGCACAAAAATGGTGGTAAACAGGAACTGACCTTCAGCCTCACCATGTAAGGGGTCTGATGGGCAGAGAAGGCCAGGGCGTCCGGGTCGGGCGTGCCTGTCTGGAGGGAGCAGCTGGTCCTCACCTCCCTCTGGCTGATGCTGGGAGGAACCGCAGGCCTAGGATTTGTTGCCAGATCCTGTTTTTCAAGAGAAGCCAGAATCTGTTTTTTTTTTAAATGAACTCTCTCACTTTTCAATGTTGGCAAGTAAATTACTTTTTTTTTTTTGCGGTACACGGGCCTCTCACTGTTGTGGCCTCTCCTGTTGCGGAGCACAGGCTCCAGACGCGCAGGCTCAGTGGCCATGGCTCACAGGCCCAGCCGCTCCGCGGCATGTGGGATCTTCCCGGACCAGGGCACGAACCCGCGTCCCCTGCATCGGCAGGTGGACTCTCAACCACTGCGCCACCAGGGAAGCCCCGTAAATTACCTTTTGCAAAGAAAACGTGTAGATGAAAAAACACGGCCTGCACTGGAGGCTGCTCGTTGGTAACCTCGACAGTTAGGAGCGCTTTGGGTCATTTTGGTTGTGTTGCCTCCTCGCAGAAATGTGAGTGACGGGGTGGATGTACTCATCCTCATTTTGTTGTAACTTCACAGATAGACTAAATTTTTTTAAAGGTCTTAAATTTAATTTTTTCTCTTCCACTGCCTGTGAGAGGTGTGTGTACATATGTATGTATCTATTAATAATTAATAATACACTTACTTGTTTAAAAAAACCAAAACAAGATGAAACGGTATACAGTGAAAATCTTCTAGTGCTGCCCCCATCTGCCTCATTCTCACCCCTTTCAGTGGGGAAATCTCTTTCCCCACTCATCATCAAATGGATGGTTTATATGCTGCTGCAGACTCGTTTTGTTCCCTGGACAAGGTAGCTTGGCAGTATTTTCTCATTAGTGCCTCCAGTGATTCCTCATTCAAGATCGTCAGTTAACTCGGGTCCCTGCTCGTTCGTGTACGTGACCCTCCAGTAGTTTCAAACACCTTGCTCTACCTAACAGCAGCGTTTCGATTTTGCAGGGGCTGTGCGAGAGGACGTTTAAGCGCCTGTACCAGTACATGCTGAATGCGGGGCTGGCCAAGGTGGTGCCTCTTCCCTTACAAGAGATCCACCCTGAACGTGGACCTTGCAAGACCAAGAAAGGTAAAGGCAGGCTCGGCTCCTGCCTGGGCTACACGGACAGTCTTCACTTCTCCCCTCTAAGTGCCAGCCTGTCCCTCTTACCATGTTCTGCCCTGAGGTAGGATGATTTCACGTTATTTTTTCCACTCTATTCCTCAGCGCCTGGCCCAGGACCTTCTATATAAAAAGCGCTCGGGAAACGTTTGCTGAATGAAACCCATTCTGACTCCCAGCAAACATCTCTATATGGATGTCCCTCCAACATCTCCCATTCCTGGCGTCCAGAAACCGAAATTTATCTTTTCCTTCTTATGCTAAGCCAGTATTTTTTAAGTACCTGATCTGTGTGTTGCATGATTGCATTTTCTAGCCCTGCAAAGTAGGTGGTATTATTACCATTTTACAGGTAAGATTAAAGTTAAGAGATGCTAAGTAACTTATATGAGGTTAAGCAGTCAGGAAGTGGTGGAGGTGGGATTTGAACTTCTAAGAAAGTTAAACTAGGGACAATAGACTATGAAACTTTAAAAACCTTTCTTAGTCCTTTGTTTTTCTCAGTTCTTGATTTTTATCCCATGCTGTTTAACTCCTCCTGATTAACCAAAGTTGTTTAAAAATCTTAGGGTCAGAGCTTTCAGTAAAAGATGACAGAAGGAATAGATGCGGTTTTCTGCACTCTTCCAACTCCTTCCTGGTGATGATAGGCTATAAAAGGAATAAACCTGCAAGTACAAAGAGACTAGGACAGGAAGTGACGGCAGGGAGAGTTGTCTACGTTTCTGTGCTCAAAGGCAGATGTACAAACGGTAACTGACCGCACAGACTGGGAAAGCTGAATGCTTGTGTGGGGCAGTAGCCAAGAGTGGACACCTCAAACCTGAAATAAACCAGGGACCTCTGAAAGCACCAGTCTGGATGGGGCTAGAGACAAGAGGATTGGTTTATAGTCTGTGAAGAGCCATTGCACCCCCCAGGTCCCCTCCCCTACTTGGCATAGCCAGGTAACAAGCCCTTTCCCACAAAGACAGAGGTCTGGACTTTGTGACTTAGCAGTCTTTCCTCATTAGTACCTCCAGTGATTCCTCATTCCTTGGACTTACCTCAAGAGAAGATGCACTGGAGGCTTTTGAGACTCTCAGACATGAGATGCAGCTGGGGACAGGGTACAGTGCTGATAACAGGCGGTATGAGATAATCTCTATACACAGTGAGGTAGGAGTCTTCACTGCCTTTCCCCCTGTGGCTCCTAAAACGCTGGCAGCCAGGCTTACAGTCCCTAAAGCCAGAGGCTGGAGGCTTCTTTTCTGCGGAAACTGACCAGTCCAAGAGAAAAGTCTTCTAGATCCTGAAATTTAGGGGATTCCTAGCAAAATAGCCAGCCTCTGCCTGCTCCCCCTTCATGGAAGCCCACACAATGGCAGCCTCTCCCTTTCTCTTCCTGACCCTGCAAAACACAGGACTTTTAATGTACAGCAGTATCTTAATGAAGCATTTTAACTTTTTTTTTTTTTTTTTTTTTTCTGTATGCGGTCCTCTCACTGTTGTGACCTCTCCCGTTGCGGAGCGCAGGCTCAGTGGCCATGGCCCATGGGCCCAGCCACTCCACGGCATGTGAGATCCTCCCGCACCAGGGCACGAACCCGTGTCCCCTGCATTGGCAGGCGGACTCTCAACCACTGCGCCACCAGGGAATCCCCTGCATTTTAACTTTTCACCAAGCATTTGAGAACTCTAACACAAATGTAAGAGAAACTAACTTAGGAAATAGAACCAAAATGAGGAGCAGAAGAAAAGGAAAGGAGAGAAGGAAGATATTGCATCATGAAACGAGAGCAAGAGGCTATAAAGGAGGGACATGCAGAAAATAAAAGAGAGCTCTTGGAAATAAAAGAAATATGACTATTGCAATAAAAGATTTGGTGGAAGGAAAGATAGTGAGATAAAGTTGAGAAAATCTCCTGTAAAGAACAGAAACTCAAAAGGGATGGAAATAGGAGAGTTTTAAGTTGAAAATAAGAAGCTGAGTCTAAAAGATCCAATGTCCACACAGTAGGAGTTCAAGTTCACAGTAAGGGGAGGGAGTGTGTGTGCAGGGGAGTAGAAAGGAAGAGATGACGGGAAATGACATGGAATTTTCCCAGATCTGAAGGATGTTAAGTTCTAGATCAAAAGACCTAGCAGATGTCTAGCATGATGAACATAAAGAAACCCACACCAGGATCCAACAGCCAGAGACTTCAGAAGTCTGGGGCTTGAAGAGCCTCCAGAGAGGAGACATCAGACTTCCCAGTAGTAACGGAAGCTAGAGAGCTTGGAGCAACACCGTCAACTTTCTGATGGGGATGGACTTTCACCCTGGAATCTTCCAGTCAATGAGGTGTGAGGATAAGGACCTCACACATTTTCGTACATGCGGATTGGAAACAATTCATCTCTGATCTTCCAAGTTCCCTTTTAGGAAGCCACAGGAGGATGTACACCATCAAATAACAGGCTAAGCTAAGAGACAGGAAAGCATGGGGCCCAGGAAGAGGGGGGACAATGGGAAACCCTGGAGAGATGATGAAGGGAAATCATGATGACAGACATGGGGGCGTGGGGGACGGAAGCCCATGCAAAGGATCAGTTGCTTAGTACCTGTGAATGTGTGAAGGGAAATTTGTATGCTAGCAGAGAGTCTGAGTGTGAATTCGATATGGGTACAGAGAAAACCAAGCAAATGGAAAAAAGTTATTAACGCCAGGTAAAACTAAAAGGTGTGTAATTTTAAACAACTTAAGGCCCATGTGCTTGACTATGTGGGCATAGCAAGTAACCTGTGGAGACTGGCCTCACTAACAGCTCCAGAGAACGTTTGCTGGATGAAGACAGACCACGGCATCCCCAACACTTGGCTTGGTGCCCGCAGGAGGGAGGTGGTGTGCTTGCTGAGTGACCGAGCTGCCAGTCTGAGGGAGCTGTGTCTCTTCCTTTACTTCCTCATGTAGTTAATGGAATCACTGCCCACCCTGTCTGACTTCCCTGTGTCTAAGTCTTGTGGAGGAGATGGTAGCGCACAGATATTACCACACAACAGGTGTATAAAAGGCAGGAGCCCCTGGAGGTAGGAAAGCCCCCCAAGAGCAGACTTCATCTTTGAGTGTCTTAAGTGCTGAGTAGATGTGTGACTGGTTGAATGACTGGAGTTCCTCAGGGGAAGGGGTGGGGAGCATCAGCCTTTAAGTAGACAGGAGACCAGGAAGTTCCGCTGGGTCCTGCGGCAGGGAAGAAAAGGCTTCAGGAACTGAGAGTTGTGCTGGGGATTCCCACCTCACATTTGACTTGGAAATATGATTATCTGAACGCTTAAAATGTCATGACCTGTGGATCTAATAAGCATTTTTATTTCCTGACCTATTGAAAGAAAGGCATTAAAAATAAGCAGATGAGTATTTTTTTAGAGTAAAGAGAAATTAAGAAAGAAAGAGCCTTAAGTAACTTTTTTTGTTGGGCTCCTCCACGGCTTCAGGTCCTTGGAAATTCAAACTAGCCCCTTGAGACTGTCACACCTGAATGGACTTTTGATGTAAGACAGCCTGGGTTAGAATTCTTGTCCGGTCATTTCCTGTTGGGGAGTCCTTCAGCAAGTTTTGACCTCTCCCTGCCTCAGTTTCCTCATCGGGGTTATCTGGAATAATATATCTTTCCAGAGTGTCGTGGAGCTTACAGGTGACAGTGTACACAGAGCAGGGCCTTTGGGCCACATCTGGCAGTGTATTTTGTTGGCCTCATGGTGTTTGTTTTAATTGTAGTTGATGGCATTTAAAAATCAGAAATTTCACCTACAAAGTCAGCCTTTCAACTTTTCTGTAGAAATAAAACTAGGCAGCATTGAACTGCATTTCTTTAATAGCAACTGGTGAGGCAGAGAGGTGTGCCACCCTCTGTTGAGGGCACGCACCTTCTGCATTCCCCTTCCCCATTCATTCAGCTGCTGTTTAACCCGCAGCTGGCCTCAGTCTGGGTATGTCGTCTGCCTAACCCTTGAAGGTGTGTCCTCATCACACCATGAGTGGTCCTAGTTTTCTGGAGGCCCAGTGCTGGGAAGAAGGATCAGCACGCCTCAGACTGGGTACTAAGGATGTCAGTGGTGAGGTTAAGAGGGCAAATACCTAAGACGATGAGATGACAGTCGGCGTTTTTAGATTGTCACGCACACGCGCAGTGAGCCCGTTTCTAACTGTTCAGGAGGCTCATCTCATCCCCGCATGGTCTTGTCACCACCTCTCAGGACAGGCCTGCCACGCTATGTCTCAGCTATTTATCTGTGTGACTTTTTCCCAACTAAGCCACCCTCCTTGAGGGTGGTGGCCGCACCCCTCACATACTTTCTGTCCTTAATGTCTGTGCATTGTCTGCTGGAAACAGAGTAGGTGCTAAGTCAACGTTTAGCCAATTTAATTTAATTAGGTGCCCCTCCAGTGACTTTCCTGGAGCAGGAGACAAGGGGTGAATGCACAGCTTTTTAGTCTTTTCTTGCCTTGAGCTGTGTCTTCCCAGTTTGCAAAATTAACATAAAACCTTCCCTCCAAGCTGTTATGGAGTAGACAAGACTTAAATCAAGATGATGTATTGCTTCATGTAAATTTACAGGTGCGCCTGGATGTATATGAGTGTTTCTAAAAGGACATAAACAAAGAGTTTGGATTTCGGCATATTTCAGATGTGTTACAGAAAGCTGCAGTGATCTGTTTTGCAAAAGGCAAAAGTATCTTGGTAACGAAAACAGTCACCTGAACTGATGTGTTTTGCAAGTTTGGATTATTTTCTTCAAGTGTTTAGCAGTCGTTCTGTGTTTATTAAGTTGTGCTGAGAACAGAAGGGAAGAGAAATAGAAGTTAACTTTGTAATCCCTCGGAAAAGGATCACAGTCGAAAGCAGTTGACAGAAGTTGGGCTCCCTGGGGCTGATGACCGAGACAGGCGTTTAGCGGGTTTCCCGGGTTCAGTGGCAAGGTGAGTCCAGCTGTGAAGAGGATGGGGTAGTTCTAGTGTCTATACCTCCCTGTTTATGGTGTGGACTCTTCCCCCAAGCTGCTGCCCTGTGACTTTTCAAAAATAAAAAACAAGTTCAACAGGATTGCAGGACAAGATCAATATACAAAAATCAGTTCTATTTCTTTACCCTTGTAATGAACAGTCCAAAAATGAAATTAAGAAAACAGTTCTGTTCACAATAGTATCAAAAAGAATAAAATACTTAGGAATAAATTTAACAAAACAAGTACAAAGCATATACTCTGAAAACTACAAAATACTGACAGAAACTTAAGATCTAAGTAAATGGGAAAATATCCCCTGTTCACAGGTCAGAAGGCAACATTGTTAAGATGTCAGTACTCCCCAAACTGATCTTCAGATTCCACGCAATTCCTGTAAGAATCCCAGCTGACTTCTTTGTGGAAATCGATAAACTCATTCTAAAATTCATATGGAATTAGAGGGTATGTAGAAAGCTAAAATAACCCTGAAAAAGAAGAATCCAGTAAGGGCTCACACATTGTAATTTCAAAACTTACTACAAAGCAACAGTAATCCAGACAGCATGGTACTGGCACAGGGATAGAATTAGAGACTGATGGAATAGAATTGAGAGTCCAGAAATAAACCCACACATCTGTGGTCAACTGACTTTCCAGCCAGGGTGCCATGATCATTCAGTGGAGAAAGAAACCAATCACAAAAGGCCGTGACTATGGGATTCCATGTAGGGGTGAGTCCAGAATAGGACAGTAGATTAGTGAGCGCTTGGGGCTGGGCTGGAGGCACAGAGGGGGGATAGCTAAAGGGTTTGAGGTGACGAGAATGCTCTAGAACTGACTTGTGATGGGTGCACATACCTGTGAATATGCTAAAAGACCACTGACTTGTATAGTTTAAACAGGTGAATCGTGTGGCCTATGAATGATATCTCAATAAAGCTGTTAAAATTGTAATAAAAAATGAAAACCAAATCCAACAAACACAACAGGGTACAGCAAACTAAATTATGATCATTAAAATGGCAGAAGGGGACATTTAAAAAGTTACAGTAGGATTAGGCTTCCCTGGTGGCGCAGTGGTTGAGAGTCTGCCTGCCGATGCAGCGGACGCGGGTTCGTGCCCCGGTCCGGGAAGATCCCACATGCCGCGGAGCGGCTGGGCCCGTGAGCCATGGCCGCTGAGCCTGTGCTCCGCAACGGGAGAGGCCGCAACAGTGAGAGACCCGCGTACCGCAAAAAAAAAAAAAAAAAAAGCGAGATTTCTTTAAGTTAAAAGTGATAAGATTGATTAAGGGACTCTAGCTAAAATATGAAGATAATTACTCATTAATAATTAAGATGAATAAAATAAAAAGACCTTTTAATATGGCAAAAACTATTAAAGGCAGGAACTTAAAAGAGTAGAGAAAGGGGTAGAATCCTCAATGGCGTAAATTCTGGGCCTTGGGTTACTTCACTGGGGTGGAGGCGGCTCTCCTGAGGGGCCACAGGCACCTGGAGGGTGCCCTTGTGGGAAAAGAGTCCTTTCCTCTGTGTCCCCCCCCAGGAGGCAACACGGGCTCAAGCCTGCTGGCCGCTCCATCGCCCCCCCTGAGCAGGGAGATGGGCCTGCCCGGTCTGTGGGGTGGAAGGAGCAGGCTGGCAACGGTGCGAAGGGCGGTGAGGTCTGGGGCAGAATTCTGGAGAATGAGAGGGGCGCATACTAGTAGATGTGCCTCGGAGGTGAGGGACTGGCGACCTTGTCCTTTGAGAACTTTCTGTGGTATGATCGAGGGATGAGGGGGGGAGGCTCCCCATGCTTGGAAGAGCCCGAAGGCAAGTGCTGGGACCTGTGAGCACAGGGCTGGCCTGCAGGTGAGCAGGTATTGAAGGGTGACTGAACCTCTAGACCGAGGCCATTTCCACAGATTCCTAAACCTGTGTGAGCCCCGTGTGTGCTACTGTCAGGACCCGTGCTGCCTTGCACAGTTAGCCAGAGAGACCTTTGACTCTGCTGGCTTGTCTTAGGGAGTGAAAAAGAGGAAGGGGCTAGGGGAGATTCTGCACTTTGTTAGCCATTTTGTGCCTTGCAGATTTGTGGGGTTCTTTGACTCTGATCCCTTTATCACCCCATCTTCTCAGTGCTACTCCTCACTGATAAGCAACTAAAGCACAGATCACTTGCCTAAGGTCACAGAGCTGGGAAGTGCTGGTAGGGGAGTGAGCAGAGAGAAGTGTAGCTTTTGAGTCTGCGGCCATCAGGCCCCTCTGCGGCCTCCGCCTCCTGAGAGGCTGGCCTGACTGACAGGAAGTGCCAGCAGGGTTGTGGGGGCGGGGGCTGAAAGCAAAGGCGAAGGAAGGCGGCCTGGGTGGCCGGGGGCAGGAGACTCCTCCATCAGCCCTTCTTACACGCCCATCGGTAACTTCCCGTCATGCCTGCAGAATGAAAAATAAAACCTCTGCTGGGCTAGAGACCATCTGCAGTCATCTGTAATCTCCGTCCTCATCCTCATTCCCGCCTCTCCCACCAGCACCCCTTCCCAAATGGCCCGTCCTTTTCCACCCCTGTGCCTTTGCTGGTGCCCTTCCGTCCGCCTGGAATGCCTGTCCTCTTCTGCCAAGACAGTTTCTTCCGGATCCTTTAATATCCCACCCAGATGGCCCCTCCTCTCTCCCTTCCCCTGCGTAGTCTTTTTGTTTGCCAGCTCTGTGGGTTTTCGAAGCAGAGCCCTGAGTGCATTATAGCCGATTTCTCTGTAGCCATCCAGCTGGATAGCGTGCCCTGAGCACTTAACTCATTCACTCCCTTAGTCCTCACTCCCAGGTTAGTCTAGACACGTTGTAGAATTATCCCCGCCTTGTAGCTGAGAAGCCTGAGGCTCAGAGGTTCACAGCTTGCTTGTGGTAGAGCCGGAGTTCACGCCCAGGCCCGTGTGAAGCCCAGTCACCCTGTCCGAGGCTCCCTGGCCTCTCTCTCAGACACAGCCCTTTGCAGGGGTGGGAACCCTGTCTTGTCCTTCTTTATGTGTTCTAGGCGCATCACAGGATAAATGCTGTGAAATTGAGTGAAAGGCCCCAAGCAGCCTCCCGACATTTTCAACAGCGGTGACTCCGTCTGACACTTGAGCCGCCAAGCTCTGTTTTTCTGAGGTTGTGGAGATGATAACAGTACTGATAAAGCAGGAGCAAGCACCGTCCTGAGCGCTCTGAGGAAGAGGCTCTTCTTGTCCCCATGTCATAGCTGAGCAGCCTAGGGCTGCGGGATCACTCAGCCAGTAAGGGGCAGAGGCGGGCTCTCACCAGTTCCATCGCCCTGGGTTTGGGCTGCAGCACCCTCCTCCGTCCTTCTGGGTGCTGCCCTGAATGCTGTCCTTGCATCTCTGGTTAGGCCTCTCTGCCGGTACCCAAGGCAGTCATCTCCTTAGAATGTCCCATGGGCTCGCTTATAGTTTCAGTTTCTCAGACTCTCCAGCCCTGACCAACCCAGCCCCATTCAAGTGTGTGTGTGTGTGTGTGTGTGTGTGTGTGTGTGTGTGTTGGTGGGGTGAAGGGGGTAACACTGAATTTACATAACTTCCGCTTGGCTTGCTAGTAGGACTGTCCCTTTGTCTGTGACCCTTTAAGAGGAAGTCTGTCCTGGGGCTCATCTGTTGCTCTTCTTCCTCCCGGGGTTGATCACAGTTCAGGGTACCCCTCTGCTAGGAGGCCGGATGAGACGTTTCACTGGGAACGTGAGACACACGGGCTATTGGTTCTGCGTCACAGCCGCCCTGGCTGTTCCTTTACAAGGAACTTTCTGAGAGAAATGTGAGATTCAGGCCCAACCATGTGGCCTAGTGTGGAAGGAAGGCCACTTGCTGGGTCCAAGGCCACTTAGATCACTTGAGCCCCCTGAGCTTCCGTTTCCTTTTCCTTAAAATGGTGATAATAACTTGCAGAATTCACATGATGATTAAGTAAAATCGCCTCTGAAGGGACCTAACACAGCGCCTGGCCCATCCCAGGTACTCGGTACAGATTCTGTCCTTCCCTTCCTCCTTTTTAGATCTTCAGGATGTCTAAATTAAGGCACTTTTCATGCTAAGGTGGAGCCCTTCCTGGATCATTGACGCAGAAGAACCGCGTGGTTCCTTGGTGTAGAAATGCTGACCTTAGTGCATGCCACATGTTTCTGCGTGTGTAAAATGCCTAAAATTTTGCGTGTTTGAGAGCATGAGGGTGATCTGGCCGGTTGTATTTCTCCTCCCTTTTGTTCCTGGGAAGAAAAGCCCTGCACCCAGGGGTCAGTGGCCGACATCAACGGACCGCGATTCCTCCAGGGCGGTTGCAGGTAACCGAGGGGGCAGCTCAAATGGAGTGACAGGCCACGTTCACCTGCGTGAGTCTGCCGACCAGTCTCACTCGGGCCCCTTCTGCTTTGACTTCAGCTGCCTTGTGCTCTAGGACAATATCCTTAAAAACAGCAGGTATGAGGGACTTAATTCCCTGGTGGTCCAGTGGTTAAGACTCCCCGCTCCCACTGCAGGGGGTCCAGGTTTGATCCCTGGTTGGGGAACTAAGATCCTGCAAGCTGCGTAGCACAGCCAAAAACAAAAAGGCAAGTATGAGCTGAAGGGATTTTAATAAAAACAGAAATTCTGAGTCTGGAAAAAACTCTGGAACTATGGGAAATGCATAAAGATCTGGTGAAACAAGTTCCAGGTGGTCCCTTGGATCATGAAGCTCAGACTGCACTGTGCCCCGTCCTTACCTGCTTTTTCTCCTGCGTCTCTCCCCAGCCCCACGAGGCTGCCATTCTCATCAGCCCTGGTTTGCGGGTGAGTCGGTGGAGGCGGAGGGAGGTCGACCAGCTTGCCCAGGTTCCTACACCAGCTCAGGCAGAAGAGTCCAGATTCTTAACTACTGCGCAGGCTCGCTCGCTCTCACGCAAGGTTTTCCAAAGGAAAGATGCAAATGACATGGCCTGAGGAAAGGGAGATGTTGCCGCCATCAGTGTGTTGGGTGAATGCCCAGGGCTTACCTCTCTGACGGATACAGAAACAAGTGCAGTTGGGATTCAGGGCAGAGAAATGAGCTGTGCCCAAGGACAGGCAGAGCTGCAGGCCCTGTGGCCGCAAGCCTCTCTAGGCGCCATCTGGATAAGTCGTAGCAGCCTCCTTCTCAGCCCAGCCTTAGATGCTGGAGCTCACCCCTTGCGATTTGTTGGGACTCGCCCTCCCCCCACTGGATCACATGCTCCTTGTTGGTCGTGGGGCTCACGGTGCCCAGTGTAGTCGCAGGGAGCAGCCTGGTCCTCCTGCGTCACCCTCCGCCTCCCCCAGCCAGCGGCCTGCCTGCCTAGGCGCTTTCCTGAGCCCCATGCTCAGAACCAGAGCAGGAGAGAGTTCCCATGGGACCCAGGAGCCAGGTCACCCGACCGTGGGCCAGTTGTGGGGCTTTCCTGCCTGACAGGAAGGGACCAACCATCTTGAGTTCAGCTCCTGTTTGTCATGCCTTTGCACAGTGCTAGGTGCCGGTGATGCCGTTAAGAGCAACTGCTCTGTTAGTTGAGAGTCAGACAGCCTGGGTCACACCCTAGCTCCGCCACTTCACAGCTCCGTCGCTTTGAGCAAGTCGCTTAACTTTTCTGTGCCTCAGCTTCTGCGTCTGTACAGTGCAGCTTACAGGGGCCTGCCCGCCTCAGATCATGAGATTTGACGTGTTAATTTATGTAACGCTCACAACACAGTGCCTGGTCCATGACTCCACGCCAGCCTCTGTACAGACGTCATCTCGGGTCTCGCTGACACTAACCCGTGAGGGAGAGAACATCATCATCGCATTTCACTGAGTGGGGAACAGAGAGCTACAAGTCATTGCCCCAGAGTTACAGAGCTGAGGTTGAAAGCCACATGTGCCTGACCCGGGAGCCCGTTTACCCCCACTCTCCTCTGAGCATCCTTCCGTCCTGGCTGTCAGCAGAGGGTGCAGCTGTGCCATCAGGAGAAGGCTCTGACGGGGGATGCAGGTGAGAACAGCGCTGCCTGGGCATGAGGAGCAGAAGGCTGATGGCTGAGGGCGTTTGCCTTTGTTGCCTTAGCGTCCGTGAGCGTACTAGCAGTGTTTTTCCTCTTCCACTTAGCTTACTTTGAGGACTGTTCTGTGTATCTTTTCTTGGCTAATCAGCCCGTTAAGGAAGTTATAAAAGTGTGGGAAAGAATCACACTGGGCTCTTCCCTGAGAGCCAGTCCGTCGGCCTCCATAAATGCTGCATTGTGTCGCCCCTCACGTGGGCTGGCCCTTGCCCCGGGTCACCTGCTGTTCTCGGTCACATGGGCATCTTTGAATTAGGGGCCGTATGTCATCAAAGGTTTAGGGCTTGGGCTTCGAGGCTGGACTGCCCAGTAAATCCCAGCTCCTCACTTGCTAAGGGATGGGAGTTTGGGCAGATCCCTTCGCTCCACACGTTCTCAGGTATGAAACGGGGATGGTAGCCCACCTCCTACGGCTGTGACGAGGGCTAACCCGTGTAACCCGCCAGGAGAGCTTAGATCAGCGTCAGGGGCCTGGCAGGCGTCCTAGGAGTGGTGGTGGTTTTATTGTTAGGAGAGGAGGTCGCTCTGTGAGTACCAGCTTAGGGGTGAGAGGGGGGCTGAGGGGCTTGGGAGTAGCTCAAGGTAGAGGACAGAGAGGAAGACCAGGTGGCGAGGGGCTTGGCGGCCAGTGTCCTGCCCACGTGCTGGGGGTGCTGGCCACGGAGAGCCCAGTCCCGGGCCCGGAGCCTTGAAATGGTTCTCACCCATTCAGATGGCCCAGGAGTCCCCTCCTACTCAGGTCTTCCCTCTTGGGAGGGAGAGGCCGGGGCAGGCACCGGGAGCGAAGCGCAAAGCTTTGGAAGTAGGAAGGGAGGACCTGGCAGGCGCAGAGGGAGCCAGAGGCAGGGAGGCTGTGCCAGACGCGGGCTTCATGTTTCTTCTCATGAAAAGTCGAGAACTGGGGGATTTTCTCTCACTGGCAGGAGTGGAGGGGAATCAGCGGGTGCCCGAGCCCTGCGGACCTTTGGCCCCAGGCCAGCCCTCCCGGAGGGTTCTGGTTGGTCAGCCTCTGCGGACCTGACTCTGAGGGTCAAGTCTCTGATATCAGGCCCCTGAGATGCTTTACTGCTTGTGAACTTCACTTGCAAACCACGTGCTGCGTCCCCCACCTACAGAGAATCCCCTGCCCGAGTTGGGGTGATGGGACTTGATCTGCTCAGACTTCAGTCTGTGCTGCCCTGATGTGGGTGTTCCACACACCTTCACAGCAGGGCCCTCAGTGGCACAGCTCCTGCTTGGGAGGCACTGGGTTGCAGAGACCAGCTTTCCTGCCACTGCTCCTTGCCCTGGTACCCGAGGATTCTGCACCTTGGTGTGCTGACGGACGCTGGTGGAGAAGCTGCTGATGGCCCTGCTGTCACAATTACTACAAATGCAGTGACTTAACACAACACAAACTCGTTATTTTATCATTCTGAAGGTTGGAAGTCTGTCATTGGGCTAAAATCGAGGTTTCGGCAGGGCTCTGCTCCCTCTGGAGGCTCTAGGAGAGGATCCATTTCCTGGCCTTTTCCAGTTTCTAGACTCTGCTTGCATTCCTTGACTCATGGTCCCTTCCATCTTCAAAGCCAGCAGCGAAGCGTCTTCCAGTCTCTCACTCTGATCCTCCTGCCTCCCTCTTACAAGGACTCTGTGATGTTATACTGGTCCCAGCCAGATATTTCAGGATAATCTCAAAATCCTTGACCACCAGCACCACGACAAAAAGCCTTAACTTAAATCATGCCTGCAAGTCCCTTTCGCCACGGCAGGTAACATATTCATAGGTTCCAGGGATGAAAGCGTGGACATGCTTGAGGGGCTGCTGTTCTGCCTCCCGGCTGTCAGTATCACAGGACACCATCTCTTCCGTATCAGAGACCTGGCACCTGCCTGAGTCACTTAGCCCCTGTCACAGGCTGCTGGGAGTTTGGGCAAGTTAGTTAACGCATCTGTACCTCAGTTTCTTCATCTGTTTGCCTCCTAGGGTTGTCGGGATCAAAGGAGTTAGCACACGTAGTGTCGAAATGTTTTTCCTTTTCCTTGTACCTCTCGTGTTACAGCCATAGGCGTGAGCTTGTTATTTTCCCCACACGGTGCTTCCGTGGGTTGAGAGCACCGGTGCCTTTTGATTGTCTGAAGGCAGGCGCTCGCTCGCCTGCAGAGTGTGGTGACTTGTCCGTGTCCTGCCCCTTAGTCCTGGTCGTTGTTTATATTCACAGAAGCTGGGTCTATCAAGAGTTCTGGGTGGACCTCTTATTATTGGCAGTTTTGCCTCCTTTTGCGTTATTTCTTGGGGTAAATTCCTACCCTTGGAATCATGGAGTTAAAGGCCTCTCGGAATGCTCTGGAAAGGTCATAGAACTTGTTCACACTGCTGCCGTACCTTAGTGGCAACGGGTATTGGCTTAAAAGGGAGAAGATGGTATTCATCCTTTCAGCGATACCACCCGTGTGCCTGCTGTGTGCCAAGCACTATTCAGGGGAGCGGGGGCCGGTGATGGGAAAAGACAAGCACGTTTCCTGTAGTCATGGAGCTTGTCTGAAGCAGAGGCTGCTGTTTATTTAACAGGCCCCTCATTATTCCTTTCATTTGCATTTCTTTGTTCACTCATAATATGTTTTTTGTTTTTAAAGCAATTTTATGGAGTCAGTCTTCAGGTCTCGTGCCCCGAGGTGTGCAGTGTTAAACGTTCCCAGCTCAGATGCCCTGTGCGGCCTTTCTCGGGGCCTCCGGGTCTGCTGAAGCCGCCTCCTCCGGGGCCGCCCTGATTTGTCATCGCGGAACCGTGTGCCTTGTTCCCAGGGACCGACGTCATGGTGCGCTGCCTGAGGCTGCTGAAGGAGTTCAAGCGGAAGGTCGAAGACCAGGACGATGACGAGGACGAGGAGGCCATCTCCAAGGCCGTGCCACCGGTGGACATCGTGTACGAGCGGGACATGCTCACACAGACCTACGAACTCAGTGAGTCCCGTTCTCCTACCCGCATTTACACAGGGTCCCCGAGCTTTGAGTTGAGGTGTGTTTTGGTCACATGTTGAAAGAGGGCCCTGCTGTCGAGAATGTCATGCAGCGGGAAGCCCCCTGGTCCCCTTGAGAGTTTAGGCTTTGGGGTCAGATTGGAGTTTGAGTCCTTGCTCTGCCCCTTGTGCGCCAGCTGAAGACTTTAGCAAGGTCTCCGAGCCTCAGTTCCCTCTTTAAAATGGGGATATCTCCCCTAGCACGTAAGAGGACTGAATAAGTAGGATTAAAACATCTGGTGTAGTGCCTGGTACGTAGAATGCACTAAAAAAATTACCTACTAATATTACTACTCAAAGATTTGCGTCACCTACCAACTTCTAAAGCTGGAATCATTGCAGCCTGGGGAGTGTTGCGATGAAGGGGGAAGAAACATGTCTCTGTCCATTCCTCCCCCTTCCCCTAAATCCCCTAAAATCTATGTAAGACAGCAGTGACCCAGTGCCATAGGTGGTGTGGCCGCAGGTCGCTGTGGAGCGGAGGATGTCTAGAGCAGAAGGGGAGGGGCTGCAGGAGATCTGGTGCAGCCAGCAGGTACGAAAGCACCTGGCGAATCAGCACAGCCTTTAGGGAAGACTATTTCCATCAACTCTTCAACATCTCTCAGGATCTGTTCCTCAGAACACAGTTTGAGAAATGCTGTCCTTAACCCTTTCGTCCCCACTTTTAGCATGTTACTAGTTTAACATAGGAACACATTCTAGTCACCTCTTTCAATTCTGCTGTTTATTTTTATGCATGGACAATACAGCAAAACTGCCTTTATCCAGATCGGTTTTGCCTGGCGGCCTCAAGTGTACGCCACATCAGGAAGTAAAGGGGAAGCTCTTTCTGAACGGTCCAAGAGTGTTGCCCCGAAGTCTGCCCTGTAGTATTTTACTGGAGGGACTCCCGCCCACCGCCACCCCACCAGGCTCCTTCCTGGAGTTCCCAACCCCTGAGTAGTCGAGTACATTTGAAAGGGCTCATTGGAGGAAGATACAGTAATAGCACAGCGTGTAGCAGGGCAGGAGCTGACACACCAGACAGAGCAAGTAGTAGAGCACAGTTGCCTATCGGTCATTTATTACGGGGCCAAATAGCATTATTTCCTTCTGTGGCCCCTGCTGGCCGGCAGCTGTTACGGGATAAGGCAATAATCGGTGTCCGTAGTGCCTCCGAGTCTATCGAGAAGGACGGGAAGATGTTCTTCCTTAAACGCTCCTTCGGTGCTTCTTAAAAGGCTCAGTTGAATTTCGCTGAGAAAGTTCGCTCATGTGGAAGCACACTTCCTGCTGCGGGATAAAACAGCGTCCCTGGAACTCGGTGGATCAGGCGTCGATTGCTTTGGCGTGGAAGAGTCAGATAGCGAGCGCTTAAAAATGAGCAATGAGTCGAGTGGTCAGAGTCTTGGGAGGGGGAGGGGGAGGGTGGGAGGAGGCAGGTGTCTTACTGTGTGTGTCGGTTTCCCCGCATTGAAATGTCTGGGAACGGACCTGACCTGTGCAGAACGGCTCCGTGGTGGAGGCTGGGGTTCAAGTGTATTGTTTCACACAGTTGAGCGTCGAGGCACGAAAGGCATTTCCCAAGCTGAAATCCGAGTGGCTATGAACGTGGGAAAACTGGAAGCCAGAATGCTGTGCCGTCTCCTTCAGAGATTCAAAGTGGTCAAGGTAACAGCGTGAGTTCATTGTCTTCGCATGTGCACACAGCGTGGTTCTGAAGGGCTGTCTCGGACGTCGGGAGCCCAGGTCGGCCTTCCGTCTGGGCTGCCAGGGAGGGCGGGAGTGCTGAGCGCAGCCCACAGGTGTGCCCCACCCCACCCCCACCGTGGATTTTGTTGGGTTTCGCTTTTTGAAAATTGAATGAGTTGTCAGCATTGAAAAGTCAGCAGGAGCTGCTGCTGCCCAGAGAGCAGGCCCCCCACTCCCGCGTGGGCGTCAGCTGAGGTGGCGCCTCCGACGGCGCCCAGAGACAAAGCAGGCACCCCCAGGCCTCAGTCCCAGCCCAGCCCTCCTTCTCACTTACGTTCCTTGCCTGGGTCCTGGGGACGCCGAGTCGGCCAGCTGTGTCTGGTGTCCCCTTTCGGGACCCAGACCTGCTGTCTCAGCCCGTTGCGCTTCGCTCCCTTCTTGCCAACTTCTTGGCCATTTTGCTGGAAAGCAGTGTTACAGTTGAGCTGATGATTGTGCAGCACTTAGCACTGTCCTTGGCGTGTGGTTGGTACATGGGAGGTGTTACTCCTTCTGCCATTAAGGGCAGAAAGTCCCTTTCCCCTGTTGTAGGAGACAAAGGGGAGCGGCTGAGTGACAGCTTCATCCCACACCCCACGGCAGTGGCCGAGTGGAGCTGGTGACCTCAAGGCCCCGACTCCGCGTCTGTGACGACAGTTAGGAACCGTCGAGTTCTGCTCACTGAGCGTCTCTCGTAGGCCTCGTCCTGTGCCAGGCCCCGGGGGTTTGCGGAAGACCAGGTTAGGGCCCTGCCCAGCGGGGAGCTCACAGTCTCCTAGGGCAGACACACAGTCAGGATTGCTTCCTGTGGGAGCAGAACCTGAGGGATGGCGAGACGGGAGGACCCACGAGGGGCTGAGCTGGGGCCCAGGCGTGAGGTGTGGAGGAGACGTGGGGGAACGTGGGAATGACAAGGAAATAGACACCGCAGAAGCCCGGTCACCCGAACGCCTGCGTGTCCCGGCGTCCTCTGCAGTGTCTTAGACACATCTCATCCCCTCCAGGGCTTCATGGAGGACGAAGGGCGGCAGCGAACCACCAAGTACATCTCCTGCGTGTTTGCGGAGGAGAGCGACCTGAGCCGGCAGTACGAGAGGGAGAAGGCGCGGAGTGAGCTGCTGACCACCGTGAGCCTGGCCTCGGTGCAGGAAGAGTCCCTGCTGCCCGAGGGCGAGGACGCGTTCCTCTCCGAGTCGGACAGCGAGGAGGAGGGCAGCGGCGGCAGGAGGAGAGGCAGAGGGTCACAGCGGGACTCGAGGTCCTTCTCGAACGGCAGTCTCAGGACTCAGCCTCACCACTCCACCTCGACCAAGGGTAGGGGCGTGCTCGGGGCGGGGGGTAGGGGGCTGGGCAGGGGGGTGCGCGCCCTCAGTCTGAGCCGCTGCCTATCCCTCCTGGCTCTGGGGACGTTCAGTCCAGCAGACAGCTGAGGATGGCCTTGGTGCTGCCCTAACGAGGGACCTCTTGGTGTCACGTGCATCACGTAATCGTAAGCTTAGGAGATGCGTGTGTGGTCTGTCTCCAGGCTGCTGGCAAGTCATTTCTCCTTGGCAGATGTTTCGTTTGTTTTGCTTTTATTTGGTTGTGCTGGGGCTCCTTTTAGTTGCGGCTCGTGGGCTCCTTAGTTGTGGCGTGCATGTGGGATCTAGTTCCCTGACCAGGGATCGAACCTGGGCCCCCTGAATTGGGAGCGCAGAGTCTTACCCACTGCCCCAGCAGGGAAGTCCCCTTGGCAAATGTTTTGTTTGTTATGTTTTGACTATTAAAGGGGTGGAATTCCCTAGACTTCCTCTATCCCTTTCCCTCCAACTATCTGTGTAAGAAGCCCTTGGGGTTTTAGTTTAGTATGGAAGACTTTTCTTAAAACACGTGGAGGGTGGTGCTGATGACGGATTTGCACATCGGGGGTCGGGGTCGGGGTCAGGAGGGTGCGGCTCGCTGCTTGCTGGTCCACTTCCCTCGTCTTAAACTGACCACATGGACTCCTTTGGCCTGTGCGGCTCTGGTCCGGCAGCTGAGCAGAAGTGCCCCTCTCGCTTTCCCCCTGCTGTGGCCGCGGTTCATCCGTTCTACGCCTGTCCTCCACTGCAGGGGGGTGGAAAGTCATCAGCCTTCACCCATTGAAGAAGCATCCGTCTTCCTCCCTGGGAGCTGCTGAGAGAGCCTCCCAGAGCTCTTTCAGGGGGGACAACCTCCTGGACACCAGCAGCTCCTCAGACCCCAGCGTGTCCTTGGGCTCCCACTGCATGGAGAGTCACAGCGGCGATATAGCTGTGATAGAAGAGGTCAGGCTTGAAAACCCAAAGGTGAGTGCCCACGGGGGAGGGCGTTTCCTCTAGGAAGGAGCCTGTGGCAGGTGGATGTCAGCCTTGGCTTTTCTGTGCTTAAGAATCACAGCAACAACAACAACAACAAAATCAATAATAGTAAAAGTGCCACACGCTCAGGCCGTGTAGGCGGGGGGGCCTCTGCGGTGGGAACGCAGTGTGCGCTGACACACCACCTTCACGCAGCCCCACCTTAGCAGAAATCACCTGCATATTATTTACAGGGTTTTAAAATTTCCAACAACGTACTCTTTCTACTGAAATTTATTTTGAAGGAAAAATGTGTATGGCTACTTTAAATCAGTGATTCTCACTCTGGCCCGATTTTGCCCCCCGGGAGACATTTGGCAATGTCTGGAGATGTTTTTCCTCGTCACATGGGGAGAGGGTGCTGATGGCATCTCGTAGGCGGAGGCCAGGGATGCTGTTAAATGTCCTAGACTGTGCAGGGTAAACCACAGCAGAGTTACCCAGCCCGAAGTGTCAGCAGTGCTGAGGTTGAAAAACCCTGCTTTAGATGAAAAGCCAACATCATTTGCATAAAAAGAAGGTGATCGTAAAATAGATCTGATAAAAACAAAACTTCCTTAGTCCATTCTGGTCAGACAGTGTTCTACTTCACAGTGTTAAAGACAGTAGAATCAAACCAATACTTTTTCCTCAGTGTAATTAGAAGGATTAAAAGGCAGTTGACACAGGAGTGCCTTTGTCATTATGTGATTCAGTTCACTCAGTGCTGTCCTTGGTCACTGGAAGGTGCCTCAGATATGGCCAGTGGTGCCTCAGTTGCCCAGCACAGAACAGACTTGGGATCAGGGTGGCCTTTGATGCTGTTGCTGCTGTTTGGTTCCGGCTTCACAGCAACCCTGTAAGATGAAAGCCAGCTGTGGTCAGGAGGAGGCGAGCAGAGCCTCTGGGGACTGAGGGACTTGCCTGCTCAGTTAATGACAAAATGGAGAGTGGAACCCATGGGTGTGGGGTTCCCACCCTGCCCTGCTTCTCTGTTTCCGGTGTGGAAACCTGAGCTTGGGTTCTATCCCTACAGCAGGAGTGATGGAGCTTGGGGTGGGGGAGATTTTCTGTGGAATTTTCTAGAACCTTCTAGCTGTATCCTATCATTGGATGCCATGACTCTTTATCAAGTCATGATTGGTCTTGTCTCCACCTGAAGCACCTGCCGGCAGGTGGATCCCAGCAAGTTCCTGAAGGTTTTCCCTGCCATCCTGGCCCTGCCACCTGCTTTGCACCTCCTCATCAGGTCCACATGTCCCCAGCAACACACTCCCTCCAGGCCCTGCCAGTCCTGCTGCTAGCTTCCTAGCTCAGCTCTTCCTAGCTCAGCTCTTTCTCCTCCTCTTAGAAATCTGTCCCCAGAGTAATGGCAGAACCTTGTCCTTCTTTTGGCTCACTTGCTGAGAAGAGGCGCGTGAACTGTCCTGTCTGGAGGTCCCTTGGTGAAGCGTGGAAAGCAGGCAGATTTTCTCACATGGTTCTCCTCCAAAATGTTTGCTTTGAAACGCAAGAGAGAACCAAAGTCTTTCTGCCACTCTTGGGCCCCTTGGATCTGTGACTCTTTCGCCACTCGAGCCCTGCCCCCTTCAGGAAAGAACCGAGCCTCTTCCAGAGCACCGGTGCCAGCAGGGAAGTGATAGGACCCTGGCCCAAGGCACCTCCTCAGGCGTGTTCTCATTCTCTGGAAGCGCTTCTCCAAGCGAGGAGGGCATCCAGCAAAACTGGCCATGGGACCGCCAAGTGGCACTGAATTATGCTGAGTGATTGGCCAGGAGTGGGTTAGGGTTGGGCTTTCCTTTCCCTTCAGGGTGCACATTTGGGCTTCAGCATCTTTGACCCAAAGGCAGATGGAACAGGTTCAGATTCTAAGTTCCTGGAAGCTAAAAGGAACCACAGAGAGAGAAGAGGGCGTCGCAGCAGGGGTGGGGGAGGGCACCCGTCCGCTCTCCTCTCCGTCATTCACTCGCCACTCATCCTGATCCATCGGAAGCCTGCCTCTGCATCTCCCTTATGTTCCCAGAGAGGCTGCCCGTGGCTTCCCTGAGGCGGAGGCAGAAGCGCGTCCTGGCGCACGTTCACGCCCCCGGACCCGGTATGGTGGTTTCGCCTCACTGAGCCCTGGTTTCCTCTTGCGTAAAATGGGGACCATAACGATGAGGCGGTTGAGAGTTCTGGATGAAGAAGCCCCATAGGGTGACGGCAGGGGCTCGGCCCTCCGTCTGTGCATTTCCTCCCTTCCACGGCGGAAGAGCCAAGGAAAGACTGAGTGGATGCGGTCCCCTTCCCCGGGAAGGGCTGGAGTACATGCCTCTGCTTTCTGTGCTGAAACCAGCTGATCTTCATAAAGTTCTGGGCTCCTCTGCTGGCAGATATCTGTGCCGTTACAAAGCACTGAAATAGTGGGGTAGTGGGATCCTATGGGGGCAGTAAACCTCTTGACTTTTCTTCTTGAAATATGGCGTAGAAATTCCGTAAAGAGGGAAAGCGTACCGGCAGGAGTGGTGCCTGGCCCCCAAACATTGCTGAGTCCATAGTTTTCTCATGCTTTTGGTCCCTGTTCTAGGAGAGTGGCAGTTCCCAGAAGACTGGGAAGCACGGCCCAGGCCAAGACAAACACCATGAGACTTACCGACTGCTGAAACGCAGGAATCTGATTATAGAGGCTGTCACCAACCTCCGCTTAATCGAGAGCTTATTCACGTAAGGAGTAGTCTGTCTGTCTGTCTTGCATTCGTAGTAAATCCCACATCAGTCAGTCATCACCATCCGCAGAAATGACGCAGAGGCATTTGCATCTCTCTTCTGCTGTATAGATTCTCATAGGAGCCCTTTGTGGTAGAAAGGATTTGCAGTCTGTGTGGTTTGAAAAGTGTAGACATGAAGGAATATCCATACACTTGACAGGGAGAGAATGACGGGGCAGGAAACAGAGGTCACGGGGAAAGTGCATCTGCCTTGTTCCTTCCTTAGGAATTTGGTGCTCAGGAAGGGGAGAGAGGAGACGGAGGCAGCTAATAACATCAGCTTAGAAACATTGTTATTAGTTCTCCAGGGAGCCTTTTGTTCAAATGAAATCTTTTATGAAAACAAAAACAAAAGGGACTGTGAATCTGTCCAACAGAGTGAAGTAAGTGAGAAAAACAAATACCGTATGCTAACACATATATGGAATAAAAAAAAAAATGGTTCTGAAGAACCTAGGGGCAGGACAGGAATAAAGAGGAAGACATGGAATAAAGAGGAAGACATGGACTTGAGGACATGGGGTGGGAGGGCGAAGCTGGAGCGAAGTGAGAGTAGCATGGACTTGTATACACTACCGAATGTAAAATAGTTGGCTGGTGGGAAGCAGCCGCATAGCACAGGGAGCTCGGCTCGGTGCTTTGCGATGACCTAGAGGGGTGGGATAGGGAGGGTGGGAGGGAGGCTCAAGAGGGAGGGGATATGGGGACATGTGTGTGCATATGGCTGATTCGCTTTGTGGTGCAACAGAAACTAACACGGTATTGTGAAGCAGTTATACTCCAATAAAGATCTATTAAAAAAAAAAAGGGACACAGGTGGAGCTTCTGTGTCCAGGGTGCCGTGGAGGCTCTGCTCCCTGGTTTGGTCCTTCTAACCCACTGTTACCACCACGTCCTGGGAGACATCCTTGGGCTTCTGGGCAGCCAAGGTCAAAGCCACTCGATTGGAAGGAGCCTTACCCTTGAGTCAAGGATGTGAGTTCTCTAACTAGGGGATGGGGAGACCGCCTGTGGATACTGCTGCCTGGGTCTCCTCTTCTGTGCAGGTGAGATGGAGCGAGGTGCTCCTAACATCCCTTCTGGACCTGCCATTCTATGAGTAGTGATACAGAAACTTCACCATAGTGACTCAGTAACATCTAGAGAGAAGATACACGAGGAGAGGAGTCAGAAGAGCTTCAGATCTGAGGGTGTCAACGGTGGTAAACTGGAACATTCCTTAGCTGGATGTTGAATTAGAATGCAGACTCAGTAAGGACAGATTTCCATCCCGGAGCTCAGTTTCTCCACCATCGTTGTCTTGAATCATGTAATCTCTTTAGTTCCTGGTGAAAGGCTCGGAACGTGAAGCTGCTGTGAATGGTGGCTCGTCTTCAGCTAACTCATTTATCACAAAGAGAGATGATCTTTGCCATCTTAAGAGGTCATCCTTTCAGTGGTGAAACACCCTTTAATTCTCCCCTACTTTCCGCTGGATCCCATTAGGCAGGTGTCGGTTGCCTGGGTTTAGAAAGGCCTTCCATGTTGACACTGGGAATATTAACGGCTTATTTTGTGACGCTGCAGGATTCAGAAGATGATCATGGATCAGGAGAAGCAAGAAGGTGTGTCCACCAAGTGCTGCAAGAAGTCCATCGTTCGCCTGGTGCGGAACCTGTCCGAGGAAGGCCTTCTGAGGCTGTATCGGACGACCGTCATTCAAGACGGCATCAAGAAGAAGGTAACCACACAGACCACTGCGCGTGCTGGGCGTTTCCTTACCCAGTTTCCCACATCCTTGTCCCTCGGTTGTTCCTTTGTTGCCGATAGTTCGGAATTTCCCATTATGCCTCCTCACTGGGGCAACAGGGATTATCTCCACTTCCTGTGGAAGCTGGAAGCAGAAAAGAGGAATAACCTGCTTGGATTGTAGAGCAGCCTGTGCAGCCCAAGGCAGGTGTCCTGCCCCACAGCCAGCCTTGAAGGAGAGGATGGTAATGGAGGCATATCCAGGTTCAGCTAACTAGCCCTGGGAGAAATTAAGCAACATTTAGAAGGTGGAAAATTTAGGGCTTTCCCTGGTGGCACAGTGGTTAAGAATCCGCCTGCCAATGCAGGGGACACGGGTTCGAGCCCTGGTCCGGGAAGATCCCACATGCCACAGAGTAGCTAAGCCTGTGTGCCACAACTGCTGAGCCTGTGCTCTAGAGTCCGTAAGCCACAACTACTGAAGCCCATATGCCCAGAGCCTGTGCTCTGCAACAAGAGAAGCCACCGCAATGAGAAGCCCATGCACCACAACAAAGAGTAGCCCCCGCTCGCCAAAACTAGAGAAAGCTCGAGCACAGCAACGAAGACCCAATGCGGCCAAAAATAAATAAATTAAGGTGGAAAATTTAGACTAAGCAGCAAAAACATTAGCCACAGAGATCTGCAGAAACATATCCCAGAGGAAATGATGTCAGCGATTCAATTAGCATGCATTGCCGGGTCGCCCAATGAGGACAGTGGATCTTTTCTTTCCCAATGTATCTGTTTCTGTAAAGTTTAAAGTTTGGGGCCATTCCCATAGCAACTGCAGCTCAGTGGCTTTGCACATATTCTAAGGCATAAATTTTTCAGGGTCAGAGTCATTTGAGATACCCGGCTGGGCGTTGGGACCAAAGGGAATGGTGCTGCGGAATAGGCATTTGTAATTTCCTGCCCTTTCTTCTGACTACGTTTTAAATCTGCCTTAAGAAAGCTCTGCTTTGATGTTTTGTTTTCTTAATAAGGTGGCAAGGTCATTTCTGGTCTTTTTTACTTTATCTTATTTTTTTGAGACCTATGAAATTTGAGAAACATAGAGCAGTACTAGAAAATGACTTAAAAAACTCTGTTTCTACCATCCCAAGTTGGGCAGCTCATCAGTTGTTACATCTGCTGTGGGTCCCCTTGACATCGCCCCTCTCCCTTCCCCAGGCTGCCTGCCTCTCGTCCCCCTGAGCGTGGCAGGAGGTCCTGGTGCTGACCTCTCTCCCTGGGGGACAACAGCCCATCCGGTCAGCAGCAATGCCTCTGATTTCTGTTGGTCTTCACAGAGCAGGTCTTTCCGACGTGCAGCCTCCTCAGGCAGTAACTGAGAGCAGGGAAATGAAATCTCCCCCAGCCTAGGAGTGGAGAGAGACTGTTTTTGTGGACATATGGACATCTGCCGTGTCCCCCATGCCTATTTGTTTTAGTTTTTGTTTTTGTTTTTGCGGTATGCGGGCCTCTCACTGCTGTGGCCTCTCCCGTTGCGGAGCACAGTCTCCGGACGCGCAGGTCCAGCAGTCATGGCTCACGGGCCCAGCCGCTCCGCGGCATGTGGGATCTTCCCGGACCGGGGCACGAACCCGTGTCCCCTGCATCGGCAGGCGGACTCTCAACCACTGCGCCACCAGGGAAGCCCCCCCCCCCATGCCTATTTGGTCACCTATCCATCGGTGGTACCAGAGGGAGTGGGCAAGCGGTGGGGATGAGGAGTGAGTGTCCCAGGTGAACACTGAGGGTCGATCAGTGTCCGGTACTGGGGGCCTCTTGCCAGGGGGTTACCACTGTCGTCGCCCATTTGCCAGCTGGAAGGGCCGCCGTATTGTACATCTGCCTCCAGAGTAAGCTTCAGTTTCTCTGGCACCCGGAGCGTGCGCTGCTGGCTGGCTCCCGCCGATCTGCTGGAGCCGTGCTGGCTGGAGTTGCTGTGTCCGGCACCCGCCTTTTGCCGTTGCTCCTGCGTCCTGCCCTGTCCATCGGACTCTTGGGAAGTGGGCCCAGCCGTTTGGCTGCGGAAAGTGGGGAACTAGGAGTGCTTTGTATTTGCTCCTGGCTTATAGATTCTCTGAGGTGTTGCCTAACTGTATCTCATTTGAACCTCACAAAACCACGAAAACAGTTGGCAGGGCAGCGGGGAAGGGTCTCCATTTCCCAAGTGAGGAGCAGAAGAGATGGAGCCTCGTGTGGCCTTTGGAGTCGCTGTCCAGCCATGGCCACCTGTCCCCCGTGACCCACCCTCTTCAGGCCATTTTGGGCATGAAGCCTGCTGGCCAGAGTCACTTGTTTAGAAAACCTTACCTTGCTGTCTCCTGGGGCCCAGGCCTCACACTCCCATCTGCTGCTCAGCACCTTGGAACAGCTAAAACAAAGAAGGCAGCCCTAGAGCCTCTGTCACCTTGTTTAGAGGCACAGCTGGCAGGAGTCCCCCGATAGCACTCTCAGCAAGGGGAGATTAATGAAAGCCGCTTACCTCTTCCAGATGGAAGCCCTCGGGATTCCCGAGCAGCTGTGGGAAATGCTCAGCTAGCAGGATGGGGTGTCGGGAGCAGCCCCCCAGGTAGCAGCTGGGACCAGTGGGCCATGACAGCCCAGCTGGGGGGCTGCAGGGCAGACTGCTGGATTTCCAGGGCAGGATTCCTAACCGGTCAGAGCGGCACGTTACGGATGGCGGCGCTTCCTGGCTTGGGCGCTTGAGGGGTCTTGATGCCAGCAACTCTAAGGGCACACTGTGTAGCGTTTTACTTCCCGTTTCATCACTGCCTTTTGGAAATGTCAGTGACAGCAGGTATAACCAGGGCTCCACCAGGGAACCGAGTTGTGGAACTAAGTCTCCCCTGGCACCTCCGCAGCCCTTTGGGACCCCCGACCTCTCTCCATAGGTGGATCTGGTGGTGCACCCGTCCATGGACCAGAATGACCCTCTGGTGAGAAGCGCCATTGAGCAGGTCCGTTTCCGGATGTCCAACTCCAGCACGGCCAGCAGGCAAGTGGCGGCTCCTGCGGGACCCACAGTGTGTCCCAACCTGAAGCAGTTTCCACAGAAGCCCTTTATTCATGCTTTTGTGAGATCAGTGAAGCCACTGGTTTGGGGTTTATGGTTCATGATCCTCTAGCCTCAAAAAGGATCAATTTCTGGATTCTTCAAGAGGAAAAAAATCCTAACATTCTTCTTTTTTTTTCTTTTTTTAATTTTTATTTTATATTGGGGCATAGTTGATTAACAATATTGTTACTTTCAGGTGTACGGTAAAGTGATTCAGTTATACATATGTATGTGTATATGTATATATATATATATATATAAAGTTATACACGTATCTATCCTTGTTCAAATTCTTTTCCCATTTGGGCTGTTAGAGAATAATGAGCAGAGCTCCCCTCTGCTGACATTCTTAATTCTATGCTCTCTAAGAGTGTGGACAGAGTGCTCCAAGTCATAGGCCCTATGACATGTGAGACTTGCATAGTTTATAATATAGCTCAGAACGATTGTGGTTGCCTTTCTGAGGTCTTCTCTCATTTTGTTCGTAAACCACCTAATGGACTGGCGGAAAGCTCGGTGGGAGAACATTCTCAGTTGGGTTTAAATTAGAGGTGGCGCCTGGGCTCGCAGATGTTGGTTGTGTGGCCTGCCATGCCTTGGCCACAGGGGCTTTGTATCAGTTACCAATTAATTTCATGTCAAATTCCTGATTTCTGGCATCGATGAAAGTGTCAGCGGCCCCAGCACATTGGGCAGCCCTTCTCATGAGGTAGCAGCCGCCCCGTAGGTGGGGGTCCACTGTCCAGGTCACCCCCAAATGTCCAGTGCCCCGACACATTTTATCCGTTTACATCACCTGTTTGGCCCCTACAGGCAGTTGATTTGAAACCCCAGGGCCAAATTCTTGAGGACAGACCCTGTCCTTTCTCAGCCCTTGGTTTTCTAACATCTTATATTTGGACTTCAGGGTTAAAGCGCCCCAGCCTCCAGCGCCTCAAGGGGAAGCTGAAGAAGAAAGTCAAGGAAAAGGGGGCCCAAGAGGATCAGGAGACTCTCAGCTGAATGCTTCCTCTAAAGTAGAAAGTGGACGGGTGAAGAAGACTGACGAGAAAATGGGCATAACCCAGCTGAAAAACTATCACCCTGTTGTAGGTAAAAAGCAGCTTCTTGTCAGGGTCTGTTTGTGTTTCATGTGGTCTTCTGAGTCACTTGGTGTTGCACATCCGAGCCCCGGGCTGCAGGCAGAGAGTCAGGTCTGAATCAACAGCTGGGGTCGTGGGGGGCTGGTCACGTGCCAGCATCAGTTTTCCTGTCTGTAAAATGGGGGTGATTCTTGCCCGGATTACCTCACAAGGCTGTTGTGAGGCCCAGGTGAAATTATGCCAAGTCCCAACCTGAGGAATTGTTCACGAAGACTAACTCTTTCTGCTGAATACCCTTGGGCTGGAACATTCTGTAAACCACAGAAAATCTCTGCCTTTCCTGAGCCCACAAGCCTCTGGTAGTTACAGCCACTGACGGGTTTGAGCATTCATCTAATTTTCTGGGCTGCAGATCTCAAACAGGGCCGTCTCCCCTCACCCCACACCAAGCTGCTCTGACGTCAGCTTGTGCTGGGCCGGTGCCCACGGCCGGGCCTTCGTAGCTGGGGTGTAGTTGTAGTCTCTGGTCACAGCCTGCAGCTGGAGGAGGAGGACAATGGTGACGGCTCACAGACTTCTGTCAGGCAGAAACGTCCTGGTGGGGGACCCGGCAACCCGGGGATTCTGAGCAGGAGAGGTCATTTGTGTGACTTCCCTTGCTGAGGGCTCCGGGCACAGGGACTTGGCCCAGACTCTTAAGGTGTCACAGTTAGAAAGTACAGATGGAGGGAGAAACCCGCGCACGAGGCGGCGCAGCGGAGCAGCACGTGCACCTGAGTGGACCAGAGGCAGCCGGGAGCTCTGCGCGGTCCAGGCCTGACGGCAGAGGAGGGGCCCTGCAGTCCCTTGTCCTCGCCACCCTGTTCCTATGCCTCCCTTGGCTCTCACCTGTCTCCTCTCGCTGGGGAAAGTCAGGGAGCACTTTGTGTCAAAGAAATAAGCTGTTTAGAAGAACCTCGATTCTGGGATGTTTTGCACAGTCCCCGTCAGCCTCAGGTCCTCTTGCTGGGGTCTGTCGTGGTGGCCCCCTGCCCTTTAACACTCCGGCTCACCTCCTGCGCACTGCTCCTTCCTTGCTCCACCCCGTCACTCGGGCCAACCGGCCCTTCCTCGACTGTTCCAGGCACACCCCCGTCTCAGGCTTCTTGCATTCGCCCTGGGGGGCATGTCGCCCAGGTGTCTGCATGGTCCGCTGCCTCACCAACTCGAGGATGTCCCTTAAGGCCTCTCCCCAGTGAGACCTTCCAGGCCTCTGTAGAATTATAGCCCTCCTCTGCCTTCCTTGCTTTATTTTCTGCATCAGCTATTTCCATCTGATGTACCATCTTAGGTAGTTTGCTACTGTCTGCCCTTTCCCGCTAGAAAGTAAGTCCCGTGAGGGTGAAAACATTTGCCGTCTCTGGCCCCTGGGCTACAGTGGCACTCAATAGTTTTTGAATGAATTGAACTCACTTGAATCTGGGATTTTCACGCATCGCCCTCCTTTCTTGCCCCAGTTCCTGGCCTTGGCCGTTCTCTAGGGTTTCTGCCCAAGATGCCTCGCCTGCGGGTGATCCACATGTTTCTGTGGTACCTGATCTATGGGCACCCGGCCAAGGACACGGTGGAGAAGCCGGGCTGCAGCAGCGAAAGGAGGACGGGGGCCCCATCCTCCTCCGGGAGCAACTTGGAGGCCTCCTTGGATGCCCCACCCCAGGACACCCAGGATGGAGCCACGCGGGAGGGTGAAGTGGAGCTCTCCACGGAGACAGGTGAGATGCCCTGGGCAGGCAGGCCCCAGTGGGGTCCAGAGGGGAGTCATGGTGGTTCCTTGTCCTTATGACCTGAACCGGCTGAGTCCCCTATTGCCCTGATCCAAACAAAGACATCATCCAAGCGTCCTGAGCCTCCGGGCTTCCTGCCTGACGAGGAGGGTGTTGCCCTAGTTTGTGGTGAGGGGGAACCAAGACCTACTGGGAGGCGACACCAGCATCATGACCGGGACCCTGTCTCAGGACTGACCCCTGTTTTCTCCCAGTGTACGTGGATGAAGCCTCGTGGACGCGCTACATCCCTCCCGTCCCAGTCCACAAGGACTTTGGCTTTGGCTGGGCTCTGGTCAGTGACATTCTTCTCTGCCTGCCCCTCTCCATCTTCACCCAGATCGTGCAAGTCAGC
Source organism: Globicephala melas (assembly GCF_963455315.2). Classification (NCBI taxonomy): domain Eukaryota; kingdom Metazoa; phylum Chordata; class Mammalia; order Artiodactyla; family Delphinidae; genus Globicephala; species Globicephala melas. The sequence goes on from NC_083328.1 coordinate 17,322,424, forward strand.
TACAAGGTACTGATGACTCCCAGGCTTTCTCAGGGGCTGGTCCCTCAGCTCCATACCAGAGGGCCTACACTCACCTGTCAAGAGAAAATGCTTGCAGTTGCCTGGCTGGCTGGCTGGCTTGGTGGCTCGATAGGTAGATAGATAGGTAGGTAGATAGAGAGAGAGAGAGAGGCTAGATAGATAGATAGACAAAGAAAGAAAGAAAGAGAAAGGCAGACAGAATAGATTGGGTGGTTGGATGGATAGATGGTGAGTCAAGGGAAATATTTCAAAGACTTGTTCTTCTAGATCAGTCAAAAGACAGACAATTATGGTATAGCAATAAAATATATTTTTACAAATTTGGTAAATACAGAAAAAGGAAGAAATAGAAATTACCATAGAAGTGCTATAACTTCATCACTCAGAGGTGTCACTGCTAGTGTCTTTGGTGCATTTTCTTCTAGTCTTTTTCTTCCTGTGCCATGTTTGTATGTAATGCATGTGTATATATGTGAGGTCTTACTTTTTATAAAAAACTGAATTGAGACCATGCTGTATTTACTCTTTTATGATCTGTTCTTTCCGCTGAACAATGTATTGTATTTTCCACATTGTTGCTTTACCTTGATATTAAGTAAATCCATAGTGTTCCTTCTTATGCACGTGCCCTAATGTATTTAACCAATACTCTATTTTTGGACATTTAAGCTCCAGTTTCTTGGTGGTGTAAGTGACATGTTGATGAATACTTTTTGTTAGATGTATTTGTGGGCAGCTCCAAAATTTTTCGTCTTGGGTTAAGGATAGAAGTGGAATCACTGGCTTTAAAGGCAATAAGCATCCTTCATCCTTTTAAAATTATTTAAATATGAATAAATATATTCCCCTATTGTCCCCCAGAAATGTTTTAGTACTTCGCATGCCCACCAGCAGTGAATGAGGCCACCTGTTTACTGTACCCAGCAGTGTGGCAGATGGGTTGGAGGGGAGGGTCGTCAGGACTGAGAAATGGGGGGGGGTTGGAGTGACAGGCAAGAGGGGGCTCTGTTCCCGTGGGGCGGATGGCCAGATTCAGCAAGACCACAGCCTGGAAAGTAGTGGTGTTTTTTTCACAATTCTTGCAATTCACCCTGTCCTTGAGGGTGAGCTGAGCCTGAAAATCACCTCTCAGGTGGACAACCTCGAGGAGTTTCTGAACGACCCTCTGAAGAAGCACACGCTGATCCGCTTTCTCCCCAGGCCCATCCGGCAACAGCTTCTGTACAAGAGGTGAGGTCCCTGCAGCCGACTGAGGGCGGCCGAGGGTCCTGGTAGGCCCCTTGGAGTTACGCTTCTGAGTAATCGTTGACCAGGAAGAGGAAAGGTTTCTGCCTGCCAGGTTGTAGCGACCCAAGGTCATTAATTCAGCCACCTGTGCCTTCTTCATAAAGCACAGAGGCAAATGCAGTGTGGGCTGGGACACTTTAGTACTTGCTTTCAAGGTTCTTTTAGAGTAAAATCTGCCGATAAAGACTGCAGGTGATGAGGTGGGTCTTTCCTTCTGTTACTTTTACTTTCGAACTCAAGCCCCCCAAGTAGGATCAATGCCCCGTTGCCCTGGTTGGTGTTGGGATGAGGGTTCTGGGTCTCAGCACAGTTCAGGCCCAAGGCCCGTCCTCAAGGTCCCACAGGTCGAAGAGAGGAGAAGAAGCAAGTCACATCCCTCACCCCCGTGCAGACCCCCTGACGGCAGCTGAGAACCCGCCACCCCCTCTGTTTTCCAGACGTTACATTTTCTCGGTGGTGGAGAACCTTCAGAAGCTCTGCTACATGGGGCTGCTCCAGTTCGGGCCCACAGAGAAGTTTCAGGATAAAGATCAGGTAACAGCCTCCAGGCCCAGAGGAAGGCGGTCCTGACGGCTAAGCGCAGTTTCCAGACACCTCACCCGGTGCTGAGGCTGAGGCTCTCCCCTCACCCCATCCGGTGTCTCCCTCGTAGGTCTTTATCTTCTTGAAGAAGAATGTGGTCATCGTGGACACCACCACCTGTGACCCCCATTACAACCTGGCCCACAGCAGCCGGCCCTTCGAGAGGCGTCTCTACGTCCTGAACTCAATGCAGGACGTGGAGAACTATTGGTTCGATCTGCAGTGCGTCTGCCTCAACACCCCGCTAGGTACCATCCATCTTTACTGGGCTCGCCGTTTTCCCTCCTTTCTGTGGGATAGCGGGAGTTAGAGCTAGAAGAGACTGGAAGCCGCCTGCTGGTTTTCCGACTGTCCCCCAGAGGCCTGGAGTGTCCTGGAAGCTCCCTTAGAAAGGGCAGTGGTGGGCCTTACCTGGGAGGGCCACTAGCCCTCCACCCCATTGAGCCCATGCAGCTTCGCTTTTGTCCTTATTCTTTTGCTCCTTCAGTAGGTATTTATTGAACACCTTGTGTGTGTCTTTTCCCGCGCCCGATCACACAGCAACAGGACTTATGCTGTCTTGGCGAAGACAGAGCACACAGAGATCCAGAGTGTGATAGGAGCTGGGGAGGAAACACACCAGGTGATGAATCGAGGGTGTTTTACTGGGCTGGTCAGGAGCAGCCTTTCTGAGGAGGAGACTTTGAGCTGAGTTCTAAAGGGTGAGGCCGATTCCGCCGTGACCAGAGCTGGCGAGGAGCATCCCAGGCAGGTGCAACAGCCCCGAGTGTTGATGGAGAAACGGAAGAGGCCGGTGTGCGTGGGAGGGGAGTGGCAGCTGATGAGATGGAGAAGCAGGCAGGAAGCAGACTCCGGGGCCTTGCAGGACACGAGGAGAGTTTAGGTTTGTTCTAAGAGCAGTGAGAAGCCATTGGAGGTTGTAAGCCAAGATCTCAGGTCTTTCAGAGTTGCCCTGGCTGCTGTGTGGAGAACAGACTGAGAGGCACCAGAGTGGAAGCAGGGAGACCAGCTAGGGGCTGTGATTCAGGTCCAGGAGAGGTCCGCTGGTGATAGTGAAGGACAGAGGACAGGCTGGGAGGCCTTTAGGAGGAGGGACTGACCAGACTGTCCAGTGGGTCAGATGACTTGGGCTTTGAGTTAAGCCTTGGCTTGTTTTTTCTTCTCTCTCTGGAACATCCCGATCTATGTTCACCTTGCAGATGGCCACTCCTACTTCAAGCATTCTCTCTCCGAGAAAGCCTTTCCAGCATCTTTACTGTCATCTGATGTCATTCTGGGAATTCCTTGAGTATAGGGAATTTGGCTTGTATCCCCAGCGTGTCTCAGAGTGCCTGATACATAGGTGACATCCCGTAAATGTTTGTGGAATGAATGGAGGGTTCGTAGAAGGCGTTAGAACCTCCAGTCTTGTGCTCTTTCCTCTAAGCCAGTTTTCATCAGTTCCGTTCTTGCCACCTGCCCCAGGAGGAAAAGGACGCCACATTGCATCCGCACCCGGGAGAGGACTCCCTCTCTTCCTTCTGTCACAGAGCTGGAAGATCAAGGTTACACTTTGATTTTTGCGAAGCAGGGGCCACATGTTTATTGGGTAGAACTGTTGAATGCCCATACGCTAATGAGCACTCGTAGAGGTACTTGAATGGGTCCAGACAAATTTTAGAAACAGTGTTTTGTAGAATCCTCTGGCATCAACAGTGAGCTAGGCTTTTACCAGGGCAGATTTTAAAGTGCCCTAGCTCCCCTGCATTTTATACCTAGATAAAAATTTGCAAACCAGTATGTTATTTGCACCAGAGTTTTTCAGGCTTGACCACTGGTGAATTTCCATCCCTTCCCATGTTCGTGAGCCGAAATGTCGGGGGGCTTATTGAGTCCGTTAATCAGGCATTGATTGTCCCTTCATTCAACAGACATTTGAGGGGGTTCTGCCCCTTCAATAATGAGACGTGAGGATCCTTTAAAGTGAGGCTCCCAGAGCATGAGTGCACACAGGCAGCACCTGGGGAACCCACTGAAATGCGGATTACTGGGCGCGGTCCAGGGATTTGGATTCAGCAGCCCTGGGGAGGGCCTGAATCTGCGTCTCCCACAGGCAGCTCGGTGGTGCAAGGTGAAGCATCGCCTGAAGTCCTCTTAGGTTCAAGGTCCATTCAAATGCATGACCTTGGGTGAGCTCTTTGTAACCTCCTGAGCCTCCGTTTCTTCATTTCTAATCTGGGAGCACCACCATCGCCTTGTGGGGCTGAGGTGAAGCTTGAACCAGACATCTCACGTAAAGCTGCAGCTGGGAGGTGCAGGGCATGGACTCTCCCCACCGACCACGTTATGAGAGGCACTTCGGTAGTCTGCAAATCATCATAGCCTTCCCTGGCCCGACACAAGCAACAGCTTTTTTGTTTGTTTGTTTTGTTTTTTTCAAGCAACGGTTTTAATCGTATTTTATATTTCCTTGCAAGAGATGCTTTATCGTGGAATCACTGAATGTAATTTCCCAACTAAATTAATGCACCTTGGGCACTCAGGAAACGTCTGGCTGTTCCTGGAGCCCAGTGCGCCCAGGGAGACTGTGACGCTGCCTCGCACTGTCTAGATCCCCACCAGCCCGACCCTGGCAGCCACCAGCATGTGCAGCCGTTTTCACTCGTCACTTCCTCTGTGCGACACACAACTCCCCGGGGCATCCCCCGGAGGGAAGAAGGCGTGGGCTTTCTCTGGTTGCCTGCTCGCCTTGCCGCCTGAATAGAGCACAGGCTGCACGCAGACCCTGTTCTCAGGTTCACGACCAGCTTTAACTCTCTGCCTTCTGCATTTTGTGCAAGGAGGGCCACCAGTTTCAGACCCTCTCCCCTGGTGGGGAGCCTGGTCACAGAAAGGGAATCCAGTCTTCTCTTGCCACCCCGCGGCAGGCCGTGGCCAGCAGACCGTGGCAGGAAGGTGTCCTCAGCGGGGCTTGTGTCTGGTTTCCTAGGCGTGGTGCGCTGCCCGCGCATCCGGAAGAACAGCGGCCCAGATCAGGGCAGCGATGAGGAGGGCAGTCTGCAGAAGGAGCAGGAGAGCGCCATGGACAAGCACACCCTGGAGCGCAAGTGTGCCATGATGGAGTACACCGCGTGCGTCCCCGCCCTGCCCCACCCCGCCCCCACATGCAGAGCCGCAGGGGTCCTGGTCCTGCAGACTCTGGCCCGCCCCCCATCGGGCTTCCCCATTAGGCCCGGAAGCCTGAGTCTCTGGTGCCAAGGCTGCAAGTTGGTGGCCGTGGGTGCAGAAATTGGGAATTTTACATAACAGTCTGGGTTTCTGACAAGCCCTTTACTTCCACCTGCCAGGTGTTTTTCTGGGAAGGTGACAGTTAATAATAAATGCCCCCTGCCCACTCCATGAGCTCTCTTTTCACTTCCCAAGGAGGGCTTGTTTTCTGTTTATTTCCATCTCCCAGGGGCAGCCGTGAGGTTGTGGATGAAGGCTTTATCCCCGGAGATGGGCTGGGAGCCGCTGGGCTCGATTCCAGTTTCTACGGACACCTGAAGCGAAACTGGATCTGGACCAGCTACATCATCGACAAGGCCAAAAGGGTGGGCTTTCAGGACAGGGGCATCCTTCCCCGGGCCCCAACCCGGGGGGCTGCCATTGCTACTCACCTGCGTGTCCCTTTCCTGGCTCACAGATTTTGAACTGGCCGAACCAAAACTGACCAGAGACACAAATAATTACTTCCATATATACTAAAGGCATGTCAGGCCCCTTAAATATCTGCCTGGCCTTTCTTTTTTTTCCCACAATGGATTCTAATTTATTCTGCGATGTGGACAAGTATTCCTTTTTAAAACAAAGAACAGAAAGTCTGTAAGACAAAGGTCACATGGGGAGGGGGTTCGTGTGTGATAGGAGGGTGGCAGTCCCCGCACAGCCTCTTCGTCAGAGACGCATGCAACTCAGCGCTGTGGCTGCCCTGGGCTCCCCGGGGTCCATGAAAGCTCACACTTTATCCGGTACCATCCTCGTCTTTTAGGAGACCACCGCGTCGGAGAACGGGCTCACGGTGAGGCTGCAGACGTTTCTGTCCAAGCGCCCGTTGCCTCTTGGCGCTGGAGGTACGTGGGCCAGGAGTTCAGCAGAAATAGACGTGGGACCGTCTCGGGCCGACACGATCGCTGCACATTGGCTTTGGCTTCTGGCCTTTGCAGAGGTCATTCTGCAGCGGCGGTGTCCTGTGCTTATTTCCAGGCAACGGCAGGTTGACTGTCTGGGGAGAAGCGCGAGCGGGATCGGGGCTCTGTGCTGACAGAGAAGAGCACTTTGAGGTTGGCCGAGAGCCCACGCTGGACAGGAACCAGAAAGTGAGGGGTGGGAAAAGCCAGAAGCGCAAACGGCTGAAGAAGGACCCTGGGAAGAAGATCAAGAGAAAGAAAAAAGGTTTCGGGATGCTCGTTCGTGTTTGCCAGGCTTGCCTTTGCATGCACGGTCTAGCCGGGGATGGACAGTAGCCTCCCCGCAGCCCAGCCTGAGCTCTGCCTTCAGACTCGGGTTCCGTCTCCTTAAATTTGGAGCACTAACTCTGCGTGATCACGTTTTATTTTCCACACCCAGCCTGCTGACCGAGAGGGCCTCGAACTGACTCTGTACTTCCCCCTGCTTTCTCTGTCTCTGCATCGTGTAGAGCCTTTTCACTTCGTAACTCCCTCAGTTCAAATTTCTAATTTCTTCTCAACTGGGGAAAAAAAAACCTTGGCAAAAAATCCATAGCAAAGTCCTCATCACAACCAGCCCAAATCCTGTTATTCTTTTGGTTTGCTTTTTAATATCTGCGTCTGTGCTAATCAGGGCAAAGTTTAAAGTTATGTTGTGTTTTTAAATCAGAGGCAACATGGGTGTCACTTAAGCCTGCAGGATCTCTCCAGATCTCGTGAACCCATCGTGTGCGGTGCCTTAAAGATTGCCCTTTTGGAGTCTTCATTTGGGCGGTATTTACAGCGAAGGAGGGCAGCGAGGAGACCAGTGTCCAGGTTTTAGGCCACCTTCCTATCACCTCAGTGGTGTGCGTGCTTTAACCGTGATCTGATAGCTGTAGCCATTTCAGCTGAGAACAGAATATCTTAACAGGAACCTGGTTTTAGTGGTTTATTCTGCTGGTGCTCAAAACAGGCTCACGTGAGCTGAAGCAGCCGCGCCTCCGTTTAGCCTGTCCGGATGCGCAGATCAGTTCGGCCCGAGAGACCTGAGTTCATTACGAGGCAGAATACGTGGTGGTGTCGATGTGAATGTAAATGCTCTTGCCCGCTTCTCTCCTGCCCTCGTCTGGAAGACACTCACTAAACAAACAGTCTTTGGGAATTGGCAGTAGCACGTGGTAGCATATGGCGTCTGCCCGTGAAACTACCACCAGCAACTCCCCGAGGGGAAGAAACTTTGGGAAACCCAGTGGTTGAGAGCTCCAGGTTCCAATCCTGTCTGCTGCTTACTAGGCTCTGACTTTGGGCAAGGTGCTGTGTCTCTCTGTGTTTCAGATTCCTCAGCTGCCTAATGGGGATCATAATTGTATCCTTCTCATAGGGTTGTTGCCAAGTATTATTTTTAATTATAAGTGAATGTATGTAAAAAGCTTACTCCGGTGTTTGGCACCTAGTAAACATTCCGTAACGTCAGTGACTGTTATTATTTAGGTAGTAGCTACTTCGGGCCAGGTGCTGCGCGAGGTGTTTTATACCCAGTCTCGTTCACTCCTCAAGGCAGCCCCGTAGAGTGGGCCTTGTTGTCCCCACGCTGCGCCAGGGTTTGCACAGCATCTCTGAGGTCGCAGAGCAGGGAATGGCGGGGACCCACTTGTCCAGAGAGCGCACCCCAAGCAGGCTCCCTCGGCTTCTGTGCGAGGTGCTTTCAACGGGCTCAGTGCCTCCAAGGGAAGGATCAGAGATGGGCAGATAACTAACAAGAGGCTGCATCAGGCTGCCCAGCCCATCGCCATGAAATGTGACCAAAGAGAAACGATGAAAGGGGTAAAGAAAGTCTGTCGGGATGGGCTGAGTCTTTTGTGATTAGTGTACATGACTGCCCGCACGATGAGATTCTGATAACCCGTACCTTGCTGCAGTCTGACCTGCTGGGTAGGGACCCTTCCCCTCTCCACAGTGACAGCTCCAAACTGGTTATTAGAGGCCCCCTCTCCTCTTCCCCTCTTAGAAGAGCTGCCGGAAGAAAAAAGCAAAAGGCTGCGATACCACGACGAGGCCGACCAGAGCGCCCTGCAGAGGATGACCCGGCTGCGCGTCACCTGGTCCATGCAGGAGGACGGGCTGCTCGTGCTCTGCCGGATTGCCAGCAACGTCCTCAACACCAAGGTACTCGGCCCAGCGCCCCCGCCCCCTCCCAGCCTCTGGCCCGCTGATTTGCGAGTCCCTCTCGTTATGGGACCCACATAGGGAGGCTCATGCCTGGGACCTCTCATCCATCCCATCTACTCCACTTGGCCACTGGGAGAAGCATTTCCCAGAACCCTAGCCATGGATACCATGCTCGTTTTCTTCTTTTGTTTTGTTTTAATTTTATTGGGGTATAGTTGATTTACAGTGTTGCGTTAGTGTCAGGTGTATAGCAAAATTAATCTGTTACACGTATACATATATCCACTCTTTCTTAGATTCTCTTCCCATTTAGGTCATTAGAAGGTCCTGATGGCGGTCCCCTGTGCTATACTGCAGGTTCTTCGTGGTTATCCGCGCGCTCGCCGTGCTTATTTTTGCACATCTGTTTCCTGGCTTCGGCCCACGCATCTATGTCTTTGCCTGGCTGTAGGCCACAGGCTGGCTGCAGGCTGAGAGCTGTGCTCTCCCTCGCTCTTCACCAGGAATCTGACCCTTCCCTGCTCCCCGCCTCCCACCCTCATCTGCCTGGAAAACTCCTATTTATCTTTCAGTAACCACTTATCATCTCTGGAAAGGTTTCCCTGATCCTGCCAAAGGGAAGCAGTTACTGCGTTCTCGCTCTGCCCCTTGGACGCGTACCTTTCACGCTGCTCCTTTGGCTTCTGGCGCCTCTTAGCCCACTGGAGTGGCAGCTTCTAGAGGCAGAGAGACTTCTTACTTGTTTTCGTAGCTGCGGCCCCTCGCGTGGTACCTCCCATGCAGTAATCCCTCTGTCCGTGTGGACCAAGTCAGCGTGGGACGGTGGCTGTCCCCGGCTTCACTCCCCGCCTCCCATGCCATGCCGAGGCGAATGTCCCATCAGGCTGGTTCCCAGAAGCCACCCAGAGCGTGGGCTCTGCCTGTGTCCCGTCCAGGGCCCCTTCCAGGCAATAATACCGCCAGGCAGAGTAGGTGAGGCGGCTTCATAGGAGCCCCGTTTGTGTTTCCTGTTCTCAGCCACACCAGCCAAGAGAAACCCACTGAGAGGTCTGACACCCTGCCTGCAAGCTCATTAAATCCCTTTTCTGTATTATTATTGCCCCAGATTTTCTTATCCCTCCACCCCTTCCTAAATCCCCACCCAATCCCTTCTGCCAGGAGGAACCCGAAGGCGTGTTGCTGTCCCTAATACCTGGCCTTGTCTCATCACAGCACTGACGGGAGAGGCCTCTCCCCCGCCACCCCACCCCCCGCCCTCCACGCAGCCAGGGGAGCCAGGAGAGCCTTGCACGGACCCTCCGCTCATTCGCTTCGACTTACACCAGATTCCTGGGCCCACTCCTGCTGGGGCGCTAAAGAAAAGACCCTGTCCTCAAGCCCCTTCCTTACCCGGGCTGTGCCTTCCTGCGCGTGTTCACTGAGAGAGTCTCCTGAGTCTGTGGCTCAGCACGTTCTGTTGCCACTAGTGTAACCACAGGCGCCGTACACAGAGCGTTCTTGAGTGTACACGATGGGTACTTAAACCTCTACAACCGTCTACTGAAATGCATCTTGTATACTCCTGACCTCCTGTGGCGCATTGCCCTCCAGTCAGTATTACCCAAGCGCCCTCCGAGCACCTCTACTAGTCACCAAAATATACTCTTCCCACTGGACCTGGAGGATTTGTCTTATTCCTCTCTGCCCAGCACCCACTCGGGGCCAGGCACATGGTCAGTGCCCAGTAAATGCGTGAGGTGACAGTATTGAGTGTCCGCTGAGGAAAGAGTTTCCACAGGACGCATTCCCCCCTCCTTTACATTAGTGACCCATAATGTGAGCTCCGAGGATACTGAGTTTGTGTCTTGGCTTGTGTTTAATCCAGGTGAAGGGCCCGTTTGTCCCCTGGCAGGTCGTGCGGGACATTCTGCACTCAAGCTTGGAAGAGTCTTTGGATAAAACATCCCATTCGGTCGGACGAAGAGCTCGCTACATAGTCAAAAATCCACAGGCCTATCTGAACTATAAGTAAGCCTCCTTTGAACTTCCATGACTCAAGACAGGGTATCCCGGTGCTTCTAGTTCACTCTTTACACTTCTTTCATCCCAGTTGCTTAAGGGTCCGCGGTAAAATCCAGATAGATAAAGTCTGAGTCGTCCAGTAGCGCGTCAGTAGTCTGTTGGAGACTGTTAGTGAGATTGTCCTCGATTTGGGGGCTGGGTGTGATTCTGGGCGCTTTCACGTTCAAGGTGTTACTTACACTTTAGAGCAGCTTGCGAAGCAGGTGCTCCTTTGTTACAGGTGAAGAAACAGGCTAGGTGACAGCGCTGAATGTCACCTCTTCCCCTCACCTGAGTAGCGTGTGGTGAAAGCAGAGGCCTCTGCCCGTTTCCACTAGGGTTTCGACACTCCAGAGCAGCTCTCGATGTCTCCGTGTTAGTGGTCCATCAATGGCTCACTCCAGAAAGGAGCTAGACAGGAACAGGATCAAACGCACTCAGCCATTTCCTCAGCAGAGCTGGGCGTTCCCTAAAGACGTGAGGGGATGGCAGCTGGCCAGGAGCTGCAAAGCCTCCCCCATCGTCAGTTGCCAGGGAGGCTGCCCGCCGTCTGTTTCTCTCAGGGCCACGGTGTAAAGCCGTCCCCAGCCCCGTCAGACTCCTGCAGCTCCCTCCCCCTGCCGGCGTGGGCTCGAGTGGGGAAGCCCAGCGGGTGGTGTGGGAAGGTACCCGAGTGTTGCAGCCAGCATGAGGGTGAGGCCGGGAAGCGGAGCTGCTTCCACCAGCTGATGTTCGGGCCACGGGTCAGTGGGAGAGCCTGGCTCTGGGTTGATTCCGAGCCGTGCGCTGCCTGCAGTCAGCCAGATTGCAAGGAAAGCAGCCCAGCCCTGGACCGCAGAGAAGACTCAGCCCTCTGCCCAGGCTCCTCAGTCTCGGCGCTGCTGACATGTGGGGCGGCTCATTCTCTGTTGTGGGGTGTCCTGGGCACTGTGGGGTGTTTAGCAGCCACCCGCCCACACCCACCCCCACCCCCACCCTCACCCCCACCCCCCGCCAACTGTGACAATCAAAAATGTCTTCACACGCCCCCCCGGGGGAGCAGATCGCCCCGACGAGAACCACTGGGTTAGACACACCAAGGGGCCTTTCTGTGTGAAGCCACTTCCCCAGTGCATGGAAGACTCTTAGAATGTTCTGTCTGAAAGGGCTCTGATCACCTGGTCCAAAGTCCTCCTTTTTGCAGAGTGGAAACAGGCCCAGAGACAGCATGCAAGTTGGCTGGGGTGACAGTGAGCTGGCAGTGAAGTGAGATCTGGAAGTTGGGTTTCCTGGCCCCTGCCTGACGCTCTTCCTCTTGTCCTGCAGCAGCCGGGGAAGGGGGACATGAAGGGGGCTGCCGGGTGCGCAGGCCAGGTCTCCGTCCCCTGCAGCTCAGAGCCGTGGGACCTGGGACGGGGCATTTATCCCCTTAGAGGCTGTGAGCAGAACGATACCAATAGTAACCACACCTGTCCCACCTGCCCTGGCCCTTGGCTTCTGTGTGACCTCGGGGGCAGGGGTGGACCTTACGCCCCACTGAGCTGCGAAGTGGATGACAGTCTCTACCTTGCAGGCTGTTTATGAAGGAGCAGCTTCAGCTTTCAAAGTGCGCAGCTCCTAGAACCCAGCAAACGCTGGTTGTCTTTCCCTCCGTTTCCCTTTGGGCAGGTCAGGCTCTTTTGGTGCCTGGAGGTGTGAAGATGTGCAATGGACAGAGTGCTGGAGGAGGCCGGAGCTCTGAATACCAAACACCAGGGCCTGTTTTTAAATATAAGATCCTCTTTGACATAGGTCTCTCCTGTGGTCCTGGCCAAACCCCCGTGAGGGCAGGCGGGTGGGAGCTACTGTTCTCAGTTTGCACGTGGAGGACAGAAGCGCAGAGAAGTCGAGATGTGAAGCGTGAGCACAAACAGGCCGACCCCAAATCCTTCATTTTCAAAAGCTGTAATCACCCGGCAGGCACATAAGCAGATCATACTTCGTGTTTACCCAAGGCCAGAACTGTTAGGACAGAAATCTTCCAGTGGTTCTGAACGTGGGCATCGTTACATTGCCCAGACTTCACTGTGGCCTGCTCTCCCCACAGGGTTTGCCTCGCCGAGGTGTACCAGGATAAGGCGCTGGTGGGAGATTTCATGAATCGAAAATGCGACTACGGAGACCCAAAGGTGGGCCCCGCGCGGTGGTCGGGCTCAGCCTGCCCTGAAGGCAGGGATTTCTAGCTTCTAGTCTGGTCCTCTGGGTCCCACGGTGCCTCTGCCAGCCTTGCAAACATGGGCTTTCCCCCTGCTCATTTGGGAAATTGACTTGTCAGTTCTTTGGCTGTGGCCCTCACTTGATCTGGGTCCAGCATCAGTTTTAAAGATGATTAGAATTTGCCATGTCTCTTTGCAACGCTGCTGTGTCTTGGGTCTATTTTATTAAGAAAATAGGGTTGCTCTTCAGAAATTACAAACAGCTAGACTTCTGGAAAGCTCGTGGATAGGCCATGAGTTTTTGTTTTTTTTTTTTAATTGAAAATTTTATTTTTATTTTTGGCTGCGTTGGGTCTTTGTTGCCGTGCACAGGCTTTCTCTAGTTGCGGCGAGCGGGGGCTACTCTTCGTCGCGGTGCGCGGGCTTCTCATTGTGGTGGTTTCTCTTGTTGTGGAGCATGGGCTCTAGGCGCGCAGGCTTCAGTAGTTGTGGCACGCGGGCTCAGTAGTTGTGGCTCGCAGGTTCTAGAGCGCAGGCTCAGTCGTTGTGGCGCACGGGCTTAGTTGCTCCGCGGCATGTGGGATCTTCCCGGACCAGGGCTCGAACCCTTGTCCCCTGCATTGGCAGGCAGACTCTTAACCACTGTGCCACCAGGGAAGCCCGGCCATGAGTTTTCTTTCTGAGCTTTCTGTGGGTGGGGCCGGGACGGTGATTGACAAGGAAGGAAGCTGTCTTTCCAGACCCAGGCTTCTCTGCTCTGTGGCTCAGAGTCTGCTCACCCCTCACTCATTGAGCTAACACCGGACTCCGCTGCGTGTATGTCCGGGCTTGCGCCAGGCGAGACCAGCTGAAATGGAGCCATAGGGCAGTGGGACGGGCAGAGAAGTAAATGTGCACCGCAGAACAGTGCAGCCGCCCTGAGAGAGGAAAGCACAGGCCGCCGAGGTCTCAGAGGGAGAATTAGGAGTGCTTTTGATGCAGGTGACGGAAAAAAAACATAACAAGGGCTTAAGGCTTTTTTTTCCCCATGTGCCAAGCAGCCTGGAAGTAGGCCATCCTATGCAGGTGCAGCAAAGCAGAGATGTCCTCAGGGTCCCAAGTTTATCCTGTCACTCCGTCCCCATCCCTGGTGGTCAGCTTTCCATCCTCATGCTGGTCACCTCATGGCTGCCAGGTAACTGCTGGAGCTCGGTCCTCACAACAGAATCCCAGGGCAAGAAGAAGTGGGGAGAGGGCCCTTGTACCAGGGAGGGGACAGCCTTTCCCAGAAGATCCGTCCTGACTCGCCTCGGGAAGCTGGGCAGGCTTCTCCCCACACCAAATTGGGGCTGGCTCCACTGCTAAGAGAGAACGGGATGAAGGAAGGAGGCGACCAACGGCATCTACTACAGAGGGCTTTTCAGATGTGTCAGCACTGAGCCCAGACTGCAGAGATGAGGGACCAGCTGAGGAAAGGCAGAGAAGGAAGGGGGGCGAGGTGCCCCATGGGAGGACGGCAGTGAGAGGCGTCAGGGAGGAGTGTGAACTTGTCCTGTAGCACCGGACACCGGGTGACAGGGTGACGGGGTCGATTTGCCGGCCACACCATGGAGGATGAGTTGGAGGTGTGAGCCTGGGGGTGGCGAGGCAGTGAGGGACCACGCTGTGATCCAGGTCTGCACTGGGATGGTCGCAGGTTGGGTACAGAGGAGGAGGGGTCTGGTTTGGGGTTCAAGGTTGAGCGTGGCGGTGGAGGCCGACTTGCACAGGTGAGTCACAGAGGGACAGACTTGGGGGGAGGGAGGCGACAAGGGGACACAGGCCTGCTGATTGGAGGAGACTGCACAGGACACGTTCGGGGCTCCCATCCGGGGCTTGGGGGAGAGTGCTGGCGGCGCAGGTGTAAGGCTCTCCATCTCCCAGTGAAGTGGTGAGCACCTGTCGCCTTCCCGGGGGGCTGGGGAGGCAGGAGGGCACAGGAGACAGTGTTTCTGTCAGTGTCTCTGGGAAGTTGCTGCCGAGGGAGTTTGCTACAAGATTTTCCCTCAATGTGTCTTAGTGAAACCTCCATTCAGGGAGAAAAAGGCTTAACATCTCATTCTCTCACGCTGAAAGGTTTGTGCCAGCGAGTTTAAAGAATTTGTGGAGAAACTTAAAGAGAAGTTCAGTTCAGCCCTAAGGAATCCTAACCTTGAAATCCCAGACACACTCAAGGAGCTGTTTGCCAGGTAAGGTTCCCTTGAGAAGGTTCTGTGTGAACTTTGGGGCAAGAGGAAAAGTCACCGGCCAGGACCGCCACGGGTGTGTCCCCCACCAGCCGTTCCACTTGACCTTGCAGCGAACCCTGCACTACCCTTGACTCTGGATGCCCTCGTCTCCTCTCATGGGCGACTTGAAAGTGGGAGGCACTGCCATCCCTCACGCCCCACCAAGTACTCCCTTCCATTACAGGAAGGCCCTGCTCTGACTTAATTCTGGCTTGCTCAAGTATTTGAGTCCTTTTGCTATGATTGCTCATTTTAAGCACGAGGAAACTCTGAGGTGTACTTAACTTCCCAAGGTCACAGTGCTAGTGAGCCCCAGGCCAGGATTTGAGCTTAGGTAGGTCTGACCCCAGAGCCCCTGCTCTTTCCAGCTCAGCCACTGGGCATCTGGAAAAGAACATGCTTGGGTTTGAGCCCAGACCTGTGAAACTTGAAAATCTTGAGTGCTGTGAACCAGACCTATTTCCGCTGCTTCATCTAAACGTGAATCCCTTCTCTTCACCATCCTCATTAGGATAGTCACTCTCGCCACTGTATTTCCACATTTCTTCCTGTAGAGACAACGTCCATCCATCAGGTCCCACTGTGAACTGTGTGGTACCTTTTCAGTGAGCCGTCTGCGTTTCCGTTGGGGATCTCGTCCTTTCATTCACCCAACAAATAGTTGACGTCGTGCCCACCGTGTGCCAGGGCCAGGGAGCGATTTGTAGTCGTTTACAGATCTTGCCTTTGCCACGAACTCTTCCCCAGAACCCACAGGTGGCATGGTTTCTCTTCAGTCTTGAAGATGTTTCAAGTGGCCTGTTTACCTATGTATAATTTCTGTCCCCACATATTTTCAATAAATTTGTGGGGCAACTTTTAGTTATGAAAGGAGACGTTTAAGAGTTTTAAATAAGAGTTCATGACCCATCTAGAGGAAAGAAGAAAGTTCCAGCTGTAACAGTTTACCACTGAATTTGATCTTGAGCATTCGGGCAGGCAAAGCAAAAAAGAAGATGGTTCCAGATATTTTCTTGTTTGGCCCAAATCACGTCACGTTTTTCTGAAAAGGTGCTTTGTCTTGTTCCTAAATTTTAGGAAGCATTTATGATTGCAAAGTTGAGTTTTGACTTTAGTTTTGTAGAAACCAAAGAAATGTCTCAAATAGGTGGCCATGTTGTTTTGTAGAGTTCTACGATTTACTTCTATATTTATTTGCTTGGTATGAACACAATAAAACAATATTACTTGGAGCTCAGAAAAGTAGACCGGGGGTTAACCTGTAATCCCATCACGTGATACAGCTATGCCCTGTGGGGCGTTTTCTCGCCACCTTCTTCCTTATGCTTGTTCTTCATCATGGTGAACCCACAGCCGTCTGTCCTCCTCCGGTAACACTTAACAGTCGCTCCCTGTGAGTTCAAGTCTCCTTGTTGCCTCAAAACGGTCAGTGAACGAACATTCCTCATTTCCTCAACCCTCATTCTTGCAACACGCTCAATTCGATGGGCAGAACGTGGTGTTTTCTCATTTTAATTAACATGTACATGTTTCAGTTTTAGGGACTTTACTGTTTTTTTCCGCCACGTTAGTCAGTCAGTAGCCACCTCCCGCGAGCATCCCCTTGGCTATGGAAGGTCAGCTGGGCCCCATTCACAAGTTCTTCTGTTTCCTATGCAGATACCGAGTTTTGATGATTGGAGATGAAAAAGACCAAGTCAGGAAAGAGGATGAACTTCATAGGCAAGTACTGACGGACCCAGTGCCTTTTCCTAGGCTGCTCGACTGGGTTGTCTGCAGCCTAGCACAGGGTCATCTAGGGCCGAATCTAGCCTGGTGCTGGTTTCTGGAAATAAAGTGTCATTGGAACACAGCCACACCCATTGCACGTGTAGTCTGCACTGCTTTCACGCTCTCACGGCAGGGTCGAGTGGCTGCAACAGAGACCACTGGGCCCAAAAAGACTGAATTATTTATTATTAGGCCCTGTGCGGGGAGAGACCCCTCACCCCGCCTGTCACTGGCCCAGCCTGAGGACGGGTTGGGGAAGGGGTTTGAACTCCTAGCCCATGAACCTCCCAAGCAAAAACTCCCTTGGGACTTCCCTGGTGGTCCAGAGGTTAAGACTTCGCACCGCCACCGCAGGGGGGCGCCGGTTTGACCCCTGGTGGGGAAACTAAGATCTGACACACTGCGCAGCGCGGCGAAAAGTAAGAAAAAAAAAGAAAGAAAGAAAGAAGCCTCAGCCTTTTCTTTCCATCTTGGGTAATCAGTATTCAATTTGATTTTTAGCTCTGTATTCAATGAAAAGCCTATTCTCGTGGGAGAAACAGTTGTTTAAAATTAGACAAACAGAAAATCTAAGCACTAACCACACGTGTTAGTTGTCATGAGAACCCGTTTCCAGGTTATGTCACCCCTTGCCCACCAGACTGAAACTTTTTCCCTGTGAAAATGGACCAATCAGTAAGGCATAAAAACCATCATTTCTTTTGTTTTGGTTTATGACTAGTTTGGACATTCGTATCACTTTTGTGAGATTCAAAACTTTTTTGAGACCGAACCTACCCAAGCTGAGCGGTGCCCTGCGGCCTGCGGGCTCACGTGGCCCTGTTGCCTCATCTCTTTCAGCGTGGATGACATCCACTTCCTGGTGCTCCAGAACCTGATCCAGAGCACGCTGGCCCTCTCGGACAGCCAGATGGAGATCTACCAGTCATTCCAGGTGGGTGTCGGGGGCGCAACAGCGGCTTCACAGCAGTGCTCTGGAACTCGGGCCCTTCCCAGGCCGGGCCGCGTGAGGTTTCCACCCTTTCACTTCACTGCAGGGCCTCAGAGGACCTGATTGCCCCTGGGACTCTAGCCCTCACTCCGTTCATCTTTTTTTTTCTTCTTTTTTTTTTTTTTTTGGCCGAACCGCGCTGCTTTTGGGATCTCAGTTCCCCAACCAGGGATTGAACCCAGGCCACAGCAGTGAGAGTACTGAGTCCTAACCCCTGGATCACCAGGGAACTCCCCTGTTCATCTCTGAAGTATGGGCACAGGATCTGGTGACCTCCAAAATCCCTCCCAGCGCTGAGGTTTTGAGTCTAATGTGGAAGGCAGAAAATTAGGCAGAAGAGGAAATGAACCTCTCAAAAGAGCTGAGAAAGTAATTGGACTACACGGCATATCTTTTCCAATTATAACGGACAATTGTCAACGTATTTTGATTGCTAGATATCGCCCAGTGGGAAAGCTGCCTTTCTGTAGGCGTTGAGTCATATATCTCCTGAAAACTTACTAGAACTGTAATGCTGCTTTATTGTGGCCGAATGAGGATGAAAGAGGAAGGCGGATCTCATTCAGCCCCGCACTAAGCGTGGGAAGTACTCTTTTACAAGTGTGAAAACTTGAGGTTCAGAGAATAAAAAGCCCATGCCCAAGATCCCAGAGCTCATCCGTCTAACCTGAGACTGTGTGGCTGCAAGCTCCCAGCAGAAGGGCCCACTCCCCGAGCCTGCGCTTCCCTTGTTTCTAATGATTGCAAAAGTGTGTTCCAAGTAGAGCCTGTCTACTTTCGTATTTAGTCTCTAAACCCAAAACTCAGCTCTTCGAGCCAGTTTGGGACATGAGGGAGAAAAAAAATAAGAAAACGAAAGGCTGGTGTTATTCCTCATCCCACTGATCTGTCTAGACAGGTGCTGTCCCAAACTGCGGGGATGCTTCCGAGTCAACTGGAGAGCTCTCCTGGCACGTGGGCCCCAGGCCCCACCCCATAGTCTGCAGTCAGGAGTGGAGGGGGCAGGACGCTGACGAGCTCTCCTGCCCAGCCGGGGTTAGAGCTAGCAGGACCTCGGGGGTCGGTCCAACCCCCATCACACGAGAAAGACCAGCCCCCAAGTTATGGCAAGAGCCTGGTCCCTGTGTCCCAGCCAGGGCCGTGGCCTCACGTTTCCTTCCTCTAGCTCCATTTCCAGTTTGGGTCTGAGCGGTAGGGATGGTGCCAAGGGGCTGTCACTCTCCCTGACCACCCAGGGTGTGGGAAGTCGCATGAGAGAGAGCACCTGAGCCCAAGGAGGACACAGGGCCCTTCTTCAGCGACCCCCTCCCCCTGGCAGCAGGGAGTGGGAGGTCATTAGGGATGAAGTCGGGGAATTCCCTGGTGGTCCAGTGGTTAGGAGTCCACGCTTTCACTACCAAGGGCCCGGGTTCCATCCCTGGTCAGGGAACTAAACTCTCACAAGCCACGTGGCGTGCCCACCCCCCCAACCCCCCCCCCAAAAAGAAAAGGGATGAGGTCAGAGGCCACCCGGGATCCTACCAGGCTCCCTGCAGCCCCGAGCTTCCGGGAAGTGTTCTGCAGGAAGGTGGACGTCACAGGCACCCCAGATGGCGGTAGTTCACTGTGTCTGTGACAGCCCAGCCTCTTGGGAGTCTTGACGGGCTGTGCCACACTCCCCACTCACTGTGTGTGGTCTGTGCGCCCCTGTTCCACGCCAGCGGCCGTCTGGGGAGTGTGCCCATCCTCGTCTCCACATGGAAGAGACAAGCAGAAGGTGCAGGTGTTTCACAGGAAGCTGGATTCAGCTTCCACTTCCGCTTGGGGGGAAGCAGTGATGACCTGACGGCTGCGTCCTGCTTCTTCCCTCCGCCCTGCTCAGTCTTTCCCCATCAGCCTGCTAGTCCGTGCACCAGGACGGACGTAGAGTTGGTACCTGGAGAAATCGAGTGTGCGCACCTTGGACTGACAGGACCCAGTATGTGCCCAGACCCCACTCTGTCTCCGGGAGAGCCACCCCCATGCTGCCCCAGCACCCCAACTGACCACCACTTGACTCCCAGTCCCCTGGCCACTGGCTCGAGGATGAGACCTCGTCCTCTCCCTGGTCCCGCCCCTCCCAGCAGTGTGGCCTCGGAAGATCCCTGGAAGCCGGTGAGCCTCAGTCTCCTGTCACCCTCGGGTCCCGGGGTCAGTGCAGCAGAGAACTTGCTAAGCCAGGATTCTCAGACCATGCCTGCAGGTTTTCTTGGCCAGTGCTTTGAACTTTCCTGGAGGCTGGTGTGTACTCGACATTTGCTGTCAATTGACTGAACCAGCACTGTTCGGAAAACTGGAGTGACGGGACTGCCGGTCCCGCAGTCCTCTGAGTTGCTGCCCCTCTGGGCGGGCTCCACATCTGCGAGCCAGGGAGCCATGGCGGCGTGGCCCACGGGGGGAGCGTCAGCACCCAGGACCCGACACCGCCCTCCGTTTTGCCCCATGCTGGGTGCCGGGTGCCTGCGGGGGCAGCAGTACGAGTCGGGTCTGTGTTCTTCTGGAAGAGAGTGACAGTGAATAAACAAATGAGATCGTTTCAGGTAGACACAGTTACTATGGGTTAATGTAATTGAGTTGACTGCAGAGGAGCAGGACGGAGGAGGATTTGGCCTTTGAGGGGAAGTGTGTGAGCTGAGAGCTGAATGTTAGGAAGTCAGCCACGTAGAGACTGGGGGAGTGTGCTGTCCGAGAACTGGGAGCGGGAAGTGCAAAGGCCCCGAGGCGGCAGTGCCTTGGCTTGTTCAAGAAGCGTAAGGAAGCGGGTGAGGCTGGAGGGTGGTAAGCAAGGGCTGCACTTACTGTAGGAGTCAAGGCCAGGGTGGTGGACCGGGTCCTACTCACGGGGGTCTCGTCAAGCCTAGTGAGGACTGAGAGTTCCCCCTGCAGACAGATGCCATCGGGGCTTCGAGGCAGGGAAGGAACGTGTGGTCTGATGTAGGCATCGAAGGGCTACTTTGGCTGCTGTGCAGAGTGGCCGGGCTGGGGGCAGGGGGCCACGGGGAGAAACGATGGTGGCATGGCCCAGATGGTGGCAGTGTAGATGGCACAGACCAGATGCGTCTGGGAACGTATTTTGGGGGTAGAGCCCAGCAGACATGCTGATGGGTTAGGTCGTGGTAAGGGATACAGTGGTATCAGAGGTGATTCTGCGTCAGCTCCCAGCGTCTTTGCAGCCAGAGAAATAGGCATCCGCCTTTCCCTGCAGTTGCCTGTTCTCTGTACTCTCTGAGGTGACGTGAAGGTGGGTGCAGGCCGACCGTCGGGATGCGGGCTTCCTCCGGGCTCTCCCCCACCGCCAACCGCTTCCTCCATCAATGATCAGCTGTGGCTTTGTGCGTCCACATCTGGGTCTTGCCCCCGCCGGCTGGAGAGCCCTGTTCACGCACGGCCTGCTGTGTTACAGACGTTCCGCCTCTACCGGGAGTACAAGGACCACATCCTGGTGAAGGCCTTTGTGGAGTACCAGAAGAGGAGCTTGGTCAACCGGCGCCGGGTCAACCACACGCTGGGCCCCAAGAAAAACCGTGCTCTGCCCTTCGCGCCCATGTCCTACCAGTTGTCCCAGACCTACCACAGGTGAGCACGGGGAGGGCGGGGCCTGTCTGCGGAGAGGAGCACAGGTGAGCGGAAGTGATGGGCATCCCTCTTCATCAGAGAGCAGGGCGGCCTGGGCCTCGCGAGACACAGCCTCTGGGACCAAGTTTCTCATCAATGTCTGTCCCCCCTTCTATGGGAATAAGGTTAATGCTTGCCGTATTTTGTGTTGGGGTATTTTACCAATTTTGTAGGTAGTTTGTTTCCCTTTTTCCCATCAAATTGGGGAGTTTCTAATAATTAGACCAGCTAAAAGTGCACCCTCCCGGCTGGGCATAACCTCGGTCCTAATCTTCACGGCTCCGAGCTGTACCAGGCCGCCTGCCTTACAGGCTCACACACTTCATTTGGAAGCCATCGTGTACTTTTTGGGTTTTTTTTAAGTTGCTCTTTTTATATATATATAAATTTATTTATTTATTTATTTTGGGCTGCGTTGGGTCTTTGTTGCTGCGTGTGGGCTTCTCATTGCGGTGGCTTCTCTTGTTGGGGAACACGGGCTCTAGGCACGTGGGTTTCAGTAGTTGTGGCACGCAGGCTCAGTAGTTGTGGCTTGAGGGCTCTAGAGCGCAGAGTTGGTAGTTGTGGCACACGGGCTTAGTTGCTCCTTGGCATGTGGGAGCTTCCTGGACCAGGGCTCGAACCCGTGTCCCCTGCATTGGCAGGCGGATTCTTAACCACTGCGCCACCAGGGAAACCCCATCATGTACTTTTTAGACCCAGTTTGCGGCACGTCAGCAAGAGGTTGTTACAGGGTCTGGACAGAGGCAAGGGCTTGACTGCAGGCTCCGAGTGGAGACTGTGAGATCGAACACACGCATGTCCCTTCTCCTCTGTAGGGGTTCAGGGCTTGCCTTGTGTAAAGATGATTACAGAAAGCACATTCGTCTTCCCCAATTTGGTACCGCGAGGCCTAGGGTGTTGGGTTAGATGAAAAGGTGCAGCATCTTCATCTGAGATGGAAAACAGGGCTTCCAGGGAGAAGCCGGTGTGTTTAGTGTTGACGGCGAGGTTTGAAGTGCCCTCAGCCCATCCGCACCAAGGCCTCCAGCAGCCCGTCCGCACCGAGGCCTCCAGCAGCCCGTCCGCACCGAGGCCTCCAGCAGCCCGTCCGCACCGAGGCCTCCAGCAGCCCGTCCGCACCAAGGCCTCCAGCACCCTGTCCTCAGAAAGGCCCTTCCCTTCTCTTTCCGCGTAGGATTTTCACGTGGCGATTTCCGAGTACCATCTGCACAGAATCATTCCAGTTCTTCGACAGAATCCGGGCTGCCGGCAAGTTGGACCAGCCTGATAATTTTTCCTTCAAAGACCAGGATAATAACGACTCCACGAGCGACCTGGTGGCATTTTCTTTGGACGGCCCTGGAGGACACTGTGTGGCCGTCCTGACCCTTTTCTCTTTGGGCCTTGTTTCCATGGACGTCAGGATCCCAGAGCAGATCGTTGTGGTGGACAGTTCAATGGTGGAGAACGAGGTCATTAAGAGGTAAGAGCCAGGGCAGCCGCTGGGCTGCTGGTCTGAGCACCGTCGGGGACTTTGGGAACCATCATTTCCTCTCAGGCTGTGGCATCTGCAATTTTATTTCCTCCGTCATCTGGTTTTTATTCTCAGCAAACACGTGCTGCGTTTCTCTGCGTTGTGCTTGGCATTGTGTGGGTATCGGCAGTGCCTTCCGGGAGCTCCCGGGTCGGGGCCTCACGGATCTGTGAACCAGGGATTCCAGTACGGTGTCCAGTGCAGCACCTTCTGCTGGTGCCTCTGGGCGCCGGGGGAGCCAGAGGAGGGGGTGACTGGGCCACACCAAAGAGAAGGACCCAGAACAGTGTGGCACGGAGGGTGGGGTAGGCAGAGCAGGGGGGTCGTTAAAGGTTCCTTGAGGCTGTAACAGCTGAATTGGGACTTAATGGAAAAGCAGGCATTTTTGGACAGAGACTAGGAAGGGCTTCCAGGCCGAAGGGACAGCCCTTGCAGAGACACAGGTATAGGGACGTGGGGTGGGGGGCGGGTATGGAAGGTGGACGAGGGAGATGAATCTGGAGCGCAGTCTGTGCTGACCTGACCTCACAGCCGGGATGCCAGGGCTTTGTCTGTGGTCGGAGCGCCGCTCTCTGAGGGGGCGGCCAGACCAGCAGAAGGCTTGGCTGGGCTCCGTCGTCCAGGTCCGTTTTCTGCTCCTAGCCTGGGAAAGGACGGCGCCTTGGAAGAGGACGAGGATGAAGAGGAAGACCTGGACGAAGGCTCAGGGGCCAAGCGCCGGAGCATCGAGGTGAAAGCCCGCCAGGCCTCCCACACCAACTACCTGCTGATGAAGGGCTGCTGCGCCCCCGGCATCGTCAGCAACCGCAACCTCAACCCCAGCGACAGCATCGTGGTGAACTCCTGCCGGGTCAAGCTCCGGCTGCGCTGCACCCCGAAGCCCACCGGGCTCGGAGCCGCTGGTGAGTGCCCCCCCAGCTGCCTCGCGGCCCAGACCTGGGGCTCACGGCCAGGCTCCCAAGGCCACGTGCGGCAGCCACCACTGACTGAGCCAAAGCGGAAAGCAAAGGAAAAGCCCTGCTGTCCGCAGCCGCCGGCGCAGAGGGCGCGAGTCCTGAGTGGCCCGCTCGGGGAGCCCGGGCTGTGCCCACTGTGTGGGTAGCGCTCACCATGGTCTCTTTGCCTGAGTGTTGTCTTTCGACCTCTTGCTGTGAAAGACGAGTATTCTGCTTATATTCATCATCTCATCTCCTTTACTTCCAATTTTTACACTTTTCTGAGTTCTTTCTGTTGATTGCCTTTGAGACGATAATGACTTGCTTAAACCTCCATTCCCTGCACCCTTAATTTCTGGCAGTCTCTCCCCCCTCCACGTAAAACGAGAATATTAGGGCCTCGTCCCTGCACTTCTCTTCCCCTTTCCTACCCCTTTCCTGCTCTGTCTGACTTGCCTTTATTTTCACGTGTTGAGGTGTTTACCTTCACAACCACAGTCAGTATTCTGTGCTGTGTCAGGAGCTTGGCCCAGGCAAAAATGTGATGACCTGTAGGCTGTGGTCTGAGCAGAGACACCTTGTACAGGAAGCACCAGAAACCAGCCGTGGCTGGTGTGAACAAAAGTCGGGACTCATGGAGGGGTCCCGGCGTATCTCACGGGGTCTGCGAGCCGTGGACATGGGAGCATCAGGAAGGGTGGGGCCCGGGCAGCCTGAGTGGAGGGCCACCCCGCTCCCTCCAGAGCTCTAGGGTTCTGGCTCTCAGACCCCAGCCCCGCCTTTGAGCCCTTCCCTGTGAGTCTTGAACGAGAGAATCATACTGGCTCTGGGGATCGCGTGGGCTGCAGTCAAGGGCCCAGGGCGGCATGTATCAGGCGCCCGACTGCCAGGGGCCCGACCGTGTCCACCCAGAAGGCAACCCCTGGACATCTGGGGAGCAGTGAGTCGGTGTGGGAGCATGACCTGCCTCGGCATCGCCTGTACACTGGTCTGGTGGGGGAGGGGCTTCTCAGGGCTGATTCTGGTCCTCCTGGTCTCCACAGTCACTTCTCTGGAAGAGCTGATGGTGGGAACCTCCTGCCTCCCTGACACATTCACCAGGCTGATAAACAGGCAGGAGGACACCTGCAGCTTGGAAGAGTTCGCCCACCAGCTGGCGCTGTCTGGGTACAAACCCAGAGACGTGGCCGCCGCCCTGGAAGTCCAGGGGGCCATCGCAGCGGCCGGCTGCTTCGGGGTGGACAGGGAGGAGTTGTGCCGAAGGTTCTCCGCCTTGGCGAGGACAGATGGGGAGCGCTCCCGGACCTTCGCAGACTACGTCCAGGTGAGCAGTGCTCTCAGGCAGCCTGTGGTAGCCAGACCAGAAGTAGCAACTCACGGGCCAGACGCACGCTGCGGGTGGGCTTGGCTTGGGGCACGTAGTGGAATTTTTTCAAAAGCTGGATTCGTTGTCAACATTGAAGACAGGAGATCTTGCCTGAAATATTGCCAGCTTCTCCTGAACGTTAGAAGGTCTGGCCACTCTGGGGCCTGCTTCTTCAGCACAGCTGGCCGGAGCCCCCCCCAAGCCATGGGCCTTGTCCTCCCCAGCTCTCTGCTGTCTCCAGGTACCCTGCACCTGCTCCACAGTACTCACCACTTTGTTAGCGCAAGTCCACGTGCCTGACGCGCAATGAGGCCCGACAAGCCGAAACGTCGGAGTTTGGAGGGGAGAAAGGTTTACTGCAGGGCCCTGCAAGGAGACAGGTGGCTCATGCCCCAGCAAGCCCCGAGCTCTCTGAAAGGTTTTAGCAAAGCACTTTTAAAGGCCAGGGGAGGGAGAGGGGTCTCAGGGTTCGTGATCAGCTCGTGTACAGTTCTCTGATTGGCTGATGGTGAGGGAACAGGGGGGTGTCCCCAGGGGTTAGTTAACATTGTCAGTCCTTAGGTGCCAGTAGGTCTGGGGACTGCAAATTTAAATTTCTTCCATTTGATGGGGTGGGGGTGGGGTGTGTGGTTCGCCTCTGTAAAACAACTCAGGAAAGTGCACCAGATACTGTTACCTGGGTACTTCAGAGAGGAGCTAAAGCAGAGGATGTGGGGGAAAGGCCTGCCCCACAAAGGCCCCGTAGGGTCCTGCTTGGTTACAGCTTTCCCTGTCCGGACCCATTTTCATCAGTGACCCTTGAACCCGAAGAATGTGAGAAGAGTTGGACCTTTTAGATCAAGTGCCCCGGGACCTGGCTTGCCCTCCCGCGTGTCAGTTGTCATCCATGTTGTGTGTTACTGATGTTGCGAGGTGCCTGCCTTGCTGTGTGTTCTTGGGGCAGCGGGGAGGGGGTGGAAGTCGATACTTGTCATTATCAAAGGAGTTCTTACCCATACAGGAAATACAAGAGGGCCGTTGAGTACCTTTCACTTGGTGTTGGATTGTTCTTAAAACTCATGGTGCCTCTGGGGCCCTGGGAGGGAGGGTGAGGATTTTCCCCAGGCCCCGGTGCTGGAGCCCAGGCAGCGGATCCCACTGGCTGCCGAGAGGCGAGGGGCCGGCAGCTCCCTCTGTTCCCTGGTGTCCAGCACGGGGCCCTAGTGGCGCGTGCGCAGCTAACCCTCCCCAGACCCGCGTGATGTGGGCGTGAGTCCTGCGTCCAGGCTGTGAACAGGGGCAAACTCCTTGAATCTTGACTTGTGGGTTTTTTAATAAAAAAGAAAAAGATGTTGGTGAATCCCCGTGTGCTGCCCAGAGTTGGTGCAGCTCATAGATAAGAACAAGGACGTGGGAAGAGGGCGTGGTGAACGAGGGAAGGAGTCACTGTCCTTCACTTGGGAATAATTATGGCTTTTGCAGAAGAACTTGGTAACCCTCGGGGTGTTAAGTCTAGGAGGAGCTGGCCAGGCAGAAGGAGACTTGGAAGGTCACATCAGCTTTGAGGGCGCAGGCGGAGCCACCTGTCCTGAAGGAGCTGGGCTGGCCGCTGCTCAGAACGCTTAAACACCTCAGGCAGGGGAAGGGGACCCCGATGACCCTGGGGATCCCTACAGACGCCGTGTGTCTCCTGCTTTTCCTAGGACCTCTTAGAGCAGCAGCAGGTGCTGGAAGTCGGCGGCAACACCGCTCGCCTGGTGTCCATGGCCTCTGCCGAGCCCTGGCTCCTGCACTCGGTGCGGCTAAAAGACAAAGAGGAGGGCGCTGACCCTCAAAGAGAAGATCCCCAGGCCAGACCCCCCGAGGGGCCTTCCAGCGAGGACAGCCCCTCTGAGAGGCAGGCATCACCTTCTCAGGGCCCCCGGAGCGCCAAGAGGCGTGCCAGCTGGGCCGGTGCAGATGTGGACAGCCAGGGCGGGGGCGCCGACCCCGAGAGTGCCCCGGAGCCCCCCACAAAGAGGCCCACACTCCAGGACGTGCGTTTGGCCCCCAGCCTGGGGCCCAGAGCAGAAGAACCAGAAACCCAGGTGCCCGCCCTGCCCACAGCTCCTGAGGACACAGGCGTGAGGGAGCCTTCCCCCAGAGCATCGGAAGGCAGGCCGGAGGACCAAGAGGGTGTCGGGGTACCCAGCTCCCCAGGCCGAGAGCAGCTGAGCTGTCAGGCCCAGCTTCCGGAGGGCCCTGAAGACCCCAGAGGTACCAAACCCTGTCCCCCACACCACCTTCCCCCACCCGCCCATTCTCTATCACGGGGCCCGATGGGCCAGGAACCTGCTGCAGCCACAGAAGGGGCCTTTACATCAGCTTTTCACGGCCTCAGCTTCGAGGGGGAAGCTCTTGCCTATTGACACTCGTAATCTCCACTAGAGGGCAGAGGCCTCAGATGCTCCTAAACGACCTGTGAATCATGAGGACAGGGCGCTCTTGGTTCTGGAAAGAGGTGTTTCCTGAAGCATCCCTGTCAGGAAGCAGAAAGGGGAGGGCTCTGGCCTCCCCAGGGGCCTGGCAGGTGCCCCGTTTTCCTCTCCCATGCTATAATCCTCTGGGATGTCTTTGCCCAAGGGTTTCACACCCCCAGCTCTGCAGTCAGGGCTTTCGGCGCTCGCCGCTCCCCGGGGCGGGGCGTCCTCGTGCCCTGAGCACGGCTGCACACTTGCACCCTGCCACCTGTCCCGTGTCGTCCTGGGCACGCAGGCTTTGCCCGCCACGCCCCGCCGCCCCGAGGTGAAGGCTCTGAGGAGCGGGATTGCTGTTGCTTTGTTCACTGCTTTATCCCCAGACCCAGAAGGACTTGCGGGATGAATGAGGGAGGGAGAGATGGGCCTCACCTTCTTCAGTCTCCCACACCCTTTCTCTCTTGACAGGTTTGGCGGACGGTTCTGCGGCCGGGGGCCTCTCCCAGGCAGCGTGGGAAAGGTGGGTGTGCTTCGGACTCAGGTGGCCTGGGCCGGGGGGAGCGGTGAGGGCCTTGGGGGTTGTCCCCAGGGTCCAAGATCAGTTATTACGTGAAGGTCTTTCACAGAGATCTGTGTGGCACAGGGGTCCGGGACATGGGAGGGACTGTTGGTCCCGCTCCCTGGGGGGCCAGGCAGGTGCTCCTTGCACGTGGTGGATGAGGGCCAGCAGTGCTGACTGCTGGAGCGCCCGGTACGTCGGGAGCAGTGGGTGTCACAAAAGCCTTTCTGGCGAGGGGGCGCCTGCCCCAGTGTGTACATCACCCTCAGGTTGGCGGGGCCGTGCTCTCCCAGCTTAGATGTCGCCCCCCGCCAGGGCCCAGTCACGCGGTCAGAGCCAAGTGTCCAGCTACCCTGGGGCTTGTCTCACGTCGGGACCCTGTGTGTCAGACCAGTCACTGGTTAAGCTTTTAGCAGAAACCTTCTAAGGAAAGTGTGTCTGGAACCCCCTTATACAGCACAGAAGTAGAACTTTTGAGTACAGACCTGAGAACTTGGTCAAAAGGCGAGGCAGCCAGTGGCCCGGGTCCCAGATGGAGCTGGTAAATCCAGAGGTCCTAGCACTTCCCCCGCCCCCATCCCCCTGCCCCCGCCAGTGTGTGGTGATGTGGGTCCGGCGCTCGTGGGCAGTGGGGCTGGGACCCCGTCTGTCCAGATGGGGGAGGGGGAGGTGGAAGAGCAAGAGGGAGACGGGCCCCAGCCCTGAGCCCCAGGCCAGGCGCCGGACCTCGCTGAGCCTTGGTGTCCCATCCCCGGAGCTGGGACCGTGCGAGCCTGACACCCGTGTGCCCACCCCGCAGGGACTGTGAGCGCATCCGCTTCATCGGGCGCCCGTGGCGCATCGTGGACGGCCGCCTGAACACGCCTGTGATCAAGGGCATGATGGAGGGCATGCTGCACCACATCATGACCAGGCCCGGCGTGCCCGAGAGCTGCCTGCTGCAGCACTACGAGGGCGTCCTGCAGCCCCTCGCCGTGCTCGAGCTGCTCCAGGTGTGACTGGGTCCCCGTCCCCCACTGCAGCTCCCTCTTCCTGGGTCTGGGCTTGAGTCTCAGAGGGCCAGGGTTGGTGGGCGCATTGGCTGAGCTCGACGGTGTGGCTGCCACGTACAGGCTTGGCCCGCGGGGGTGCACTGGCCTCCTGGCAGACAGCCAGGCTCCTCAGAAGAGCCTCGGGCCCCAGGTGTCCCCCGCACTGCTTACTCCCCACGCCCCGTCAGCCCCACTGCCCTCTGAGGCCGCGGCGCTAGCCGAGCCCCACGCCCGCTTCTGTCCTCCTGCCTCTGGCCTCTGTGCCCTTTAGCGCTGCTGGCGCCCAGCCTCCCACATCCCCCACCCCTGCCCTGGGTTCCTGTCCCCAGGCCGTCCCTCACAGCACCCTTTCCCAGCCCCGAGCTGCTGCCCAGGCCTACATGTTGGCGTTCCCGGGGTCTTGCCTCTGACCCTTTCTCTAGACCAGGGCTCAGGCTCACAGGCCCACAGGGACAGGTGAGTAGTGAGTGACAAGCCCCCGTGGGTGGCAGGAGAGCTGGAGACGTGCTCGCGGCCTCCTGAGGGCCGCTCAGCCTGATGGCCGCCCAGCCTGATGGCCGCCGTGCGCTCCGGCCCTGTGTGCCCTGGGCCTCCAGCTTTTCCACAGAAGTGGAAACGGGAAGTTCAGCGTG
The DNA here is from genome assembly GCF_963455315.2 of Globicephala melas. Taxonomy (NCBI): domain Eukaryota; kingdom Metazoa; phylum Chordata; class Mammalia; order Artiodactyla; family Delphinidae; genus Globicephala; species Globicephala melas. The sequence continues at coordinate 17,351,980 of NC_083328.1, forward strand.
AAATTCCCCGCACTTTACAGCAGGTCTGGGCCAAACAGAACCCCATCTGGAAGCTGGCCTGCAACCCCTGCTCAACACAGGGCCGCTGTACAGATGCTGGTCACGCGCTTCTCTCTCTTGCCCTGGGTTTTTGCCTAAACCCCCCTGGTCAATCCCTACTCGTCTCTCAAGACCAGGTTCAGATGTTTGTTCTGGGAGCAGCTCCGGGCACAGAGGACGTGGTCCTCGAATGCCCCTGTGAACCGGTCTGTCTGTGTCATCTGCAGGGCCTGGAATCCCTCGGCTGCGTTCAGAAGCGCCAGCTGAGAAAGCTCCCGGCCGTCTCGCTCTTCTCTAAGCCGGCGGGCGGAGAGGCAGAGACGCCCCCCAGCCCGGGCGGGAGCCCCATGGTCTTCTACGAGCCCACGCTGGACTGCACGCTCCGCCTGGGCCGCGCCTTCCCCCACGAGGCCAACTGGAACAAGTGGGTCCACTTCTGAGCCTCCTGTCCCAGCGCCGGCCCTGAGGAGAGGATGTTCTCTCCTGGGGGTCCCACGTGTGCGGTGCAGCCTGGGGAGGTCAGGGCACGGGGGGGCCCTGCGTCCCGCCCGCTGCACGGGGACACTGTGTGCCCAGCCTGCGGCCCCGCCTGTAGTTCCTGGCCTGGAACTCTGGAAGGAAGGCTGCCCGCCCGCCTGCTCCCAGGCCCTTCCGGGGCTGCCCCGAGGACTGTGCTTCGTCAGCCCGGGGCCTGGGGGAGAGCTGGAGACACTGGTCCCGCCTGCTCTCCTCCTCGTGTTCCCGATCTCTCTGGAACCTGGGTTGTGGGGAGCGTCCTCCAAGGGCTTCCGAGGCGAGGCTGCCCAGGCCCCGAGCCTTCTGTACGGACATCCACTGGCCAGTGAGGGGTCAGGAGCTGGGGGCCGTGGGGGTCTGCCCCATCCACGCAGACCTCGCGTTCCAGATTCCAGCCACCCCGCCGCGGAGGACTCTCCCTGCTCCCTGGAAAGCCCTTGTGGCCTGAGGGGCAGGGCCTCTTGGGGCCGTGTCACAGAGCAGGGCTGGGTGCCCCACTGCCGAGGGCCCGGCATAGACTTGCTCCTCTCCAGGCAGCACCCCTGACCCCTGGGCTGGGGCTGAGCCTGGGACCCACCTGCAGGCCTCCTGCCACCTAGGAACGGGGAGTCCCGGCAGGTTTGGGGTTTGTTTTGTTCTTTCAACCTGTTATTAAGAAAAAAAAATCCCCTGGCATGTATTTATATATTTTTTAATTAAAGCGAAGTAAAATGCAATTTGTTGTGTGTGTTATCTAAAGAATCTTTGATCCCCTGGGGGCTCCTTGTTTTTCAACCTCGGAACAGCCGGGAATAAGATGTTGCCTGTAAAACCGAAGAGTCGGGGTGCTGGGCACAGCCTGACCGCCTGCGGCTGCCTTGGAAGCCCGTCCTCCCGCTCAGCTGGGCCCGTGCCTGTCCCTAGACAGGCGTCCGGCAGCACCCAATCCAGGGCAGGCCTGCCGGCCAGTCGTGGCCCACAATGCCAGCAGGCCGCAGAGGTCTCAGGCCTGGGGCATGGATTTGGCCCGTGGCTGTTCTCTTTAACGCACACTTCTTTTTCTGTTGTTTTTTTAGTTTCCAACGTTTTTTTAAAATTGGAGATTTCCCATTTTTTAAAAATCCAGATCTCTGTCTTCTCTTGAAAGATGAGAAACCTGGTAACACTGCCTGTGACGGTCACACGTACGGGACCTGCCCCCCTAGTCACCGCCGCTGCACCCCCAGGCCCGGTCTCAGGCCCATTGCAGCTCGTCTCTCTCACAGCCTGCAGCTCCTGACCTGGCCCAGCTAGCGGCCCTGTGTTTCCATCCTCCCTCTGCCAGGCGCCTGGTCCCCGGGCCAGACTCCAGAGTGACGGGGCGGTGGGCAGGGGAGCGGGGCATGAGGTCTAGGGTCTTGAGGGTGAACCCCCCTAGCACAGCCAAGACCTGGCCAAGTCTTAGCATCATTTTTACTCAAGTGTGGAAAACTAGCATCTGGGGGGATGTTCTGAGATCAGGTAGAATAGTGGATGTGATCTGCTTTGTAAACACGTGCCGATTGTGTGGGAGTGCGTTGTGTGGCAGGAGCAAGGTAAGGTTGGTTTTTTAATTGAAGGATAGCTGATTGACAGTGCTGTGCCGATCTCTGCTGTACAGCAAAGTGTCTCAGTTACACACATAGAGACATTCTTTTTCTTATATTTTTTCCGTTAAAGTTTATCCCAGGAAATTGGCTAGGGTTCCCTATGCTTTGTAGTAGGACTCTGTTTTGAGGATCCATTCTTTTTTTTTTTTTTTTTTCCGCTATGTGGGCCTCTCACTGTTGTGGCCTCTCCCATTGCGTAGCGCAGGCTCAACGGCCATGGCTCACGGGCCCAGCCGCCCCGTGACACGTGGGATCCTCCCAGACCGGGGCACGAACCCGCGTCCCCTGCTTCGACAGGCGGCAGGCAGACCCTCAGCCACTGCGCCACCAGGGAAGCCCTGGGATCCATTCTTGATGTTCGGGTCTCAGGGCCTTGGTTTTCTCATCTGAGAAATGGGGATGGAATATCCCCCTCACAGGAGGGCCAGAGGAGTTGAAGAGCGCCAAGGGCAAGCCCAGCTCAGCCAATCTGTTTCCTTTCTTGTTCCCCCAGTTGAGGGGCAGTTTGGGCATGTGTATGGGAGATGGGACATAGGGATGTGGGGGTCAGCTCTTGATGCTGAAATCTCAGCCTCTGTGCACAGGCGCCAAATTGAATCTCGGAAACAGAGATTTGGGGGAAGCAGAAAAGAATAGCTTTATTGCTTTGCCAGGCAAAGGGGGACACAGCAGGCTCCTGCCCTGAAAAACTGTATCATGTCCCAACCCGGGAGGATTTGATGAGTTTTATCAATGTTTCAAGGGTGGGGTTGCTGTTAAGATTAGGGTGTGTGCAGGGCTTGCACTCCTCTGATCTGGTCTCAGGTAATCTTGTTGATGAGCTTCTCTGGTATGAAAAATGCTGACATCTTCCATTTGTTGGGTTTTAATTCTATAATAAATAGCTTAAAGACACTGATATGTGTATCCCCTGAGGTGGAACCAGGACCCTGCCCCCAGGCTGCACTATTGTTTCGTGGCTGCCCCTCCCTTGTCTTTGCATCCCTTTCCTTCCCGGATTAGTGACTGTTCCAATCTGCCCTTTGGAACTCAGGGAAGGTCATGGAGGCTGGAGTCTGTTCCCTACAAGAAACGGGGGACAGGGGACTTCCCTGGTGGTCCAGTGGTTAAGACTCCGTCCTTCCCCTGCAGGGGGTGCGTGTTCAATCCGTGGTCGGGGAACTAAGATCCCACATGCCGCGGGGCGCAGCCAAAAAAATAAAGAAAAAAGAAAAAGAAAGCAGGGGATAGAAAAGCTTCCGTGCCCAGGAGCCCCACAGGGTCCTGCTCGGTTTCATTACTCCTTTTTACTTACATAAACCATGAGTCAATCCATTCTCTTTAAACACTTAAAACATTACAGATATGATTTAAGCCTCCAGGCTGCTTTCTCCTGCAGGCCTTTTCTCTTCATTTACATACCTTTTACGCTCCCCTGTGATGACACTTTACATAGTGACACCGCTCCGGCTGTTCACCCTGCAGTGTCCCTGGCACATCTGTATCCGCACGTAGAGAGCTACACGCTACGTAATCTCTATGGTGGGAGTCCTGGCACTGAGGTCCTGATTTTATTCCCTCTTCACTGAAATTGCTTCCTGGTTTCCCCCACTGAGCATCCTCCTGGCTGCCTTCTCAGGATCCGCCTCCCTTCCTCCTGGAGCTCAATCAGATCTCGTTCAGTCTGCTGCTGCTGCCAGCCTCCTCCCACGTCCCCTCCCTTCCCTCGCAGCCTCCTTTCGCCCAAGGCCACCCAGGACCCTGGGCTGAGTGAGCTCTGTCCTCTGACTATCTGACCACCCATCCTTCCCTTGGGCCCTTGACCCACTTATGCCGGGAACTTTCCAGATGTGCATGTGCATATATGTGTTGTGTGTGTGAAGTATGTGTGTACATGTACATGTGTGTGTGCACACACACATGTGATCTCCCTGCTTAGTGTGGTCTCACTGCCCACACTGCCCACTGCCCAATGCGGGTCCACCCACCCAAGGAGTAGAATTCAGCCCTTGTTGAATTTTAAAAAGAACCTACTAAAAATAATTATTAATTAATTAATTAAAAAGAACATACTGGTTACCAAAGGGGAGAAGGAGAGGGGGAGGGACAAATTGGGAGGTTAGGATTAACAGATACAAACAACTATACATAAGACAGGTAAGCAGCAAGGATTTACTGTGTAGCATAGGGAATTATACTCAATATCTTGTAATGACCTATATGGAATATGGAAAGAAAAAAAAAAGACACGCAGAAACCCCAAAAACGAATCACTAGGCTATACACTTGAAACTAACACAATATTGTAAACCAGCTATACTTCAATTTACAAAAAAGAACCTACCCGTTCACCTTGTGTCCTCATCGCCACATTCCCACCGCATGGAGTTTCTGTGACAGTTGTGAAGCCACCTGACAGCGCAGGCAGATGCTAGTGGAGCCCCTGGACCGCAGCGCGGGGAGGGCACCGCCTTCAGCCGGCTCCTCAGCCAAGTTCCAGTGGTCACCAGCAGGTGGCAGCAGCAGCCCAACATCTCCGTTTCCTGCTGGTTCATCTGGGTCTCCAGATGTCTGTAACTCGCTGTCTATCCACGTTTAAGGTTGAGATCAACAAAAGCTTGCTGGGGTGGGGGGGACTTGGCCACAAAGATGATGATAAAGTGACAACATTTTCAGAGCACTTGCAATGTGCCACGCTGCTCTCCACACTTCACACATATTAACTCTTGGTCTCACAACAGCCCTAAGTATGTCCAATTAATATACCCATTTCATGTATGAGGAAACCAAGGCACAGGAAGTAAAATAATTTCTGCAGGTTGGAAGCTAGTAAGTGGATCTGCTGGCTTCCCAACTCAGGCCGTCCAGCCTCAAAGCCCTCCCCCTTGACAGTTCTTTCTAGGGATGGGGTTTGCTTTGGGATGGGCAGCCAGCATGATGCTGAGAGACCCACAAAATGGCAGAATGCAAAATTTCTTTTCTGGGAACATCACTTTTTAGGAGGAAACCCCTCACGCCTGTTGCCACTATAGATGAAGGAAGATCCCCAGCTGCCCCACAGTGTGAGCAGCAGGGTGGGGGGGAGGGGGGTGTCTCTTGCTCCATTCACAGACTTCAAGGAGGCCCCTATTTTCACTTTCATGTCCCATTCTGGGCCATTTCCAAGTCCAAGGGCAAGTGGGTCCCTCCTGGTTTCAGTCCCCTCCCTCCCCTCTGCCCACTTCTTTGTCAGTCACAACTCTGCCTTTGACTGATTCATTCATTCATTCAGTATTTGTTGAGCACCTGCTATGTGCCAGGCACTATGCTAGGCTCTGAGACCGAGTAGTGGATAAAACAGACAAAATCCCTGTGCTAATGGGACAGACAGTAAATATGATAAGCAAGTAAAAGACATATGTTAAAAGCACAATAAATGTTATGGAAGGGGCTTCCCTGGTGGCGCAGTGGTTGAGAGTCCGCCTGCCGATGCAGGGGACACGGGTTCGTGCCCCGGTCCGGGAAGATCTCACATGCCGCGGAGCGGCTGGGCCCGTGAGCCATGGCCTCTGAGCCTGCACGTCCGGAGCCTGTGCTCCGCAACGGGAGAGGCCACAACAGTGAGAGGCCCGCGTACCGCAAAAATAAATAAATAAATAAAATAGATTAAAAAATGTTATGGAAAATAATAAAACTAGGTCTGTGGGGTGCTGCAGTTTTGAGTAAGGAGACTAGGGTCGGTCCCACCGCGAAGGCGACATTTGAGCGAAGACTTGACTCTGCTTGTCTTCCATTCATGTGTTGATGATTCTTGACTGCAGGTGACCCCCTGTCCCATCCCCTTCATTGTGGAGAGTTTATACGCCTTTCTCCTTTGTTCTTGGTGTCATGATCTCCCCGGAGGGGAAGTACACGCGCTCACTCTGCCATCACCCACGGAAGGCCCATTCTGGGTTTTGTTTTTGTTTTTTTTCAGCCGTGCAGTGCGGCATATGAGATCTTAGTTCCCTGACCAGGGATCAAGCCCGCATCCACTGCAGTGGAAGCATGGAGTCTTAACCACTGGACCGCCAGGGAAGTCCCCTGTTCTGGGTTTTGATGGTGCATCTGGAGGGACCACAGTTGGGGTGGGCTGTGACGGGCTATCCTGCATGCAGTGCCGGCAGCGGCCCAGGCAAACCGAGTCCCCAGATGGGTGGGAGGAGGGGGGAAGAGGCTCTCCCTCCAACAAGGGGCCAAAAAGGAGCCGAGGATGCAGAGTGGAGAGCAGGACTCCGGGTGACTGGGCGAGTCACTGCCCCTCTGGGCCTCTGTTTCCCCAGCAGTAAAATGAAGGGCTGGGTCCAATTTGCACCCTCTCCCTTCTTCCCAAAGTAGATGGTCCGGGACACCCAGAGAGCATCCGACGCTGAGACTTTGCAGTAACTGATGGGGAAATGTCTGGAAGCTAGAGTTCTTGGGTTCTTGAAATCCTAGCACAGGGCAATGTCAGCTTCAGGGTATTTCTCTGGGAAGGAGACTGGAGAAGGGCTGGGACCACAGCACTTTCCTCATCTGACCCAGAGGCCAGCTGAAGGTGATGGCAGAGAAGCACATACACAGTTAATGTCCCTGTTCTCATCCTCCCTTTTCATCCCCAGAGTCAGCCGAGAGGCTGACTCCTGCCCCACATTACAAAAGAGGAAACTGAGGTTCAGAGACAGCGAGCGACTTGCCCAAGGTCATTCATGATACATGATGGATCCTGGTCCTCAGGTCCCTTTGAATGTGCTCCTTCCTTGGGATGGGAGGACAGTCCTCACTGCAGGGATGAGATGAGAATACTGTCTACTACAAGTGACAAACCCATCTCAAACATGCTGAAGCAAAAAAAGGAAACTTACAGCTCATTGATTCAGTCAGGATAGGCTGGGTTATGCCGTGGAAACAATCAGCCCCCAAATCTTAGCAGATTAGAATAAAAGATTTCTTTCTTGCTCACAATACGTGTCCATCACAGGTGAACTAGAAGTTCTGCCCCACATCTCCCCACTCGAGGCCCCGGGCTGAGGGAGAAGCCACCATCTCACACATCACTGGTCACCGTGGCACAGAGGAGCACTCTGAAGGGCATCACGACGGTCAGTTCCATGCTCTGGTCCAGAGGTGAGACTTACCACTTCTGCTCACCACTCATTGGCCAATCCTGGTCATGTGGTACCATCTGACCACAAGACGGGGCGGAAGGCCGAGAGCTGGAGACACTTGGTGAACAGTATGACTTCCATACTCGGGTACCTCAAAAGTCCAGGGGGAATGTAGTTTCAGGCATGGCTGGACCCAGGAGCTTAAGAGGATATTACCAGGAGTATACGCCCACTTCCCAGCTCTGCTTTCCAGTGTGTTGGCCTCATATTAGGTGAGTTGTTTCTTCCTGGTGCCCCCCCCTCCCCAGTCCCACCACCCAGCAGCTCCAGGCTCAGTCTAGCCCTGCAACTGAGCAGTCCCAGCAGGAAAAGCATGCAGACCAGCTTGGTCACATGTCTGAGCCTGAACTGGCCCTGAGGCCGGGAGGATAGAATACTCTCTTGGCCAGGCCTGGGTCACTCCCAGAGCTGGAGTCAGCTACCCCAACGATGCTGTGAGGGCAGAAGCACAGGCACCCACAGGTGTTTGCTGAGAGTTTCTTCGCCCCTGACCTAGGTGCCTTCCAGCAGAGCAAGGTGAGGACAGCTGGACTTGGGATCAGGAGCCCAGAGTCCAAGTTCTGACTCTGACATTTAATTGTGTGTGACCTCAGGCAAGTCAGCGGCCCCTTCTGCACCTGCATTTGTCAGATGGATATCCTGCCCCTTGGAGCCTGCAGATGGAAAAGGGCTGGGTCAGGAACAGAATGTGGCATCCTCCTGCCTCTGAAGACAGGGTCATTAGCAATTCTGGCCTGGACTCTGGGTGACAGGGAACTGCCTTCCCCAGCCCCATGTGTTCAGGGCTCAGTCACCCCTCCAGGCCTTCGCTCAAGCTCTTCCCTCTGCCTGAGTAGCTGGTGTCCCTAACAACTCCTATTCATTTTTCAAAGCCCAACAAACACCACCTCCTCCCTGAAGCCCCCCAGGGCCTTCCTGCTGCCTGTCTGGGCTCCAACCCGTGGTGTGCCGGGTCTGCCTCATACCAGCTAGGAGAGTTGATTGTAAACATCTCTTCCAACCCCATGTTTAAAGCCATCAAGTTGGTAGCTTGAAATTGACTGTGGTAAAAGTGTTCACACCATGGAAATAAGCAAACACTGCAAATCAGGCTTTATTGAGGGCCCACTAGGTGCCTGACGGGGGGTAAAGCCATGAACAAAAGAGGCAAAGTTGTTGCCTTCATGGAGCTTAGGTTTGATATTTCATCCTTGTCTATAGCAACTGTTTATCTCCATCCATCTATCCAACTGCTCTTCCTTCAAGCATTTCACCATCCTTTTATCCATCCATCCACCCACCAATGTACCCACTTGTCCATAAATCATCCATCCACCCCGTCCTACTAATCTGGCCTCCCAGTGGGCCAGTTCCTGTCTCCGTTCTGCACCCACATTTATGAGCTGGGTCCCCTTCAAAGACAGAGCTGGTGAGGAGCCACGTCTGGCCCAGGCCAGAGCCCCATCCCCCTGACCCCCGGCCTGGCATCAGCCAGTATCCCAGGTGTCCCCTCCCCCTACTCCCTGGCCCAGAGCTGTGTGTGCTGGAGAGAGAGCTGAGCTGCTTCCACGGGGAGCCTGGGGCTCACGGGGTGCCTGGAACCTGTGGCCTCCTTGAGGGCGTGAAAACCACAGCACACCTTGACCCAAGCGTCTCCAGGGTGACGGTGGGGGATGGTGAGGGCTGCTCACACCTGCAGGAGCTTTGGTTTCACACTTGAGCTCCCATCCGAGCCTCACGCCTTGATCCCAGGTTAACAGTCCCACTATCAAGACCACCAATGTTCTAGAACTTTCAGAACTGAAGAATCCTGTGTTCTCTCAGTGACTTCTTCCAACATCCCCTTTTACAGAAGAGTCACAGAGAAACCATCAGCAGGGTCGACAGCTGAGCCCTCGTCCAAAAGCAGAGACAAGCCAGGGCTTCAGGCATCACCTGGCATGCAGCCTGGCCTTTGGGGAGGACCACAGGCCAGGCAGGTCCAGGCCAGGGTAGGGATTCCCCTCAGGGCTCTGAGAGCCCGCGGCTGAATCAGACTCTGCTCCTTTAACCCTGCTTCCCGGCCTCGAAAAAGCAGCCTCTGAAGGTGAGCGCCCTTAGGAGGAAAATGATCTCTTTTCTTTCTTTCTTTCTTTCTTTTTTTTTTTAAGTATGAGTTGTATGCAATACGCAGCACCAATATCGAGCTCCTGTCCAGAGCTGACGTTCAATAAGGTGCCTTCAAAACGTCACAAAGAAGTATTTTCTCAGCATCTTAAATTCACATTTCAGCAGTTTCTCCGACAAATCATCAAAAAGAACTTGACTTCCTCCAATTCCCTGGGACAAGCAAGGAAGATGCCAGGGGATCAGGACCACCGTGTCATTGCTGCCGAGTCCGGCCTGCGGCCCTCCCCAGTGTGAGTGCCAAGGGGAGCGTCCTCTCGCTGTATCCCAGCACCTGCATGTACTCAGAAAATGTGCTCAATAAATATTTCTGGGGTGCATAAAGGGAACAACAAAACGGGCAGCAGGAGGCAGAAAAAGAAATCTTGGTTGGTGAGGGGCTGATTCTAAGAAACTAAGCTGATTTTAAACCTGGAATCCCCCAAGTGCCCCTCCGCAGGTACCTGGGCTGTGTCTGGTTTCTCACTCCCACCCACCTCCAGCACAAGCCTTGGTCCTGGCCGCAGAAGGAAGGAAGCTGACGTTTTTTGAGAGTCTGGGCTGCACCCTGTACATGGGCGACCTCTCCAATTTCTCCCCAGGGTAGGTCAGGCCGCCCCCATTATTAAGACAGGAAACTCCAGCCCAGAGAGGGGGAGTGACTCACCCAAGGTGGCACAGCCAGGAGGTGTCAGAGTCAGGATTCAGACCCAGGTCCACTGGCTCCCCCCAAAATCTTCCCACCCCCAGGGTCACTGTGGGCTCGCTTGGTCCCCTTCCCCTCCCCCTGAAAGGCGATAAGGAACAGTCTGGACTTTGTGTGGCTCTGCAGGCAGGACCTGGGGGGCTGGGCTTGGTGTCTGTCCCAGGCAGTGCCCTGGTCTCGGCACGTGACCTGGGGGTCACCCACGTGCCTCGGAGGGAGGGAGGCTGTCATCACGTGCCCACAGACACATGTGCGGCTCACACTCGCGCACGCAGGAAGCTCACGTCGGCACAGACACACGAGTGGCCTTGGGAATACGGCAGAACCACGGCCGAGCTCTGTGTCCACAGGCACGCAGGCTACTCACACGCGCAGCCACGCCAGTGGGCACCTGAGCCCCAGATGTGCACTGTAAACACGAGGCTCAGGGGTCCCAGCCGGGAGACCAAGGGCTGCAGGCCTCGTTACACCTCAGCCCAGGTGACCCTGTCCGTGGCTCGTGGCTCAGTGGCATGGCCAGCTCTGGACGGCCAGTCGGCCTCACTAGCTGGCCTGGGGCCCAGGCCCTGCAGGTGGAGGGGCCATGACCACCCACTGGCGGAGGTAGCTCCTGGGGGGCCCTTCGTCCCTGGGGCTACTGAAGTCATGCTCCACGGGGCTGCCGCAGTCAGAGTCCACAAAGCCGCTGTCAAACGTGTCCATGTCCAGGCCAGCTGGGGGTGAACCTGCCTCGCTGTCCGACACCCCTCGGGGCGACCCGCCATCCCAGGGCGGCCCGGGGGCCCAACCCTCCTCATCCTTGAGGTGCAGCTTTATCCTGCCAAGCAGGCTGCCCAGGGGGTCCCCCGGCCCGGCAGGGCCACTGGCTGAGACGCAGCCACAGGATAGGACTGTGGCCCCCGTGCCCGGAAGCGAGTCCTCCGTGCCCGGGCCAGGCTCCAGGCTGGTGTCCAGGTTCAGGGCTGGGTAGCCGTCATCCCCGCAGGTGCAAGGCCAGGTGCACAGCCCCTCTGCGTCCACCACGGTCACCGTGTCGATGGATACCAGGCCGTACGGCCGGTCCCTCTCCTGGCTGTGAGCTGAGCTGCCCAAGCTGCCGGCGGTGGAGTGGGCTGGGCCCCAGGAGCCCGGCTCAAGCACCCCGTCGGCTTCCACCAGGTCTGGGGGCTCTGGCAGCTCTGTGGGCACCAGCCCCTTGGCTGCAGTCTGCGGTAGGCACTGGCTGTGCATCTCCAGGGACAAGGGCACCCCTGGGCTCCAGGATCTCAGTTCCAGGCTGGAAGCAGTGAAGGGGGTGCCCACCCATTTCTACGAGAGAGAAGAGGAGGGAGAGTCATGGATGGGATGGGGGACAAGGGGTGGTGGGGGAGCATATCAACAGACAGACACAGAGACAAGACAGACAGCAAGAGAGAAAGAGACAAAGACTCCAGAAGATAAAGAGAGAGATGGGGGTGGGGGGAGTTGAGCACTGTGCTGTGTCCCTATCCGGGGACAGTCCCTGTCGCCGTCCCGGCCTCCCTGGGCCTCAGTCTCCCTGCCTGTAGCAGGGAGCTACGGCCCTCAGCAGCTACGGCCCTCAGCAGTCTGCAGGCACAGACAATCTGCTGCTCGGTGGCCTGGGGTCTGTATGGGTGCGGGTCCAAGATTCCCAAGCTGTGGGGACGAGGGGCGGGAGGCCCTGAGAGCTGAGTGACAGAGCCCTCACCAGGCCTTCTGTTTTATGTCCTCGGGGAGATTTCTCGAAACCACGCATTCTTCTGTTTGTGTCCTCACTAGAGTGGACACATGACCAGGGAAGAAGCCCCACTTCTTCTGGTCACGGCTGTGTCCCCAGAGGCTCACACAGTGCCTGGCACACAGTAGGCACCCAATAAATGTATATTAACTAAATGAATGAATGGAGTGGATCAAGGACCAGCCACTCAGAATAGATAAGGGCTGTGGGGTGACAATGGACTGAGGCAGCTGTCCCTAAACTTTAAGGATCCCCCTGCCCTCACCTGCCGGGGTCCCACTCAAGACACAGGGTCTCCATCCAGGTGGCAGAGAAAATCCCTGAGAACCAAAATCTCCCAGTTTTGAGCCTACTCCATCAGAAAACTCCTCTCAGAACCCTGCTGAGGCCACTACCACTGATTTGAAGTCACTTTTCAGCTGTGTGGCCTTGAGTCAGTTACTTACCCTCTCTGTGCCTCAGTTTCTGCATCTGTAAAATGGGCCTGCTAATAGTCCCCACTCCACAGGGTGGTTGTGGGGATTAAATGATAAATTAAATAACAGCTGTGGCGCTCCTAGCAGAGTGCCTGGTGCACAGCAAGTGCTGTAAGAGTATTGGTAAAACAAACACAAAATAGATGTGATATTTGAGCTTCAGGGAAAGTACAGAGGAAAGAGGAAAGGGTTTATCCAATGTGGGCTGCAGCCTAGGCTCCTCCCCTGCCCGGCTCTGAGCCTCAGTCTCCTCGTGGTTCCCCTGGGATGGTGGAGCACACCCTCCCCACTTGCAGGGGCTGCTAAGAGGATGAAAGGGTGGAGGTGAGACAGTGCTCAGTGAGTGCCAGGCAGATGGCATGTTGCACTTCCTGACTTCCAGACTCTGCTGGAGCAGATGGGTCACCACATCCTCTCTGCGGTGACTGCCGCCACCGGGTGGGGGTTGGTAAATAAGCACAGAGAACCCAAGGGCGATGGCGCTGGTAGCGGGTGTTGGGGCCTGGATGGGGCTGGTGTATCTTGCAGGCAGGGCCATATCCTTCCCAGAAGCTGCTCCCTCCCCACCTCCATAGCAAGGGCTTCTACCAAAGGACCAGGAGGCCACTTCGTGGCTCAAGGGACCACCTGGCTCACCCTCTCTCCCAGTTTGGCTCCTTGGGCTGGGAAATGCTGCAGGATCTTGTTTAATTCTTATGCCAACTCTGCCCCACTGGAATTATTTCCTGCACTTTGCATGTGCAGACACTGAAGCCTGGTTCCAGCCCGGGTCGGGGATCTGGGTGCCCCGGGCCTACAGGGTGGGGCTGGTGGTCTAGATGTGTGGGTGGAAGCAAGCTCCCAGAGTGTGAGAGGCTCCCAGGGGCTCATCATGTGGTGGGGACACTCACCTTGAAGTCTCCGCTGTGGCCCACGTACAGGGGCTGGAAGAAGGGCTCTGGGCTGGGCACCTGCACCCACACATTTTTCCATAGCCTGGAGGGCAGAGACGAGGTGAGCCCCCCGCACCTCCCAGAGGGCAGCCGGGCCTCCCGCTCAGAGGCTCCCCAAATGTGTCCTGCGGGAGGCTCAGAGCCTCCAAGACACACCCAGGCCCCTCCCTTCCGCCCCTCTGCCCCAGGCCTCAGTGTCCACATCTGTAACATGGGGCAGCGAGTCTCCTGAAGGTGCTCCGAGTTTAAGGGCTTGGCTGCCTGTTCTCTGCTAAGCCAGGGCTGGCCCCTGAGCCGTGACTTCTTCCTCCACCACCAGGGATGAGCCAACAGCCAATTCCATGGGGCTGTAGGGAGGGGTCAGGAAGTGTAGGCACAGCGCCAGGCACCCCAGCACCCAGAGACTGGTCTGCAACACCCTCTGTGATTCGCAGGCTTCTCTGCCTGGAACAGGGTATGCAGGGCCCCCGCCCAGTGTCTGCCACTTAGCAAGGGCTCAGCCCCAGCCAGCAGCATGCACGAAGGCCAGGGGAGCTCAGGTTTTATCAATGTTTTTAATCAGCATCAGCCCTTCTCTGGATGGCCACGTTCAGCAGAAACCCAATACATAAAGAGATAAAAGCAAAACCTCTGGTGCTGAAGCAGGATTGTCAGGGGGGTTATTCCACCAGCCCTTAACCCCCACCTGGCGGCCCCTCCTGACCCTCAGGACTCAAAGCTCAGAATTCACTGGACAAGATCACAGCTGAGGTCACTGTTACGAGCACAGGTCGAAATTCCTTCTCCTCCACTTCACTGCTGTGTGACTTTGGGCAAGTTCCTAGACAGCTCTGTGCCTCAGTTTCCCCATTTGTCAAATGGAAGTAAATGCCGTGTATCAAGCTCATCTGGCTGCTGTGAGGGTTAAGCATGTGCTCCACACAGTGCCCAGTTTAGTATCACCATCACTGTCATTACTATTGTCATGGTGACAGGTGTGTCCTCCAGTCCCGGCCCAGGCTGAGCCCCTCCCTGCCACCCTGTTCCCTGGCCTCACCTCCAAGCCTGATGGATCTTCGGGCCTAAGATGACAAGGACGAGGCATGCGAGGACCAAGATGGGAAGCAGTTGAGGGTACAAGTCTCCCTTTATCTCTGGGAAGGAAGAAAACACTGGGTGAATTTGACCAACCTCTACGAGAGCCCACCTGGGCTGGGTGTGGAGGGCACTGGGTCTGGGCTGGAGTGGAAGTGGGTGGGAAGGCTGCTGGTGCCTCGCGGTGGGATGGACCTGGCTTCAACTCCTGCTCCCACCCCCACCCTAGGCAAGTGATTTCATCTCTCTGAACCTCAGTTTTCTCATCTGCAAAATGGCGATAATAATTCCCACTTCACAGATACATTAGGAGGATCAAAGGCCCCGCCAGGAGAGGCACCTGGCACCCAATGCAGGGCCTGGCAAGCAGGGGCCCCAGAAATGCTGTGGAACAGCTACAAGGGGATGCATGACTGAGTGGGAACCTTCCAGCCGTGCTGAAAATCTCAGGGCTCAGGGCCACTGCACTAGGACAAGATTTAGTACAAGGAGTGGGTGTCCATCCCTGCTTCACATCTTACCTTCTGGCTGGGTGTGAAAGACGACTGGGTCACTCCACTCGCTCCAGGTCCCCTGGAAGGAGGAGCGAGGCTGGGGCCCTGCCCGCACCTGCAGCTCGTAGCTTGAGCCTTTGTGGAACTCCAAGGGCAGGAGAGAGACGCTTCTCGAATCCACTGAGATCAGCTTTCTCCCTGGACTCTGCCAACCCAGGGAAAGGATGCGCTGGGTTAGGACCGCCCAGGCCAGCCCCCGCCTCCAGCAGAACCACCCTTTACCAGCCCCCAGGAAAGGGGTGGAGTTTCTCCTGGCAAGTCTCCACCCCCTCCACAAGAGTCAGTCTGAGCTCTGGCCACTCCGGTGTGGGCAGCACAGAGCCGTGGGCGCTGCCCTGGCCTTGCCTGTGATACAGTGCTTTGGTCGCTTTCTCTCTGAGCCCAGCTCAGTCACTCACAGCCCCACAGGGGACCCTGCCTGCTGGGCCTGGGAATGTCCCGGGAACAGCAGTGGCCGTTCCTGGGCATGTTTAGCTGGCAGCATTCCAGACTTCGGACACTTCTGTAATTCTTCAACAGTGGCTACTTTCAACAGTGGGCATTTCTGGGCGTCTTTAACGACAGGCGTCTTAGCAATGGGTACCTCTGGAAGTCTTCCACTGGGGATGGTCTAAACTATGGCATTTATGAAAATCTTAAACTGAGACCATTCTAAAGGATGGATAATTCTAGAACACTTCAGCTGTGACTGTTCTAAATAGTGGGCCATTCTGGAACTCTCCAACACTCTAAACAAAGAATGCCTCTAGAAGACTTCACCCCGCCCCAATCCTCTGAGGGTCTCACCAGAGCCCAGGGGTCTCCGAGCTTCCTGTACCGCAGCTCATACTGAAGTTTGCCCTTCAGCGCGTACAAATTGTAATCGGAGCTCCAGGAGATGTTATAATGTCCGGAGAAGGTCACCGTCACATTGAAAGGGGGAGATGGCTTGACTTAGAGGAAAAAGCCAGAAAGATAAAATGGGATGAGATTTTGCAGCAGCTGAGAATGATGCTCTCCTTGATGAGATCAAGACTAATGACCCTGAATGACTTGGGGTAAAGCATCCCCTGTCTCTGGGCCTTAGTTTACTCATCTGAGAAATGAGAGATTTAGATGAGTCTAAAGTGGGGGTGCTACGACTCAGGGGGGCAAGAATGCAGACTGGCGTAGCCGGGGAGCGGGGGGAAACCAACGACACCCACTCATTCTCCATTTCTTTTCTAAATGATGGCATCATTTTCTTTTTACGTGGGCCTCTCACTGTTGTGGCCTCTCCCAACTGTGGAGCACAGGCTCCGGACGCGCAGGCTCAGTGGCCATGGCTCACGGGCCCAGCCGCTCCGCGGCATGTGGGATCCTCCCGGACCGGGGCACAAACCCGTGTCCCCTGCATCGGCAGGGGGACTCTCAACCACTGCGCCACCAGGGAAGCCCGAATCACTTTCTTTTAACTCTAGCTTCCTTGAGAAGTCAAAAGACTGTAATTAGCATCATGCTAATTAATTAGCACCAATTATGCTAATGATGGAAGTTACCACCTCTGAGTGCCTGCCGGGCTGCTCTACAGCGAGCATTTTGACGCCCGCAGGGGCCCTGAGAATTTGATGTGACTGTTGTCATCTCCCAGACATCTTCTGGAAAGTGCGGGAGCAGAGATCTGGGCCACAACACCACGCCCTCCTGGGCTCTGTGATCCGGCTTGCCATATGCCCCTGTCTTGGGGATCTTAGCTCCTTGGGACAGAGGTTTTGTTCTCCAGGTCAGTGCTGTGTCCGCAGCTCCTAGGACAGAGCCGGCACACAGCAGGCCCTCAAGAGATACTTGTTAAACCAACAAATGAACCTTCCTGGGATTCCAAAAAGGAACTCTGAGGCTACGGACGACTCAGCACCAAGGCCTGCGATGTTCAGGAGGCTGCGGCGAGGGCTTTATTGTCATTGCTATTTCAGCCATGGGTCCTTTGGGACTGGAATAACTGCTAAGCCCTCTCCTATTTTCCCCAGGCCGACGGAGACCTGGTTTTCCACTTCCCTGTACGTCCTGGGCTGGGTGGTGAGGACCAGAGCTGGGGATCAGGGATGGGGTCAAGGATGGGGGCCCAGAGCCCAGGAGGGGGAAGGGAGTAGAACACTGCCCCCTGGCTTCAGGCCCTGGCAGGGAGGGGGAGAGGGAGGGCGCCAGAGAGAAATGGGACTTGGAGCCGCCCTGCGAGGTGGAGGGGCCGTGGAGCAGTTCCTTCTCCTCCGCAGGGGCAGGGGGAGGCTTGCAGTCTGCCCCGCTCACTCAGAGGGGCAAGGGGCCGCCCCTGCTCCCACGCCTGGATCTGCATGGCTGAGTGAGCGTGTGCGTATGTGTGCATATGGGCGTGTGTGAGAGAGCGTGGGCCTGTGTCCAGGCTGGCTAGGCCCAGGGCTGCTGGGACACCCGTGCATTTGTCCAAGGGTGGTTTTATGAGTGTGCGTGTGAGAGACTCTGGGTGTGTCTGCGTGTGTGTGAACCTTCATTCACACCTTGTGCAGTGCGACACCCACTCAGCGAAGTGGTGCAAACCTGGACCCCCTCCAGGTGACAGACACCCTCTCACCCCCCTGCCCCACCACTGGGAACCTAGGGCCAAAATCCCCCAGAGATTCCTCGCAGAGGCTGGGCCTTCCCGAGGAGGGAAGGACTCTCTTAGCAGTTTGCATTTGCATGCCTCTGAGCACAGGCTTCTCACCCACTCTTTGGGGAAACACACACACACACACACACACACACACACACACACACACACACACACACACACACACACACACACACACACACACACACACACACACACACACACACACACACACACACACACACACACACACACACACCTGCCTCCTGGACCGGCCCTGGGTCTGGACCCACAGAGACAACTTCTTCCACCAGCCAGCACCGCCCCTCCACCCCGCCCCCAGCCTGGAGGGAAATTCCAGGCCTCACCGGAGCTAACGAATGGGAGAAAACTCAGGGAAGTTTTTCTCTTGAGACTCAGTGTCCCCACTTGCCTCATAATGTAGACAGAATCCCTAAGAGTCAGGGTTAAAAGGGCCCTCACTCTACAAATAGGGAACTGGTCCAAGTTCACAGATAGGCAGGGCTGAACCAGAACTGAAGGCCGAGATCCTGGGTCCCAGTCCAGCTCCTTTTCATACCGCGGCTGCCTCTCTTTGGTTAAAGCTCAAACCTAGTTATCAACCCGTCACACCTTAGTAAATATCGGTGCACCTACAGAGCAGAACTCTAAGGGGAGGTAAGGACATAGGACAGGTCAGCTATGATGGTGGGGGAAGGGGAGCCGTCTCAGGGACCATGTGTCCTCCTCAGCTCTGGGGTCCAAGGGATACTCACTGCTTTTAGCCAGGACAAAGCTGCCGCACTCCTGGGAGTGGTTGCCCGAATGGTCTGTCATGTTGACACTGAAAACGTCGTCGGCCATGTATTGGAACACATCCATATGGCACGTGTACTCTGCATGCGTGGCATTGTGGGTGGACCAGCAGAGGCTGCAGGAGGTGACCTCGTCCTCCAGTTCTCCATATGAGTCTTGCCTTCAAGGACAGAGCAGCCGGTTATGGCTGGAAGCCAGCGGGGCTCAGGGCACAGGGCCAGGACCCCAGCCCAGAATCTTGGGGCTGGGAGGGAGTTGAAGTGGTGCCGGGGGTCACCTGGTCGAATTACCCCTTTCCCCGGGAAGATACTCCTCCCCTGAAGTAGCCCTGATGGATGGTGTCCAGGCTCGGCTTGTATGCCTCCAAGGGACCAGGAACTCACTACCTCATTTAAGGACAGCAGCTTTTAACTTTGGAAATTTGGGCCATTCTTGCCTGGACTGAGCCTAAATCTGTCCCTGTCAGTTCCATCAACTGTATCACTGTCCTACAGAAAGGGTGCTAAGCATTTCAGTTCTCCTTCCTGACCTCCTCTGTCCAACATCTGCTGAATACCTAATAAGTGCTTGTGCTCAGGGCCAAGATAAGAGCCAAATGAACTTCATCCCCTGCTTTGGGTGAACTACCAGGGAGGCTATTGGTATAAGGTTGGGGGAAAATGCTCTGGCTTTTTAACTGCCAGTGGGCAGAAACAGTGGGTTTTGAAGTATGTATAGGAGTTCACCAGATATTTATTTCCCTACCTACATCTTCAGGCTGTGAACATGACCACCCTTGAAGGCTAATATGGATGTGTGGACTCTGTTATTTGCTAAATATTTGCTGGAATAGAAACTTCTGCTGAATAAAGTCTCTCTAAACCTCTTGCACAGCAGCTAGGAGAATCTTTAAAAACTGCCTGTCACCCCCATGCCTAAAACCCTCGGGTGGCTTCTCATCACCCACACAATAAAAGCTGGCCCTGGGCTTCCCTGGTGGCGCAGTGGTTGAGAGTCCGCCTGCTGATGCAGGGGACGCAGGTTCGTGCCCTGGTCTGGGAAGATCCCACATGCCGCGGAGCGGCTGGGCCCGTGAGCCATGGCCGCTGAGCCTGCGCGTCCGGAGCCTGTGCTCCTCAACGGGAGAGGCCACAACAGTGAGAGGCCCGCGTACCGGTGGGGGGGAAAAAAAAAAGCTGGGCCTTGCTTACCTCTCATCTCCTTTGCTTGTTGTTCTCTCTCACACTGGCTCACTCTGCTCTGGCCCCACTGACCTCCTCGCTATTCCTCAGACTCATTAGTCTCTCCCGACTGCAGGACCTTTACACTTGCAGTGCCCTCTGCCTGCACTGCCCTTTCCCCAGCTCACTGGCTGCCTCCTTCTCATCCAGAAAGGCCTGCCCCGACCCTCCTGGCTAAAGCAGACCTTCTCCCCATGTCACTCGCTTTCCACCCAAGGCTCAAGGTTCCTGGACTTTAAAGCACTCATTATTCTCAGAAAGCATCCTGTTGGTTGTTTTCGTTTTTCTTGTCTGTCTCCCCAGCCACTCCCCACCTGCAGTAAGTCAGCTCCGGGACCAGCTGGGACCTGGTCTGTCTTAGGCTCTACTGGGCCCCCAGTGCCTGCAAGTGTCTGGCAAGAGCTTAATAAATATGTTCTGAAGAAGTAACTGAATGAACGAATGAATGGGTGATGACAGAATGAAAGCCAGCTGTTCTTTATCCTGATCAGCACGTTGACAAAGACTCTCCTTGACCAGGCTCAACTCAGGCTCCTCAGAACTCTCTCCTCGACGAGGCCCTGACTTTGGGACTCCCAAACTCGTCTCTGCATTGTCTAACGTTAGCAAGAATCCTGCTAAGTCATTTAGCCAGAATCTTCCATCCTTGATATCTGATCGAATTCCTCATCCTCCACCCCCCCCCAGGCGACGTGGGCTCACCCTGGGCTTCCATTAGCAAGAATCCTGTTAAGTCAGTTTAGCTGGAACCCCCCTTACCCCTGATGTTTCCTCTTAGTATTTTTCCATCCATTGACCTGCTCCTTAGCTATAAATTCCTAATTTTCCTTGTTGTATTCGAGTTGAGCCCAAGCTCTCTTCCCCACACCAAAACCCCACGCAGCGGTCCCTACACCCATCATGATGGTCTTTTTTTTTTTTTTTTAAGAATCCCTTATATATTCTTTTTTTTAAAATAAATTTATTTACTTATTTATTTTTGGCTGCGTTGGGTCTTCGTTTCTGCGCGCGGGCTTTCTCTAGTTGTGGTGAGGGGGCTCTCTTCATTGCGGTGTGCAGGCTTCTCATCGCAGTGGCTTCTCTTGTTGCGGAGCACAGGCTCTAGGTGCGTAGGCTTCAGTAGTTGTGGCACGTGGGCTCAGTAGTTGTGGCTCACGGGCTCTAGAGCGCAGGCTCAGTAATTGTTGCGCACGGGCTTCGTTGCTCCATGGCATGTGGGATTTTCCCGGACCAGCGCTCGAAACTGTGTCCCCTGCATTGGCAGGCGGATTCTTAACCACTGAGCCACCAGGGAAGCCCGATCATTACGGTCTTGAATAAAGTCTGCCTTACCATTCTTTAACAAGTGCAATGAAAAAGTTTTCTTTAACAATAGGGACCCATGAATCTTGGAGTCAGACTGCCTGTGTTTGAATCTCAGCTCCACCATTCACTGGCTGTGTGACCTTGGGCAAACTGCATAACCTCTCTGAACCCTAGTGTCCTCGTTTGTTAAATGGGAGTAATAATTGTGAGGATGGGAAGTGATGGTTCATGTGAAGTGTAGCAGGATGCCGGGCATGTATTCAGTGTTCAAAAAAATCATGTGGCAGTCTGGTCATCCTGGGGTCTCAAAACCACAGTCTGGCCTGTGTGGGCAAGAGAGTATGGTCTTTGGAGCCCTGCTCGCTGGACAAGTCTCGTGAGTCCTGCATGGACATCTGTAAGGTAGGCACAGTGATTCCCAGCTCCCAGTCCCAGATCACGGTCAGTGATTCTCAGCTCATGGTGAAACCAAAAGCTGTCGGTGGAAGGGCTGAGAGAGCCCCCAGAAGTGGCAGCCATTATTTTTATTGCTAAACTACCTGCCAGGCACACAGTAGGTCCAACTCCATCTGTGGCCTCTGGCAGTCCTGCCCCACCCCAGCCCTCCAGGGCTACCCTGAATCGCATCCCCGAGGCTGGCGAGGTCTGGCCACTTACCAGGTGAGGGTGAGCGTGCCAGGGTGCGGGGCCCTTGTCTTCAGGATGCAGGTGACCGTCTGGATGTAATCGGTGTAGCAGACGAGGTCTGAGCAGCCCCAGGCTGGAGGGTCAAGGGACACAGAGACCTTGGTTGGGGTGGGGGCTGGTCGGGGTCAGCAGAGCTGATCACCCCCTCACCCCCTTGAGGGCTGGAGGATGACGGGAAGCAGGGGTCCCAGAGCCAGGATGAATATGATGACCCTAGGGCCACTAAGATTAAGGCCTGGAGCAAGGGGGTCCTTGCCACCTAAGAATTCTATTTTTGAGCCCCCAAAGTTGCGAGGTTGGCTATGGAGACAAGACTCTCCTAACGAGAAACATCATAAACTAAGCGGGTCCCCACCCAGCGCCCTCCCCACAAGCCCTGTGTCCAGACACCAGGTCAGCATCCCTCCTGGCCGGCCTCCCTCTCCAGGTGGTGTGTCCTGAACTCCCCGGTTGCTGGGGGAATCTGCACATCCTGCGAGAGGGATTCGTGTGGTCAGTGAGAGACCACATGCTCCCTCTGTTCCCCGCAGCTGGTCCAAGACAGGACATGGACCTCGGTGACCTGGCAGTGCTTCGAGGGAGCAAGAAACCTTCAGAAAACTGAGAAGCCCTTGGATACTTTTGCCAAGATGTCTGTATTATCCTACTGCCCAAACCATCACCACCACCACCAACCAAGTGACACAGGTATGGTCCCCCTCAGGCAATTTTATTGCAAGATTTAATACTCTCCCAACTCCATCGTTAATTGCTTTACTTTGTTCTAAAAATGTTTGACAAAATCCAGTTAATAAGTTTTAGTTTAGTTTTGTTTTGTAAGATCAAGTGCCAACGCTGCTATTCCCCCTGCCTCCACCCCCCCACTATTTACCAGAAATTTGTTCCCCTTTTAAATGGATTCATTCTTAGTGGCTTTTTCCTATTTTTCCTTGACTAATGAAGACCCAGGGGTTAGCAGTACATTCCTCCTGGGTCTCCATCTAGGTCAGAAGCTGGATTTGTAGTCAAGAACACTGTCACTGGAAACATCCTTTATGTCTCCTCCCATCACATTTAACAAATGAGAAAACTGAAGCTCTGAGACTGGGCCACACCTCTTGTCTCGCTCTTGGTCTGGGCTCAGGAGACCCAGGAAAGGCAAAATCTAATCTGTGCTAGTTCTTCACCTCCACACACATGGCGGACACCGCTAATCGATCATGGCCCTCACTCCCTTGGATGTGGCCTCAGAATCCTTCTCAACACAGTTGAGTGGCTCCAGACAGCCACTACCAAGGGATCTGAGATGTGGAAAGGAACCCTGTTGGAGGAGGAAGTTTCCCTCGGGGAGGAGCACGGGGCCTGTCGGTGGACACAGAGCGGCCCGTTCAGATACTTTGCGGAGAAAAGAGGACTGATTTTGGTAGGACCAAAACCCAGGTGGCTGTGTCCTCTCTGAGTTCATCGTATCCTAGTCGTTCTCTTTCAGGGCTCCAGAACTTGGAGAGGAGCTGCCTTTCCTAGGTAGACTCAAGGCCACCAAGGGACAGGGTTTGTCCCGAACTTGTAATGAAACATTGGAGAGGGGACAGTAGTCCCTGAACTAGTGTGGAGGTGGCATCAGGGACCAGAGGGAGTAAAAACCCTGTCACCGGTCACTACCCTGAGCCCTGCGCAGAGAGCCCCCGGGCCACCCCCCACCCCGCCCAGGGCTATCACAGCGTGTGGGAGGCAGTGGGAGCCGTGAAAACTGCACACGTGACTCACAAGTGCTCTGAGTCGCTATTTGTAAGCTGGAGACACTGGCCCCTCGGA
The DNA here is from genome assembly GCF_963455315.2 of Globicephala melas. Lineage (NCBI taxonomy): Eukaryota > Metazoa > Chordata > Mammalia > Artiodactyla > Delphinidae > Globicephala > Globicephala melas. The sequence goes on from NC_083328.1 coordinate 17,375,296, forward strand.
CGGGGTGGGGAGGTATTTAGATGATATCACGCCAGTGCAGCCCAGGCGGCCTGCGTGTGGCACTCACCCAATAAAAGCAGTTAAGACCACGGGAATCAGGCAGATTTGGGAACCCGTCCCAGCTCTGCCACTGCCCGGCTGTGTGGTCGTGGACCTGCCTCTCACCCTCTCTGAGCCTCACAGGCTGTCGGCAGAAGGGAATGAGGATGCTCGGCCCCCGGGACACAGCAGGGGCTTGTTATTTGTGCTCACGGGGTGGGGAGAGGCAGCGGGTGACCCAAAGGCCCTTTAGAGGCTAGGACAGGATTCTGACAGCTCAGAAAGGGAAAATAAAGGAGACTGACATCTGTTTCCTGATGGAGCTATTTGAGGCTTTGGGTCTTTCGGTAAAAACCGGAGTGAAATGCTTATGAGTCAGCACAGCGGCGGCTGAGGGCACCCCTGTCCCCAGGCCAGCTCCCATTCGAGCCTGTGTGCTGTGTCCCACCTCCTCTGGGAAGGCTTCCTGGATCTCTCAGCCCTGACTGCGCCCCCAAGTCTAACACCTGGCCTTTCCCTGCTCGGGTCTCGAACATCTCTCCCTCTGACTGCAACATCTCCTGCTCCTCCGGGGCTTCCTTCTAAGGCTTTGGCTGCTTTTGTCTCCACAGCCACTCTCCCCACCCAGGGAATATGTGTGCTGGCAGTGGATCCAGTGATTGCTGAGAAACATCTCCTAGGAGATGAGGAGAAACTGTGGTTAGATCACAGGCAGGACTTCCTCACGCTGAGAACTGGGAGCCAGCCAAGGCAGAGAGAAGAAGGATGAAGTCCCTCATCCTCCCGCCCCGCTTCCCTGGCCAGCGAGACGTGGAGACCAGGACTCACTTCTGGACAGTGGCGCTCTCTGGTGGGATGGGCTCTAGCTAATGCAGAGATGGTTACTGGACTTGCGTCGGCCGCAAGTGGACAGATGCCACAGACTCTGACCCTGTGGCCTCTACCCTGCCCTGGAGCCCACAAGGCCAGCCCGCCGCTCTCCACCCGCATACCACGGGGCAACTACTTACCCCCCTGGAGCATCAGCAGGAGCAGAGGGGCAGCCCAGCCGCAGAGCATGCTGGCCGCCGGAGCCTGCAAGAGACACACAGGGAGAGGGTGGGCCTGGGGCCTGGGGACCAAGGGGCCCTGAACATCCTCCCTCTGGTCCCCATCCCTCCTTTGGAAGACTTGCCTCAGTTTCTTGGATTTGCTTCTGAGAAACAAGAGTTTGAGGAGCCCGAGGCTGCCCCCAAGGATTCCTGTCCCTTAGAAGTGGCTTCTTTGCCCCCTGGATCCCTCCCCGCTTCTCCCCGCTTCTGCCTGGGCCCCCAGCACCATCACAAATGGGGGGGATGAAAAGGGGGAAGAGCTCGCTGCTGGTCCACCCCTGCTAAGCCTGTTGATGTAGCACGACGTGCGCACGTTAATCCATCTAGATAAGAAAGAGGGAGGCAGGGAGGGGAAAGGGGCTTGGAAAGCGGTATTTGACGGGCAGAGATCTTGCGTCCTCTTTCTTACAAAACCCCCATGTTGATGTTAGCCCAATTAATTGGCTTCTTAATGAGTAGCAAATCCAAGATTAGCCCACAAAGGAGACAGTTCCTGCATACCTAAGATAAGTTTAGCCCATTAGCGAGGGTTCCTACCCAAATACAGAGCTCCCCCGGGTTAGCCCACCAGCAAGCACGGGGGAACCCAGCTTGACCACACGAAGGTGCCCTGGACACCCTGATCTGCATGAGATGGAGAAGAGACCTCTTTGGAGACCAGAGCCAGCCTGTCCAGGAAGAGCGGACTTTGGTACCTTGGGCAGAAGAACAACCCACCAGGCTGGCAATGCAGGCTCTTGCTGGTACTTTGTCCATTGCACCCCCAGCTCTGTGTCTACTTGGGGAGGTACCAGCCAGAAGCCAGTGGGTCCCAAGAACCCTACCTAGATAGATCCCATGGACAGGTGTGTAGCTGGAACAGGAGCCCAGAGGGCTGACCCGTGCAGGGACCAGGTCACACACATGGCTTCTTCCGGACACCATCCCTGAACCCGGCTTCCCCCAGAGCCTACTCTGGCCCCACTGGGAGCTTCCTCTGAGCTCCCAAACAGGTCACCAGGCAGGCAGGGGTGCAGGGCATGGAGAGGTTCAGCTGTGTGGCTCTCGGCTGGCCACTTCCCCTCCCTGAGCCTTAGAAGTAAAGATGGTAAAGCCTGCTTCCAGGATTCTTGTGAGGATTCAAAGCCTCCACTTATAGAATCACTGGGCCCCTGGCATAGCCCCTGGCACACAAACACTCAAGAAACAGTGATGGATACAGGCTTTTAAAGCATCAGAATGGACCGACTCCCTGAGTGATCTACCCAAGAGGTCCCCAAATGTCTCATTTTCCAAAAGTTGGCCATATTTGTAGATCATGTGTACTATTATTTATTTAATATATTTTCTATAAACAGACCCTATTAAAAATTTAACTCCAACTTCAACCTAAGCAATAATGCACATAGTTGTGTATTTTTTCCCCATAGCTGTGTATCATTCCCCAGTCAATGATTGCAAAGCATTTGAAACAGTGCCTGGCATATAGCAGATGTTATATAAGTGTTTCTTAAACAAAGCAATCAACTTACCATAAAACAAAATGCAGTGAAATGTAAAAACTAAATACAAGGAAAACAAAAGACAATAATTGAATTTTAGTGAGATACTATTCCCTGCTTAAGACTCTGATGGGGCTTCCCTGGTGGCTCAGTGGTTAAGAATCCGCCTGCCAATGCAGAGGACACTGGTTCGAGCCCTGGTTCGGGAAAATCCCACGTGCTGCGGAGCAACTAAGCCCGTGTGCCACAACTACTGAGCCCGCATGCCACAACTACTGAAGCCCGTGTGCCTAGAGCCTGTGCTCCGCAACAAGAGAAGCCACTGCAATGAGAAGCCCGTGCACCGCAACGAAGAGTAGCCCCCCTCGCCACAACTAGAGAAAGCCCGCACACAGTAACGAAGACCCAATGCAGCCAAAAATAAATAAATAAATTTATTTTTAAAAAAAAGACTGATGAGTTGGAGATCTAGTTTGCCTTTGTTTAAAAAGGGAGATTAAAGAGTATTAGAGAGGTGTTGAAGACATACTAGCATCAAGCTGAGATTCTCACCCCCTCACTCATCAGAGGATAGAAAGAAATTTGAAAAAGGTCTCACTCTCTCACTAGGGGGTCCAGGGATATTTAACACCATCTTAAACAAGCCACTCAATTCTGGGAAACATCAGCCTTGAATGATGACGTCTTCTCTTGTTTCCACAGCACCAAGTAGGAACACCTCCCGGTCCCACTACCCTCCCTGCCCTGAATCCACCCCTTATGGGGCTTCCCACTCAGCTGACTCCTGAGGGCAACAGCAACTTACTCCCCACATGCACCCAGACCAGCAGGTGTGCTTCCTGAGTGAAGGACAGAGGGTGCCTTGCAGCCTCCTACAGAGCAGTGAAGAACACCTGGCTTGGAGTCTGCCAGGTGCCAGCTGTGTGACCTTGGGCAAGTTCCTGACCTCTCTGATTCTCTGTTTTCTTATCTTTGTTGTAGGCACTAAATGCATTATTGCATGTGAAGCATTCCAGCGCAGTCCTGGATGGGATGGAGCCCTAAATTGGTGCTTATCCACCAGGCTCCAGTGCCTAGAAATGATTTCTGAGGTTGTGGTCCTTCAGACTAAAAGTTGGCCAAATTTCAGGAGAGTCTGGGGATGTGGAGAAGATTGGGGGGAGGAAGTCAAACGGAAGCAGGTACTATGGAGAACGCAAAGTGCTTAACTTCACAGTCAACAGAGAAATGCAAATGAAAACCGCAATAACATGCCATTTAAATTTTATCAGATTAGTAAAAACTAAAGGTCTGACAACATCACATGTTGCTGAGGACACAACGTAATGGGAACTCTCATTTACAGCTAGTGGAGATGTAAATTAATACAACTAGTCTGGAAAATAGTTTGGCATGGTCTAATAAACTTGAACAAGTGTTTACCCTAAGACCCAGCAATTCCACTGTGAGGTATACTACCAAGGAAACACTGGCACGTGTGTACAAGAAGCATAGGCAGAAATGTTTATAGTGGCATTGATTTTAATATTGAAAAACTGGAAACAACCTAAATATACATAAGCAAGAGAATGGAAAGATAAACTATGGTGTAATCACTCAATGTGAAAATGAATCATAGCTTCACACAACAAAGCAAATGCCTCTTACAGAAAAGCAACAACAATAACCAAAAAACCCACGAAGCAAATGACTCTTTCTGAAGCAAAAGAAAGATTAGAAAAGAACACAGGCATAATAACACCATCTGTGTCACACTTAACACCATGTAAAGCAGCTCTATATACTGTTTGGGTGAATATACATGTGTTCTGAATATAAAGAGAAATCCAAGGGAATGAAAAACATCAAATCCTGAATAGCGTAGATAAGGAGGGGATGTGATGAAGTGAGGGTCTCCAGGGGTCTCAACAGTTTGGTAAAACTGAGTGAAGCTACCATGGGTGTTGATTATGTTTTTCTTTATACCTTTTTGTATGTCCAAACTATTTCATAACATTTTAAACGTAAGTGAATCTTGGATTTGTAAAATAAAATGTGAAGGGGGACTTTCACTTCCAGCCATGATGGAGCTGGTATCTGAGTAACCCTCTTACTAAGAACAACTACAAGAGGAGAAAAAAAAACCACTAGAAAGCATGAGAAAGCAACCAAGTTAGACAGTACTTGAGAGGCCAGGGTGCCAGAGAGAAGGAAAATGTGTTGAAATTCTGCATGCAATGTCCCCTCAAATAATTTGCCAAGTCACTGCAGATGAGTTACATTCCAGGAAACCTAGCAGAAAGCATCTGGTAACAGGCTAAAACGCTAAGAAGAGATTTTGTCAGTTTCACAATGCTAAGGAAAGAATCAGAGTCTAAGAAAAATGGGCCCTGATAAATACCCAGTTATTCAGGAAAGGCTAGGCCTTGGGAATAAGAAAAATCAGAAATAGTTCAGTCTTCACTGCATCAAGATGATCTGCCTATATGCCATATGTCTGCTAGAAAAAAAAATTAAAACCTATCTGGAAAAACTTAGCTTAATCTAAAGCCTCCATACTTCCCATACACAATGTCCAGCATTGAATTAACTTGATAAGACAAACTAGAAAACAGTACCAAATGACCAAAAGCCAAGAAGATAAAACCAAAGCAAAACCAGAAACAGACCCATAAGTGATTCAGAAAATGGCCTTATGAGACAGGATTTAAAATAACTATGATCAGTATGTTCAAGGATTCCACCAGAAATATGGCATCTATTTAAAAGTAGAAACTCTAGAGCTGAAAAATGCAATAATTGAAATTTATAAGAACTTAATAGATGGATAAAGGAACAGATTAGAAAATCAGAAGATAGGATTGGTGAACTGAAAGATTGGTAGAAAATGAAGATTGAAGCACGCAGAGAAAAAATGTTTAAAAATACAGAAAAGAGCAAAAGAGACACATGAGACCTTGTGAAAAGGTCTAACATAAATGTATTTGGAGTCAAGAAAAAGAGGAGAGAGGATAACTCAGAAGCAATAATAGAGATACTGGTTAAGAATTTTTCAAAACTAACAAGAAACCTTAAGCTACAGATTCTAGTTCTACAACCACCCCTCCCCCGCCACCCCAAAACAAATACAAAGAAAACCACATCTAGGCACATCATAGAAAAACTGTTTTAAAAATTAAAGACAAAGATATACTTAAAATCCAACTTAGAATGTTATATCCAGCAAAAATATCATTAGAAGAAGTAGGGAAGCTCAATACGATAAAGGAATCTACTAAAATCCCACAGTTGATATCATACTTAATGATGAAAAATTGAAAGCTTTCCCTCTAAGATCAGAAACAAGACAAGGATGTCCACTCTCATGACTTTTATTAAACAAGGATGTCCACTCTCATTGTACTGAACGCCTTGGTTCTAGCCAAGGCAATTAGGCAAGAAAAAGAAATAAAAGGCATCTAGAATGGAAAGAAAGAAGTGAAGTATTTCTGTTTGCAGATGATATGATCTTGTATATACAGCATCCTAAAGAATCCACACCAAGAAAATAAAATGGAACAAAGCAAACAACCAAACAAAAACTATTAGGACTAATTAGTGAATTTAGCAGGATTACAGGATACAAGATCAATATACAAAATCAACTGTATTTTAATAAACTAGGAATGAACAATCTGAAAATGAAATTTTAAAAGTGATTTCATTTACAATAACATCAAAAAGAATAAAATAGAAATTTAACTAAAGGAGTGCTAGACTGGTACACTAAAAACTATTGTACAAAACATTGTTGAAAGAATAATGGAAGATCTAAATAAATGGAAGGATATCCCATGTTTATGGATTGGAAGACTTAATATTGCTAAGATAACTCCCCCCAAATGATCTACAGAGTCAAAGTAATCCCTATCAAAATCCCAGCTGGCTCTTTTGCAGAAATTGACAAGCTGATCCTAAAATTCATATGGAGATATAAGTGGCCAGAATAAACAAAATGATCTTGAAAAAGATGAACAAAGTTAGAGGACTCAGACTTCTCAATTTCAAAGCTTACTACAAAGCTACATTAATCTACACAGGGTGGTACTGGCTTATTTATACACATATAGATCAATGGAATAAAACTGAGAGTCCAGAAAAAAGGTCATACATTTACATTCAATCGATGTTTGACAAGGGTGCCAAGACAATTCACTGAGGGAAAAGAATAGTCTTTAAAATAAATGGTGGGGGGGCTTCCCTGGTGGTGCAGCGGTTGGGAGTCCGCCTGCTGATGCAGGGGACAAGGGTTCGTGCCCCGGTCCGGGACGATCTCACATGCCACGGAGCAACTGTGCGCCACAATTACTGAGCCTGCACTCTAGAACCCACGCTCCACAACTGCTGAAGCCTGTGCACCACAACTACTGAGTCCATACGCCGCAACTACTGAGCCTGCATGCTGCAACTACTGAAGCCCGCACGCCTAGAGTCTGTGCTCAAGAGAAGCCACCGCAATGAAAAGCCCGCACACCACAACGAAGAGTAGCCCCCACTCGCCGAAACTAGAGAAAGTCTGCGCACAGCAACGAAGACCCAACACAGCCAAAAATAAAATAAAATAATTTAAAAATTAAAATAAATAAATAAAATAAAATAAATGGTGCTCATACAACTGGGTATCCACATGAAATAGAATGAAACTGGACTCCTATTTCACACCATATACAAAAATCAACTCAAAACGGATCAAAGACCCAGTACGAAGAGGAAGAAGTATTAAACTCTTAAAATAAAATACAGGTGTAAAACTTCAGAACCTTGTATTAGACAGTAGTTTCTTAGACATGAAACCAAAAGCACAAGCAACCAAAGGAAAACAGATATATTGAACTATTTCAAATTTTAAAACTTTTGTGCTTCAAAAGACACTATCAAGAAAGTGAAAAGACAATATAAAGAATGGGAAAAATATTTGCGAACCATATATTTGTTAGTGTTCAGAATACATAAAGAACCCTCAAGATCTAAAAGACAACCCAATTTTAAACTGTGCAAAAGATCTGAATAGACATTTTTCCAATGAGATATACTAGTGACCAATAAACACATGAAAAGATGCTTATCATCATTAGTCATTAGGGAAATGCAAATAAGGACCATGGAGTGACACCACCTCACACCCACTATTTTTAAAAATGGAAAATAAAAAATGTGGGTGAGGGTATAAGGGTGGAACCCTTATACATTGCTGACGGGAATGTAAAATGGTGCAGCCACTATGCAAAACAGTTTTACAGTTTCTCAAAAAGTTAATATAGTATGACCAAGCAATTTGACTCCTAGGTATATAGCGAAAAGAATTGAAAACATATGTTCACAAAAAGACCCTTCTACACAAATGTTCATAGCAGCATTACCTATAATAACTCTAAACTGGAAGCAGCTCAAAGGTTCATTAGCTGATGAATAGACAAACAAAATGTAGACTATGCATACAATGGAATATTATTCCACCATAAAAATGAATCAATTACTGATACATGCTGCAACATGGATGAACCTTGAAAATTTATCCAAAGTAAAGAAGCCAGACACAGAAAGGCACATATTGTGTGATTCTGTGTATATGAAGTGTCCAGAACAGGCAAATCCATAGACAGTTAGTAGATTAGTGGTTGTCAAGGGCTAGAGCTTTGGAGGGAGGGGGAATAGGGAGTGACTGCTAATGGGTATAGGATATTTTTGGAGCAATAAAAGTGTTCTGTAGTTAGATAGTAGTGATGATTGCACAAATTTATAAGTATACTAAAAACTACTTAATTGTATACCTCAAAAGAGTGAATTTTATGGTATGTGAATTGGATCTTAATTACGATTTTTTTTTAAATGAAGGCAAAATAAACCTTTATTTTTTATACCAAAAAAAAAAAAAAAGCTGAGAGGATTTGTCACCTGTAGACCTGCATCAAAAGACATATTAAAGTGAATTTTGGGGGCAAAAGGAAAATAATCTCAGATGGGAAGCAATTTACTGCAGGAAGGAATGAAGAGCAATAGAATATTATAAATATAAATAATATTGATTGCTGAAAATAATAATGATCATATCTTATGAAGTTTAAACAATATGCAGAATTAAAATACATTACCATGATACCCCAAAGATAAGAAGGGGTGAATAAAGTTAAAGGTCACTGTATTGTCTGGGAAGTGATAAAAATACTAATATAAAGGTAGACTCCAAAAGAAAAAATCAATTACGCATGCTGTAATCGCTAAGAAAAACACTAAAAGAGTTACAAAAGAAAATATAACAAACTAATAGACAGGAAACAGAGATTAATAATTTTTAAAACTTTATTCATCTAAGAAATGGAACAAAGAAGGAAAAGGAACAAAGAATAGATAGGACAAAAGGAAAACAAATAGTAAGAAGTTACACTTAATCCCAAACACCTCAGTATTTTTATTAAATGTATGAACTAATCACTGAAATTAAAGAGGTAACCTTGAAACCAACACTTTGCATTAAAATAAAGTGAAATTATAGTTTAATCTCATAAATATACTTACAAAAATTGTAAACAAAATATTAACAAATCAAATCTGATGATATATACAGAAGTAAATTATATAGCCTTATCACATGAGGTTTATTCCAAGAATACAAGGGTAGTTTGACATTTGAAAGTCAGTGATCTATTTCACCACATAAACAGAATAAAGAAGAAATTTTATATGATAATTTAATAATTTTAATATGACATTTAATAATTTGCAACACTCATTCATGATTTTTAAAACACTCTCAGGAAACCAGGAATAGAAGGAGCGCTCTTAATTTGATAGGGAGCACACACGCATGCGCACACGTGCACACACACTATATATACAACTAACATCCCTAATGGTCAAATATTGAACACTTTATCCCCTAGGGCAGGACAAAGGTAAGAATGTCTTGTACTGGAGGTCCTAGTCAATGCAATAAGGCAAGAAAAATAAATAAATTTATAAATATTAGAAAACTATAAGGATTGGAATGATATTATCTTTAAAAGTCCAGATACTTAACAGATAAACTGTTAGATAATAACTGTTAAACAAGGGCACTGAATTTGAGACTAATATAAAAAATATATTTCTAAAGATCAACAAAGTTGACAAACCTTTAGCTAGACTAAGAAAGAGAAGATTCAAATAACTAAAATCAGAAAAGAAAGATGAGACATTACAACTGATGCCACAGAAGTAAAATTGATTATAAGATACAACTATGAATAATCATACAGCAACAAATTTGATAATGTAGAAGAAATGGATAAATTCCTAAAAACCTGCCAAGACTGAATTATGAAGAAATAAGTAGGCTCTAAGTAGACTGCAAAAGCAACAAAAGCAAAGATAGGGAAGTGGGACTACATCATAGTAAAAAGCTTCTGCATTGCAAAGAAAACCATCAACAACATGAAAAGGCAACCTACTGAGTGGGAGAAAATATTTGAAAATTATATATCAGATAAGGGACTAATATGCCAAATATATAAAGAGCTCATACAATCTGATTTTAAAATGAGCAGAAGATCTGAATAGACATTTTTCCAAGGAGAACATGCAGATGGACAATAAGTACATGAAAAAAACGCTCAACATCATTAATCATCAGGGAAATGCAAATCAAAATCACAATGAGATTTCACCTGACACTTGTTAGAATGGCTATTATCAAAAAGACAAGAAATAACTAGTATTGGTAAGGATATGAAGAAAAGGGACCACTTGTGCACTGTTGGTGGAAATGTATTTGGTGCAGCCACTATGGAAAACAGTATGGAGGTCCCCCAAAAGATTAAAAATAGAACTACCACATGATCCAGAAATTCCATTTCTGGGTATATACCCAAAGGAAATGAAATCAGTATCTCAAAAATATATCTGCACCTCTATGTTCATTACAGTATTATTTACAATAATCAAGATATGGAAACAACCTAAGTGTCCTTCAATAGATGAATGGATGAAGATGATGTGGAATATACACACAATGGAATATTATTCAGCCATGAAAAATAATGAAACCTTGCCATTTACAACAACATGGATGAACTTCGAGGGTATTATGCTAAGGGAAATAAGCCAGACAGAGAAAGATAAACACTGTATGATCTCTCTTATATGTAGAATCCAAAAATAATAATAATAAATAAGTTCATAGATACAGAGAACAGGTTGATGGTTGCCAGAAGAAAGGAGTGGGAGGTGGGAGGAGTAGGTGAAGGGGGTCAAAAGGTAAAAAGAAAAAAAAATGTGGTGCATTACTGAGCAAAAACAACAACAACAAAAAAGCAGGAAAAAAAATTTTTTTAATGTATGTACTTGCAATGAGAGTCTTGTTCAGTGTAGTTAAATTTCATGAACAGACTATTACTCCATAAATCATAATGTTACACCAACACTGAGTATTGCATTTATTCTAGCTTTGCCTATGTCTTTTCATTCAAAGAGTATGTCAAAAGTACACAAAAACATGTTTTCAGCAATTTTATAAAGACTGAGTAATGCTGCAGAAACTAAAATATATTGCAACTTGAATACAATGCATTTTCTCTAAAAGCAATGACACAGCTTATTAAAATACTCACTTTGAACTTTATATCACCATCACTGAAACTAGGGAGAATTTTAAATCATAAAATAAACTATCAATTATAGAGAGGATATTAATTTTACATAGCAATGTATGATTCTGACAAATTTACCTTCACAAAGTAGAATGTAAATTAAGTAACTTTGTAGAAATCAACTGATACGTGATTCAGTATCAACATTCATATGTTGATACTGAATACTAATACTAATTTTGACCTCTATTTTAAGAAGAACCAACTTTGTTTCATTTTAAGAAGTCATAAGCCACACTGCAAAATTTATGTACTATTTTCCTTATTTAAAAAAAATTTTTTTAAGTATGGAGAAGTAGAATATGTGGGAAACAAATCATACCTCTTGTGTCCTGGTATCTTCCCAGATAGCTTATCAAAAGGGAAATAAATACTTGCACAATTACCTTGTGCATAAGTCTAAAATCTACAAAAATATGCATCAGGCAATAATAGATTAATATACTGAGGTGTCAGATAAATTGCCAAATGTTGATGAAGATAGCTTGATTGATGGAGTAAACTACCTTCATTAAATTGGGGTATGTTTTATTGTTCTCAAAAAAGGAGACAATAATAGGTCACACTGTAATTCCATTTTCCTCTCCAGTGGAAGTACCTTTTGAATTTAGAAATTTTTTCACTTATAAAAGGCACAAACAGGGCTTCCCTGGTGGCTCAGTGGTTGAGAGTCCACCTGCCGATGCAGGGGACACGGGTTCGTGCCCTGGTCCGCGAGGATTCCACATGCCGCAGAGCGGCTGGGCCTGTGAGCCACGGCCGCTGAGCCTGCGCGTCCGGAGCCCGTGCTCCGCAGCGGGAGAGGCCACAACAGTGAGAGGCCCGCGTACCGCAAAAAAAAAAAAAAAGACACAAACAAAAAGACAAATTGAAAAACAAGAATGGAAAAGAAACTGAAATGGGAGATTATATCTATATCTGTTATAGTTTCCTTCATATAATTATATATTTCATATAATTGTATATAAATATATAGTATGTTAAACTATGTATATAATTATATACAACATATATAGAGAGAACTCCTACAAAACAATTATAAATAAATAACCCAGAACTCAATTTGTTTTTAAATGGACAAAAAGCTTAAGCAGACACTTCCTAAAAGAGGACATCCAAACAGCCAACAAGCATGTTAAAAAGGCTTAAAATCATTACTTATCAAAGAAATGCAAATTTATATCCCAATATGATAGCACTACACATCAGCCCAGAATGACTAAAATGAAAAAAAAATTTCCAAGGGCTAAAAAGGATATGAACTAATCAAAACTCTCAATCTCTACTCAAGTTTCTCTGAGGAGTGCAAATTGGTACAACCACTTTGGAAAACTTCTGCTGAACAGGAGACCCAACAATTCCATTTCTAGATCATGCACCAAAGAGCAAAACGTACATGTACATAAGCAGACGTGTACTGGAATGCTCACAGCAGCATTATTTACCTCCCCAAACTGGAAAGAACCCAACTTCTTGGTTCCCCTGTATCTTCTTTCGCTCACTGATGATTCAGGAATGGGACTCATTCAGATCCTTAAGCCGGTCATCGTTTCCAATGTGACCCAGGTGGGGACTGGGGTTTGAGAGTGAACGGTGAGGGGTGTGGTAAAATTAAGATGGCCTGTTTTCCATAGGGACCAAGAAGACATGAGGTTGTTGAAGAGGGACTCCCCAGCGGTGCCAGAAACAAGACCCAACAGGTCACCAGAAGGGGAAGTGTCAAGACTGAGGGACTTCCCGAGAGGGAACACAGAAGAAAGGGCTCCTAGTTTGTCCCTGGTCTCCAAGGACTTCTGCTCACCTGCCCTCCTCCTGCCCTCCTCCCTGACCTCCCTGCCTCCAGCTGTGGCCTCTCCAGCCCAGTCCTCATTCCAGCTATGTCTCTCCATGGCTCCCCACTGCCCTTCAGAGAAAGCCCCAAATTCCTCAGCCCAGCATTCAAAACATGTCAGGATCTGCCCCCCAACATTCCCTTTGCCCCTAGTCTTCATCCCGGACTCCAGGTTCTCCAGATCCCCGCCATCTGGACATCTTCACAACATCCCCATTCATCTGGTTCTCACACCTTCGCACGTGCTGTTTCAGCCACCGGAACTGTCTGCTTCCCCTGGCTGTCTACCAGCTTCCTACTCAGGCTTCAAAAGCCAGTTCAAATGTCATCTCCTTTGTAACTCTTTGGCCTCTCCAAGGCATGAGTCACTCCTTCCTCTGGGGTCCGTCCTTCCACCAGAGCACACTGCTCATGGTGTTTTTGGCAACATTCTGAGCAATTTCTAGGCGGGAACCACGTGTTGCTTGGTTACTGCTGAATGGCAGTGGCTAACCAGTGCCTGACAAGACAGTAGGTGCTCAAAGCATTTGTTACATGAGTGACTAAACACAAGAAGATGCTTTCCATCATAATGGATTTTGAAGCTTACCCTCAATGTTGAAACCCAAGTAGACTGTACACTCCAAAGATAAATCTTATTCTTTTTGACTCTTCTTTCTTGAATTCAGCGCACTGAGGATCTGTATGCACTTGATAAGCATAAAAGCTCCAGAGCTCCAACATTCTCCCCCCACCTCAGGGCCTGTGCACATGCCACTCCTTCTACCTAGAACACTTTCCCCCTCTGCTTCTTTACTTTCTTATCCTCAGGTTTCAGCTACAGTGTTGCCTCCTTAAAGAGGCAACCCTCTCTGTCTAAAATGCGTCTCCCCTGCAGTTCTGGGTGCCACACACCCCTCTTTGTCTGTCTCCTTCTTGGCAACTGTAACATTAGGATTCGTTTAGCAAATGTTCCTGGTTTTGTGTTTATGACCTGTCTCTATCCTGAAGCACAGGCTCCCAGAGGTTGGGAAATTTACCTATTTTGTTCACGCGGCATCCCTAGCGCGGAGAACAGGGCATGGAACATAACAGATACTTAACAAGGAGCTGACGAATGGTGAATGAGTGACAGAGGCTACAAATTGCTGTGTCCAGTCCTACAAGGAGCAAGCCCCAAGGCAGCCCCAAAGAGGTCTTGGTTTCTCCATCCACTTTGTCACTGTCCTCAGGAACTTCCCCCCACCCGGGGCAACACCCTCAGTTCCCAGGGTCTGAGTGACCATGACCGTTGTCATCAGATTAGCAGCAAGAAATTGTCATAGAGGGACGTTGGGTTGCCCAGGGTCACACAGCGAGTTCTTAAAGCGGAGTTCTCAGGCTGGGGAAGAACCAGCCTTGTGGCCCTGGATCCAGAAGGAGGCTCTGCCTCTAACTCATAATGGGACCTTGGGCTCTTCTTTTCTCTGGGCCTCAGTTTCCTCATTTGTAGAATGGGGGCAGTGGCCCTGGTCTGGCTGAGGGAGCGTAAGGCGGGTGCAGGGCACACTGTAGGTGTGCGAGTATTGCAAGTTGCCTTTTACATAGTTTGGGGAGGGGGGCGGTGACAAAGGGTGGGTTGGGGGTGTCTGAGGACAGGTGTGCCAAGACCCTGGGATGACAGCTTAGTCAGTAGGAGCTGAACGTGAGGGGAAAGGCCTGCCCAGCCTGTCCCACCTCTGAGCCTGTGGAACCTTTTAGTCCGTCTCTCTCTCCCAGCCGGGCCATGAATCCCTGTCCACGCAGCCTCTCCAAGCCTGACTGGCCTTTCCCTGCAGGAACTTCTCCAGCCTGTGCAACCTCCCCCAGCTGAGGCGCATGCCCCACTCCCAGCAAACTCTTCCTTCCTGTGCCATCTCTATTTGCCCTTCACTGTGCTGGGCAACCCCAGCCAGACTGTGCAGCCTCCCTGGGCTCCGGTAGCCACACCTCACCCCAGCCCCATTTCCCCGACCCCCTGACCAGGAGGGGCTAGCTGTAAGGCAGAGAAAAGAGGATGCTTCAACCAGGGCTGCTTGAGGTCATGAGGGGGGGATGGGGGGCTGGGGTGGGGTGGGGGGCAGGGCTGGCGACCTGCCCTTTATCCCATCCTGGCCCAGCATGCCCCCATCAGCCTGCCCTGGCCCTGGCCCAAGTAGACTGGGGGTTACTGGTTCAGACTGGAGAAAGCCTGCAGGCCCCCGTCCCAGGCTACATCATCAAGCCCTCTTGGCACGTGAGGAAATAGAGGCCCAGAGAGGCCCAGAGCCTTGCCCAGGGTCACAGAGCGAGGAGCGGCCAGGGCCCGAGCAGGGAGCCAGGCTGGTGCACTTGCCCCACCTCACTCAGGACGATATGAGTGGCCAGATCCTTCCTGGGGGCTGTGAGGACCCGCAGGCCAGGGCCCTTTTGCAGGTGGCCTGGCCATCGGGGGCCCTCAGAGGGACCTCTGCTCACACCCCGGGGAATATTGTCAGGTTGTTTCAGAAGTTCCAAGTTTACTCAGAGCTCTCATTTGAGCTGTCGTAAAAAGTCCCTATGGCCGGGCGCCAGAGCGAGAAGTGGGGGCGGTGCCACCTGTGAGCCATGAAGCGGGGGCTCCTCTTAGCCCCCCTTCCCCTGCCCCTGGGGGCTAGGGTGCCGCAGAAGGCACGGAAGGGGAGAAGCGGGGGAGGAAGGGGCTGTGATGGGGGGAAGACCCCCCCCCGCGAGAAAGTGTTCGCTTGTCTTCACAGCTTTCTTTCCTCTGCTTGTACATGACTCCCTGGGTGACCCTAGGAATCCCCAGCCCTCTCAGAGCCTCAGCTTCCCCATCTGAGAAAGGGGGGAGTAGAATCATCACAGAATGATCGCTTATTGAGGGCTGAGTATATGCCAGAAGCTACACCAAGTGTCCTGGGTAATAACAAGACGATTATCACCAATGACATTTAAAGTAAAACACAGTAGCTGCTGTTTCTCGTGAGCCGCTGCTAAGCTCTTTCCCCTCAAAATGGCACTGGCTCTGTCTGTGTACCACCGAGTCCCCAGGACCTAGGACAGTGCTCAATAAATACACATCGAATAAAACCTCACAGCAAACCGAGATAGGCATTCTTATTTCCATATAACAGATAAGGAAACCAAAGGTTCAGAGAGGTCAAGTGACTCACTCCAGGTCACACAGGTACTACGTGATGGAGATGGTACTCGAACCTAGGTCTGACTGTTTTCAAAGCCCCAAATCACAATCGGTAGTGTGGTGATGAGCCAGATCCAGGGCTCCCCAGCTGACTGTGGAGACCTCCCAGCTGTGTGGAGAAGTTGAGCCATCATTCTGGCCTGCCAGGATTCTCAAGGCACTGGCTCCCCTCGCTGGGAGGAAGGATGCCCTTTCTTCCTTCCTTCCTTTCATTCATTTATTTATCAGGCCCCAGGGTGGTCCTGATGCTGTGGAGAAGCTGGTCCCTCCCAAAGTTTCTGGTGGCCTGCTTTACTTGTTCTATCTTCTCTTAAACTGGGCCCCTCCTCCAGCAAGCCCCCTTCCTCTGCCTATAAGCCCCTTTGGGCTCCAGTCCCCACCTCCAACCCCTTTCCCTTCCTTGATGGGCAGGCGGGAGCCTGCAGCATCTGGGGCACATCCTTTGTCTTGTTCACCTGCCTCTCCTGGCCCAGGGTCTTGGCCACGTCCTAACATAAGGGCTCTTAGTTTCCTCCACCGCGGGGATGTGAGTATCCAGACTCCCTGCCAGGTGTGGGGCAGACAAGACTAGGGCTTCTGCTGAACCCACCATGGGGAACAGGTCATCGGGGCTCCCGCTCTGGGGTCTGCCCAGCCCCCTTGATCCAATGCCCCTCTCAGAAGGTGCCCCAGGACTATGACTCTTGCTTTTTTGTTATCCTGTCCAGCAGGTTGCCACCCTGGGGTTCCAAACCCAGCTCTGCATCTTATGGTCACAGCTGACCTGAGGCAAGCTTCTCCTCACTGAGGGGCAGTCTCCTCATCTGTGAAATGGGCTGAATGAGGCCACCAGCCTCACCTGGTGTTGTGAAGATGATGGGAGAGCTTCACACGCCTGTTGCATGCTGAGCGCTGGCCCCGGGAGGACCAGAACCCAGGCGGCTCAGGGAGGTGGGACCGACTGCACGTTCCCGAGTGTGTCCCTGCACCTTCCATGGCTCTTGGAAACTGGTCTTTCTCCTCCACAGGCTCCAGCCTCCTCATGATGCAGACTCCCTTCCTGGGCAGGACCCCAGCCAGCAGCTTTGATATTTTCATTCCCTCGAATCCTCACAACCAGCCCTACAAGGACGGAGCTGCCATTCTCCCCATTTCACATATGAGAGAACCGAGGCTCCACGAGGCTAGAAGAAGCAGAGAAACTTGCCCAAGTTCACCCAGCCAGGAAGCCGCATGGCTGGATTTTGAACCCGCCAGGTTTTCCCCACTCTACCATGTGCTTCTAAAACCCCCGCACTTTCCCCCAGGGGAAAGCAGATGTCCTCCCAGGAGCAGCCCCTGACTTTTTAATGCCCCACCTGCCCTGGGTCCTCTGCATCCTAAGTTCCCCTCCAGGCATTTACTCACCTGCTCCTCTGCCAGGAGGGTGTCTGCCTGTTTCTTCCTTCCCCCTTTTTTCCCCAAGTCAAAATTCAACCCATCCTTCAAGGCTCAGCCTCCCTGAGTCTCCTCATTCCCCTCTCCTCCGCACACACAGAACGGATTTGCCTCTCAGAATCAGCACATCGGCTGTGTTTTCAGGGAAAAGATGAGGAGATAGCATGTGGAGGGCAGGACCAGCCTCCAAGTCACCTGCCGACCCTGCTACGTACTGGTTGAGTCACCTTGGGAAAATCACTCTACCTCTCAGAACCTGTATTTATCTGTGAAATGGGCACACCAACGCATCTTAAAGGATTTAGATAAAATAAAGGAGATAAAACACAGAACCTGGTACAAAGTCGATGCCTCCCCACTTCCCCAAACAGACCCCGTCACACTCATGCCCACCCCTGCCCGGCTCAGCTGCCCAGAACCATGGTGACTGTCACATCATGTTCAGTCTGGAACCAGCTTTCCCTCCCCAGCCCCTGCCTTTTGGAGGCTGGTTTCCACAACCTCAGGGGGTCATCTCAGCCATGCCTATGCCTCTGCCTCTATGTCCCTGGGGCCTCTTGAAGACCCATAGAGAGGCACGCCAGGCAGGTGAACTGTCCCCAGGTGTGATGAGGCCACAGGACCCCTGCACATCTTCCTGGGCAGAGAAGGTACCTCCCCGCCAACGCCCCCTCCAGAGTGGTAGCTAGAGGTGAGTTACCTGCTGTCCTACTTCTTTCTCAGAAATCCATTCTCTCTGTGCTTCGGGCAATCCGGTGGGCTCCCAGGGGACGGCAGCTGGGCTTGGCGTGAGGGATGGGGGTCTGGGAGAACAGGCAGGGGACTGGGGTGGGAAGCTGAAACCTGCCCCAAGTCACCGACCAGACAGCACAAGACTTGTCACCCAGACGGACGGCAGCTGGGCTCCGGGTAGGCGGGCCACGCAGAAGCAAAGGCAACCATCAGTCACGTCCCAAGGAGGTCACACACGGACAGAAGACAGAGGTTGCTGGGCAGGGACCGGTCAGCTGCATGGGGGATGGACTGACAGCAGCCAAGGGCTGGCCCGCCAGTCAGACAGGAGAAGCCAAGCAAAGAGGTAGCTGGCCACCCAGGCAGACAGACAGACAGCCGTGTGGCTGTCAGTCACGCGCAGGGAGAAGCAGGCAGACAGTCGGACCCCGAGCCCTTCGGTCGCTCAGCAGAGAGACGCCAGTGGGTCCGCCAGAGGCGGTGCCTGCCAACCCAGCCCCACCGCGTGCTCAGGGTGGGGAGGAAGGGGAGGATGTGGTGAGCCGCTCCCCAGGCCCCGCCCACAGAGCAGCCGGCTCCTCCCCCAGGGAGCGAGAAAGAGGTGGGAGGGGGCCCGGCCCCAGGGCAAGGCCCACTGCTCACCAAAGGTCGCCCGCTAGGAAGACATTTGGGGCCACCGGCGTGACGTTTGCCTCCTGCGGACGGGTGACAAGACCCCCACAGGCCTCACAGTCTTGACCTTTAAGGCGGGCAGGGGGGCGGTGAGCCGCCGCTTCTCCCAGCTGTGGAAACTGAAGCTCCGAGGGGGGAGGAGGTGGCACAGCGAGACCCGCGAGGTCCCCAGGGGTCTCAGCTCAGAGAGAAGCATGAGAACCCAGAGACCTGCCCAAGGTCCCATGGAGAGGCAATGGCCCCTCTTCTGGAGTTTGCACGCTGGCCGGCTTCACGCCTCTCGCTGCCTGCCTGGCCCAGCAGAGGTCTGAGTTCCGGACCCCCTCCCAGACTCCCTGAGCCTTTTTCCTTTGAATCCGGCTTCCTGCTGCAATGCTGCAGGGAGCAGGATGCTGTCTCCGTGCCTTTGAGAAGACAATCCCTTGGGCATGTCACATCACCCCTCTGAATGCCTCGCTTTGCCCGTCTGTCAAATGGGGAGACCTAGCCGTTTTACACATGGGAACTCAGGAAGAAAATAGAGAAAAGAAATTCTCAAGAGAATTCTTGTCTTGCTGACAAGCCAAGGGCCCGTGAGAAGGTCAGATGTCTCTTGCAAACATTTATGAAACCTGGGGACAAAATTCAGCAAGTTCACACCCAGCAGCCTCAAAGAGCTGGTGCTACCACAACTACTACTATTAGTATCTTGCATTTTTTAGGCACTAGGTGATCTCATTTATTCTACAAACCCTGTGAGGCAAATAAGATTATGACTATTTATGTTACAGTGGGAGAAACCAAGGCTTAGAGGGGTGACATGTCACACTAGCCAAGAAGTGTCAGAGCTGGGATTTGAACCTGGGTCGATCAGATTCCTAAGGCTGTGGAAATGGGCCCAAACACTTCATCCTTGAAATGTTACCAGGGTGGATGGGGGCTGTTTTGTGCTGTTTTAATGACACAGGTTGGCTCAAACACACATGCCATCTCTCCCCAGCTGACTCATTTTTGGGAAATAATTTGCAGCTAAGCCACATGACCGCTCCAGAGAAAAAGAGAAAGCATCTTGTTATTTATTCTTTTTTTTTTTTTCCTTTTTCTAGTTGTTTCTGAGGAACTTGGTACAAATTCCCCTGTGGCCGGTTCAAAAGATGTTTGCCCTAAAGAGATTCTCTTCCTCACAACCAAAATAACTTGTATTCTCTGGAGCACGTTTCTTGAGAGGAAGCCAGCTTTTCTTTGTCTCTTGATCTTCAGGGTGAGTTTCTGATACCATGGATGAAAGATCAAGAGAAGGAGTAGTTAAAAAAAAAAAAAAAAAGGAGCTAATATTTGCTGAAAGCTGATTCTGTGCCAGGGTTTTAAGGACTTTAAAGGTGTATCACCTCACTTAAACCTCAGAATAACATGAGAAGGTAGTTATTATTACCATCATCGACATCATCCCTATTTTACAGATAAGGAAACCAAGGCTCAGAGAGGTTAAGTGACTTGTTCAAGGTCACACAGCTGATGCTGGTGGAGATGAGATTTGAACTCAGTCATTTGGGCTCCTGAGTTTACATTCTTGATCACTGCACTACACTGCTTCTGGATGTATGTTAACCCAGGGATATTCAGTCCCTCTTCCCACCCTCCCTCCCAGCTGCCTGCCTTCCACCCACCCATTCACCCACCCACCCCCTCTTGCATTCTTCTACCCATGCACCCACGCAGCCCAACCCACCCATTCTCTCCCTCCGGCCTTCTACCCGCCGACATTGAACATGCCCTTGGCTAGGTACTGGGGACATTCTCCAGAAATACACAAGAGTGGTGGCCCTCATGGAGCCTGTATTCTGGTGGGGAGAGACAGACAAAAAGAAGTAATGGACAAACTAAATGCAAATTATACTGTCATAGAAAACAGATGAGAGGTCTAGGTAGTGACACAGAGGGGGCACCCTGGATGGTAAGAAATACCCCAGCCACAGGGGAAGCATTTTAGGCAGAAGGTCCTGCAAGTGCAAAGGCACTGAGGTGGGAGGGAGTGTGGCTCGCTCCAGGAACTTGGGAACAGTGTGGGGAATAGAGTGAACAAGCAAAGGAATGCTAGGAGACGGAGTCGTGGAAGTCCCACATCCTGCACACCACCTAGGACCTTGCAGGATGGGGTGAAGGAGGTAGATTTGGCTCCGAGGGAAAATGGATGTCATCCGAGGTTTCATCAGAGGAGTGGCTTAATCCAATCTACATTTTCAAAAGAGTGCTCCGGCCATGATTTAGGGAGTGGGTAAGATGCAGCAGTGGCAACTTAACCCTTTGTGTTTAAAAAGTAGATGCTTTTGGAGATGGAAAGTTAACAGCTGCCATGTCCTTTGGGGTGAACCTGAGTCCCCTTAGAAATAGATCTGTGTTGAGGGAAGGGTCCCTTAAGGGACCCCTCTAGGTCAGTTCCTG
The DNA here is from genome assembly GCF_963455315.2 of Globicephala melas. Lineage (NCBI taxonomy): Eukaryota > Metazoa > Chordata > Mammalia > Artiodactyla > Delphinidae > Globicephala > Globicephala melas. The sequence goes on from NC_083328.1 coordinate 17,396,799, forward strand.
TCTCGCGAATGTGGCCCAGGAGGTCTCAGAAGAGGGTGAAATAAGATCTCTCAACACCCTCTCAACACCCCTGAGTATTTAAAGCTGGTCAGTGGGGAGGAAGTGGTTAAATTTGCATTTCAGCCAAGGGGACTACTGGGAAAAAAATAATTGACACAGCCCCTCCTTCAACCCATTTCCTCTTTTTTATTTTAGCAGTTTTATTGAGGTATAATTTACACAGCATAAAATTCACCCATTGTAAATGTACAATTCAATGATTTTTAGTAAGTTTACTGAGCTTTGCAACCGTCGTCACTGCTATCTAATTTTTTGAACATTTCCAAAAAGGTCCCTTGTTCCTGTTTGCAGTCAATCCCGTTCCCACTCCCAGCCCCAGTAATCTCCTTTCTGTCTCTACTGATTTTCCTTTTTCCGTTCTGGGTATTCTGTATAAATTGAATCACGCATGTGGTCTATTGTGTCTGCTTTCTTTTCTTTTGCGTAACGTGTGTGAGTTTCTTCTGTGTGGTAGCATGGACTTCATTCATTTTTATGCCCGAGTAATACTCCATTGCACAGATATGCTACATTTGGTTATTCCATTCATCAGCTGGTGGAAGTTGGATTGTGTTCACTTTATCTTTATTACGAATAATACGGCTATGAACATATCCGTGCAAATCTATGTGCAGACCTGCATTTCAAATCTTGCGGATATACACCCAGGAGTGGATTGCTGGGTCATTCTATGTTTAACTTACCGAAGAGCTGACAAACAGATTTCCACAGTAGCCACGCCATTTTACACTGCCACCAGCAATGTATGAGAACTCCAATTTCTCCACGTCATTGCCAACACTTACTATTTTCCTTTTTTTTTTTTTTACTAGAGCCATCTTGGTGTGTATAAAGTGGTATCTCATTGTGGTTTTGCTTTGCATTTCCCTAATGGTTAATGGTGTTGAACAGATTTTCATGTGCTTGGTAGTCATTTATACACCTTCTTTGGAGAAATATCTATTCAAGTCCTTTGCCTGTTTTTAACTTGGGCTGTGCTATAGACTGTCTGTTCTCCCCCATAATCACATGTGGAAATCCTACCTCTCAAATGTAACGGTATTAGAAGGTGGGGCCTCTGAGAGATGATTAGGTCATGAGGGCAGAGCCTTCATGAATGAGAATAGTGCCCTTATGAACAAGACACTAGAAAGATAAGTTACTCCTTCTGCCGTGTGAGGACACAACAGTCTATAAACAAGGAAGCGGGCTCTATCGAATCTGCTGGCACCTTGATGTTGGACTTCCCAGTCTCCAGAATTGTGAGAAGTAAATTCTGTTGTTAATAAGCCACCTAGTCTACTGGATTTTGTTATAGCAGCCCGAACAGACTAAGACAGATTGTTTGTCATTTTGTTGTTGAGTTGTAAGAGTTCTTTATATATTCTGGATACTAGACCCTTATCAGATATATGATTTGCAAATACTTTCTCCCATTCTGTGGTCATCTTTTCACTTTCTGATAGTTTTTAATGTTTATGAAGTACAATTTATCTCTTTTGTTCTTTTGGTGCCCATCCTCTTGGTGTCATGTCTATGAGTCTATCACCAAATCTAAGGACATGAAGATATACCCTTATACCTTCCTCTAAGAGTTTTATTTTGTTAGCTCTTATATTTAAGTCTCTAATCCACTTTATATTGATTTTTGTATATGATGTAAGGGTCCATGTATGTAGATAACCAGTTGTCCCAGCACCTGCTTGTTGAAGAGACTATTCTTTGCCCATTGAATTGTCTTGGCATCCTTGTCAAAAGTCACTGTCCATACATGCATGGATTTATTTCTAGACTCTTGATTAAATTCCATTGATCTCTATTTCTGTCCTTATGCCAGTATTACACTGTTTTGATTACTGTAGATTTGTAGTAAGTTCTGAAATTGGGAGCTTGAGCCCTCCAACTTTGTTGTTCTTTTTAAAGATTGTTTTGGCTATTCTGCGCCCTATGCAATTTCATATGAATTTTAGGATCAACTTTTCCATTTCTGAAAGAACAAAAGGTTATTGGGATTTTGACAGGGATTGCACTGAATCTAGATGTTGTTTTGAGGAAAAGTGCCATCTTAACAATGCTAATTCTTCCATTACATGAACATGGGATGCTTTTCCATTTACTTAGATCTTTAATTTCTTTCAGCAATGTTCTGTAGTTTCCAGTGTATAAGTCTTTCACCTCCTTGGTTAAATCTATTCCTAAGTGTATTATTATTTTTGATACTATTATATATGGAATTGTTTTCTTGATTTCCTTTTTGGATTGCTCATTGTTAGTGTATATAAACACAGCTAACTTTTGTGTTAATCTTGTACCCTGCCATTTTGCTTAATTTGTTTATTCGCTCTAATAATTTTTTGGTGAATTCTTAAGGATTTTCTAGCTATAGTATTATGTCATCTGCAAATAGTGGTATTTTACCTCTTCCTTTCCAGTTTCTTTTATTTCTTTTTCTTGCTGAATTGCTCTGGCAAAATCCTTCAGTGCGATGTTGAATAGCAGTGGTGACAGCAGGCACCCTTCTTTCTGATCTTAGGGGAAAAGCTTTTGGTGTATCATTCATCATGTGTGATGTTAACTGTGGGTTTTTCACACATGGCCTTTATGACATTGAGGGACTTCCATTCTATTCCTAGTTTGCTAAGTGTTTTTTTTATCATGAAAGGGTATTGAATTTAATCAAATGCTTCTCTTTTTTTGCATCAGTTGAGATCAGCATGTGGGTTTTCCTTCATTTTATTAATGTGGTGTACTACATTGATTAATTTTTTGTTGAACAACCCTTGGATTCCTGGGAAAACCCTACTTGGTCATGGTGTATAATCCTCTTAACATGCGATAGGATTCAGTTTGCTGGTATTTTGTTGAAGATTTTACATCTGTATTCATAAAGGATATTGGCACATAATGTAGTTTTCTTTTCTTCTGCTGCTTTTATCTGGCTTTGGTATTATAGAATGACTTAGGAAGTATTCCCTCCTCTTCTATTTTGTCGAAGAGTTTGAGAAGGATTGATGTTAATTCTTCCTTAAATGTTTGGTAAAAGTTATCAGTGAAGCATTTCTGACTCTGGACTTTTCTTCGTTAAGAGGTTTTTGATTATTGATTCAACTATTTTTTTCTTATGTATCTGTTTAGATTTTCTTTCCTTTTTTTTGAGTCAGTTTTGGTAATTTATGTCTTTTTAGGAGTCTTTCTATTTCTAAATGGATAGTTAGGTTATCTAATTTTTGACATACAATTTTTATTCTCTTATAATCTTTTTTCTGTAAGGTTGGTAATAATGGCCTCATTTCCACTTCTAATTTTAGTCTGTTGCATCTTCTCTTTTTTGCTTAGTTCAGCTAAAGGTGTGTCAATTTTGTTGATCTTTTCAAAGAAACAACTCTTGGTTTTGTTGATCCTCTTCACTGTTTTTCTATACTTTGTTTCATTTGTCCCCACTTTAATCGTTTTTATTTCCTTCCTCTGCCAGTTTTGGGTTTAATTTGCTCTTCTTTTTCTGGTTCCTTAAGGTGTACAGTTAGGTTACTGATTTGTAGTAACAAATGGTGGAGGCCATTCAGATATTCTCTCTGGCCCTTTCCCTCCTCTCCTTCTGGGACTCTTATAAATCATAGGTTGTTATACTTAATGGGGCCCTACAAGTCCGTTAGGCTCTGTTCACTTTTCTTCACTCTTTTTTTCCTTTATGCACCTCAAGCTGGATAACTTCAATTTGCCTATCTTCAAGCCACTGATTCTTTGTTCTACCTGCTGCAAATCTGATGTTGAACCCCTCTGGTAAATTTCTCATTTCAGTGTTTACTTTTCAGCTCCAGAATTTTTATTTGGTTCCTTTGTATAATTTCTTTTTATTAATATTTTCTATCTGTTCATATATCATTCTGGTTTCCCTTAGTTCTTCATCCATGGTTTCCTTTAGCATTTTGTGCATACTTAAGACACCAGATTTAAAATCTTTATCTAGTAAGCCCAATGTCTGGATTTCCTCGGGGACAGTTTCTGTCGTTTTCCTTTTTGGTTTGTGTTTTCCTATCTGAATGGGCCATGCTTTCCTATGTCTTTTATGCCCTATTGTTATTGTTATTGTTGAAAACTGGACATCTTGAACATTGTAATGTGATAACTCTGGAAATTAGATTCTCCCCTGCCCTTCTGCCCCAACAGGGTTTGCTTTTGTTGTTTGCTTTGGCTGCAGCCATCCATTTGTTGAGTGACTTTTCCAATCTATTTTTGCAAATACTGTATTATTCCTTGTTGTTGTATATTCACTGAAGTCTCCACTCCATTCCATTATCTTGGCAGTCAGCCAGCGATCTGATAGAGATTTCCTTAAACACCTGGAGCCAAAATGAATAAGGCACACAGAACAAAAACTACTTTCTCAATCTTTAGAGATTGGCCGGGACGCTTCCTCAATGCTTAGCCAGGCTGACTATAACTGCACTTTAGCTCTCACCTTAGCGTTTCACCTGCTTGTGAAGAATCCAAAGACTAGCCAGAGGTGCAAACCTAGGGTCTTCTCAGATCTTTTCTGTGCTGCATTCAGCCCTGGGCACATGCATTGCATTCCAGATTCCCTGGTATATGTGGAAGCCTTTCAATGCCTTTGTATTTTCCTCTCCAGCCTCCTCCTTCCCAGGCTTTTTGGTCTGTCTGTGCTTGCTCTGTCCATCACCCCTTGCCCCAGTTGGGCAGTATATGTCTTTAAATTATTTCAACAGACACTACCTAGGAAGCAGCTCCAGTCTTGAAAGAGTTTCAAAGGGGGGGCATGACGAAGGCAAATGCCCAAGGCAGTCCCTCAGGAAGCTACCAGACAGATCAAAAGGTACAACCACAATTCTTTGAGAACAAAGTCTGTATTGCCCTTTCCTGTTCTAGCAAATCACACCCAAAATGCAGACCACTGTTCCCACCCCACCCCACCCCCACTCACTGAGCTGGGGAATAGGAAATAGTAAGCAGATAAGCAAAAATGCCACAATACATTCTTAGCAAATACTGAGTCTCTTTCTTCATCAAGGAGGCCCCCTGGTTGCTTTACAGTTTTGATTAGATTCCAGAAAAAAAGTTGATTCTGACAGGTTTTGCCAGCTTAATGCTTGTGTCAGTGGAAAGACTGAGCCTTGAAATTCTCTACATTTTAAAGTTTATTAAAGTGCAATTTCCCAATTATTTGTCCCTTCTGTGGATTGCACTTTTGGTGCATGTCTAAGAGCAATGTGCCTAGCCCAAGGTAACAAAGATTCTCCTTATGTTTTCTTCTAAAGGTTTCATTGTTTTAGTTCTTATGATTAGCACCATTGTTCATTTTGAGTTAATGTTTGTGTATAGTGTGAGATAATCTAAACTTATCTTTTTGCGTGTGAATATCCAGTTGTCCCAGCATAATACGTTACAAGGATTGTCTTTTCCCCATGGAATTACCTTGGCACCTATTAACTATAAATGTATGGGTTTATTTCTGTACTCTCTATTCTGTTCCATTGCTTTAAGTCTATCTGTGTGTCAGTACCACACTGTCTGGATTACAGTAGCTTTTTAAAAAAATTTTTTTATAAACATCTTTATTGGAGTATAATTGCTTTACAATGGTGTGTTAGTTTCTGCTTCATAACAAAGTGAATCAGTTATACATACACATATGTTCCCATATCTCTTCCCTCTTGCATCTCCCTCCCTCCCACCCTCTCTATCCCACCCCTCTAGGTGGTCACAAAGCACCGAGCTGATCTCCCTGTGCTAGGCGGCTGCTTCCCACTAGCTATCTACCTTACGTTTGGGAGTGTATATATGTCCACGCCACTCTCTCACTTTGTCCCAGCTTACCCTTCCCCCTCCCTATATCCTCAAGTCCATTCTCTAGTAGGTCTTGGATTACAGTAGCTTTGTAGCAAGTTTTGAAATTGGGAAGTGAAAGTCATGCAACTTTACTTTGCTTTTTCAGAATTGTTTTGCCTATTCTGGTTCCTTTGGATTTCTGTATAAATTTTAGGATTAGCTTGTTAATTTCTGCAAAAATATCTGCTGGGATTTTGACAAGGATTGTATCGAATCTATAGATCAATTGGGGGACATGTGCCATCTTAAAAATATTGTATCTTCCAATCCATGCCCATGAACTAGCTCTCCATTTATTTACATCTTTTAAAATCTCTCTCAGGCACCTCCTTCCGCATCCATTTCCTTTTGAGGCCCAACATTGTAGGTCTCCTTCGATGGACCAAATGGTCTGCTGAGGACTCTAGCCAAGGAAGGGCAGGAGGTGTTACACTGAGAACTCACCATAGCAGAAGGTAACGTCTAGAGGGTGGTGGCAGGAGGGCTGGGCTGTACACACATGTGGCTGAGACTTGGAACCATCTTTTCATTCTGTTACGCTGTTACAGTGGATTTATTTCAAGAGCAGTGGCTGAACATAAAGGTAAAACTAATAAACGGTGCCCCCAGTTACGAGTAACACAGAAGGGAAATGATTATCCTGCTTTCAAGACTCACCTTGGTGTGTTTGAGGCTGTGGACCAAACAGGACTCTCATTCAAGCAGATGATGATAACGTCTTAGAATTTTCTAAATCTCTTCCTCAAATTAGTCTCCCTGGTGGGTTGATCAGATTGCCCAGCCATGGATCACATTATTGCTGTTTGAGGCAGGAAGGATGTCTTGGTTGGGTTCCCCCAGAAGCAATTTCTTTTTAATTAATTAATTTTTGGCTGCATTGAGTCTTCGTTGCTGCATGCAGGCTTTCTCTAGATACGGCGAGCGGGGGCTACTCTTCGTTGTGGTGCGCAGGCTTCTCGTTGTGGTGGCTTCTCTTGTTGCAGAGCCAGAAGCAATTTATAAGACAAGGATTCAAGTGCACGTGATGGATTTGAGAGGTGATCCCGGAAAACATCTGCAGGCCAGTCAGCAAGTGAGGCACGGCCGGGCAGGAAGCCAACAGGGAGCTCTAAGAGCGGGTTAGTACTGTGGCAACTGGAACTTAATCCAGTTAACTTCTCCAACTTGTCCCAGACGAGGAGCAGGGAAGCCGGGGTATTTCTTCACTAGGACCCCACCTGCCATTAGTAGAGAGCTGCTTCCAGGGGCAGTTCAGCTGCCCTCCTGTGTGTACCTGCAGTCAACAATAAGCCTTCGGACTACTAGTTGCAAGTATTTGCAATAAGAACCCCTCAGTGTGTAGAGCTGAGATGATGAGGGTGAGGCTCCAACGTTGGCTGCAGGGCAAATGGCAGCCACTGCTAATTGCCTCCCAGCTTCCTTCCTGCCCTTCTTCCTCATATTAGAACCACAGTGTAGAGAGACTGGGGAGTAGAAGGACATGTGCTCACTCCCTCTTGCGACAGCACCGGAATCACAACTAATTGCTGAACAATCATCGACAGGAGGACACGGGAACTCACCAAAAAAGATACCCCACATCCAAAGACAAAGGAGAAGCTGCAGTGAGACAGTAGGAAGGGCACAATCACAATAAAATCAAATCCCATAACTGCTGGGTCGGTTACTCACAAACTGGAGAACACTTATACCACGGAAGTCCACCCACTGGAGTGAAGGTTATGAGCCCTACGTCAGGCTTCCCAACCTGGGGTTCCGGCAATGGAGGAGGAATTCCTAGAGAATCAGACTTCGAAGGCTAACGGGATTTGATTGCAGGACTTTGACAAGACTGGGGGAAACAGAGACTCCACTCTTGGAGGGCACACACAAAGTAGTGTGTGCATCGGGACCCAGGGGAAGGAGCAGTGACCCCGAGGGAGACTGAACCAGACCTACCTGCTTGTGTTGGAGGGTCTCCTGCAGAGGCGGGGGTTGGCTGTGGCTCACCGTGGGGACAAGGACACTGGCAGCAGAAGTTCTGGGAAGTACTCCTTGGTGTGAGCCCTCCCAGAGTCTGCCATTAGCCCCATCAAAGAGCCCAGGTAGGCTCCAGTGTTGGGTTGCCTCAGGCCAAACAACCAACAGGGAGAGAACCCAGCCCCACCCATCAGCAGTCAAGCAGATCAAAGTTTTACTGAGCTCTGCCCACCAGAGCAACAGTCAGCTCTACCCACCACCAGTCCCTCCCATCAGGAAGCTTGCACAAGCCTCTTAGATAGCCTCATCCACCAGAGAGCAGACAGCAGAAGCAAGAAGAACTACAATTCTGCAGTCTGTGGAAGGAAAACCACATTCACAGAAAGACAGACAAAATGAAAAGGCAGAGGACTTTGCACCAGATGAAGGAACAAGATAAAACCCCAGAAAAACAACGAAATGAAGTGGAGATAGGCAACCTTCCAGAAAAAGAATTCAGAGTAATGATAGTGAAGATGATCCAGGACCTCGGAAAAAGAATGGAGGCAAAGGTCGAGAAGATGCAAGAAATGTTTAACAAAGACCTAGAAGAGTTAAAGAACAAACACCTAAAAGAATTAAAGAACAAAAAAACACAGATGAACAATATAATAACTGAAATGAAAAATACACTAGAAGGAATCAATAGCAGAATAACTGAGGCAGAAGAATGGATAAGTGACCTGGAAGACAGATGGTGGAATTCACTGCCACAGAACAGAATAAAGAAAAAAGAATGAAAAGAAATGAAGACAGCCTAAGAGATGTCTGGGACTACATTAAATGCAATAACATTCACATTATAGGGGTCCCAGAAGGAGAAGAGAGAGAGAAAGGACCCAAGAAAATATTTGAAGAGATTATAGTCGAAAACTTCCCTAACATGGGAAAGGAAATAACCATCCAAGTCCAGGAAGTGCAGACAGTCCCAGGCAGGATAAACCCAAGGAGAAACACGCCAAAACACAAAGTAATCAAACTGACAAAAAATGAAAGACAAAGAAAAATTATTGAAAGCAACAAGGGAAAAATGACAAATAACATACAAGGGAACTCCCATAAGGTTAAGAGCTGATTTCTCAGCAGAAACTCTACAAGCCAGAAGAGAGTGGCATGATATATTTAAAGTGATGAAAGGGAAGAACCTGCAACCAAGATTACTCTACCCAGCAAGGATCTCATTCAGCTTCGACGGAGAAATCAAAAGCTTTACAGACAAGCAAAAGCTAAGAGAATTCAGCACCACCAAAACAGCTCTACAACAAATGCTAAAGGAACTTCTCTAAGTGGGAAACACAAGAGAAGAAAAGGACCTACAAAAACAAACACAAAACGATTAAGAAAATGGTCATAGGAACACACATATCGATAATTACCTTAAACGTGAATGGATTAAATGCTCCAACCAAAAGACACAGGCTTGCTGAATGGATACAAAAACAAGACCCATATATATGCTGTCTACAAGAGACCCACCTCAGACCTAGGGACACATACAGACTGAAAGTGAGGGGATGGAAAAAGATATTCCATGCAAATGGAAATCAAAAGAAAGCTGGAGTAGCAATACTCATATCAGATAAAATAGACTTTAAAATAAAGAATGTTACAAGAGACAAGGAAGGACACTACATAATGATCAAGGGATCAATCCAAGAAGAAGATATAACAATTATAAATATATATGCACCCAACATAGGAGCACCTCAATACATAAGGCAACTGCTAACAGCTATAAAAGAGGAAATCAACAGTGACACAATAATAGTGGGGGACTTTAACACCTCACTTACACCAATGGACAGATCATCCAGACAGAAAATTAATAAGGAAACACAAGCTTTAAATGACACAATAGACCAGATAGATTTAATTGATATTTATAGGACATTCCATCCAAAAAGAGCAGATTACACTTTCTTCTCAAGTGCACATGGAACATTCTCCAGGATAGATCACATCTTGGGTCACAAATCAAGCCTCAGTAAATTTAAGAAAATCGAAATCATATCAAGCATCTTTTCTGACCACAACACTATGAGATTAGAAATCAATTAAAGGGAAAAAAACTTAAAAAACACAAAAACATGGAGGCTAAACAATACACTACTAAATAACCAAGAGATCACTGAAGAAATCAAAGAGGAAATTAAAAAATACCTAGAGACACATTACAATGAAAACACGACTATCCAAAACCTATGGGATGCAGCAAAAGCAGTTCTAAGAGGGAAGTTTATAGCAATACAAGCCTACCTCAAGGAACAAGAAAAATCTCAAATAAACAATCTAACCTTACACCTAAAGGAACTAGAGAAAGAAGAACAAACAAAACCCAAAGTTAGTAGAAGGAAAGAAACCATAAAGATCAGAGCAGAAATAAATGAAATAGAAACAAAGAAAACAATAGCAAAGATCAATAAAACTAAAAGCTGGTTCTTTGAGAAGATAAACAAAATTGATAAACCATTAGCCAGACTCATAAAGAAAAAGAGGGAGAGGACTCAAATCAATAAAATTAGAATTGAAAAAGGAGAAGTTACAACGGACACTGCAGAAACACAAAGCATCCTAAGAGACTACTACAAGCAACTACATGCCAATAAAATGGACAACGTGGAAGAAATGGACAAATTCTTAGAAAGGTATAACCTTCCAAGACTGAACCAGGAAGAAACAGAAAAATATGAACAGACCAATCACAAATAATGAAGTTGAAACTGGGATTAAAAATCTTCCAACAAACAAAAGTCCAGGAACAGATGGCTTCACAGGTGAATTCTATCAAACATTTAGAGAAGAGCTAATACCCATCCTTCTCAAACTCTTCCAAAAAATTGCAGAGGAAGGAACACTCCCAAACTCATTCTATGAGGCCACCATCACCCTGATACCAAAACCAGACAAAGATACCACAAAAAAAGAAAATCACAGACCAATATCACTGATGAATATAGATGCAAAAATCCTCGACAAAACACTAGCAAAAACAAAATCCAACAACACATTAAAAGGATCGTACAACAATGATCAAGTGGGATTTATCCCAGGGATGCAAGGATTCTTCAATATATGCAAAGCAATCAATGTGATATACCATATTAAAAAATTGAAGAATAAAAACCATATGATCATCTCAATAGATGCAGAAAAAGCTTTTGACAAAATTCAACACCCACTTATGATAAAAACTCTCCAGAAAGTGGGCACAGAGGGAATCTACCTCAACATAATAAAAGCCATATACGACAAACCCACAGCAAACATCATTCTCAATGGTGAAAAACTGAAAGCATTTCCTCTAAGATCAGGAAAAAGACAAGGATGTCCACTCTCGCCACTGTTATTCAACATAGTTTTGGAAGTCCTAGCCACAGCAATCAGAGAAGAAAAAGAAGTAAAAGGAATACAAATTGGAAAAGAAGAAGTAAAATTGTCACTGTTTGCAGATGATATGATACTATACATAGGGAATCCTAAAAATGCCACCAGAAAACTACTAGAGCTAATCAATGAATTTAGTAAAGTGGCAGGATACAAAATTAATGCACAGAAATCTCTTGTATTCCTATACACTAACAACTAAAGGTCATAAAGAGAAATTAAGGAAACAATTCCATTCACCATTGCAAGAAAAAGAATAAAATACCTAGGAATAAACCTACCTAAGGAGGTAAAAGACCTGTACTCAGAAAACTATAAGACACTGATGAAAGAAATCAAAGATGACACAAACAGATGGAAAGATATACCATGTTCTTGGATTGGAAGAATCAATATTGTGAAAATGACTATACTACCCAAAGCAATCTACAGATTCAATGCAATCCCTATCAAATTACCAGTGGCATTTTTTTACAGAACTAGAACAAGAAATCTTAAAATTTGTATGCAGACACGAAAGACCCTGAATAGCCAAAGCAGTCTTGAGGGAAAAAAACGGAGCTGGAGGAATCAGACTCCCTGACTTCAGATTATACTACAAAGCTACAGTAATCAAGACAATACGGTACTGGCACAAAAACATAAATATAGATCAATGGAACAGCATAGAAAACCCAGAGATAAACCCACACGCCTATGGTCAACTAATCTATGACAAAGGAGGCAAGGATATACAATGGAGAAAAGACAGTCTCTTCAATAAGTGGTGCTGGGAAAACTTGACAGCTACATATAAAAGAATGAAATTAGAACACTCCCTAACATCATACACAAAAATAAACTCAAAATGGATTAGAGACCTAAATGTAAGACTGGACACTATAAACTCTTAGGGGAAAACATAGGAAGAACACTCTGACATAAATCACAGCAAGATCTTTTTTGATCCATCACCTAGAATAATGGAAATAAAAACAAAAATAAACAAATGGGACCTAATGAAACTTAAAAGCTTTTGCAAAGGAAAGTAAACTACAAACAAGATGAAAAGACAACCCTCAGAATGGGAGAAAATATTTGCAAACGAATCAACGGACAAAGGATTAATCTCCAAAATATATAAACAGCTCATGCAGCTCAATATTAAAAAAACAAACAACCCAATCCAAAAATGGGCAGAAGACCTAAATAGACATTTCTCCAAAGAAGACATACAGATGGCCAAGAAGCACATGAAAAGCTGCTCAACATCACTAATTACTAGAGAAATGCAAATCAAAACTACAGTGAGGTATCACCTCACACCGGTAAGAATAGGCATCATCAGAAAATCTACAAACAACAAATGCTGGAGAGGGTGAGGAGAAAAGGGAACCCTCTTGCACTGTTGGTGGGAATGTAAATTGATACAGCCGCTGTGGAGAACAGTATGGAGGTTCCTTAAAAATCTAAAAATAGAATTACCATATGACCCAGCAATCCCACTACTGGGCATATACCCAGAGAAAACCATAATTCAAAAAGACACATGCACCCCAATGTTCATTGCAGCACTATTTACAATAGCCAGGTCATGGAAGCAACCTAAATGCCCATCGACAGATGACTGGATAAAGAAGATGTGGTACCTATATACAATGGAATATTACTCAGCCATAAAAAGGAACGAAATTAGGTCCTTCGTGGATGGATCTAGAGACTGTCATACACAGTGAAGTAAGTCAGAAAGAGAAAAACAAATATCATATATTAACACATATATGTGGAACCTAGAAAAATGGTACAGATGAACTGGTTTGCAGGGCAGAAATAGAGACACAGATGTAGAGAACAAACGTATGGACACAAAACAGGGAAAGTGACGGAGGTGGTGGTGGTGGTGGTATCAATTAGGAGATTGGGATTGACATATATACACTAATATGTATAAAATAGATAACTAATAAGAATCTGCTGTATAAAAAATAAATAAAAGAAAATTCAAAAATTCAAAAAAAAAAAATAAAGAACTACTGTAATTCTGGGCAGCCCAGCTAACAGATCACTTCCCAGCCTTCCTTGAAGCTAATGAAAAGAATGTTCAAACGGAGCTTCTGAGAGCACCCTTTGGCCCTTCTATTCTTCCAGTTCCTCCTTTCTCCTGCCTAAAGTGTAGATATGATGGCTGGAGCTCTAGCAGCCATTTGGAACCAAAGGGAAAGACTAAGAGACTCACAGAGAACTTGGTGCTGATATCACAGGCCATGAACCAATGTCAGTAGTTACTTGCCTCCAGGCTTCACATTACACAAGAGAATAGACCCTTAAGTAATTGAGCCACTGTGGTTGGTCTCATACCATTTGAATGTAACCTGTAACCACACAGGGGGTTTGAATGACTATCAGAAAGAGAAAGGGGCTTATTTGTATACCCAGACTGGTGGAACAAGTTATGCCAGGTACATATAAAAATATTGACAAAGTTGGAATGAACCAGGAAGAGAGGGTTGTATTAATAATTTATAAAACATTAATATCATGGAATACTCTGCAGATATTAAAATGGGAAAATTAATTTGTATATAAAATAGATGATATAGAAATAGATAGCTTATATTATTTAAAATCAAAAGATGTAATAGATCAAGTGAGAAAATCAGGTTTTGTGAGTATAAGTACCACGTGCAATTTCAGAGTCATACCTTTATAGGGAGGTGTCTTATACTTTTAAAATCTTTTAAGTTTTTAAAAATAAAAAAAGACTGGAACACTTCTACTGGGAGCGCTGAGCTGCCAGGCAAGAGCTCTAAGAACCCTGAGGCGGCCACGCCGTGGGGAAATCCAGCTGCACAGAGAAATCACGTATAGGTTTGCTGGTCAGCTGTCCTGTTTTTGAGTCACCCTGACCCAAGTGCCAGACCTGCAGGTGATCGAGCCATCAAATGATTCCAGCCCCCAGCTGCTAAGTCACCCCCAGCCTTCAAATCTCCCCAGCTCTGGGAGTTCCCTGGTGCTCTAATGGTTAGGATTTGACACTTTCACTGCTGCGGCCTGGGTTCAATCCCTGGTCAGGGAACTGAGATCCTGCAAGCCGCGTGGCGTGGGCAAACCAAAACAAAAAAATCTCCCCAGCTCAAATTTCAGATACCATGGAGCAGAAACAAACCATATCTGTTGGGTCCTGTCCAAATGCCTGACCCACAGAACTTCTGATCGTGACAGAATGGTTATTTAAAGCCACTAAAAAATGAAAATAATAAAATAAATAAAGGGAGGGAATGTAACCTGCCATTCTGCCCCCTTTCTTTCTCCTGATCCCTGGAATGTGGGCATGGTGGTGGCCATCTCGGAGAATGCAGACATGGAAAATATCCTAAGGATGGCAGAGCAGTAAGATAGAAGAAGCCTTGGTGCCCGGGTGACTTTGTGGGGCACCACTCAGCCCTGGACATCTCTGTCCATGTAAGAAAAAAAACACTCATTTAAGCCACTATCATCTTGAGTTCCTGTTGCATGCAACCGAACCTGTATTTGAACTAATATAGATACAGATTTGCATACAGGTGTGGATGTAGACATAGCGGTAGATATAGATGCAGATAGAATCCTGACTGATGGATAGATGCCCATCAGGGGCTTGTTATGGAGGAAAAAAGATAAAACTGACACTGACAACGAACAATCTCTCATATCCTAGAAAATAAACTAAACAAATTTTATTACTCGGGGCCTGTTACTAACAACATTATTCCAGTTGCAGTAGTAGAAAACCAAACCAAGCAAGCTTAGCAAATCTGGGAATGTATTGCAGCAGGTGGGCAAAGCTCAGAAAGGGATTCTCTCCTACTGCAGTCGGGCTTTCTCTGTGCAGCATCTGGAGACCCCAAACTCCCAACTCACCAGCTCTGCAGTCAGAGTGGAAAGGAATAGATTCCATGGACTCCAGCCAGAAAAACCCCAGGGAATTATTTGCATTGGCTTGGACTGAATCACAAGCCAATCTGTGTGCCAGTCTGGGGTCAAGGATGGCTCAGCTGGAGTAACCTGGCCATACCTGCACGAGTCACTGTGACCAAGAGGAGGGAGGCTCTGATTGGGTCACTGCCAACCCATCGCTGTGGTTATCACAAAAAGAAGGGGGTGCGGGTACAGAGTCATGTTACACAAAGACAATAGCCATCACATATACTGATATTATTGCTAAGGACTGACCTGCATCCCCTCCCCCCCACCAGTTCATATGTTGAAACCCTTATCCCCAATGTTATACTATCTGGAGACAGAGCCTTTAGGAGGTAATTAAAGTTAAATGAAGTCATAAGGGTGAAGCCTGAATCTGATAAGACTATAGCTTCATAAGAAGAGGAAGAGACACCAGAGCACACACACACTCTCTCTCTCTCTTTCTCTGCCTCCCCAACTTTCATGAAGACTCAGCAAGAAGATGGCCGTCTGCAAGCCAGGAAAAGAGCCCTCACCAGAACCTGACCATGCTGACTTCCTGGCTCAGACTTGACCTCAGACTTCCAGCCTCCAGAACAGTGAGAAAATAAATTTCTGTTGTTTAAGCACCCGCTGCCCCCACCCCCGCCCCTGTCTATGGTATTTTGTTACGGCAGCCTGAACCGACTAAGACATATTTCTCTGTATTAGTCAAGGTTCTCCAGAGAAACAGAACCCTGACTGATACAATTATTAATAACAAAATTGTTTACAGTTTTAAGGAACTTACCATCTAATAGGCCCTGTGCTAAGTTATCACTTTATTTATTTATTTTTGGCTGCATTGGGTCTTCATTGCTGCGTGCAGGCTTTCTCAAGTTGCGGCGAGCGGGGCTACTCTTCGTTGCGGTGCGTGGGCTTCTCATTGCACTGGCTTCTCTTGTTGCGGAGCATGGGCTCTAGGAGAGCGGGTTTCAGTAGTTGTGGCTCAGGGGTTTAGCTGCTCCGCGGCATGTGGGATCTTCCTGGACCAGGGCTCGAACCCATGTCCCCTGCATTGGCAGGTGGATTCTTAATCACTGCACCACCAGGGAAGTCCCTAAGTTATCACTTTTAATATCTGCATTTTAGACTCAAGGAAATGAAGGTGCAGGAGATTAAGCAACTTGCCCAGGATCATAGGGCTAGAAAGTGGTCAAGTCAGGATTTGAATCTGGGCAGTCTAGCTCCAAGTGTTAATGGGGCTATATCTAGATGGTGGGAATTTTTATTTTTAATTTTTTGTATTTTTCTGTACTGTTTTTTTTTTTTTTGGCTGTGCCATGAGGCATGCGGGACCTTAGTTCCCCAACCAGGGATTGAACCCATGCTCCCTGCAGTGGAAGCGTGAAGTCCTAACCACTGGACCACCAGAGAATTCCCTGTATTGATTTTTTTTTTTTTTTTTTGCGGTACGCGGACCTCTCATTGTTGCGGTCTCTCCCGTTGTGGAGCACAGGCTCCGGACGCACTGGCTCAGCGGCCATGGCTCACGGGCCCAGCTGCTCCGCGGCATGTGGGATCTTCCCGGACCGGGGCACGAATCCGTGTCCCCTGCATCGGCAGGCGGACTCTCAACCACTGCACCACCAGGGAAGCCCCCCTGTATTGATTTTTAAAGTGATACATTGCTTCTGGAATCTGAGGAAAATAATGAAGCTATTTCCATTTTTGAAATTAAAAATGGAAGGTCACAAAGCACCTGCATGCTGGAGAGAGGGCACAGCAAGAGGGAAGGCATTAAAAATTTATAGAGATGTGAGTAGTGGTCCTTCCAAAGACACTGACCAAGGATGAGTGTTATATCCTTTACTTCAAGTCAACTAGTCAATTTCACACGTGCGAGTATTAGAACCACTGAAGCAACATACGCTTGGGGGTTTTTCCCAACGTCAAGAGTGTGTCATGGCCAAGAGAAACTTGAGGCACCCTGAGGCTGCCTTAAGAGAGGTGTGGTGCCCAGAACAAGGGAGGTGAGCCTCACTGCAGTGGCCACACCTGCAGCCTATGTCTAGTTCTGGCCCTTCATTTTAAGAACATTGGTGAACTGGAGTATATTCAGAAGAGGCAACCAAAAAGGTGGGAGGGGTGTGAAGAGGGTCTGAAAACCACGAGGGAGCAGAGGTGTTTAGCTTGAAGAAGAGAAGATTCAGGGTGCGGGATGTGAGAGCTGACCTTTAGGTCCAGACCAGTGCAGTCAGAGCTGCCTAATTACAGTAGAAGGTGAACTTCCTGTCCCCGGTCGTATGCAAACCAAGGCTTGGCCACCTGTTGTGGGTGTTTGTATGGTCAGATTGATTGCATGTGTGGTTGGACCACAGGGCCAATAAAGCCTCCTTTCATGCTCAGTGTCTCTGCGGCTCTCATTTTTGGAAAGATGTGGGAGGGCTTATCCTGGATGGAGAGTGTTCTGGACTGAATGTTCGCGTCCCCGCAAAATTCACATGTTGTAGCCCTAACCCCCCCATGTGACTGTATATGGAGATGGGGCTGCTAAGGAATTCATTAAGGATTGGATTTGTGTCCTTACAAGAAGAGGCACCAGGGAGCTCGTTCTCTCTCCCCCTCTCCACGGGCCCTAAGGAAAGGCCACGTGAGGATGCCGTGAGAGAGCAGCTGTCGAAGCGAGGAAGCGGGTTCTCACCAGGAACTGAATCAGTCGGCACCTTGATCTTGGACTTTCCTGCCTCTGGAACCGTGAGAAATAAATTTGTTGTTTAAGCCCCTTCGTCTGTGGTATTTGTTGTGGCAGCCAGAGCTGATTAAGACAGAGAGTTACTGCAGCAGCTACACTAATAGGGTTGAGGAAGAGTTACCCATCTCCTTCCTTTCCTGTAGCTTCTGATTTTTCTCAGTTAACAGAACAGAACTTCCCTCACTGTCGATGGTCTCAAGTCCAGTGGGAAAGGGACACGCAAGACTAAAAGTAAAGCACTTGGGATGGTGGCATTCGGTGAGTATAAGACTGACTAAAATAGTTGTTGTTAGTAGTAACAGTATTTAGGAGTAGTGCCTTTTTACTTTTTCTTTTTCTTTTTTAGCTTTCTGGTACTAGCTTACTCCTCTCCTGGTAATTGTGTCCTGATTTTTTCTGTCTCTCTCCCCAGCGGAGCACATGACCCTGTCCTAAACCAATGTGCTCTATTCTCCAGGCCACATTAATTAATCCAGTGAGAGTATGTGACCCAGTCAGAACCAATGAGACTCCATGAAACTTTTGATGAGACAATTAGGGCAAAGACTCCAGACTTGGAGCAGAGAGGATGAGCTATATCTGCAGTAGCTGGAGTAGCTGCAGATAGCTCATGGCCACAATGAGAGAACTTGCAACAGAATGGAGTCAACATACAGGAAATGACCCAAGAGATAAACTGAGTCGTCAGGAATCAGAACACCTGGATCCAGCTATGCCTAAAAGTCAGACATCTTAGTGAAATGAGACAGTAAGTTCTCTTTTGGTTTCAGCCAAAAGAATCAGTATTCTTTCACTTGAAACTGAAAGAGTCTTGACAGATACATTACTGTGTGCCCTAAAAGTGTTACAATGATCGTCTGTATAAAGTGCCATGGGAACAGAAAAGAGGCAACTATTAATTACATGCCTGGACTGGGGTGGAGGGACTGTCCAGGGAAGGCTTCTCAGAGGAGGGGCCACTTGAACTGGACTCAGAAGAGCAGTTCACTATGTTGAAAAGATAGGAGAGGCCATTCCAAAGGTTGTCAAAAATGTGGATGGGGAAACAAAGAAATACACCTATAAATTACCTAAGGGACAATGAGAAAAATCACAGTGGGAAATTAGAAAGCATTTTGAACTGAACGATACAAAAAGTACATATCAAAACTTGTGGGTTGCAGCTAAAACAATACCAAGAGGGAAATTTGTAGCCTTAAAAATTCATAAATTAGAAAAGAAGAAAAGCTAAAAAGGAAAGTTTCAAACATCCCTCTCAAGAATTTGGAGAAAGAGCAGCAAGATAAATGCAGAAGAAAATAAGAGAAGGAAAACAATCAAGAACAGACTGAAAGAGGAAGGAAGTGTGCCCTGGAGATGAGCAACAAAGCCCCAAGCAGAGACACAGGGTATTTGCGGAATGAGGGCCCTGGTGTGGGTGGACAACAGGGAAGTGGTGAGGCCATTGACTGGAGGGAAGATGGTACCCAGAGCCATAGAAGGTCCTCAGCAGGGTAGTGGGCTGGGGACACATCAGGCCCTTGGAGACTGTCTATACATGAAAGGCCTAGGCCCAGATGCCTGGGCCGATTGAAAAGGACAAGAAAAGCCACAAGGATGTCGAGTTCAGTTCCACAGAGGAACCAGCCTCTGTCACCACAGCTGCCTGCTGCTAACTGCCACCCTAACACAGACTCACTTCTCATTCAGGGAAGGGCTCCCAAATCCCTCAGGTGGTCTCTTAGGGGCACTGGAAGGATGGGGGAGCCGGGTCTCTCCACCTCGGTGCTGTAGACATCTGGGCTGGATGATTCTTTGCTGTGAGGCTGTCCTCTGCCTCGTAGGATGTTAAGCAGCATCCTGGGCTTCTAGATGCCAGCAGTAACAACCGGAAGTGTCACTAGACATGGCCAGGTAGCCCCTGGAGAGGACCCCTGATTTGGTGTTGTAGTGGGAGCGGTGTTGGACCCACAATCTTACTGATGACATCGCAGGTGAACCTCAACCCTTAGGGCCGAGAGAGCCTGGGCGGGCCTCCTTCTTTTGGGCCTCTACACCCCCACCTGCAGATGGGGAAAATAACGAGGATGCAATGAGGTCACCACGGCTGGCCGAGTAGGGGCTAAACAGACAGCAGGGGTTATGATTATGCTTCTCAGTGATAATTATTCCACCTGCTCCAGGCTGAAGGGGGTGGACTGCAAGTGCGCCTGGGTTCCCAGCACGGCCTCAGCCCAGGGTCATCCTTGCCTTCTCGCTTTCTTTCCTCACCCTGAACCCATGTGTCAGGAAGTCTTGCCGGTCTACCTTCAAAACACACCCAGACTCCAAGGTCAGCACCTGCCCTGAGCCACCAGCATCCCTCACCTGG
The DNA here is from genome assembly GCF_963455315.2 of Globicephala melas. NCBI lineage: Eukaryota > Metazoa > Chordata > Mammalia > Artiodactyla > Delphinidae > Globicephala > Globicephala melas. The sequence continues at coordinate 17,417,069 of NC_083328.1, forward strand.
ATGATCACAGCAAGCTGCTGCTCATCTCTCTTCCCACTTGTGCCTTCGGACCTCCCCCACCCAAAACATCCTGTTCTCCTCCCTGCAGAGTAGTCATTTAAGACAAAAATCTGGGGGCTTCCCCGGTGGCTCAGTGGTTAAGAATCCGCCTGCCAATGCAGGGGGACACGGGTTCGAGCCCTGGTCCGGGAAGATCCCACATGCCACAGAGCAACTAAGCCCGTGAGCCACAACTACTGAGCCCGCATGCCACAACTACTGAAGCCCGCGCGCCTAGAGCCCGTGCTCCGCAACAAGAGAAGCCACTGCAATGAGAAGCCCGTGCACGGCAACGAAGAGCAGCCCCCGCTCGCCGCAACTAAAAACAAAGCCCGCGCGCAGCAACGAGGACCCGACGCAGCCAAAAATAAATATATAAATAAATTTATGAAAATAAATAAATAAAACAAAAATCTGATCTCGTCACTTCCATGTTGGGGAAGTGTTTGGGGAAGGCCCCCCAAAGCCTTCCTGTCATTTGTAGAATAAACCCAAAGTTCTGGGACTAGCCTGTCGGTCAGGTGGTTAAGACTCTGTGCTTCCAATGCAGGGCGTGCGGATTCAATCCCTGGTGGGGGAACTAGGGTCCCTCATGCCGCACGGTGCGGCCAAAAGAAACAAACAAATAAAAAACCCGAAGTCCTTAGGGAACCAGCAAGGCCCTCCGTGGCTGGTCCCCACCACCAGGGAATTCATCTCCTCGCCCCCTCGCTCTCTGCTCCGGACACTCTGGCCTCCCTGCTGTTCGTGGATCACAGCATTCCCTTCTCAGGGCCCTTGCCCAGGCTGCCCCTCCACCCGGAACATTCTGCCTCTCCCACCTCCAGATGCGTGCGTGGCCCATTCCTTTACTCCCGTCAAGCCAGTGTTCAGACGCCCCACCCCTCAGCGAGGCTTTCCCTGGCCTCCCCTGATGGCAGCTCTCTGCCCTTCTTTCCCTCACCTCCCTGGTCTGTTCACTGCCACCCGGCCTCACTCAGTGTGCTCATGCCCATCTCCTGGCTGTCTGTCCCCACAGTAGACACGCAACTTCATTAGGGCCGTGGTTTGTCTGTTCTGTTCACTGCACAGCCCCCCACCCTCAGAGCAGTGCCTGGCGCATAGTAGGTGCTCATGAAATATTTGTCGAGTGATTGCATGGGTATTTCAAGGCCCTCCTTTCCACCATCAGCCCCATTCCACCCCCACTTTCGACTCATCCCAGGCAATAGGCACCCCTGCCATCCCCGAGTCAGGATGGCCTGCAGATGACAAGGTCCTTTCAGCCTCAAACACCACGTGTGGCTCCCAGGCCTCTGCTTTCCCCTCCAGCTTCACCTACCACCTCACCCACCTCACACTGTGTGCCCCAGCCAGGTCAGGCTGTTCCTCCAGGTTTTTGCCTGTGCTGTATCCTCCACCAGATGCCCTCTCGCCCCTGCCATCTCCTGGTAAACTGGTTTTCATCCTTCAGATTTCACTGGAGATGTCACCTCCTACAGGAAGCTTTCCTTGATGCCCCAAGACTGGGTGAGTCACCCCTCCTCTGGGCCCATGCTTCCCTCATCGTGCTGTGAGCCTCACTGCATTATTGGGGCTTTTCTATGTGACTGCAAGTTCCACGTGGGCAGGAACCGGTCTTGGATCCCCCAGGGCCTAGAATCTTCTGGGACTCAAGAAATGTGATTCAAGTGAATCAGTGGATGAATGAACACTCTGGATTAGCCTCGGAGGTCACTTCCTGTCCTCCAGCCCCTCCCAGGGCCTGGGCAGGAGTGAAGGAAAGTCCTCATCCTCCTTAATCACACTGATCGGTTGACAGTCTCCTCTGATGTCTTCTGAGGTACGAAGTTCCCCTCCTGAGCATGATCGCTCTTTTTAGACCCCCGAAAGTCACCTGGTTCTTTCCATTTTATGGCATTAGTGGAAGATTCCGGCCCAATGGACCTCTCATGGGCACGCCCAGAGCCACTCCTAATGGAATCACCGTGAGCACATCCTAGGACCACTTTTTCTCAGAGTGAGCTCCTCGCCCATCGTTTCATATCTTCCTCCCCAGAGCCCAGTGAGCTGGCCGGGCAAAGACTGATCTCTCCAGGCTGGGAGGATGGAGTCAGGTGACCAAGGAAAGACCAAGTTCTGCTCCTCCGAGCGGGGAGGAAGGATGGCTGAGGAGAGGGGCTGCAATGTTGAGAGTCCAGTTTCCCCCCACCTCCACCCTGCTCCAATCATCTTAGACCGAAGCCTGATTATTTCCCTGTAACCCACATGCAAATCTTGATGCCCAGCAGAGAGGGTTCTTATCTCGCTATGGCTGAGGTGGGGGCAGGTTGGGGACACAGATGTGCTCATAGAGCCATGTGCGACACACCACTTAAAACAGTAGCAGGCGGCATGATTGGGACTCGCTACTGGCATTAGTGGAAGATTCCCACCCAATGGGCTTCTCATGGGCACGCCCAGAGCCACTCCTAATGGAATGAGTGCCAAGGGCTAGTGTCTTAGTTAGTCCCCCAAATGGCTCCAGGAGACAGCTGCTATTCTCACCCCATCTCACAGATAAAGAGCTGAGGCACAAAGAGTTTCAGTAACTCGTCCATGGTTGCTCAGATGGACGAGTTATGAAATGAAAGGAATTTGAGCCTGGACAGTTTGCTAACCACCGCCCCATCACCTTTCTCACAAAAGTCCATGCACACCCCCATGTGTACGTCTGAACAGCTCTCACATACACACACGTGCACATGAAATCACACCCCTGCTCACGCACCCATGCGCACGTGCAACCTGAGGTCTCAGAAGTAGATTCCCAGCTATTGGGAGATGCATCACGCGTGGTCACGTGGGCCGGTGAGGACTCAGCCCCCTCTCTCACGCTCCCTCTTCAGGCACATTCACACACAGGCGTGCACAGCCCTGTTCACGTGGCTGTACGGAAAGCACACAACAGCCCCATCCACCCATGTTCACCCGTGTGCAGGTACACACACGGTCGCGTGAACACAGGCACATATGTGTGTACACGTGCACACTTGCATAAAAGCAAATACTTATTGAGCATCTACTATGTGCCAGACACTGTGCTGGGGACATAGCAGTGACAAAAACAGAGTTCCCGCCTTCCCCACATGTGTAATGGATGGGGGGGGTGGCACGCGCCTGTGTAGACATGCACGCACCATGGTCAAATCAGACAGGTCCTGGTTATTGAGTGTTCACTCTGCAGAGCTGAGCCTTCCCATGCATCAGGGACTGTGAGTACTGTTCCCCACATGTGCACACAGGAGTAGACCCTCTCGCTCTCTGCTGGAGCCACAGGGCACAACCTGGGTCTTGGCAGGAGGTGGGTTGTGCAGGCGACAGAGACCAGCATTGTTTTCAGCACCCTTTGCGGTCGGAAGATCCCCAGGCCTCTGTCAACCCGCCTGAAACCAGACCACGATCCAAGTGACAAATCCACATGCATTTGCTGACGTGCCCAACCCCACCTGTGTGTGTGCACACGCGTGTCAGCCTCCAGGGCCTCCCACCCCACCAAGAGCCGCTGCCCCAAAGTCCCCAACCTCCTCCTCTTCCCCCATCTTGCACCGGAGGGAGCCGTGGCCCCGAGTCACCTGGGTCTTCCAAGAGGCTGCGCACGCAGGGAGGAAGGGCTGCAATGACTCTGCTTCCAGGCAGCTGTGGTGAGTTTCTGCAAAGACTCCCTTCCTCAAAGAGGCTCCTCTTTACTGAAAATTCAGGCTGCCGTGGTTTCCCCACATTCACATGGGGAAAAGGTCAAACTCACAAAAGTATTTACCAAGAACCGTCAGACAATCAACAAGCATTTACTGACAGCAGCAGCTTGCAGGCTAGGCTGGGTGCAGCAGGGAAAGGGCAGGAGGAAGCAGCACAGGTCTTGTCCTTCAAAGGTCAGGGGCCACGAGGGAGCCGTGGTTAGCCGTGGGGGGAGGGGAGGAGGGGTCCAGGCAGAGGGAGCTGCACGCGCAAAATCTAGTTGTGGGAAAGCATGTCCCGGTGAGACTGAAACAAGCGTTCTGTGGTCCCCCCAAATAACAACAGGGGCTGTGCCGGTCAGCCATCAAAAAGCAAACAACAAAAACCTGGTGTGGGGCTTCCATGGTGGCACAGTGGTTGAGAGTCCGCCTGCCAATGCAGGGGACACGGGTTCGTGCCCCGGTCCGGGAGGATCCCACATGCTGCGAAGCGGCTGGGCCTGCAAGCCATGGCCGCTGGGCCTGCGCGTCTGGAGCCTGTGCTCCGCAATGGGAGAGGCCACAACAGTAAGAAGCCCACATACCGCAAAAAAAAAACCTGGTGTGTGGTGTTTGCTGCTTTCCAGGTTGTAAATATTCCCACCCTGGCCACTTTCAAGCTACCAACATGATGTCACAGAATGCAGGGCTGAGTAAAGATGACACAGCTGCTCTCTGGAGCTGGTGCAAACCAGCCTTAGGATGCCCACTGGTCCACAGCCTTCTCTTCCCAGGGACACATGGAGGATGCAACCAGGGCCTTGGTGCCCAGGGCAGGGCAAGAGTCTCAGTTAGAAGCACTCAGGGATGAGAACAAAATCACTTGTTTATCCTTTGATGTATATTCTGATATGTCCTTTCATGAACTCAGCACCCGCCCCATGCAAGACAACGGGCACCCCAAGATGTCTCAGATCATCCCTACCTGTGCTGATGGGGAAGCACAGGTGTAAGGAGCCTGGAGGAGAGGCACCTAACCAAAGTCTAGGGAGCCAGAGGACTTCCTGGAGGTGGGGGCATCTAAGCGGAAAGGTGACAGAGTAAGGCAGTGAGTAAGGGGTAGAAAAGAGTATTTCCAAGCAGAGGAAACAGCATGTGCAATGATTTAGTGATCTCATACACTTCTTGGTTAACCCAGAAAAAGTGTCCTGTTTAATAGACTTCTTAAATGAGCCAGTGCTCATCTAAATGCTATGCAAATCTTCACTCATTTAATCCTCAGATGACCCTAGGACATACTTAGTATTTTTAGCCCCATTGTACAGATGGGACAACTGAGATGAGAGAAGTTCAGTCAACATGCCCGTGATGGCTGGTTTGCTCTGCCTCCCCACTCTACTGCCTCTAAGCATCTGAAGTGGGTGTGGCTTGGGGAAATTTTAGGGAGTACCCAGACATGGCAACCAACTGTAACTTTAGTTTGGGGTTTAATTAATTGTCAGAGTGTGGGAAATGATCAGTTCAGCTAAAGCATACCACCCCCACCTGCCCTTCACACACAAACAAGGTAAGAGTGTTATCCATTGTGGAACTGTTTACCAAGGATGTCCAGCAGTCAGTCAACAAACCTTTTCTGGCATCTTCACGTCTTGGCCCAGCCCAGGGCTGGGATGTTTGGACTGAGCCCTTGTTCACTTTTTGTTTTAATATTTTATTTATTTATTTATTTTCACTGAACACTTTGTCTGAACCCGGCCCTGGGCTGGGGGCTAGGAGACACAGAAGAAATATAGTTTCTGCCCTCAAGGCAGTCTAGTCAGAGAAACAGGAGTAGTAATTTTCTGTATGTTCAAAATAGTCCATTGTTAAAAACAAAAAATAAAACTGGCAATCATAAGTGATAATAAAGGGATGTGTATAAAAGAGAGAACAATTCTGCCTTGTCTTTAGTGAAAGGTTCTGGGGAAATGCCCACTGTAACTGGGTCTTAAAAGATGACGTTTCATCAGTGGTATCAGGGGATGTGCGGAGGGAAAATTGGGAGTGACTGCTAATGACTTGGGGTATTTTTGCGAGGAGGGGTGTGGTGGGTGATGATGGGATTAGATAGCAGTGATGGATTCAACACTGTGAATATACTAAAACCCAGTAAATTGTATATTTTTAAGTAATTAAAATGGAGAATTTTATGCTATGTGAATTCTATCTAAACAAAACAAAACAAAACAAAACAAGAAAACGCTGTTTCAAGCAGGAGCCCTGTGGTTGCAAGTGACAGAACTAGCTTTTTAAAATGTGTTTACTGGCTCATAAAAAGATTTTTTTTGGTTCTGACAACCCCTGGTCAGGCTTGATTAATTTGCTAGTGCAGCTCACATGGCTGAGAGAAACATTTTATTTACTAGTTTCTCATTTATTAGGAAAGGATTTAACTCAGGAACAGCCAGATGGAAGAGATGCATTAGGGCAAGGTATGGGGAAAGGGCACAGAGCTTCCAGGTCATCTCCAGAACTAGCCAATCTCCCAGCACCTCCAAATGTTCACCAAACCAGAAGCCCCCAAACCCTGTTCCTTTGAGTTTCTGTGGCAGCCTCATCATATAGGCTCGAATGATCATATCATTGGCCATTGGTGATTGAACGCAATCTCCAGCCCCTCTCCCTTCCCAGGAGGTTGAAGGGAGGGACTGTCAGTTCCCCTCTAATCACAAGGTTGGTTCCCCTGGCAACCAGCCTCCATCCTTAGGGGACCTAGGGGCTTCCCAAAGCTCACCTCATTAACATAACAAAAGACATTTAATGCTCTTGTCGCTTAGGAAATTCTGAGGGTTTTAGGAGCTCTGTGCCAGGAACAGGGACGAAGACCAAATATATATTTCTTATTATAAGTCGTTATATCACACAAGGTCATGTGTCTGGGGAGTAGTATGGGCTGAAGGAATGAGAAGGGAGGAGCCAGGAGCCAGGCTGCAAAGGGTTTGGGCTCTGGTCTGTAGACCCACATCTTCCAAACTTTTGTCCCTCATCCACACTGCCACAGTTTATTTCTTCCAGATGTACGTGTTTGTCCATCACTTTAAAAAAATTAATTAATTTATTTATTTTTGGCTGCGTTGGGTCTTGGTTGCTGCGTGCAGGCTTTCTCTAGTTGCGGCGAGTGGGGGTTACTCTTCGTTGCGGAGCACAGACTCTAGGCGCATGGGCTTCAGTAGTTTGTGGCACGTGGGCTCAGTAGTTGTGGCTCGCAGGCTCTAGAGCGCAGGCTCAGTAGTCGTGGCGCACGGGCTTATTTGCTCCGCGGCACGTGGGATCCTCCTGGACCAGGGCTCAAAACCATGTCCCCTGCATTGGCAGGAGGATTCTTAACCACTGTACTGCCAGGGAAGCCCTCCATCACTTTAAAACTTTTTCTTCATATTGACTTACTTGTTTTATTTAAAGAATTTTATTTTTAGAAGAAACATTGTCTTCATCACAAATGGAAAACCAGCCTTCCTTTTCATAAACAGAAATGAACTATAAAAACAAAAACAATGACACCAAAAACGAATTATGAAATTCTAGCTAGATACTGTAGCCTGTGGAAGGCTAGTCAGATGAAGAGAAAGAGAATTGAAAAAGGGATCACTTTCTCGATGTCCTTTTACCCCACACCCATGTTCCACTTCAAATCATCTTAGGGACCCCAGGGGTTTGTGTCCCCCACCTGGATTACCCCAGGGGTATGTGTGCCACACTTCTGGCTAATGCAAGCCAGGAGGTACCGTGAGCAGGAAAGAGAGATGGGGTGCTAGGAACAGGGTGCCAGCGCCCGAATCTCGGTAGAGAGGGAGGAGGGCGCTGCCTGGAGTAACGCTCACTCTTTCGATTTAGCAGTTGAGACCAGGACCCGGAAGGAGACAGTGTGCGGAGGATAATGAAGAACTTAGCTGAGGATACACTGAGTCTGAGATGTGGGCACATCCATGTGGAGATCCATTCATTTGTTCAGAGTATTTCTTGAGCACCTACTATGTACCACACTCTGTTCTAAAGCCCCAGGGTACAGCAGTAGACCAACAAACCCCAAATCTCTGTCTCCGTGAAGTCTACCTTCTAGTGGGAGAGGCATGGGAGACCTGATGAGAAATCAAGGACAATATTTCATACAATATATCATAACTGATGTCACACTAGATAGCGATGTTTACTACAGGGGACATATCTGGGTGGGAGATGTGGAAATTGAGATACACCCAATAGCATTTGGCTATATGGGTCTGGAGTTCAGGGGAGAGATCTGGGCTGGGGAGACGTATTTAGAAGGCATCATTCATTCATTCATTCATGCACTGAACCAATGTCTCTTGAGCACACTCTGTGGGCCAGGCACTATGCTGGGTGCTGGGCAATACAGTCCCTACCCCATGAAACTCTGGTCTAGATTTAGTAAAGGTTGTGGTTGGCTACAATCTGTACGGACACAGATAAGATTCCCCGTGGGGTGTGTGTGTGTGTGTGTGTGTGTGGCCCAGGACAGGCCTTGAGGATTCCCAACATTTCAGGGAGGGCAGAGGAGGCCTGGGAAGGGAGCCTGTCCAGGAGCAAACAGCCTGCAGCAAGAAAACCAAGAAGGGCAGAGCCTCAAGAACAAGGGAGAGGCTGGTGCCAGGGGACGCTAGGGAGTGAAACAGGCCTGGACCTGGTAGCTGCTGTCCGTGGAAGCAGGCTCCAGGCAGAAGTGCTTCTGCGCAGAGACGGCTGAGGAGTGGGTGTGCTCTAAGGAAGCGGAGACAGAGAGAGGAGACTGCTTTCGAGAACTGTGTCTGGGGAGGGAAAGAGAGACAGAGACAGAGAGAGAGAGACAGAGACAGAGAGAGACAGAGAGACAGAGGCAGAGACAGATAGAGACAGAGACAGAGAGACAGAGAGAGGGCAAGTCGGAGGCTGGTGGAAGGAAGCTTTGGTTGTCTGCAGATGGAAAGGACCAGGACAGCTATACGTGGTGATGGGAAGAAGCCTGCACAGGGAAAAAGCTGAAAACACGGGAGTGATGGTGTTTGGAGGTAGAGGGCTCAATCTTGAAGAGAAAGAATGACTCCATGTCAGGAATGGCTACGGAATTTGAGGGGCTCAGGGCAAAATGAAAACTCAGGGCTTCTTCTTCAAAAAGTACTAAGAATTCAAGATGGTGACTCTTGGTACCTGGATGGGGGGCAGGCAAGAGGCTCGCTTCGGCTGAGTTGCAGCCTCTGGCCACCCGGCAGACACACCTGGGGTGGGAACGGTCACCGCCATACTCTTCACCAAGATCCCATGAAGTGAGCAACCGACCTCCACCCTCCCTTGTGCCTTCCTTGTGTCCAGCCCCCTCCAGTGGATACTGGATGCAGGGGGGAAGCGGGAGGCCAAGTAGTATCTAGAGGGCCAGGGGGTGCAGGAGCCGGTGGCTATGACCCTCTCCCAGGGGGGAGGGCAGATGGTTGGAGGTGGGAGTTTCGAGCAGAGACTCCAAGCCCTTGGCGCATGCCTTACTGTCCCATGGGGCTTCCCTTACAAAGCACAGATTCAGAAATAAAATTATTAAGAATTTCAGGAAAGGGACCTCACAGCATCAAATTCCAAGCACAGGGCCCTGCAGCACTAGTGCCCTGGTGGCCTGTCCATGAAGTTCAGCCCTGCCCCACGTTCACTTTAACAAGAAACGGTGGATGTGACGGAGGTATGGAGCAGGCAGAGATCTGACAGAACCCTCCGGAAGTGGAGATTGAGTGGCAAAAATGAGGGAGAGGATGGTGATGGGTGAAGGGCTTGAGGAAAAAGAAGGCTGGGATGTGTCCAGATGAATGAGGAGTATCTGTGGGTTCATTTCCTATTGCTGCTGTAATAAATGCTACAAGTCCAGGGCTTGAAATACAAAAATGTATTACCTTATAGTTCTAGGGCCAGAGGTCTGAAACTGGTCTCACTGAGCTAAATATCAAGGTGTCAGCAGGGCTGCATTCCCTCTGGAGACGCGAAAGGAGAGTCTGTTCCTAGACTTTCCCAACTTCTAGTGGTTGCCTGCATTCCTTGGCACCTGGCCCCTTCTTCCATCTTCAAAGCCAGCAGCGGAGCATCTTCAATTCTCTCTCTGACTCTAACCCTCCTACATCCTTCTTTCACTTATAAAGACTCTTGTGATTATATCAGTCCATCCACGTAATCCAGGATAATCTCCCATCTCAAGGTCAGTTAATTAGCAATTGAGATTCCACCTGCAATCTTGATTCTCCCTTGCAGTGTAATACGTCCACAGTTTCCAGAGATTAGGACGTGAACGTCTTTAGGGGTCCAATTTTCTACCAACTACAGTCTTTAAGGCTGCTTTATGGCTTTAAAGCTGCTTTGTGGCTTTTCTTGTTTAAACCAAGAAAATCTACGTGGTTTAAACAAAAGCATGTTTATGGTTTATTTCAGAATCCAGAGGTCGATTTGATCACTTGATGATATAATCAAGGACCCAGGCCCTTTTTTTTCTCTCACTCTGCCCCACTCAGAGCGCTATCTTTCTTCTCCTAGCTTGTCCCCTCATGATCACAAGATGGCTGCCAAACCACCAGACATCACATCCAAAGCAGAAGAGAAGGTGGCAAAGGGGACTTCCTTAACACTGCTCTCTTTGACTAGAAAGGAGAACTGAGAGCTTTCTCTGTGGTTCCATGGCAGAGAGGAAGAACAGACAGACCAGATATGTTGACCAACTCAAGCTGAATTTACCAGCTGGAAGTCAGGAAATGCCATTTCCCAGATGGGGTGGTGTGTCAGTGTGTAAGAGTGAGGGGTCCAAGTGGCCAGAGTCAGAGATCAGTCTATGGTTGGGGTCAAAGATTATTCTGTTGCCAGGGCTAGGGGTCAGCAGGTGGCTGGGGTCAGTGTGCAGCTAAGATCATGAATAGGTCCACAGCATGGGTCAGGAATCAGTCTACAGCTGGGTCAGAAGTCATTCTGTAGTTGGAGTCAAGTATCAAACTGGAGCTGGGATCAGAAGTTTGTTTAGTGTTTCTCTCTCTCTGCATCTTGGTCTCTCTTGTTTTGTTCTCCTTCTCTGGAAAGACCTGTCTTATATAATATATATGAATATATGATGAGAAATGCACGACAGAAACCTCTGCAAAGATACAAACACTGACTCTGCACATGGACCATGTCTAGAAGGGATGTGGACACATACACAGTTGGTGGGGTGATGCCATCGGGACCATTTCTGTGTCGGATTTCTATTGGTCCAGTCTGTCCTTTTCAAAATAAAGTGACATTAAATTTAGAATATTATTATCTCCTTTAATTATGTTTTATGACACCCACAGACCCATTCAGTATAATAACAATAATGCTAGGAAACGCTCGGACAGCATTAACTATGTGCAGGCACCATTCTGAGCCTTATGCGTATTAACATATTTAATTCTAACAACAGCTCCATGAGGTCAGTACTATTATTATTCCCATTTTACAGAAGAGGAAGGAAGCACCGAGGGGTTCCATGACTGGCCCTGAGCCACACAGCTGGTCCTCGGAGCACCCTGAGTTCTGAATGTATGTCAAGCCCTTTGCCAGGTGCTGGAGGGGATGGAGGAGAAAGACAGAGATGAAAGAGAGGAGAGGTCGGGAGGGTGGAGGTAGCCCAGGCCTAGTTTTCTGGGCTTTCTGGGCATGGTACCTCCATAGGCACAGAGGCAGGCGCTGGGCAAGAGTGCGCCACTAGGGGGCAGCAGGGACCAGTGAGCTGGTCTCCAGCCAGTCTGATCTCCACTGGCCAGGCGTCCTCAACTCATTAATAAAGCTGGAAAAGGGTGGGATTTTGAGGAAGAACTGGCACTGTCCTGCTGCTGTCAGGAAGCTCAGGCCAGTTCGTCACAAGAGCAGCTGGGCATCGCCTGGCCTTCACCCATCAAGACATCTGCTCCTCACTCCACCACTGTGGGCTGCAGGGTACTTCTCTTATCCATCTTTGATGGGGAGGAAACTGAGACCCAGAGTGGTCAACACCTTGCCCACAGTCACACGGCTCCGAATTGGCACAGGCAGGTTCAAACCGAGGCAGGATGAGTGCAGAGCCTTGCTTCTCTGAGTCTCAGTGTTCTCACCTGTGAAAGCGGTATAAGAATCTAGGCAAACGGCAGACAAGAGTGGTAAGGAGTCAGGGTACGTCATGGAAAAGTCTCGCACAGAGGACTCTGGCTGCTGTGAGGATCCCGTGAGGTCATGCCTCCCTTGCAGCGGGGGCTCAGAAACTTCTTGCTGTTTGTGCTGTTGTTTTTTTAATCAATAACTTTCGTGGGAAAATAATGTCAGACAGGTTATTCAACAGGATGTTAACGGAGATACACCTTCAAAAACAAACATACATTTTGGGACCGCCCACGAAATGCCAGGTGCTGGGGAGGGGGTCAGGATTTCCGGTGTTTTTCACTTTCCTATTTATTAACCTAAAACGTTTAGGTTTTCCCTGAATCGGAGAAGGCTGGCACGTGCCGATTTAGTAATCAGAAAAAAGCGGTAAGTAGGGGTTTTGTTTTTTTTAAAAAAAAAACTAAAGCGGAAACGACGCCCCCATCCTGCCATCCCCACCTTCTGGAAAAATCTTTGTAAAATTGAGGCGGGGGGTGTGCGGGGCTAGGGCGGGGGGACCCCGAATTCAATGCCTCTGGAGGTCTCCTGGGTTCTTCTGAGACCTTCCAGTCTCCGGCCGCGCCCAGGCCCCTTTGGTGCTGCTACCCTGGGGAACCCCTCCTGCTCTCCATACCTCTGGTCCAGACCGGCGAGGGGCGCTGGGAAACTCACGCGGCCAGCATCTCGCTCCGCCCACACCTGCCGCCTACTTCCTACTTGGTGGGGCGGTCCCCCGCTGGTCCCACCCGATCCATTAGACCCCGCCCCTCAGTAGCTCTGGGGCAAACGTTTGATGCAACCTGTCCCTCCTCTCTCCTTTCGTCTCTTGGGACCCTATCCTCTCTCCTCCACGCTGAGGCAATTGCTAAAGTTGTACCTTGGACTGTAATGATCTAGCCGTGTCCTCCTGTCCAATACCAATAATGTAATCACTAGCCACTTGGGGCTATTTAAAATTTGGGGGGGCTGTTTAAATTTAAATGTTAATTCAATAAAATTAAAAAATCAGTTCCTCCGTCACACTAACCATATTTCAAGTGTGTAATAGCCACACATGGCTAGTGCCACTGTATTGGACAACGTGAAAGCTCTCCATCACAGCAAAAATTCCTGTTGGATAGCGTTATTCCGGACACTCATTTGTCTTGCTATAAACCCCTTCCTAATGTAACAGAGCGGGACCTTCTGGGGCCTTCTGGGGCCAGACCCCTCCCCCATATCCTCTGCTGTAGCTCCTCTATGAGGTATTGATATCTAGATAATAGCATCTGATGCACATTTTGTCAGTTGTTTTTACAGATGCTAAAACCACCACTAAATGGAAGAAAGTTAACTGCTTGATACTGATGACCCCAGACCTACTGGCGCCTAACAATTGATACCTCACCATCAACCAATCAGAAAACTGTGCACAAGCTGATCACACACCCTGTGACGCCCCCGCCCACCCACCCCCTCCCCCCGCTCACCTGGCCTTTAAAAATGCTTTGCTGAAGCCCTTTGGGGAGTTCGGGGTTGAGTACAAGCCATCCACTCTCCTTGCACGGCCCTGCAATAAACCTTTCTCTGCTCTGGTTTGCTGGTCTCACTGTGTGTCCGGCACATGAACTTGCATTTGGTAACACTAAGATTGTTCCTTGAACCAATGTTCTCTCTCTTTTTTTCTGATTCCCTCCCTAAAAATCTAAAATAAAACTTTGATCCACTTTCATAATTTGAGAGATTTATTTTAACAATTGCTGTCAGGGAGTAATTATATTTGAATGAAGGAGTGACTAGCCAGGCTTAGTCTGGGGAAGCCCTGACCTTGAAGGAGTAGGCAGAAGCCAGAGAGCATGGGGGAGGCGGGCATGAGCTGGGGATCTCCCATGTCAGGATCAACTAACGGCAGTGGGAGTCATCAGGGGCTTACCAGGGAGATTTGGAGTGTCTACTGAAAAAAAACAAAACAAAACAAAAAGCACACCGTAAAAGCTGAGAATTATGTTTTATTCAGGGACGTTACTGAGAACTATATAGCCTGGGATACAGCCTCTCAGCGCTCTGAGGAACTGTTCCGAAGAGGTAAGAGAGAAGCCTGGATCTATAGGAGTTTTTGCTGAAACAAAACATGTAGTAGAACGTCGAAAGATTATTGCTAATCACAAGAAAAAGCAGACATCTCAAGTTAATGATTTTAGTGCTTTTCTGTGTTTGGGAAGATGCGAGAGTCCGGGCATCTTAACTGTCTAGGGCGCGTATCCTGTTTTTCTCCCGAATTCCCTTCGGGGCTCACTGTCCTGGGGCAGCTGCAGTGGCTGAAGCCTTGATGGTGGGCACTATGTTTGTTTACCAGAATGCAGACACCATTCTTTGTTGACTGAACGGCAGGCAACATTCTGTTTGTTTGGTTGGTTTTGGTCCACGGGAGGAAGCCCAGAGCAGTCGCTGAGGCTGAGAATTCTAGATTTCTAAACTGGTTGTACCTTTTCACTCTTGTTACCTGTGCCCCCGCCAGGTTGGAGTAAACCCAGGAGATGATGAAGATGATGATAATGTAGACTATCTTCAGGACAACGCTCCAATGCAGATTTTATTATCCTTCTTATTTTACAAATGAAAAAAAATGAAGACACAGGCAGGACTAAGGAGACAGAGAGAGCAGAGATGGGGGCTGGGACTTCACACCCCGAAGACCCTTGGGTTCCCTGCCTAACTTGGAGACATGCCTGGGAGGTCAAGATCAGATTTTAAGGGGATTTTTAAAAGTCTTTTATCAAAGAAATTCCCAAGGAAGACCCTGGCGGCCAGCCACTCCCCTGTGCTAATCAACACATTTCTGGTGGGATTCACTTCACTCCTGAGTGAGAAGAGCAGCAAGGAGGATTTTAACCACCCCCGTCACTGTTGTCAGAAGGAACCTTAGTTCTCTACTTCTGCGAGGTGAGAGGGAGTCCTATTGGAGGAACATCTCCAGTGCCTCCACTTCCTCTCCTGGGCTCCTGCTTATAGATGGATTACGTTTGGGACTGGAGAGATTGAAGAGAGATGGGTGTCTATTGGACCATGTTTCTCAGTGGGTGGGGCTAATGTGCATTTAAGCCAAAATATAAATTCCTCACTCCAGTCCCCCATCCTGCCTGACCTTATCTCTCACCACTGTCCCTGGCTCACTGCGCTGTAGCTGATCTTTCTTACTGGGAACACGCCAAACTCCTTGTGCCCCAGGGCCTTTGCACTTGCTCTATCCTCTGCCCGGAATGCTCTTCCTCCAGTCCATCCTGGTTCTTCTAGTCACTGAAGGCTCAGCTCACATGTCACCTCCTTAAAGACCTCTCCACTAACCCCCCCATCTCAGACTCCTATTTTTTCCTTTTGTCTTTTACATTTCTGTCTACCCCACTGAACTGTAGGATCCAAGAGGGAAGGGACTTTGTGTCACTCAGTTTCCTCACATCCAGCACAGTGGCTGGCCCATAGTAAGTTCTCAGTAAACATCAGTGGGATGTGTTTCCTGCTCTCTCCGCTTCCTCCTTCCCTGTGTTAAGATGGAGAAGGGGGTTGGGGAAGCCAGAACGGTGACCTCTCTCCAGCTTCCCTGAACCTGGGAGGGTGGGTTGAAATCCGGATAAGAGATGGGTGGTGTCTCTGCCTAGTTCTCCATTCTAGTTTCCCAAAGCCCAGCCCATATTCTGTAATATGAGCCTCAGCTGACAAGTTGGGTGTCTTCCTCCTAAGATCCTGGGGATAGAATAAGTCAGTCTCAATTCTGTTGGACTTGCAATCCAACCAGCTCTCCAGCGCTCACCCAAATATATTTTCTTGGTTGGCTGCATGGTTTTTTTAGTTTTTATTTTATTTTTGGCCACCCCGCGAGGCTTGCGGGATCCCGATACCGGGACCAGGTATCGAACCTGGGCCACGGCAGTGAAAGCACCGAGTCCTATCCACTGGCTGCTTAGTTTTAAAATTTGATTTTCTGAGATGACCCGCAGGCTAATCAGAGCTGACAATCGAGTCAGTGCCATGCTGTACATGAGATGGCACACCATGGTGGCTGGGAGCTCTGCAATCAGACCTGGATTCAAATCCTGGCTCCCGGACTTCCCAGCTGTGTGGCTCTAAGCTAAACCTCAACCTCTCTGGGCCTGCTCCCTTATCTGTAAAGTTGGGATAATAACCTGCTCGCTAGAGCTGTGACACAGTCAGCGTACGACACCAAGCAAATTGCTTGGCCCTAACTAGTTATTTTTATTGTAAATTATTATATTTTATTACAAAGAACTCTTGAAGACAAAAGGTCCAGAGGGCTAGTTCAGGTTCTGCCACTCACTGTGTGACGTTGGCAAGTCCCTTTTCCTCTCTAGAGCAGTTTCCCTCATCTGCAAACCGTGGGTGTGGGGTGGTGACTCAGGCAGCTAAAGGGATAGATTTGGGCTCAGCACAAAGGAGGCAGTTCTCACAAACATTAGGCTGCATGTGAGGTAGTGAGGTCCCCGTCACCTCTGTAATGTATTACGTAAGATGCCAGAGCAGGAAGGAACCTCAAACAGCCGAGCCCTTCATTTTGCAAGCGTGGCAGTCAGGGCGGCTACCCAGACACAGAGTGATCGCAGACAAAGGAGCTTAAGATCCCCTGCCTGCCTGTCTGAGGCCCACTCCATACACCGACCGCCCAGATGTTAAGCAGGGATCACCTACAAAGAGGCTGAGCAACGGCTCAGCTATGGGTCTGCCACTAGCTGTGTGACCTTGGCAAAGGGGCAGCTGCCAATCACAGCCCTGTCCACATCTCCACGTGCCCAAAGCTGCTCCAACACCGCTCCTCCCCCACCCCCCCAGCTCTCAATCGGAGGAATTTTTCCTGGAGCAGCTGGAAGTGCTGGGGAGTTGCCCCTGGCAGCAGCCCTCCACCAATGACAGATGGGAGTTGGTGGACAAACAGCTAGCTCCCCACCTCTAGGCATGCACTGTGCCTGGCTTGCCCAAGCTCCCCCGCGGCGTGAAGCACCTGTTGCCCGCGCTGGCACTCTGTGCGATACATTTTATTGCCTCCTGCCCTTCCCTGCCTCCTTTCCCCGCTCTCCAAGCAGGGCTTCCTGGGATCGTCACCTATTTCAACAAACTGCAGTTGGATCCTGGTCTCAGGGAAACCCAAGAAGACCGGAAGTTACTTAACCTCTTGGGTTGGTCTCAGTACCTCTGGATGGGAGGATTCTACGAGTTAATAGAGATAAAGCACTCGCAACAGTGACTGGCAGTATGTTTGTTTAATAAATGGGGTGGGGAGGGTGGGGAAGGAGGTAAAGAACCTTTATTTATACAAAACTCCATCCCCTCCCATTCTACCCTCCTCAGCAAACACGAACACCAGGTGATGAAACAGTTTTTGAGATGCACACAAACAATGCACATTACTCAACCTGAGGTCGGGGCCGAGGTGCAGGTGACGTGCCTGGTGTCGGCATCTTGGACGCCCAGCTCGCTGGATCAGGAGACCTGAGCCACTCCCTCTGAACCACCGATGCCAGCAACGGCACGCATGGGGGCACACACCGGCCCCAAGGTCACCAGGCATGCTTGTTCTGGGGATCCAGTGATTAACAGGAACCCCCAACCTTACAGCTGTGTGGGAAACTGGCAGCACGCCGTCACTGCTCGGTAATCACAATTTTTCATGTCCTCGTTAACTCCACTTGACTAAGCGTCCCTCCGCAGCTCAGGCTCTGCTGCCAGTGTCAACCTCTGTTAAATGAACAGGCGTCTCTGGGCAAATGACCACCCTTTCTGGACCTCAGTTTCCCAAGGCCTCCCAAGTCATTCTCCCATTGGCTTGGTTAGCTTCTAGGCTCAGCATCCGATCCAGTGAGATGGTGGCAGCTAACCCCAGGCCTGGGCAAGACACGAGTAACAGAGCAACTCGGTGGACAAAACACACCTTGAGCGTGACAGCGATAGTCCACTGGGGCAGCTGTGGACCCGTGAAATGACCAACAGCTCATTCACAAGCCAAGGCGCCCGGGAACCTCCTGGTGCCTCCACTCCCATGGGACGTGGCGAGCCCGGGCCAACGTTGGGAGCCGGGGACGGCCGGTCTCCGTAGCCCCAGTGTTGGACAACTTCACCACTTCATAGCAGGGTTCCCTGAGTCTTTCGGAACCCTGCCAGCCGGGCTGCCTTCTGGAGGGAGGCATTTCGCAGTCATGGGTAAGGCCCAGTCCTCGCTTGTAGACTCCAGCAAGAAGTGGGCACGCACCTAGGAAGCGTCCGTGCACGTGGGCCCTGGGGAGAGCATGGCCACCACCGTGGAGGTCTGGCTTGAGCTCTGAGCATTGTTGGGGGCAGTTTGGAAGAACAGGGGGGACTTACCCTCCTCTGAGACACCCAAGGGTGCTAGGGAGGCCGGAGAGTGGCTGGCCTCCAATGGAGCCCCACCGAGCTGGGTGTCCAGGGCCCTCAGGGGGCTCACCGGGGGTGAGGACCCGTCCCCACGGCAGCAGCCACAGCAGGGGCTGGCCTCGATGTGGGCCTTGCCACGTTCCTCCTGGCCGTGGCATTGCTTCAGGTGGCCACACAGGTGGCAGGTGAGGGCTGAGTAGACAATGCCATTGCCCAGGTCATCCCCGGGGGGGTCTGTGGTTGGCTCCGGGGATAGCAGGGCCTTCTGGCTGTCTTGTTCCTTGACCACTGGCTCCAAACCAGGGTACTCTGGGGTGCTGCCTGGGAGGAGTGAGTCCTGAGGGCTGTGAGGGGGTTCCACGTCCAGTCCAAAGGTGAACAGGGGGACGGGGACTGGGGCAGGGGCTCTGGGGCAGCCAGCAGTGAGGCTCTGGAAGGGCTTGTAGCCCCCCTCCCCACTGCTGGGCTCAAGCCCAGATGTCCCCGGGCAGCTAGCGGTGCCAGTGAGCACGCTGGAGAAGGCCTTGTAGCCAGCCTCTCCGCAAGGGCCAAAGCCCTCCAGCCCGCTGTCCCGGGCGCCGCCCTGCTTCACCGCCTGCACAAACTCCCGGTAGCCACTGCTGGGGGCCGAGGCGGGGCCCGGGGCTGCCCTGCACTGGAGGACGCTCTGGCGCAGGATCTGCTCCCACGTTTCTGGCTCAGGCTGGGGGGCGGCGGGGATGCTGGGGTCCACTTCCCCCAGGTGTTCGGCCAGCTGTGGGTCTGAGTCAAGCTCTCCAGGGCCTGAGGACTGGCTCAGGAAGGTGCTGAAGTTGCGGTAAGTGGGGTTGTCTGTGATGACGCCGGGCATCGCTGGGAAAGCCAGGCTGGCTGGGCTCTGGGTTGGAGGACTTGACTCTGGGTTCAAAGGCTCCTTGTCCTCAGACGATGCCTCCTGGGGCCCCACACTTGGGGACATGGCCCAGGGCCTCTGAACACTTGGATTTTCTAAAGGTGGAAGAAGGCAGGACTCCTCCAAGCCCTGTGGGCTAAAGCCCCCAACCTCGCCCCCGAGAAGGTCCAGGAACAGGCTCTCTGTCAGCCGGGCTGCGATGCCCTCCCTGCCCTCCTGGAAGCTGCCCCCGCTGCTGTCAGGTGATGGGCAGAAGCTCCCTTTATCTTCCTCCACTTCCTCTTCTTCATTCTCCACTTGGGCCTCAAACAGCTCCACGCACCGAACCAAGCTGATGCTCTCTGGCCAGAGGATTGTCTTGTTGACCTCCATGGGGTGCCATGCTACTTTTCCAGGACACTGGAAAGGCTCATTTCTAGCAGCCTTGGAGGAATCTTCATCCCTTTCCATGCCATGCTCCAGTAAACAGGGCAGAAGCTTGGCAAGACAAGTCTTCCAGTGTCTACAAGAGCAAAGTTCGATCAGGGTTCAGTTTCTCCACTTGAAAAATCTCCTATTCATCCTTCAAAGCCCAGCTCAAAATCACCCTGGACTGATGTTCAGACAGGCTGGGACCCAGGACCCTTTGCTGTAGTGCTACGATGCTTGCAAGTGGACAAACCTCACCTCCAGCAACAAAATACAAAGAAGCTATATGGGACTAAAAAAAACTGGCTGCAAGCGCAGTTGGGGCTTGTACAAAAGATACAGAAAGGCCAAAAAACGCAACTGCCACTTCTGAAGAGCCAGGAGCAAAACCAGGGTACTGCGCATGCCGCCTGCACTTCACACCGCCAGAGGGGTGGGCAGGACACCTAAGCCACCCCTCCGGCCCAATCCCTGGACACACCCCTACCCTCACCCCACATCAGGAACCAGCTCGCCTGCCCCCCTCGGGGAGTGGGCAAGAGAACCTGCTACTTGTTCTCCAACACCCCCCAGCCCCTCACCCACCCCGCCCCGCCCCATTGCAGCAGGGGCCCCAGTAGAGCCTTGCCTGAATTTCTTGTCTGGCATCTAGTCAATTTCTCTTGACTAGGGAAGGCCGAGAACCCTGGTGGGTGTCAATGTCTGCCTGTTGCAAACACACTTCCAGACTTTATAATCAATAATCTATCAGTCCACCCTCACTACTAGATTGGGAACTCCTTGAAGGCAGGGCCTGTGTCTTACTTTGGGATTTCTGGAGCCTGGCATATAATACAAACTCAATCTATTGAATAAGGAGAAGTCTTTGTCAGGGATGATGGTATTTAAAATACCTATCAGGGGTAGGATAGGGAGGGTGGGAGGGAGACGCAAGAGGGAGCGGATATGGGGATATATGTATACATATAGCTGATTCACTTTGTTATACAGCAGAAACTGATACAACATTGTAAAGCAATTATATTCCAATAAAGATGTTAAAAAATAAATAAAAATAAAATACCTATCAACACCATAGCATAAGTAAGGGCCAATTAGAATGGCTGGGGAGTCCTAGGGCTGGGGCAGCATCCTGGAGTCCCCTGCTGTGCTAGGTATAAACCCTTCAGTTATTGGATTGTGGGTAGGTTCAAGGGGCCCTGAGAGAGGGGTTAAGGAGGCCAGGTGGCATATTCAAGGGTCCAGGATAGTGGTATCTGCCCACCAGTATGCCACTATGTCAACAGTTTAACAAGTGGTACAGCTGCCCTGCTTGTTACCCCCATCAGGCTTGCTCAGGACAGACTGGGCATCCCAAGGGGGTTCAGTATGTACCTGACCCCCAGTGAAACTCAGGGGACTCAGCCAGCAGCTGACCTACCCAGACCACCCCTCCCCCTGCTATCCCTTGAAGTCTAGTGTCACAGGACAAGTGCTGAACAACAAGGAAGATAAGGCAGACTCTCAAGATGGGGCCCACCACCCCAATTCCATCCCCTTCCAAATCCACATAGGCGATGACCCAAGTTCATATACATACGGGCACTTGGCTGGTTCCTGGCCTTGGGACCGCTTCCCCCACAGTGACACCTAAAACATAGAGACAGCCAGTGACACAGAGCCGAGAGGCCTGCCGGCCCAGCCTATCGTCCAGCAATGCTCAGCACGTGTTTGCCGTGAGAAGACTTTGAGTCTTGACATCACACAGGTCTGAGGTCTGATCAGGTCACTCCCCCTCTCTGAGCCTCAGTTTTCTGAGAATTAAGGAGGCTGCACTATTAAGTTGCTGTGGCTGATGGCAAAAACGGCCACAGTCTCTGAAGCTCCTCCTATCCCTGAACCTGGCATGGCTGTGTGATTTGCTTTGACCAATAGCATGTGGTGGAAGTGATACTGTGCTAACTGGGTCAGCCTGCTGAAGGATGACAGACACATCCATGGCTTAGTAACCTCCATGGCCCCAGATGTGTCAGCCACCTGCCAGACCTGCGAGTGAGGCCACTGGTACAGGCCCAGCCAAACCCAGGATCCTTCCACCCCCACTGCTGAGCAGAGCCCAACTACAGACTTGCAGAAGCAAGAGCTACGTAAGTGGCTACTGTTTTAACTTTCTAAATTTTGGGATGATTTGTTACACAGCAAAATCTAACTGATACATAAACGACACTATGTGCAGGACGCTGTAATATACACTTCATGTGGATTGTCTTGGTGAATTCCAACACCAGCCCTGTTATAACCACTGCTATAACCCACACAAGAAAACTGAGGCTCAGAGAAGTTAAGCAACTTGTTAAGTCTAACCTGCAGGTAAGTGGCAGAGCCAGGGTTCAAAGCCAGTACCACTGGACTCCAGAGCCTGCTACAGGGTCCCTGGAGAATTGAGGACACTCAGACCTTCTGTTCTAGACGGGACCTGTATCCCCGCCTCCCCCTGTCCTAGAGAACCCTGATGGCACTAAGGCAAACCCCACCTGGCCATCGCATTGGGGAAGCTGACCCCACCCGTAGCTCAGGGGTGGCCACCTGGTTGGTCTCAAGTATTCCCACTCCTTACAAGTGAGTGGTTTAGGAAAGAGGCTGTGATGTAATTCAAGCCAATGAGAATGGAGAGATTTGCTAGTGTTTTGGGGGGCAGTTTCCTGCTCCTAAGAGGAATATACAGAAAGCCTGTCCCCTTCTCCCTCTCCTTTTGGCCTCCTGCTCTGGTACAGGTATCTTGCCAAGAGGTGACATGCCGATGACCTCAGGGATCATCTCCTCCCAAGGGAGGGAAAAAACCAACCCCAGAGGAACCCCTGTCTCCCACCCAGGCTGAAAGAACAGTCATGGGAGCCAAAGGGAAGGGAGTGAAAGCCTCTAGCTGCTGACTCAACCTACCCTGAAACCTTCCTGACTTCCCATGTGCAACCCCAGAAGCCAAGAAATATCCTGAACATCCCAGACATCTTGAGTCGTATTTCCCTGTACACGTAGTGCACAGCATCCTTACCAACCCCCTCTCCTACCTGAGAATCCTGGATGACAACAGCCACGAGGGGGCTGTGGGCTGGGTTGGGAATTTGGTCCCACCATTCTTTCTTAATCCTGAACAAGAAAAGGACAAGATGTTGGTCCCTGTATCACTAACAGGTTGACGTTCCTCCCATAAAAATTATCATAGTCACCAAGACTTATCAGGGGTCAGAGATCATGTCGATAGGTTTTTTGGCTGTCTCACCCTCACTCCGTGAAACAGGTTCTACTGCTAACCCCACTCTACCGATGAGAAGACTGAGGCCCAGGGAGGTGAAGTGACAGCTGGTGGGCAGAAGAGCCGGGTTTGGGCTCCAGCATCCTGCTACCCAGAGTGGAGTTCCTAATGTGGCCGCCTCTGCTCCAGAGGGAACAAGTTCCAGGGAATCAGGAGACACTCAAGCTGCAGAGAGAGAATTCTGGGTTTCCCCTTCAACAACCTTTACTCTGGAGCAGCTGAGGATAAGGTGCTGGGGAGAGGCCTGGGATGGCCTGAGAGGCTGAGGTATTCCTTCTCCTTTCCTGGGTCAGCCTGGAGCAATGGAGCGTCAGTGCTGGGAGGGAAGGTCCTCAGACACCCCCTGGATTAGCCTCCACCCACTCCACTCAGTCAGTTAACACACATTTATTGAGTACCTACTATGTACCACTCACTGTGCCAGGCCTCGGGGACACACAGTGAACAAGACAGGCAAAAACCCTGCAGAAATGATTATGTGACGTCATTCATTCCTGGTGATAAGTGCCAGGAATAAAAATAAAGAAGATAGGGACTAGAGAGGAATAGTGCGATCCAGGAAGGCCTCCCTGAGGAGGTGACTTCTGAGAGGCAACTGTAGGTGGAGGAGGAGTTGGTCTCGGTGATGCCTGGAAAAAGGGCTTTCCAGGCAGAGAGCACAGCGAGTGCAAAGCCTCCAAGGGAAGATCTTGCTTGGGGCGTTCAAAGAACAGCAAGGTTGGAGCACTGGAACACAGTGAGTAGGGGTAGGGAAGACAGATGATGGGGAAACTGAGGCTCAGAGAAGGAGAAAGTCCAGCCCAGGGGGGCTCAGAGGCATCAGCAACAGACGTGGAGAGGGGACCTTGCATTCCCTACACACCTACTGTGTGCCCGGCAGAGTACAGACCCTTGCTCACATCAATCCTCAACCATCGCCATCCTTAAGTGGTCAACTGGGGCCCGCTCGTCCCATTACAGAGGTGGGAGGACCGAGGCTCTGAGACTCCATGATTCCAAGGGCTCAAGCTCACTGGAAACAAGGCTCCTTCTGTCCCCCTACACCGAGTGATCGGGGAGTCCCTTAGGACTCTTGGGACTGATGAAATAGGGACCCAAGGCTGAACAGAGGCTCAGAAACGTGGTCACACAGCTACGAAGCAGCAAGGCTAGGATCTGAACCCAGGTCTGACTCTGCAGGACAATCATCGAGAATTCCTCTGTCTATTGCCACGTGCCTTCAAGGGTCTGGGCCATACCCTGGGCACGATCCATCTCACTTCTGCCAAAGGAAGGCCCTGCCCCCAGCTCCTTCCCTGGCCAGCTCCTTTCCCCTAGTCAGGTCTCAGCTCAAACACCTCGTCAGAGCGGCCCGCACTGGCCTCCTCATCCAAAACAGGCCCTGGAGCATTTCACCCCCTCGCCCTGGCATATCTCCTTCAGCGCAAGGATCACTATGGAAAACAGCCATGGTTACTTGGTGGCCTGGCATCTTGTGCCTCTCCAAGGACACAGGGTCCCTGTCGGTCTCAGTGCCTCGCACATAGTAGCTGCTCAATAAACATCTATCGTTGAATGAAAGGGCTGCAAGCTGACAGATCAGAGGGGAAATTCCCACCCACTCCACACCACAGGGGGCTGGCTTGGCAGCCTCCTGCACAGCTCAGGACTCACTTGATGATGCTGACATAGCAGGACAGGCAGACAGCCAGGATGACGACGCAGGAGATGCTGACGCCCAGCGGGAGGCGCTGCTCCAAGGTCGCCTCGTAGTCTGGAAGTGGAGGGAAGCCATGAGCTTGCGTCGCGCTGCGTCCAGCCTGGTCTCCATTTCCCAGAGCAGGAGACCGAGGCCTCGTGAAAGCATCCTCCAAGACTCTGCGTGAGCTGGCCGCTGCATCCCCTCCTACTCCCCTCTCTTGCACATGGAGCCCTCGCCACATCGGCCTCCTTGCTGTCCCCTGTTCCTCCAAATCTCGGGGCCACCTCAGGATCTTGAACGTGCTGCTTTCTCTTTTTTGAAATAAGTGAGGTCAAGGGCAGAGACTCTGGAGCTGGACGGGCCCAGTTCGAAGCCTGACTCTGTCATATACTAGCTGGCGACCCAGGACAAGCCCCTCACTCACTCTGTACCTTGGTTTCCTCTCTGTACAACGGGGTTAATAACTACTTAACTCATAGGGCTGTTCTGAGGATTGTACGATTTAATATACACT
Organism: Globicephala melas; assembly: GCF_963455315.2. Taxonomy (NCBI): domain Eukaryota; kingdom Metazoa; phylum Chordata; class Mammalia; order Artiodactyla; family Delphinidae; genus Globicephala; species Globicephala melas. The sequence continues at coordinate 17,442,080 of NC_083328.1, forward strand.
TGATGCCGTGCCCGCACGTCCATTCACACAGCTGGCCCCCTCTCCTTGCTCACTGTCAGGTCCCAAAAGTTCTCCCTCACACCCTCTCTACTGTTGCCTCCTCCCATCCCTTTCCCCTGCTTTATTTCCTTCCCAGAATTACTGTCCTCGGGATCTAGATCTCATTTATATTTTTGTTTACTTGTTTATTTTGTCTCCCCCTCTAGAATGTCAGTTCCACAAGAACAGGGATTTTTGCCTATTTTGTTCACCACTAGGCCAGCACGTAGTAGGAGCTCAAGAAATATCTGTGGAAATAATGAGTGTCCAGCACATGGTATCTGTCCCATACAAGTTATTTCCCTTCCCTTCTCCAGGTTAAAGGAAGAATCAAATCAATTTGACAAAACTTTCCTAAGCACTTACTGTGTGCTTGGCACCATGCTGGGCAATGGAGATATAGACACAGAGCAGATACTACCCATAGAGCTCACAGCCCGGAGTGGGAGACAGGTGGTCAAGAGGCATCCATGGAACAGGATAGGCGATGCTGAGAGGGGCGTGTGGTGGGTTGGGTTGAGGTACCTGCCAATCATCACTGTGCCCAGCACTTTGAAGAATCCTTCCTTCTCCCCATTGTACGGATGATGCCCGAGGCAGCCTCCACCACGCAACAGCTATCTCCCCTTCTTCTTTGCTAGGCTGCAATGTGCCCACCCTGAGGTTTGGGCCAATCATGGGCCAAAACTAGTCCCCTTTTCAGACATTTCAGTTCCCAGCCTCCCTTGCAGTTGGGAGAGGCCACGTGACAGTCCTGAACAATGAAAGGCAAGGGAAAGGCCACCAGGACTGGAAATGTTTTTGTTTCATGATAAAAGATGCACGGGATACACTCCTTGTGGCAGACTTCCATTTCCTTTGGGTCTTGGGCATGAGGGTATGTGCAGCAGACAACTTGGGGCCATGAGGTGACAAGGGTAAGGATAAAATGCTACCATGCTAGGGATGGCAGAGGGAAAGAAAAGACTCTGGGGTGATGTAACTGAGCGGCTGTATGAACCAGGAAGGTCCACTGGCAAGACTTCATTTTAGGGGAATTCCCTGGCAGCAGTCCAGTGATTAGGACTCTGCACTTCCACTGCAGGGGGCATGGGTTCGATCCCTGGTGGGGGAATTAAGATCCCACATGCTGCGTGGCCAAAAAAAATAAAATAAAGACTTCATTTTATGTAAGATAATTCAATACTCTTTTGCAAAAGTGTGATAAAGTCACAAAGAGTTGTTTGGAGGATGCCGCTACCAGGTGAGGGACTACATTTCCCAGAATCCCTTACAGCTATGTGTGGCCATGTGACCAGCTCCACCAATAGAGCTTGAGAGGAAGGGATGTGTGTCACTTCTGGGCTAAGACTTTTAAGAAGCAGGCGTGGTCTCCTCGCTCTCATTCCCTTTCTGCTGGCTGGATGCAGATGATGGCAGGTCCACAGAGCAGGGATTCTTAACTTGGGGTCCACAGACCTCCAACATGGTTGCCGTTAGGATTTAGGGGTCTGGGAACTTGGATGGGAAAGAAATGATATCTTTGTTTTCACTAACTTCTGAAACCTGGCATTTCCTCCCATTAGGAATAGAGGGAGCAAACCACAGTAATAGCAGCATTAGTTACTTAGCCCCCATCAGAAGTCACAGCTATTCTCAAATCACCTGACAGCTGCAGTAGCAGGAAATACCATTTATGTTCATCTACTTTGAAATTACAGTATTTATGACAACTACCACTAGATCCTGTTTTTAATGTGTTATTAAAGAAGCATGTATTCCTAGATAAGAAGTATATTTTAAAATCTTTTTATAATCGCATTTCAATAAAATTAGGTTTCCCTTGAAGGCCTATGTATTTTATTTTATACGTTGAAAAATATTATACTGGCTTGTGGTTGCCAAGGGGGGAAGGTGGGGAGGAGGGATGAATTGGGAGGTTGGGACTGGCATATGCACACTACTATATATAAAATAGATAATCAACAAGGACCTACTGTACAGCACAGGGAACTCTACTCAATACTCTGTAATAACCTACATGGGAAAAGAATCTGAAAAAGAATAGATATATGAATATGTATGACTACATCACTCTGCTGGACACCTGAAACTAACACAACGTTGTGAATCAACTATACTCTAAAATAAAATTAAAAATTAAAAAAAATAAAAATATTATTCTGAGATGAGGTCCACAGGCTTCACCAGACTGCCAAAGGGGTCCATGATACAGAAAGGCTGAGAATCTCTGTCCTAGAGAATGACGGAGCCACAGGGAGGAAAACCACCTACCAATCAGCAAAGTTCGTGTTGAATTGTTATGTGAGCAAGAAACATATTTCTACAGTGTTAAGCCACAGAACTCGTAGGTTTGTTACCGTAACCTACCCTACCCTGACCAGTACACCACATCAGTTGGTAATTCCGTCACTGCAATTAGAGCATCCTGTGATATGGAAACCAGATGTTTGGCTTGGGGAAGTCTCTGGCCACAGAATGAAAGTGGGGAACAGAGATGCTAACTGCTGGGAATTCCCTGGTGGCCTTGTGGTTAGGATTCCGGGCTTTCATTGCCGTGGCCCAGGTTCAATCCCTGGTTCCGTGTTCAGGGAACTGAGATCCTGCAAGCCACGTGGCGCGGCCGACTGCTCAGGACTCCCAGCAGGATACTCACAGTTCAGCCACTTGGCACTGGGGCTCCACTCACTCCAGGTGCTGTTGTAGCTCTGAGCCCAGGCCTTCACCTGGGCGCTGTAGGAAGCTCCAGACTTCAGGGTGCTGGCTGCAAAGCGGAGGGTGGGCCCCTTGTAGGTCACGTTATAAATTCTGAACTGGTAGAGGAAAGGGAGCCATTAGTGCACCGAGTCTGGGGGAGGGGGGTACCAGCTCCCACCCGGGCTGCTGTCCTTAGCTGACCCCACAATGTGTAAGAGCCACCAGCCTAGGTATTTGGTTATTCCTCCAATTTCAGGCCCTTGTTTGTCACTTCCACAATTGTGAACAGAATCGAGCAGGATGGGTCAGGGAATCAGCCCTTATCCTGACCCTCACTCCCACCCTGATCAGCCATTTTGACGTGACTGGGGCAAGTCGATGAACCTTTCTGAGTTTTAGTTTCCTCATCTGTACAATGAAGGTAAGAGTTCCTACTGCCACTTTCTGGCTGTGTGACCTTAGATAAGTAACATAATTTCTCTGGACCTTGATGTCTTCTTCTGCAACATGGCGATAATAAAAGTGCCTACCTCCCAGGGTTTCTGTGAGGATTAAGGGGGTTAACACAGGTAAGCACTTCGGACAGGGCCAGGCATGCGGGAGGCACGAGAGTGATCTTTCTGAGGCACAGACAGGGTCACTGTGTCCCTCTCTCTCCTTCAAGGGCCCTCTAGAGGCTCCAAAGTCAAGCCCAAACACAATGGCCCATCATCTCAGTCCCGCCCAACCTAGCCCCAACTGGGAAGGAAGGTTCAAGATCTGTTGTTAAGTGAAAAAGGTAACATGAAGATTAGTATGTGTTGTCTGTTGCCTTTCATGTTCAAAACATAGAGGGAGAAGGCATAGTGATGGTGGCAGACAGACTCATATGGCCCCGTGACCCCACCTTGTATCACGCCCTTGTGTAATCCCCTCTCCTTGCCTAAAGGGGCAGGGGGACCTAAGACTTGTTCCTAACCAACAGAATATGGTGAAGGTGATGGATACATAGGGACTACGTGGATGTGATTCCATTATGCAAGGCTGTAACTCCAACTTGCTAGGAGACTCTCTCCCCCTTGCTGGCTTTGAAAAGGCCACAAGGGAAGGAACTGCGGGCGGCCTCCCAACAAAGGTCAGCAAGAACCCGACGCTCTCAGTTCAAAGCCCACAAGAAACTGGATGCTGCCAATATCACAGGAGCTTGTAAGCAATCCCCTGGCCAACCCCTGTGTGTGCGGCCTTGTGAGACCCTAAGCAGAGGACCCAGCTGAGCCGTGCCCAGACTCCAGACCCCCAGAAACTCTGGGGCAATAAATATTTGCTGTTGAAAGCAGTCCTGGTTGCAGTAATATTATCATGTAATAATAAAAACTTCACGGTGATGAAGGAACACACACACATTTGCTCGTACAGGCATAAACTCTCTCTAGAAGGACACACATGCCTCCACACCCTCTGCCTGCTCTAGCCTGGCCTTCCCCTCCTGGCAAGAGATGGGGAGCAGTGGTCAACCTCTGGGAGAGGTACTGGAGATTGGGGTTAGGAGAGAAACATAGTTCCTTTCTAAGTCCTTCGGTAGCCTTTGAATTTTTTACTTCATGTGAATATTACTTTTATTTTTAAGACTTTAAAAAAATAAAAAATGAAGTAAAGTTTGGGTTCAGGATGGATTCTGACAGCACGACAGTGGCCTGAATCCTCTGCCTGGGCTTCTCCCCCAGTGGAGGGTCCATCCCTTCGCAGCCCCTCCTCCAATCCCCCACAGCCCCTTCCCAGCTCCTGGCAACACTACTCCTGCTGGCAGGTTGGAAGCACCTGGGGGCAACGGTCTGGTGTAAAGGGAGCCGAGGGGAGGTGTGCACAGCAAGGAAGCAAAGTCCTAACAGCTTGCTGGAGAAACTGGAGGGCAGCTGGAACTTTCCAGGGAAGCTGGGGACAGGGTGGAAGTGACAGGAGGAGACCAGGGCAGGGACAGAAGGACACTCTTACTGCCGGTGTTCCTTTCTTTCTAAATCGCAGTAAACAGGAAGCAGCAGCTGGATCTCGTTCACTGAAGGAATCACACACCTTAGAGAGGAGTAGGGAATTGGGAAATGGTTTACTAAGAAACAGAAAAAGAAATTGAGCTTCCGAGGAACTACTTGTGGTTGGTGTGTTTTTTAACAAAAAAGGCCAGGTGTTCGGGAGACCATTCTGAGAGAAAGATCTGGAAGAAGAGAACAGCACAGGTCCCTCAGTCCAAATCCTGGCTTCAAATCCCAGCTTGGCCATTTCCAGCTGTGGGACACTGGGCGAGTCATTCCACCTCTCCAAACCTCAGTGTCCTGGTCACTAAAATGGGTAGACAAACACCTTCCCACCTGCAGGGCTTTCCCAGTCATTAGTGATAATACACATTGAGCCTGGCACAGAGTAAGCACCCGCAACATTATCATGAACGTGGCATTCATGGCCCTCAGTAAGCTTGTGGCCTCATTTTCTGCCTTTTCACTGTACACACTCCCGCAGACCCATAATCCTCAGAGATGCCATGAATTTTCATGCCTCCAAGCCTTGGCTCATGTAGTTCCCTCTGCCTGGCCTACCATTCCCTAGCTAGAGAACTCCTACACATCCTTCACTGCCCAAGCCAAAACTCTAACTCCATTATAGAACCTCATCCAGAAATCATCCAGGACAATGAGCATCTCCATTTCCCAAATTCCACAGCGAGTTTCTAATATTTTTAGAATTGATGCCACCAGTCTGAGCCACAGGTGGTGTCTGCAATACTGTAGCAAACACAGCTGGGCACCCACCCAGCATCTACACAATTGGGGTCAGGTACCGAAAGCTCAGGGCAGGTAAGCCTCTGTCTCCAGTTCCAGGGTTAATTATCATTGGTCTAAACCAATCACGGCTATTTCATTCCCTAGCCTGTGACTGGTTAGAGAGGAGCATGTGACTATCTCTGGCCAATAACTAAAGAGGGGAATTCTTCAGGCCCGGTTCTGTCCCTGGAAAGGGAGAGATGGCGGAAGGGTGTCTCAGTAGATTCTGCCCCACCAGCAAGAGAAGCTGGACCTGGAATTCTGAGGCCTGAGGCAGCCCCGAGCACCTACATGACCATTAAGACATAGCCCAGGCACAATTCTGTCCGCTGGCTGGAGTCTGGTGCTGGGGCCTGAACCCAGCTGTGTTTCAGCCAGCCCAGTCTCTGTTTCCTCTTCCGCAGACCCTCCTTTGGGGAGCCACCCCTCCTTCATTTTCAGCCCATCTGGTTTGGGTGAGGCTGACCTGACCTGCTCCAGAGGTGGGCATGTGACTCAGCCCTGGCCAGTGAGAACACTGCACCAGCACCCCGTCTCCTGCCCACAGCCTGCGACAGGTTCAGAGAGTGGCATGTGATCCCAGGCAGATAACTGATCATTGGCCCCAGGACTTTTACTGGGACTATCTGGAGAGAAGAACTTTTCCCACTGCGGTTTTAAGATGCAGGCCTGGAGCTGCTAGTAGACGTATTGGCAGCTACATGAGGGAAGAGCCTGCCTAAAAGTGAAGCCAACATAGAATAAAGCAGGACCAAAGGATGGAGATTCCTGGAACCTGGATCCAGCCATGATAAGCAAATAACTGATATTCCTTTGGGCCCTATAGGTTGTACCCTTCTCTCCCCTCCAGGTTATGCCCTGAACGAAGCCTGCACAGGCCCAGGAACGGGAAGGGGATTTACTGACAAAACTGACCCTGTGTCTTTCCTCAGCGTCTGTGCCAACCACCTCTTCTCGACTGCTCTGAGAGCCTGGCTGCCCCACTCCTGCTTCTACACCACATCCTGGCCCAGTGCCAAGGAGGAAAACCACACCTGAGAGATATAAATCAACACCTGCCACGCCCCCGGCTTGGCCAGGAAGAGAAGAAGCAGGGACGGAAGCTGATGTGACAGCTCAAGATGTCAGGGGCCTGCTCCCCGGCAGCCGAAGCCAGGCCAGCCTGGGTCCCGGGACACGAGGGCATGGCTCCCAGCAGACCCTCAACAGTAACAGGCCAGGGCGCGGGAGGGAGAGTCAGATGGGATTTCCAAGGCCTGTGGCACTCAGGAGAAAAGGAGGATGACGTTGATGACAGGGGAGCCTGTCTGTGTCATATATTGCCTGCTCTCCACAGCCCTATGGGATGGGTACTCTTGTTATCGCCACGTTACAGATGGGGAAACTGAGGCACAAGGAGGTTCAGCAAAAACCTCAAGATCATGCAGCAGGTGGCAGGGCAGGTACTGGAACCCAGCTCTGTAGGACTCTGAGGCCCCTGGTATTCACATGGCATCCCTGCAATGGGAATATTTGAGGGGAAAACATGCGTGGTTGCAAATGGCCTCCACCCCCAGTTGCACCTAAAATAGTCAGGCCAAGCCACCCACTGTGTAGCCCCTGTGATTCTTTACTTCATCGTTTCCTACAAATCAGCTCTCCCTATTTTAAAAATATCAATACATTCGTTTTTTAAAAAAGGAACATCATAAAATAAAATAACAGAATAGAATAAGATAAAATAAAATGGAACCTCACTGCCACTGCTATGACTGGAAAGCAAGTTCGAAATGCCATGAGCATCTCATAAAGGAAACGCAATCAAAACCACGTAACGGCATGAAATTTCGGCTGAACTTGTTTTCTGGGGGAAGGCTCTGAGCCTGCAGCCTCTTCTCTTTGTTAAAGAGAAGGATTAGTAAACCGATCAGCTCAGCTGAGATGCCTCCCCTGACAGTCAGGGTCGGGCAGGAGCGCGGGCGTGGAGTGACCGTCTCACCCTGGGATTCGCTCATTTAAGTGTGTTTGGAGGTATCACCTAAAATCCCAAGTGTCCCGCCCCCTGGGAAACAAATGTGGTCCAGAGTCCTTCTTTATAGATGAGGAACAGTGCCCGGAAATAAACTCCCCTATGTGCACGCTGGGAATCAGGGGCCTGGAGCGGTGGAGGGCCTGGTCCTGGCATAGAGCCAGAGGAGAAGCTGGGGGTCCAGATCCCCAGGGTTTGCTGTCCAATCGCGGGTCACTTTCCCCATCTCCCACCCCAGAGCCTGAGTCTCGACCCGTCTGAGTCTCAAGAGGTCACAGAGAGACCCCACAGGGCGCCCACTCACATCCGTGGGGTCGTTCTCATTTGAGATGTTGATCAGGTAGGTGAGCTCGGAGTATAGGTGATTCTCAGGAGGGTACGGGTTGTTCCACGTCAGCAGCCACGTGCGGGAGATGTTGGCATGAACAGTGAGGTTTCTGGGCGCCAGGGGTTTCACTGCGGAGAAGTGGTGCCTGGTGAGGGGCTGGGCTGGGCGTCAGGAGGAGGCCCGGCCCGGCCTGCAGACCATTTAGATTTTCAGTCAACACCACCTCCGCAATACGTTGATGGGATACCACACAGATTTCGTCGTGGTGGAGAATTAAAACCCTGATACCGATTCTCACGTCGCTAAAATCCACTTTAGTGGTTGTTAACTACATTTCCACAGTGAGTGCAAAATGCATAAGCAAAGTAACCCAAACTTTGGCCTTTCTACCTTTATCCTTCACTCTATTGGCCATCTCCGTGCTCTGCATTATTATCTACCAAATATTTTTCTTTATTTTGATTCATGTGTTTTAAAACTTAGTCTCTTTTAAAGCAATCACATCCATGAGATCACAGGTATATTAGGAGCATTAAAATCAACACACACATGAAAACTCTTTCAATTCATGGATTCGTTCCTGGGTCAATTTAAATCACCCCCCCCCCACACCCTCCAACTCTGGGTATGAGTAAGCCCTTCCGGAATTGCTGATGGAGTGGTGACTACTGTGAGCTCTGTGAGAATACTGCCTCTGCTGTTGAGGAGCTGTGTGACCTGAGGGCAGGTTACTTGCCTTCTCTGAACTATGTACGGTGTTTTTCAATTGCAAAATAGGGATAATAACTGTCTTTTGGAAACTGAGGCTCAGAGAGGTAACATGACTTGCCCAAGATCATACAGCAATAAGTAGTGTTTTAAACTCCTGTCACTACACCCCGGCAAGCTCTTGGGGAATTCCTGCGGGAACTCTGGGTACCAGGATGAGGTCAGCCTCCCACGGTCTAGGCTGTCTGAAGAAGCAGCAGCTGAACAGTTGACAGAGGGCAGAAGGACGGTTCCCGGTTCAGTTTCTGATCTGCAGCAAACATGCCTTCCACCAAATATGCCTCATTCAGCACCCCGATCTGGGCACTTAAACACAGGGCGTTGAAATATCTGAACCGAAGGGGTCCTGACGTACTGCTGAGCCCAGCCCCATTTCAAAGATGGGAGGACTGAGGCCCAGAAAGGGGCCACAACCCCATCAGGGGTTGGAGGCTGCTTGAATGGCCCCCTCCCCCAAATGGAGGCTGCCTTCCGTGCCCTGGCGATGTGGGAACAACTGCAGCCCCGCCCTATGCTGCCCCGCCCTGCCCCGCCCTGCTCACCATGCTCACTGGGCTTGAAGGCGCTCTTCCACAGCAGCTGCTCCCCAGCCCACAGGTCCAGCTGGTAGGTGTCCGCACTGACCACGTTATCCATATGCATATGGCACACGCACACCGCGCCAGCTCTGTTCTCGGGGACACACGTGTGGTTTCTGCAGACACAGATGTTGCATTAGGCTGGTCATGTGACCCACGGGCATCCCAGGATACACCTCAAGGAACCACAGGCCCTTCCAGCTTCCTGGTCACCCTGCCTCAAGGACCAGATCTGGGAACTTGGGAGCAGAGTGGCCAGGATGCAATGGGGACAGGGGCCTGGGACCGCCTCCCTGCTGGCCACAGCCCCTCACCACACCCACCATGGACTCTTATCCGCCCCTGACCCCAGCCTTGGACCCTGAAAGCCAGCAAAAGGGAAGAACCCACAGCATGAAAGAATTTGTAACAACATGTGTCTGTTCCAGCACCCCTCTGGTAGCACAGTTTAGCCCAATACAGCGGACTGTGGCTTGGCAGGCACATACCCTGTGCCCCACAGCCTAATCCTAATGTGTCACCCAAAACAGCCAACCCCGTGTCTCATGGACTAGGCCAGGGGTCAGCAAACGTCTTCTGTAATGGGCCAGATGGTAAATATTTGGGGCTTTGAGGGCCATACTCTTGCTGTTCCAACTACACAACTCTGCTGATACAGCACAAAAAAGCCCCAGTCATAGACAATACGTAAACAAATGGGCATGGCTGTGTGTCAATAAAACTTTATTTACAGAAACAGGTGGTAGGCCAGATGTGGCCCATGGGCCATAGTTTGCAGATCCCTGGTCTAGGCCAATGTAGCACATACAGAAGCACAGCTGGTCCACCTTAGTATATCGTGGCATAACAGCTCTGTCAGTGTAGCCCACATCAGGTGTGCTGCATATCCCAATGTGCTCCATAACTGTGTGCCTCGTGTACTGGATCATGTCCTGGAGCACCACCTATACCAGTGGTCACCCCTGTGTACCATGGATTATCCCAGTGAACCACCTGGAAAAACATATCCCAAGTTCCATGGTCCACCAACCATGGCTGTGAACTCTACCGCTAACACTGTACCCCCAAACAATGGCCTAGCCCAGAGGTTCTCAAAGTGTGGTCTGGGATTCTACTGGGTCAAACTGGTTTCATAGTAATACTCTGACATTAGTTGCCATTTCCACTCTCCTTCTCTCACAAGTGTACAGTGGATTTTCCAGAGGGTACACGATGTGTGATGATGCCGTTGCTCCAACAGCCTGTTGAATGTGAACTTGTGGGCTGTTGTGATTTAAAATTTCTGTTTTAATTTCCAATAGGGGAAATATTGGTAGATGTGAGCTACCCAGACTAAAGCTTTGGGGGTCCTCACTAATTCTCTTCTTTCTCTCTTTCTTTCTTTGGTTGCACCGGGTCTTAGTTGCAGCATGCAGGATCTTTAGTTGCACCATGCGAACTCTTAGTTGCGGCATGTGGGATCTGGTTCCCTGACCAGGGATAGAACCTGGGCCCCCTGCACTGGGAGTATGGACTCTTAGCCACTGGACCACCTAGAAAGTCCCTTAATCCTTAAGCACACAAGAGAGTCCTGAGATGAAAAAGCTTGAGAACTGCTGGTCTAGTCCAGGATTCCACCACATCCACATGCCACGTGCCTTGGTGACACTGAGCTTGGAGCACCGTGACGCACTCGCTGTGTCTTACACACGCTGCACCCCAGGGCACCTCCCCTCTACCATGCCCAGTAAGCCCCCGTGAACCGCATTGAGCACACGCACTCCGGGGTACCAGGTGGGCCAGGCGAATTCCGAGGCAAACCCTCCCCAACTCCCGGTTTCAGCCCAGGCTTACTCGAAGTAGAAGAATTTCAGCTGGTAGAAGAGGCGGAGCTCAGCTTTGCAGTTGGTGGGCCGGGCCATCTCCCACTCACAGGTGGAGATGTTGATGTAGTCGGAGAAGCAGGTGGGCCCCTGCACGACCCTCACGCTCCCTGGGGAGACACAGGAGACCTCTGAGCAGCTGGAGCCTGACGACCAAGAGGGATGGGTTGGAAACCAGCCCAAAGAGACCAAGGGGCCCATCACAAAACAACAAAACCACTGTCCGAGGCACGGTCCTCACAATGCAGGGGCCAGGAATGGGGCTCTGTGAGCTTCCCAGCTGGCACTGGGGTGATGCCTGCAGCTGAAGAAATACCCTTGGGTACAGGGTCCATCAGCGGAGACAGACCAAGTGCACCTCTATAGTATGCAAATGCAACTACCTGCCCTTGGCCGAATTAAAGGAAAAATATGTCAGTCTACGGGTAGCTATCTCACCATCACAGGCATCTATCCCACGGCGTGAGCCTGGTGCATAAACAATCAATACTGTAAAGGTTTGCTGAATGAAGGAAGGAATGAATGAATGAGAGATGGTGACTTACCACAGCCTGCCGCCCACACCAGGATCAGACAGCCCACCGAAAACGTGAGCCCAGAGGGAAGCCACCCCATTGGGAGATCCTACAGCGCCTGCTGGGAGCAAGTGAGCCCGTTAGCGCTGATTCATGATTCCCACGGCCCCCATCATGCCGAGCCCAGCTTTCAGAGCTCACCTCCAGATACAGCCCTCCCCCTATGCCGCATGCCCCCTCCACCCGGCCCCGCCTCCCTCTCCGCCAGGCCTGCACCTGCCCCTCTGCACACCTTTACTTCCTGCTGCTCTTCAAACATACCACGGATTCACTCTCACCCCCGTGCCTCTCCTCTCCCTGTCCTCACTGATACTCTCTCAGTCTCTGTCTCTGTCTTCTCTCTCATTTGTTCATCTTATTCATCCATCTATTCATAATGAATAAATGGCCCCTTAATACTCCAGTGTTTATTAAGAAAAACAAGGACAGCCGCCGACATAGCTACAACACAACCATCCAAACCAGGAAATTAACACGGATGCATTACTGCCAGCTAATGCACAGACCCTGTTTCCCTTTTGCTAATTGCCACAGCAATGCTCTTTATAAGTCCAGGATCTGGTCCAGAATCATGCATTGCATCTGATGATCATGCCATCCCAGTGCCCAGGTCTTGGCGTCTAAATACTATTCTCGACTGACAGGAACCAGGGCTCCTCGGAGAAACAGCTGACTCCAGGAGCAGGGAAAGTACAAGAAAAGCCTGGAATTCTTCTTGTGCCAGAAAGTAAGGAAGTACTCCACGAATGATGGGGACCGCTTGAAAAGACATAGGAGCCAGCTAGGATGGATGCCCACTGGCCCAAACGGGCACAATTAGAACCTCACAATGAATATTATAGTAACCAGCCGTAACCCTTAGAGTTAAAATAGGGGTGCAGGAGTCTACGGCGATAAAGATGAGTAAGTGGGGGGAAGGGACAGCTCTATTTCACCACAGCAGGCTCCAAGTATCTCCCCACAAACTCACATGAATTAACTTTACATAATTCACATACAATACTTGATATATGTAATTGTATAGAACCTTATATACAGAAACCTGGCAGATACCACCTTAACCAAATGGTCAGTGTCGACATGGCCAGGAATGGGACAAACCAAGGTCATGAGCTTTCTGAAAACAATGCCCTTGGAAGAACACAGTATCACTTCCCTGGGGTCCCTGCCCCCAGGGTACAAATCACATGGAAACATCAGACAAGCCTACACTGAGGGGCAGTCTATGCAGGAAGCGGCCTAGACGCTTCCAAAAGTGCCCTGGGGGCAAAAGGCAAGGAGAATGGGAGATGTTCTCCTTTCAGCTGTGTGTCTGTCATCCCGAGAGCCTTGCTTGTCTTGTGCACGGCCAGTCTCCTAGTACCTACGGCAACGCCTGGCACGCAGCACGCGCTCAGGCAAGTCTGTCGAATAAATTCACTTTGGACATGATGTGGGGCCGCTGATGGGCTCAGCACGGGGCTGGAAAGCTCTCCCTAGGGGGAGACTTGGTATCCACTCAAAGTCTCAACTGGCCTTCCTGGCAGAGCCACAGTGAAGACCAAGGAAGGAGGGGTGGGGGTGGGGTTTGGAAAACAGTGATGCTGGTTTCCTCTGCCAAGTCCCAGCAACCTTCCTTCTTGTGAGTTCACAGACATCCACAGCATCCTGTGGCAGAGATGTCAAAGGGGTCACTCTAGCCCCAAATTCGAAGAAAGAGAAACAGAGAGGTCAAGACACGTGTCCAAGGTCACACAGCAGAAAGGCTACCGTGGTAAAGTGCTTTAAAAAGGTGTGGGGGAGTGAAGCAACCCCCCCAGGGTAGATTAAATCATGACATCTACAGCGGTCAGGGTGTTATCTTTGATCTGTTTTGGAAGGCACATCCAGACGTATGCATGTGCACACACACACCCACACACGCACACTGACTGGTTTCACAGGGATGGCAGGTGCTGCATCTCAGGAGAAACCGCGGCACAGATGTGGTGGCGACAAGGCCTCTCTGAACGTCACAGGGAACGAAGGACGAAGGTGCAGAGAAGCAAAGGAATTAAAAAGAATAATTACCAAATGATCAGGGTGTAAGACACATGGCAAAAGGAAATAATTTCAAGTCCACACCCTGACATGTAGGGGTTGGCGGGGGTCTTGGGGTCACCTGCCCAGCCCAAGTGGCAACCTGAACAGGGGTGCCTGCCGAGATCCCATCTCTGACATGTTGCCATCCAGTTTCTGCTTGTACTCTTTCCATGGATGGGGTGGTCACCCCTAGGTCATTTTTGAGCAGAGCCTGACTATTGGAAACAGCTCCCTTATGCTGAACCAAGCATTTGTGTAGACAAAGTCCTGCTTATTAAGTACTCACATGTGCTTGACCTTTTGCCATGTGCACTAGAGTTATTACCTTATTGACTCTGCCCAAGAACCCTGCAAGATGGGTTGTTATTTCCACTTTCTTCCTAAGGGAACCGAGGCCAGAGAGATCAAATAACTTGCCCATCGGGTCCCACAGCTGGCGAGAGGGCAGGGCCAGAGTCAGAATCCAGGTCTGCTGGCTTCTGAGACCAAGGTACCTTTCAATATACCAACTCCAGTTTCTCCTAGAACCACAGACTGAACCCAACAAGATGGAATGAAATGGGCCAGGAAGAGTTGGTCAACCTGCTTCCTTCTAAACATTTTACATCGATTAATTCAATAATCAAAACAGCTCTTCTAGGGCTTCCCTGGTGGCGCAGTGGTTGAGAGTCCGCCTGCCAGTGTAGGGGATACGGGTTCGTGCCCCGGTCCGGGAACATCCCACATGCCGCGGAGCGGCTGGGCCCGTGAGCCATGGCCGCTGAGCCTGCGCGTCCGGAGCCTGTGCTCCGCAACGGGAGAGGCCACAACAGTGAGAGGCCCACGTACCTCAAAAACAAAAAAAACCCCAGCCAGCTCTTCTAGCATACAATATTTACCAAAATATTTAAACATGCCAAGTTTCTTTCTAAACATTTTACATACAATAATTCAATATTTAAAACAGCCCTCTTCAGTAAGTACTAGTATTTTTTCCCATTTTTAGAGGAGGAAATCAAGGCTCAGGAAAGTTAAGTGACTTGTCTGAGGTTACAGAGAGGTGATAGTCCTGGGGGGCAGTCGGGCTCCAGAGCCTTGGCTCTTAACCAGCATCTGTGTTTAGACCCCAGAGTTCTCTATGTTTTGGAGGTCCCTGGCCCATCTGAACCTCGGATGCAAACTCCAAGCTCTGTTTCCAGAAAAGTGCACACATTCAATTTTGCATTCCGTCTTAGCGGTTCAGACACAACGGCTCCTTGAGCTTACTGAAGCCCAAGTAAGGACTCCAGGTCAAAGCCCCACCCGCCCCCCAGGCAATAAGCAGTTTTTGAGGGTCTTTGAATAGGGTCGTGGCAAGGTTTCTCCAAGACCCAGTCTGGGGCTGGGGAGAACGCTGAAACGAGGGGGAGCCGGCGGGGTGGGGGGCAGTTAGCAGTTGCTACAAACGCGAGTCTCTTCTCCATGATGAAACCAGAGTCATTTTCAAATTGGAAACCAGGCCATGATCTGTCTGTTCACTTCACTGGCCTCTGGCCTCTGGTGAAAGATGTCTTCACCCCGGGGTCGGGGTGGGGGGGGGGAGCACAGAGCCCCAGGGGTCCACAGCCCATCCAAGAGCAGCATCTCTGGGTCAGAATCAAATCCAAGCCCCGGAATGAAAGCAGCCAATCGAAAAGGCTACATGCCGCTTGATTCCCTTTATGTAACATTCTTGAGATGATCAGACTATGGAAGTGGTGAATAGATTCGTGGTTGCCCGCACGGGTCGGGGGGGGGGCAGCAGGGTGGGAGGGAGGCACGGCTATAAAAGGGCAACACAGGGATCCTTGCGATGATAGGACTGTTCTGTATCTCACTGCAGTGGTGGAGACAAAAACTGTACACGTGATACAGTTAAATTAATAAGAAGCAAGCTAACAAAACGAATAAAAATAACATGTGCGTGCGTGTGCAAACACGCAAACACACACGCAAACGAGTACCAGTAAAACGGAGGCAATCTGAGGAAGATCGGTGGTTTCTATCAATGTCGATACCTTGGCTGTGATACCGAACTATAGTTTTGTAAGATGTTACCCTTGGGGGAAACAGAGTAGAGGGGATCTCTCTGTATTATTTCTTACAACTGCGTGGATTAATCCTTACAACAATTACCATAAAATAAGAAGTTTAAGAAAATGCAAAAAAAAAAACCAACCCAAACCACCCAAGCCCCTCTGATGATCTGGCCCCCGGAGACCCCACTACCATCCCCTCCTATTCCCTCCCTCGTGCTCCCTCCCCCACGAGCCTTCTGTCCCACTGGCCTTCTGACACACCCCTGTCCCTTTCCTCCCTCGCACCCTTTACACCCGGAAACACCGTCCAGCGAGGGCACCCTCTGTTACTTCTCATCACGGCACCCGGTTTATTTCTGTCATACACTTATCACCATCTCTCATCATATCTCTGAGGTTATACAGGAGAATGTTTATTTTATTTCAGTAGGTAGATGGCAAAGATAGAAAGATTTGACTGCAGAAATGTTTTGAACTTCCCCAGATCAAAACACACCGTAAAGAAAAAAAGCAAGCAAGCAAAAGATTAGCAGAAAGTGGCAATCTACGTTACAGAAAGTGAAGGGCCTTAACATATAAAGTGGTCTTACAAATCAGCATGACAAACATTCCTTTAAGTGAAATAGCCATGGTCATTGCTTTGTCCCCTGTGCCTAAACAGTGCCTGACATGTACACAGTATGTGCTCATGAAACATCTATTAAATCAATGATTGGTTAAAATTCAACAACAATGAATACAATAATCTGTTTTTAAACATGGAGTACGTACCAAGCCTTTGCCCCTAATAACTGTCATTCATGTACAGTACTTATTACGTGCCAGGCGTGGTTCTAAGTGCTTATAATATATTAAGCAATTTAGTTCTCACAACTTTATGAAGTAGATGCCATTAAAGTCCCCATTTTAGGGTTTGCCTGGTGGCACAGTGGTTAAGAATCCGCCTGCCAATGCAGGGGACACGGGTTCCGAGCCCCTGGCCCGGGAAGATCACACATGCTGCGGAGCAACTCGGCCCGTGCGCCACAACTACTGAGCCTGCGCTCTAGAGCCCGTGCTCCACAACAAGAGAAGCCACCGCAACGGTAAGGCCGCGCACCGCAACGAAGAGTAGCCCCCACTCACCGCAACTAGAGAAAGCCTGCGCGCAGCAACGAAGACCCAACGCAGCCAAAAATAAAAAAATAATTAAAAAAAAAAAAATCCGGGCTCCCCTGGTGGCGCAGTGGTTGAGAGTCCGCCTGCCAGTGCAGGGGACACGGGTTTGTGCCCCGGCCCGGGAAGACCCCACATGCCGCGGAGCGGCTGGGCCCGTGAGCCATGGCCACTGGGCCTGCGCGTCCGGAGCCTGTGCTCTGCAACGGGAGAGGCCACAACAGTGAGAGGCCCGCGTACCGCAAAAAAAAAAAAAAAAAAAAAAAAATCCTCATTTTAATGATGAGGAGATGAAGGCACGGAGAGGCCAGAGCACTCGTTTGTGGTCACAGAGCCAGGATTTGAACCCAGGCAATCTCACTCTAGAATCCACGCACCACTGCCTCTCAGAATGTCGTCCCTGCAGCCCTGGCATGTGGTGTTATTAGTCCGATTGGCCAAAGAGGAAACTTGAGGCCTACAGAGGGCAAGTGACAAAGCCAAGTTCATGGAGTGAGGAAGGAGCAGAGTGGGTGAAAGCCTGACCAAGAAAAGAGCAGAAGCAGACAGAGTGGGAAAACACTCCTGCTGACCGGGAAACACACTTAACTCACTCTTTTTATTTGCGGGGAGATGAGTGGCGAGTCTTGAAATGTCAGAAGCCAGCAGCGGCACAGAAGTGACCCAGCGGGGCTCTTCCTGAAGCCAGTGGGGTGTGCAGGCCTCCGGGTCCTCTCCCCTCTCTTGGCTGCAAACCGACGTGGAGGGAGTGGGAGGCTGGATCAGCAGACAGGATGCAGCCGATCCTCTGACAAGAGGCATGTGGATAGGAAGCCCGGGACAGCAGGCGCTGCGGGTGACCTCCCTCTGGAGCCGCTGACCCCTGAAACTCCACAATCTTACGCTGGCCTGAAGCGTCTGCTGAGCTGGTCTGGCAAGGGGGGTAGGGATACACTTCTCCACGGGTCAGCAGCCTTCCCAGAACTGCCGTCCAGCTAGGGTTCCCAGAAGCGAAAGCCACATCACCAGCCCCACCCAGGATAGTGAGGAAGTCCGGCCAGGGCCCCAAAATGGCCTGGGCTCTGCCTGCCTGCCCCACCCCCAGCCCAGAGAGTGGAGGGGAGGGGCGGCAGCAGCAAGAACCAGACACCTCGGCCAAAGAGCCCACCAGGCTCCCCCCGCGCCTACTGTGTGTTTCGGGTCCTCACCCCCTCGCTGGGGCCCCATGTATTCTTGCTGCAGGTGTTTTCTCAGCACCTACTGCGTGCCAGCTACTACAGATGTGGAAAAGGCCATTCATTTATTCAGTCGTGCCTTTTTTCCTTCTTTCCCTTAACAAATATTTGAGCGAGGAGAGAAGCTACTGGAGGATTTGGGGCACAGAGGTGAGACTTCAAAGGCTCCCTCTGGCCTCTGGGGTCAAGGGCAGAAGCAGGGACCCATGAGGAGGCCACTGGACTAGCCCAGGCACCAGGTACCAGGTGCACCAGGGTTGTAGGGAAGAAGAGGTAAGAAGAGGTTAAATTCTAGATCTGCTGTGAAGGTAGAGTCAACAGGCTTTGCTGACAGAATGGAGTTCGGGGGCTGCGTCAGAGAAAAGGGGACAAGTAGGGGTCAAGAATGACTCTGAGGCTTTCGGCCGGAGCCACTGAAAGGATGGGGGTGCCACCCACCAAGATGGAGTGGGCTGTGGGAAGGACCAGCGTGAGGTCAGGCATCATCAGATACGCAAGAGGCTGTTGAGGACATGAGGAGGGGTGAGGAAGGGCCACCTGGTCCTACAGGGTTGGTGGGGGGCCAGGGGGCAGGTAAATGAACAAGAATCCTCCAGGGGAGGGACGGCGGCATGTGGAGAGGAAGGAAGAATGTCCCCCAGAAGGCATGGTGGGCTCCGTGAGGGCAGGGGACGTGCTCCATCTTCTGGAAGCAGAACGCCTAGCCAGTGCCCCACACAGGGCAGGTACTCGATAAATGAGCTTATGTACTTTACTTTATTCTGACTTTTACACTTATACAGTGCTTCCTTCATGCCAGGTACTGTTCTAGGATGCTTTAAGACCCCGTATGAGATGAGTACAATTATTAAACCCATTTTACAGATTCTGAAGGATCCTAAGATAGGGAGGACGCGGCCCATCTCCCATCCTACAAGACAGGCCCTTGGCTGCAGTGAGGGGTAGGGGTCATAGGGGATGAGAGCAGTGCAGTCAGAAGGGCCGGAAGACAACACTGTCTACCAGGGGTGGTAAGCGATTCAGACTCCTTCCTCAGGGCAGTAGGGAGCCACTGAAGGCTATTGGGCAGGAGAGGAGCTGCTTTCCAGAAAGCCCACTCTGACCTGCGTGTGGAGAACGAGTGCAGGAGTAGCTGACAGAAGAGGCGGTGCCGCTCGACCTGCAGAAGAGAAGCCAGGCTCTAGCTCTGTTTGGGAGGTAGACGTGGCAGAACTTGGTGATGACTGGTGGCTGGGAGCTGGGAGCAGGGAGGTGGCCTTGGGCTGGAGCACGGGCGGATGGACAGTGGCGGGTGCCGGGAAAGGCATGGCCTTGCTGCGGAAGACCATGCACTTCACCATACTGTGGACCTGGTGAGTCCAAGTAGGCGACGGGCCCCAAGAGGCATCCAGGAGGCAGTATGTCCTAGCGGCCTGGAGCTCAGAAGGAAGGCTCACGCTAGAGACCGGTTTGCAGGTCATCAGCTGTGGCTGAAGCCCGCGGGAGCTTGCAGAGTGAGAGACACAGCCTTGTCTGAGAGGGGAGGGAGGGGGCTGGAGACCGTGAACCTCCTTCGTGGGATTCGGCTGGGCCAGAGCCCCAAGGTGGTGCACCATCTCCGGGACAGGCTGGCATCCTGTGCTAACAGCCACCTTATGGCAATGTGGACGCTCACGTTGGCTGCGGACACATTAAGTCCAAATGTCCACGGGAGGGGCAGCCGGGTGACTCCATCTAGGATCCTGGAAGCCACGCCCATCCTCAGAAGGTACCAGTGCCCCCAGGGAGGAGGCTGCGCCTGAGGACCTGAGTGCAGACGTCACCTGCTCAGGACCAGCGGCCAGCCTCCCTCACTCTGCAAGCCCTTCTTCTGCTTTATTTCTCTTCCTGGCACTTACTCCTCACTGCCTATCACACACGCATGTGTCCTGTGCACAGTCCAAATCCCCCAGAGAACACCAGCTCCTACAGGCTGTGCCCACCCTGTTCACTGCTATAGCCCTACAGCCTAGCACAGCGCCTGGCACACAGTAGCCGGGGTGGGGGGTCCATAGATATTTGCTGAATGGAAGAATAAATGCACACACTCCCCCTGGCTGTGTGCAGTGCGGCCTGGCCAGCCATCCCTGTTGGAGGCAGGGATACAGCTCCCAGAGCTGGCATTTTCTGCCTCTTACTGCTGGATAAACACTCACCAATTCTGGCTCAGAGTCTCCTCTGAGCCCAAGGCAGGCACCACACCGATCTTGGCCACCCCAAGAGGGGAGGGGGGAGCTGATCTCCAGTGAGCTGGTAATTGGGGCGTTACCCTGATTACTGCTCATTGCCCTGATACACAGATACAAGATGTCCCGGCCCCAAGATGCTGATTAGAGTTTGGCTGTCTTAGTGACAGTCACGGCTCCCAGTTCGCCTTCTTACTGAGGTCACCAGAAGTCACCATGATTGCCCCCAATTCCTTGAGTCTTTAGAGACCATGCCCTGGGCCCTTCTGCCCATAGGTTCCACCCTTCCCCAACTGAGGAACATGGAAGGTGCAATTATTATCATTTCCTTTGTAGACATGGGGAAACTGAGGCCCAGAGAGGTCCAGGAACCTGCCTAAGGATGCACAGCTAGTAAGAGGTGGGCCTGGGAATTGAACCCAGATCTTTTGATTCTGGAGTCACAGTACAGCACCTGGCATGGAGGAAGCAGCCGTAAATTCACTCCTTTTATACACCTCTCTGTTTGCTCCTCCCAGCAAGCCCCGTGTGGAAGATGTGGTTAAACATTACCTGCACAGAGGAGGAAATTGATGCTCAGGGGAATTCAGAAATAGTCTCAAGGTAACGAGGCAGGAAGTGATGAACTAGAACTTGGCCTCCACCACGACCACTGTTTGCCCAGTCCTCACAGGGAGCATGTCTCAACAGGGACCAGGACTTTGGTCCCTGGGCAAACACAAAGCAGTCAGCACAGATAAGAGCTCCCTGTTCATGGTCTGTCTGCAGACAGGCGGGGGTTGGGATGGGGCTGTCCCTCGAGTTCTTTCTGTCGTCTCATACTTTATCATTCTTGGCACGGTCAGGGACACACAGATGTGTGGGGACACCCACATGGGCAGGGACCCCAGAGCATCTAAGATGCAGAAGCGTAACTCTGAGCCTAAGTGCGTGGACTCTGCACTGACTGGCTGGGAGACCTTGACACACTGTGGTCCTCTCAGAGCCTCGGTCTCCTTATCTGTGAAATGAGAGCTGAACCACTTGCCTCCTGGGGCGGTTGAGGGGAGGCAAAGAGACCATGGCTGGCATAGCTGGGTAGAAGAGGCTTAGGGCAGTGCTGATGGAGCAGGCAGCAAAAGCTCGTCTCCAAACGCCAAGTACAGACCCTGAGTACATGACAGCTGCCATGACAGCACAGAAGGGTCTCAGAGTACAAGCTGAGTATAGGAAGCTGGGCTTGAAAGGGCGATACTCATTCCATTTATATGAAGTCCAAAAGGACACAAACCAATCTTGGGGTTAGTGGTCAGGAAAGTGTCCTGGGGAGGGTGGGGCGGGAGAGAATCTTCTGGGGGGCGAGTCATGCTTTGTTTCCTGATCAGGTTATACACGCTTGTGTTTACTTTGTGAAGCCGGGCACTTGTCTGCATGCACATTGCAATAAAAAGAAAAAGAAAAATACGATGGGTGAGAGGGAAGGGAATAGAGCAGAGGGTGCACGAGGCTACTGGGCTTTGTCATCGAAGGTCTCAGAACAGCCAGTTCTCAGAGCTGGTGGATCCCCAAAGACCCCAGAGTCCAAGTCAGCTAACACTTCAAGTTCCCCTAGGCCTTTGCCACGGGGCCATCAACCCTCTAGTTGCCTGCTTCCAGCAATGGGGCGCTCACTCTCTCCGGGGGCGGTTCCCAGCTCCCAGCCACCTCTCACGGCCACGGAGGGTCATCTCCCCCAACGTCAACCAAATATCTAAGAGAATGCAGATGCATGACCTCAGTGAGTAGAGAGGGGGCAGGTGGCGAGCACAGGTCCAGTCCTAACAGGCACCCGCCACTCTGCTTTGCACCATGTAAATGAAGACCTAGGGGTCACTAGGGTGCTCGATTTTTCACAAGAAGCTAGAAACCCAGATTTGTATGTATATTACCCTGGTTTTTAAATGCTCAATTTTTAAAAACCACACCCCACATTTGTGGTCCCTCTGTGGCTTACAACCACCAGGTAATGTCCTCCTGGGTGAGTGGGTGTCCTGAGACACCAGAAGACCCCCAATGAGAGGAAAGAAGCAACAGGTGAGACCCCTCCCCCGCACCTTCCCTAAGCTCCCTAAGCTCTGGCACCCCCAAACGTTCCTTCCTTCTGTCCCCGTGGGATGCGGTGTTATGGTGATGAGAGGGAGCAAGGCTGGAGGCACGCCATCACCGCCTGCCCTCCTGTGGCCGAGCAGTATCATTTGTCAGTGAGGAGTTCCAAAATTTTGCAAAAGCCCCATTGCTTTCCTCCTCAGGGGGTGCAGACGAGGGGATCAAAGAGCAGTCCTTACACCCCCCCAGCCCTGCCCCACCCTCCCCATATGAGCCACAGACTCCCCACTTCCCTTGGGCTGTTTCCTCTGCCTCTCAGTGCCCTCCTCCTACGCCACCCTCTCAGGATGTTCCTGAGCAAACGCTACTCTTTCCTCCCCCCACCTCCCAGCCCTGCCTGTCCCTCTGTCCAAACATCATTTCCATGCTCATAAAGAGTGAGCCGTTCGCATCATTTTGCTCCATTTCCAGACTGAAAGTCCTCCAGGCCAGGGACTGTGTCTCATGCACGTCTCCTCGCGAACGCAGAGGCAGCCAACCAATGATGGCGAAACGGAAGTCGCTGGCTGCCTCATTGTGGATGTGTTCCTTCCTCCAGGCCTTTGTACATGCCATTCTCACTGCCTAGAATGCCGGCCAGTGTTTACACCCAACGACTAGTATGAGTACAGGGATGTTTACAATGCCTTTCATATTCACTATGTGTTGTTATTTTCACAAAAACCCTAGAGAGGGGCAAAGCGAGTCATATCCCCATGTTATGGTTTAGGAAATTGAGGCCCAAAGAGGGAAAATGACTTGCCCAAGATCACTGAGCAAGTGGGTTGCAGAGCTGAGACTAAAATGCAAGTTTCTTTTTTGTTTTTTTTTTAAACTCATGCGGCTACCAGATTGGGGTCAAAGAAAAGTCCTTCGACGTTAGAGGGGAAGAAAAGAAAATAAAGAATTGGAAAATTAGTCAGGAAAAATGCAAATAAAGATAACAGGTATACGATATTAATACTGAATAAAATGGAATTTAAGGCATCAAAGTATTAAAAGAAAGGTAGCTGTTTTATACTGATAAAAGGAGCAGCTCACCAAGAAGGTATAAAAATCATGAGCCCTCTTCTACTCGTATTGTATTTTGTTTATAAGCACCTAACAACATACCTACGAAAACGAAGCAAAAAACTGAGAGGAGGCCAGAGAAAAATGAACAGATCCTCTATCATAGTGGGAGATATATCAGGTAGAGAAAACTACATAAAAACAGAGAAAATATAAATGGTATAATTAGTAAGCGTGAACAAAATATATTTCTAGAACTTTAACCCAACAAAAACACACATCCTTTCAAATGCAAGAGGAACAAACAGAAAAAAAATGGACCAGAAAATCCTACAAAGACGATCTCGACAAATTCTCCATCACTGATATCATAGAATCTACAAATGTTGACCATTATGCAATACATTCAGAAATCAACAATCAAAAGATAACTTAAAATATTCCATCTACCTTAAAAAAATTATAACGCACATAACACTTTTAATCAAAAGGGAAATAATAAACTCTAATAGTTAGCAGTGAATGACACTGTGTAACGAGACCTGTGGAATGAAGCCATAGCAGTACTCAGAGAAAAAATTATAGCCTGCAGTTGACTTACTAGAAAACAAGAAAGACTGAGAACAACTGTTAGCCTCAAACAAGGAACCTCAGAATGGAAGAAACCTTAACTGACAGCAGCTCGTGTAGAGGAGAGAACTGGAGGGTTTAGCTGACAAGTTCAATAGCAGCCCCAACTGGGGTGTGGCCACTACAAAGTATGATTGCAGGTGGTATCAACAGAGGTATGGACTCCAGATCCAAGGAGGTGAGAGTCTCCCTCCTCTCTGACTGGGCAGGCTTTGGGGGAGGCAATGGTTTCTATGTGGGACTCTGACCAATTAGATCATGCCCAAAGCCAGACTGAAGAGGAAGAATGACTGAATGAATTATGGCTGTGTCATCTGAATAAGAGAATCACTGCGCTGGGATGGAAGAGGATGCTTACTAACTCCAAGGGGTAGAACCAAAGCCAGA
Organism: Globicephala melas; assembly: GCF_963455315.2. NCBI lineage: Eukaryota > Metazoa > Chordata > Mammalia > Artiodactyla > Delphinidae > Globicephala > Globicephala melas. The sequence goes on from NC_083328.1 coordinate 17,466,528, forward strand.
AAGCAAAAGTTCCTGGAAAGCTAATTTGGCTAAATCCCAGGAAAGATATTCTCCCAGTTAGAGCTGTCCAACAGTAGAATCTGGTTTCTAGAAGGTCTACTCCCCATAAGCAAGACTGTTGGGAAGCTGAGGGTCTGCGGGCTTGGAGGGCAGAGATCTGGCGTCCCTCCTCTCTGGAGAAGTTCCTCTTAAAAAGACAAAACACTCTCTTGGCTGCTTCAGGAAACCCTCAGGCCTTCCGCAGTTCACCAAAACAGCTCTTGGTGACTGTGCTCCCTTATTTCTAACCTAGAAACCTACTTCTTTTAAACTCTGCTCCTTGGGCTGGATGGCTCAGAATAGTAGTTAAGTGCATAGGCTTCCAGCCCTGGATTTGAATCCAGATTCTGCTCCTTCCAAGTTGTATCACCGAGTAAGTCTCTTCCCTGAGCCTCAGTTTCCTCCCCAGGGAACTGGGGAGGCACCGACGCATCTACCTGCCTCCACCACCCTAAGCCCCACCACGCCCCCTCTGCTTTAGGGTGTCTGCCATGCTGGGAAGATGCTCATCGGTAAAATAATCTGTAAAATGATCTGGGCAATGACTGGATCACCTGTGACGTCAGTCCTGGCCTGACCACGTGCACAGGGCTGCTGGGCAGATCGATGGGAGGTGAGCAGTTCCCACCTCGTAGAGTTACTGTACAAGTTGAGTGAGACAATGCAGGGCTCTGGCTGCTATTGGCCTGCCTGACCTCTCTCCCCAGGCCTCTTCAACTTGCTTCAACTCCAGCCAACCACATCAGCTTCCTCAGGGCCTTTGCACTTGCTGTTCCTTCTGCTGGGATCACTCTTTCCCCAGATATCCACGTGTCTATGTCAGGTCTTAGCTCAAAAGTCACCTCCAGGGCTTCCCTGGTGGCGCAGTGGTTGAGAGTCCGCCTGCCGATACAGGGGACACGGGTTCGTGCCCCGGTCCGGGAAGATCCCACATGCTGCAGAGCCATGGCCGCTGAGCCTGCGCGTCCGGAGCCTGTGCTCCGCAACGGGAGAGGCCACAACAGTGAGAGGCCCGCGTACCACAAAAAAAAAACACAAAAAAGTCACCTCCACCACTAGATGGTCAGCTCCATGAGGGCCCTTGTTGCTGCATCAGTCACTGCTGTGTCCCCAGCCCCAGCAAGCTCGCTGAGTTGAGTATAAGCAGCAACCCCCATGCTGGCGCTCAAGACATGTGCGCGCCTGTCACTTTCAGCTTCGCAAACTGGCTCTGCAGGCCGGAGGCTGTTAGTCCCTTCACAGTCCTGTTGCTTAGAACACCTCCTCCCTCTCAGAAAAGCCGTCCCACCAAACCCTCGAGGGCCAAGCTTCTCTCCCCCTCACCCGGACCCCCCTCCTCCCTCTCTCTCTGGAGGGAGGGGGAGGGGGGACTCAGATGCCAGCCCAGACGGTTAGCATCCCCAGACAGTCGCAGCTCCCAGGCCTGCTTTGGTGAAGACTTGGATTTCTTAAGTGACGTCGAGAAGATGAGGAGTCCCAAGGGGGCCCCAAGAATGAAAATGAGTCAGTCGGAGGCAAACCCGAAACCTCAGAGGCATCACCACTTCTTGGAAAGGCGAAGATGTGTGCATGTAGACAGAACTGTGCACGCAGAGCGGGGGCAAGCAGCAGGCCCGGAAATGTGGCCGGTCGGGCGGACGAGACCTTTCCTAGCATCCTCTCTGGTTCCCTCCACCTGGCCCGCTCCTCCAGGGTCTCTGCCCCTTGTCCTTCTAAATGTCCCTCCTCAGAGAGGCTCCCCCGCCTCCACCCCCACACTGCTTCCAAGCACTGTCACTATGTGACACGATACTGTAGGTGCCTGTCATCCTGGGTGAGATCCTGGGGGCCAGGTGTGTTTCCGAATTCAGGATTACTCAGATTAGAGAAAGGTCATCTTGTATAAAATACCACCCATCAAAACTACCCCTGCCCCCCATGGGGCCCGAGGAGCACACTGTGACCAGTCACATGAACATCTCTGCAGCGAGACACACGAGTCTTCACACCAAGGGGAATAAATAAAGCCTCCAAAGAGCCTCGCATTTAGCTCATGTCAGGTCTTGCTTCCACCTGAGTGATGAGAACGCTTCCGGTTTTCAGAGCTTGTGGATTTCCAATGTTAGATAAGGAGTATAGATCTGTGTATGTTTGTTTGTGTACTGCCTGTTTTCAGAACTAGAAGTCGAACTCCAGGAGAGCAAGGACTTTGTCCAGTGCTCTATCAGTAGCACCTGGCACCTTGCCTGGCACACAAGTACCCAATAAATATCCGAAGAAGAAATGAATGAGGAAGCCAGGCGCTGGATGTGAAGAAGTGACTCTGTCCTGATCGGGGAGAGAAATAGCAATCACGGGGCTGTGGGCAAGGTATCTCCAAAAATCATCTCACGAATACCGCCCCCTCCCCCTCCAAACACCCATTTTACTGACAAGCAAATTGAGGCTCAGAGAGGTTAAGCAACTTCCTCCAGATCCCACAGATAGGAAGAACAGCAAGCTGACATTTGAACCTGGGGCCCCTGTCTTCAAGCCTTCTCTCTGCCTCAGGGTCAGAGAAGCAGAATGACTTGGCTGGAAGCAAAGCAACAGGGGTTACGGCCCATCAGATGCAGGGTCCCCTGGTCTCTCTAGGTCTCTCATCCTCCACTGGGGTTCTCCCATCCACATTCTTGCAAGGGCAAATTCGTACAACATCTAGGCAAGCGTCGGCCTCTCTTCTAGCCGAGCCAAGGGAAATCTGGTCAAACAAGACTGGTATGTCTCCACGGTCCTGAGGAATTGCTCCAAAAGATGTCCCTCTCGGCCACCCCAGCAAAGTGGCACAGTGGGAAAGGACAGAGGTTGGGAAGGAAAGCAGGTTTGAATCCCTCCATCTGTCACTCTTAGATGTGCTCTTAGATGTACGACCTTAGGCAAGGCCGCCGCACACATCTCTGAGTCTTGGTTTCCTCACCTGCAAAATGGGCAGATTAAATGCCATCCAATGGGGTGCATTTATTTACTTAACAAATATATAGTGCTTGCTTCACACTGGGCGCTGTTCTGTATGCTTGGCACTTATGAATTCAGTTCATCATCACTACAAATGGTATAAAGTAGACACTATAATTTCACAGATGGGGAAACTGAAGTCTTGAGAACTTGGCTCCATGAGAAGTGGCAAAGCCAGCATTTGAACCTGTGTGATCTGGCCCCAGAGTCCATGCTCTTAACCTCCAAGCTATATTTCTTGACAGCTAACAACAGACATGGATACTGACTGTGGATATGTTGTGTTGGAAACTGTGCTAAGGAGCTTATAAAACATGATGTCATTAGCACTCACAGAAGCTGAATTTTACAAATGTGAGGAAACGAAGCACCCAGGGGGCCTCTGTCCCTGCCCCACTCCCAGCTGCCATCAAGGGCAGTGGACATTTGATCCCAAACTCTCTCCTCCATCCGGGGGATAGGGATGGGGGGTAGGGGGATAGAGAGAAGGGGGTCCGGGAAAGGGTCTCTCTTCTCATTTCCTTGATACTGCATTTCAGCTCCTCTTCTGAATCTGAACAGCAGGAAATTGTGAATGCCTTCGGGGACAGCATTCCTGCCCCTCCCTCGGCTTTCTGCAACCCTGGGCTTTGCTGTACAAAACACCTCAGTTACTCAGTCACTGTCCAGAATTTGGAAAACCTCAGGTCATCCCAGACCTGCTGGTAACTGGGTGTATTGTAACCAGCGTGACTGGTTAGTGGTTTTCCCTCCCTGCGGCCTTCCCCCAGCCTCCCTCTAGATTTAGCTCCAGAGGTCCGCAGTGGGGCCCAGGAATCTGTATCGTGATTCTTATGGTTCAGGCAAAGGTAAAATACACTGGCCTACACTCCTCCGCATGGCATTCAAGGCCTTTCACAACACTCCCCACCTTTCCATCCAGCACTGGCTTTTCTCCCGCTCCCTGAACGACCTCCTAGCCTTTATCCATGCTGTTCCCACTGTTCAGCATGCTGTTCCCTCTCATTCTACACCTACCAAGCTCCTCTCCTCCTCTCCCAGGGCTGGCTCAGAGGTCCCTGCTCCATGAAGTCCGCCCCACTGACCCATGAAGGTTGATCACCCCCTACCTGCGCTTCCTCCCTTCCTCATAGCTCTCCCCAACCGCCCCCCGAGAGGGAGCTCCTTGAGGGCAAACACCAGTGCGCTGAACAGCCCAGTGAGTGCTAATGAGTGAATGAATGGCTGGGGTAGGTCACCCCCCTTTCTATACCTCAGCATCCTCAGCTGTACTCATGGTGGGGCTAGCTGAGTTCAAGTGGCCTTTGTAGGACTCTGGAAACCCCTGACTGTGGGGGACACCTGGACAAAAGTAAACCTGAGCCTCAGTTTTCCCACTGGACTTAAGGATTTTAATAAAGGCACTGCTGTCCCAGCAAATGCCTGGTGATCCTAAAAGGCCGCCCACAGGGGAGGAGTTGCAGGGGGGCGGGGGTCCTACCTCGCCGCAGAGGGCAAAGCCTGGGATTCAAGCAGGGTAAGTGCTGGCCTGGGGGTGATGTGTGGATCCCAGCAGCAGGCACCGTTTGCTGGTCCCCAGACTGTCCTGATTATAAGAAACATAGATTTTGTTCAAGAGAAGAAGAAGGAGGAGAAGGAGAGGAAGGAGAAGAAGAATCTAGATTCCTGGGTTTACTGAACCTGAATCTCACCAAAAAGAGCCTGAGAAACTGCACCTTAAGCGAATCCCCTGGAGAATTTGTTTATGGGGTAGTTTGACAAATGTTGACATGTGGAGGGCAGTGGGCTCTGGTGCCAGAATGAGTGCGTTGGAATCCTGCTCTGCACTTTTTTTGTGGGCATCACCTTGGGCAAGTCATGTAAGCTGCCTGTGCCTCAGTAGTTCTCATCTGCAAAATGGCCACAATAAACACAAAGCAGCGACCAGAAAGGTTATTTTGAACTTTAACTCAGAATACTTTCAGTGCTCAGGGCAGGCCCGTACAACGTAAGTCCCAGCAAATGATCGCTATTATTGGGCCCATCCAATACTCAAATAAGGACAGCAGAGGTCGAAAGGGCCTTGTTTCACCAGATTCCTCTATCCAAATCCTCACCGACCTCCCGTGCGCGGGGTTGGGGGTGACTGCCCAGAGAAGACGGGGGAGGTTGGTGGCCCAAGACCTGCCTCCCCCCACGCTCACGACGTTCCCAAGCCCCTTCAAGGGGCCGCCCCTCTGACGTGTCGGGGACGGGGCGAGTTTGGGGCGTCCGGGTGTCTGAGCATCAGCCCTAACCTCCCCAGCCCCGCTTCAGGTGCGCTGCGCGGAACGCACGGAGGCTCCGCTGCCCCTCGCGCGAAGAGGAGCCGGCAGGTGAGCAATCCCCACTGGGGATCGGGAAATCCCGGGGTCCCCGCCGCCTGGCGTCCCGCCGGCGGCCCAGCGCTCTGTGGACCGCCGCCGCGTGCCCGGGCCGATCCCCCAGCCTCCCACCCGTGCGCGGGCCCCGGGTCCTACCTGTGTGCTCCTAGTCCAGTCGCCGCTCCAGCGCCGGAGCGGGAAGTGGGAGACACCCCGGGCGGCCGTCCCGGCCTTGGCTGCGTCGGGCGGGGCTTTCCTAGGCCGCCTGCCAAGCCCGCCCAGCTTCCTGCGCCCCGCCCCGCTCCCCGCCCATTGGCCTGTGCCGCCCCTCACCGCCCCGCTCACCCCGCGCTCCTCGGGTCGCCCTCCCGGCAGGGGCGCCGACGGTCACAGCTGAGTCCCTGTCCCGGTCCCCTCCGTCCCCGCAGTCCAAGGGGCTGCCGATCTCTCCCGGAGGCGATCCCAGCGCCCGGGCCCCAAGGCCACTGGAGGTCACACCCCAGCGGGGAGAACTCCGCAGGGCTTCCCCTAGCTCTCAGAATAAAATCCCAGCTCCGGGTGGAGCCTCCGGATTTGGCACCAGCCGGTCCCACCGCCCCTGCCCCTGCCTGTCCTGCTGAGGCCCCTCTCTGCCTCTCTAGACACAGGGGGCAGGTCCGTTAAGGGTTGGGGGGCTGGGCATCTTTAATCCTGCTACTCTTCCCCGACAGCCCAACTTCTGCTGGATGCGGACGTGTGTTCTTCTCTTCAGCAAACGTTTTCTGAGCGCCTTCGATATGCCGGGCTCTATCAAAATGTAGATTGTAAAAAAAAAAAAAAAAAAAAATGTAGATTGTAAAACAACTCTTCAATCAACAGTTAGTACCATCTGGCAGACCCCTTTCTAAGGCCATGCATATATTAACTGACAGCTACCCTGTGAGGGAGCTATACTACTGTCCCCCAGTTTACAGATGGGGAAACTTGCTCAGAATCATGCAGCCGGTGTGGGATTCCAACCCACGCTCCATGGACCACTAATCACTGCACACCGTAAAAGCCCTGTTGGAGCCCAGAAGGTAGGGAAAAACAGTAAATGAACAAAGTATTTCAGGTAACAAGAGATACCAAGAAGAGAGTAAAACAGAGAGAGACTTATCTCCTCCTGGAGGAGGAGACGTTTGAGCTTCTAGCCTGAAGGGGATGGGGGCAAGACTAGTTTAGAAAGTGAGAACAGCAAGTGCAAAGGCCCTGGGGTGGGAACCAATTTATCATGTTGGAGGAATTGCCTGAAGGCCAGGTTGGCTGGAGAGCTATGAGGAGGGGAGAGGGGAAGAAGGTCAGGTAGGAGGTGTGCAGACCCAGGCTGGATAGTGCTGGGGTCCCCTCCTAAACATGAAATCTTCTTTTGCCCCGTCTTTGTGTCTCTGAGTTTGTGCCAACTTTTATCTGGAGACAGTGGAAGTCTCACTTTGGGAATGTGTGGTCTGGGCTGTCTGCCATCCTGGCCTCCCGAACTGGGCTCCCACCCTGTTTTCTGCATCTTTAAGTCATTCTTCACTCTTCCCTCGCTTCCACCAGACCGACTGCGTCTGCGTCTGCGTACGAACCCCACTGCTTACTGTCGGACTCTGGCTGAAGTGGCTCGTGCACTGTGCCTCAGCTCCCACATCTGCAAAGTGGGGATGATCACAGGCCCCACCTCATAGGGTCTGAAATACATGTGATGAGAGGCATGAAAAGTTCTTGGAGCAACGCCCAGCACATAGTAGGCGCTCGATAGATGTTCGCTGTTGTTCTGATCAGAAGGAAGATGAGAAGCCAATTCAGAGCCTGCTTCCTCCACCTGTTTGCTTGGTTGTGAAATGGGGGGTAAAAACAGCACTGAAAAGACAGGAAAGGATGGGGCAGATGTTGTTGGATGTGAAGACATTTGGGAAATCTGGAGAAAGGGAATATGGGAGTTCTTTGTACGTGCCACTTTTTTGTAAGTCTGAAATTACGTCAATGTAAAGCATTAACGACCCGACGCAGCCAAAAAAAAAAAAAAAAAAAAAAAGAGTTAACGAAAATAAGGCATCGTCCTGAAGCCTTAGAAGGATAATACATGTAAAGTTTGCCCTCTCGCATATAGCCGCACTATTTGGATGCCTGCCTGAGCTGTCCAAACTTTGTCAGTGGCTGCTCTGTGTCAGGCCTTGGAGGGGGAGTTGGAGGCCCCAAAGCAGTAACAGCTCAGGCCCTCAACACAGGCGGTTGCCAAGTTCGGCCTCAACACGAGCTCAGCTCACATTACATTACTTGTTTTTAATCTTGTCTTTCAGGTTTAAATTGTTTTTTTTAATTTTAGAACAGTTGTAGATTTTACAGGAAAATTGTTAGTACAGAGCGCTCTTATAGTACCCCCTCCCCTGTGCATACTTTCCCTATTAGTAACATCGTGCATTCATGCAGTACATTTGTAACAGTTAGTGAACCGGTGTTTATACATCATTATTAACTGAAGTCTGCTCTTTACATTAAGGTGAAAGCTCGCTTTCTTCTGAGCTGTTCTGTGGGTTTTGACAAATACATAATGACATCTATCCACCAGGACAGCAACATAAAGAAGAGTTTCACCTTCCTGAAAATCCCCTAGGCTTCACCTCCTCCTCTCCATGAACCTTGGAAGCCACTGATCTTTTTACTGTCCCTATAGTTTTGCTTTCTCCAGGATGCCATATAGTTGGAATCTGACCGTATATAGCCTCTTAAGACTGGCTTCTTTCACTTAGTAATATGCATTTAAGGTCCCCCCATGTCTTTTCATGGCTTGCTACCTCATTTCTTTTTAGCACTGAATAATATTCCATGGTCTGGATGGACCACTCCTTATTTAGCCATTCACCTACCGAAGGACTCCTTGACTGCTTTCAGCTTTTGACAAGTATGAATAAAGCTGCTATAAACACTTGTGTGCAGGTTTTTACGTGGACACGTTTTCAACTCCTTTGGGTAAATACCGAGTGTGATTGCTAAGATCATATGGTAAGAATACATTTAGTTTTGTAAGGAGCTGCCCAACTCTTCCAAAATGGCTGTGCCATTTCGCATTGCCACCAGCAGCGAATGAGAGTTCCTGTTGCTCTGCGTTCCTGCCAGCATTCGGTGTTGTCAGTTTTGGGGATCTTAGCCAGTCTAGTAGACGTGTAATGGTAGCTCATGGTTGTTTTCATCTACAAGTTCCTTAAAGATATATTACGTTGAGCATATTTTCATATGCTTATCTGCCATCTGTGTATCTTCTTTTTCATCTGTCAAGATCTTTTGCCCATTTTTAAATAGGGTTGTTTGTTTTCTTAGAGTTGAGTTTTTAAAAATTCTTTGTATATTTTGGATACAAGTCCTTTATTGGACATGTGTTTTGCAAAGATTTTCTCCAAGCTTTGGCTTATCTTTTCATTCTCTTAACAGAGTTTTTCGTAAAGTGGAATTTTTGACTTTAAATGAAAGTCAACTTATTAAAAAATGAAAGTCAACTTATTAAGTTTTTTCATTCATGGATCACGCTCTTGGTGTTGTTATCTAAAAACTTATTGCCAAACCTAGATCCTAGATTTTCTTCTATGTCATCTTCTAGAAGTTTCATAGTTTTGCATTGTACATTCAGGTTTATGATCCATTTTGCATTATTTTTTGTGAAAGGTAAAAGGTCTATGTATAGAATCCCTTCCTTCCTTCCTTCCTCCCTCCCTCCCTCCCTCCCTCCTCCCTCTCTCTCTCTCTTTCTTTCTTTCTTTCTTTCTGTTGTCTGCCTGTCTGTCTGTCTCTGTCTCTTTCTCTCTCTCTCTCTCTCTCAGCTCACACTTGGGATCCTTGAGCTGACATGTGAGAAGTCCAGCTACCCTGAAGCCACAGTCCTGGAGAGAGAACATGGAGAGAACACAGAGAGACAGAGAGAAAGGCCGGAGGAATCCCAGCTGTACGGGACTTCCCAGCCCAGGCCCAGATGTGAACAAGCGAGCCCTCAGATGTTTCCAGCTCCCATTCCTGAGCCATCCCAGCTGACACCAAGAGGAACAGACATGAGCCGAGCCCACTGAACCCTGACCAAATTGCAAAGTCACCAGCAAAATGAATGTTGCTACTGTTTCAATCTGATGCCAAGTAGCACAGAGACAAACTGTCCCCACTGAGTCCGGCCAGGTTGCAGATTCATGAGCTAAATAAATGCCACAAAGTTTGAGGATAGTTTGTTTTGCAGCCATTGTACCTTGAACTGCTGCAGACCTACAATACTTACCTCTCACGTTCTTCCTTGCCAACAGAACCCAGGCTTCTTCAGGGCAGTGATGTACCCTCCCTGAGGCAATGGATCATGATTTGTTTCAGCCAATCATGACAGTCCCGTTCCAGCTTTCCTAGCCTCCCTTGTCCTATGGGTGGCTGAGTGACCCAGTTCTGCCAACTAAACACACATGGAAGTCTGTATGTGGGGGAGTGCTTCCGGGGCAATGTTAGTATTCCTGATAGAAGGGGTCTCGCGGCTGTGAACACAGACCATCCTGCCGCCAGGAGGGAAGGCCAAGACAACCGCAGTGCGGGAGTCCTGATGTCTGCGGGCTACGGAAGCAACTCCAGCAAGGGCCAATATCTGGAATTCTTGTAAGGTGAAAAGAGTTTTCCAGACATGGGAGCCCTGACATCTTTGAACAGCTGAACCGCAGCAGCTGTGGTCTACCTCCAGACACCATTTCTCCACAGGAGAAATTTTGACTTTTTGTCATTTTGCAGTTTTGAACAGAGCAGATCCAGGGGGTTTATTTCAAGAGTTGGGGCCATCTGGGGCCTCCAAGCTGGCCTGGCTCACCTGGTTTTGGGGGGTGAGGACCAAGGGATTGATAACAACCCTGAACCAAGCTCTGTGGACATAGCCAGCAGACTGTGTCAGCGGGGCTGAGGGCTGATCCCTTTTGCTACCACCCTTGGGGCAGAATGACATCCAATCAAACCTCAGGTAGCGCAGGTTCGATAAACAGGCTTTCTTCTAAAAGAAAGGAATGATGATGATGGCAGTGATGATGATGGTGGTGATGATGATGACAGTGCTGGTGCTGGTGGGGATAATCATGGTGGTGGTGCCGGGGATGTTGATGATGATAGTGGTGGGGGTGTTGAAGTTGATGCTAATGATAAGGATGGTGGTGGTGATGGTGGTAGTGATGAGAGGATGATGTTGAGAGCTGACATTTACGTAGTAGTGTGGCACTATGTACCAGACTCTGTTGTAGGCTCTTGTCATATATTAATTAATCCTTACAAAAACTCTTGGAATTACGTACTATGATTAGGTCCATTTACAGTTGGGGAAAAGACACAGAGAGGGTAAGATACTTGCTGAAGATTGCACAGCTGGTGAGTACTGAGTGAGCACACTTCCTCAGGAGAGAGAAGCTCCTCTCAGGAGCCTAACTGACGTTGCAACACTGCCCTTTTTGCAATATGCTTGATTTGCCATCTGGGAGGAATGTACACAGAGCTTAGTGTTCCTGGCTGAAGACCAGTACACTCCTGCCTGCTTACTTCACTGATGTCCCGGGACAAAGGAAAAAAAGTCCTGAATTATACTGTCTCCAGGGTTGCCTTCCTCCAGGCCACCACGGACTCAGCTGTCAGAATTCACAAAGTTAAATCTCTCTCTCTTTTGGTTGAGAATCTCCCTGTGACTCCTCATTGCTTAATGGTTAAACCAGAGTTTCTCAACCTTGGCGCTATTGACATTTTGAGCTGGATAAGTCTTTGTTGTGGGGAGGTGTCCCATGCGTTGTAAGATGTTTAACAGCATTCTTGGCCTCTACCCACTAGATTCCAGAAGGCTCCTGCCTGTTGTAGCAACCAAAATGTCTCCAGACTTTGCCAAATGCAAAGTGGGGTGGGAAGTGGTGGTGGCCCCAGGCATGGAACCACTGGGTTAAAGGAAACAGGCTTCCAACCTTTAAAAGCTAATTTGACCACAGGACTCTCAGGGGACCCTCCCATCAGACAGCGGGCTTCCCAAGGGTGAAGACCCAGCCTTACTTGGCTTATTTCTCTTCCCCTGAGGTTGATCTGTAGCTCAGAGCAATGAGGACTCAAGAGATAGTAGTCAAATTGAGTACAACCAGATTGTGATCAGGGGTAAAAGGCTACAAGCAGGAAGCGTGGGGACTACCAGGGAGGGAGGCATCCGAAATGGGTCCTGAGTGCATCTCTGAAGAGGAATGAGCTGCAGTGGAAGGTAGGGCTGCATTCTGAAGGAGACAAGAGGGAAGGTGCGCACCCAGGCAGAAAAAGCAGCACGAGCAAGGGGTGGAGGTGTACAAGTATATCTCAGGGAGTGCCGGGCTGGGGCCAGCAATGCAGCTTGGGGCCATATTACAAAAGGTCTTGAACACCAGCCTGAGGTGATGTGGAGTGTCAAAGGATTCCAAACCAAGGCAAGAGAGGTTCAACCGTGGGTTATAGAACAATCCCTCTGGCAGTTGCATGGATGGTGAATCTGAGGGGGACACGGCTGGTGACCAGCTAGGGTGCTGCAATAATCCACATGAGAGCTGAGGCCCAGCAGAGGGGAGAGCAAGTGGCAGAAGGATTCTAGGCATGGCAAGCGGCAGTGTCTTCCTGTTTCATTGTGGATAAATTCTAATCCTTTCCAAGAGTGAAAAAGCAAATATAAAATTTCCGGCCCATAGTAAGTGATTAACAATATGAGCTTCCCCTTCTCCATCTCTGTTCCCTGGGCTGGCTGTGCTCTTCTTGCATTCCTCAGCCTGCAGAAACCACCGTCTTTTTTGAAGGCCTGACATCTCCTCAGTGGAGAGGTCTTGAGCTTCCCAGACAGGGTAGCTCCTCTGTATGCCTGTGGCCACTTACCCGATGTCCTTGTTCAGGAGTTTTGGGCACCTTGTGATTTTGTGCTTGTTTTCTCTATTAGATGTGAGCTCTTTGCGGGCTGTGACTCTGTCTGTCTTGTTCATTTACTCTGTGAACCAATATTTATTGAGCACCTACTATGTGCCAGGCACTGTGCTATGTACTGGGATACAGCTACAAACAACAGTCTTGTATTTCCAGCACCCACAGAGCACCTGCTGAGTGAGTGAGTGAGTGAGTGAATGAAGGCGTGGACTGTGGGAACGTTGACGTGACTGAGACCTACAGAGCTTCGGTGAGTCACCCTCAACTGCCCAGCAGGAAGTGACCAAGGAGGAGCTGAAGCCCAGACAGTTAAAGAACGTGGAAACCAGCTCTCGGCACACTGGGGCTCCACGTCCAATGCTTTCCTGTGTTGTTTCTGTGTTCCCTGAGTGGCCTTTTGCTGGTCCTTGAGTGCCATCTGTGTCTTTGGTCTTTAACTCAGCTTACCTCTGGCTGGGTCTTTTCTCTTCTCCTTCGGACACTCAGACATACCTCTTGGGAAATGTCATTCCTCCAGACTGGACTCATTTCCATTCCTTGGAAACTTGCCATGTGCCCAGTGCCATATAATTAATTGTCCCATTTAATCTTCAAACAACACTGTGTATCCCCATTTTATAGACGAAGATGTTGAAGCTCAGAGAGATTAAGTAACTTGCCCAAGATCTCACAGCTAGCAAGTGGTAAAAATGCACAATACCCAATATCCCTCCTACTCCACAGCCTGTGCCCTTGACCACTCTGCTATACTTCCTCTCTGGGATTCTATCTGGGAGGTATATCAGTGGGCTTCTTTGCCTTGAGGGCAAGACCCAGACCAAAATGAGCCAATGACTCTCCTGCCTATGACCATCTCTCCATGCACATGTGCATTCACACCCTACACACTCACTCCCATATCCACAGTCACAGAATTAGCGTTATTTTGGAAGATGCGGGGCCATTCTGGGACAGAGGTCACAAAGATACGGCTATTACAAAAATAAAAATAAAAAAAGATAAGGCTATTATGTCATCCTCATAAAGACAGTTGTTTGCCTCAGCATGTCTGGAAGGAAGTTACAAGGATGAAAGGACTAGTATGGGGCATGGAGAGAAGAAAGTTGCAAGGCTAAAGTCTCAGGGTGATTGAAGGAGGTTATAAAAAATGATGGTTAAGAAATCAGAGATATACAGGACAATAAAATATGCAGGAATGGGGCCTTGGGAAAAAACAGGCTGGTTTATTTAAAACCCTGTCACCCAGAACCCTGGGGTTTATTCATTCATTCAGTGTATATTTATTGATGCCTATTATATGTCATCACATCCTGCGAGCTAGGGACTGCAAAGGCGAATAAGACATGGTCCCGGTCCCCAAGGAGCTTATGGTCAGCTGGAGGAAAGCATGACCAAGTAATTAGGGTACAATGTTATACCAGTTCTGAGAGGGAAGCATGAAAACAGAAGTTTTCTGGAGGAAGGGCCAAATGTGGAACATCTGATGGGTGAGTAGGCGTTCTCCAGTTTAAACGTGAGTGGGACGAGGTGGGGAGAGTGACCCAGGGGAAGAAACAGAATTTGCAAGGTTATTAAGAGGAGACCAACTACTGGGGTAATTGATATGAGATTAAAAAAAGCTGAGGGGACAGGGAGAATGACAAGACAGTTGGAAAAGAAACACAGGGTTCTGGTCCAGGAGAATAGTAGCTTTTAAATCTTTTTGATTACAACCCACAGTAAGAAATGCATTTTCTATTCTGGCCCGGTACAATCACACACACACATGCACATGCACACGTGTGTGCATGCATGTGTGAAACAAAGATCAACAAAGCAATATTTTGCACTGCGACTTGCCATTCATTCTGAAATGTTGTATTCTGTTCTATTTTGTTTTTCAAATGTTGGTCAGGGGTGAAATAAGCTTATCACAAAATAGTACACATCGTATGATTTCATTTATATGCAATTCTGTAACAGACAAGACTAATCTAATCTACAGTGGTATAAATTAGGTCAGTGGCTGTCTGGGCTGCAGATGGGGTGAGGCAAGATTAAAAGCAAAGAAGTGAAAGAGAGCTTTCTTAGGAGATGAAAATATTCTGCATCTTGATTAGGGTGGTGCTTACATGGACACATGCATTTGTCAAAAATAAATACATAAAAATAAATGCATGGGAGGGAACTTTCTGGGGTGGTGTTGATGTTCTATATCTTGCTAAGGAATTTGCATTGCACAGGTGAATGCATTTGTCAAAACTCATCAAGTGGTACACTTAAGATTTGTGTATTTCATTGTATGTACATTTTATATCAAAAGGAAAAAAATTGTGGGCAATTAGAGAACTGTAGTTGATGATATGCAGGCTGAAGTGTTAGAAGAAAATATTCTGGTGTTGGCAACTCACTTTTTGAAATGCATCAAAAAATAAAATAGATTGGTGGATGGATAGAGGAATGGAAATATTTACAGATACGTGATAAAGCAAATATAAAAAACTATTAACACATGTCAAGACAATTCAATGAGGAAAGGCCAGCCTTTTCAATAAATGGTGCTGGAATAACTGGATATTTACATACAAAAGAATAAAGTTGGGGACTTCCCTGATGGTCCAGCACGTGAGGTTCCACACTCCCACCGTGGGAGACCTGGGTTAGGTCCCTGGTTGGGGAGCTGGATCCCACATGCATGCTGTGACTGGGAGTTCGCAATGCCACAACTAAAAGAGTCTGAATGCTGCAACTAAAGACTCTGCATGCCACAACTAAGAAGTCTGCATGACTCAACTGAGGGATCCCTCATGCCGTGACGGGGATCCCGAGTGCTGCAGCTGAGACCCAGTGCAGCCTAAATAAATAAATAAATAAATATTTTTTTAAAAACCCAAAAAAACAAAAGAATGAAGTTGGATCCTTACCTCACATCATATACAAAAATTAACTCAAAATGGATCTAAGACCTAAATGGAAGAGTTAAACTATAAAACTCTTAGAAGAATACATGGATATAAATTTTCCTGACCTTGGACTAGACAATGATTTCTGAGCTATGACACAAAAAACACAATCAACAAAAGAAAAAAGAATAAGTAAGTTTGACATCATCAAATTTAAAAGCTTTGGGGCTTTAAAGGACACCATTAAGAAAGTGAAAAGATAATCCCCAGAATTGAAGAAAATTTTTCAAAATCATATATCCCATAAGAGACTTGTATCTAGAATATGTAAACAACAAAAACTTGCACACAACGGCATTATGCATAATCCCCAAAAGGTGGAAACAACACAAATGTTCATCCACTAAGAGTGTATAAATAAAATGTGCCCTATTCATACGAGGGAATATTATTTGGGAATAAAAAGAAATGAAGCACTGATACAAGCTACAACATGGATAAACCTTGAAGACATTGTGCCAAGTGAAAGAAGCCATCTGTGAAGGATCACATGTTGTGTGATTCTATTTCGTATATACGGAAGTTCCAAAATAGACAAATCTGAAGAGCCAGAAAGTAGATTATGTTGCCCAGGGTTGGAGGTGGGGATGAGACAGCAGGAGACTGATGGTTAAGGAGTACAGGGTTTCTTCTTGGGGTAATGAAAAGGTTCTAAAATTGATTGTGGTGATGGTTTGCACGGATCTGTGAATATAGTAAAGCGATTAAATTATACACTTTAAATGGCTGAATTGCATGGTTTATGGATTTTATCTCAATAAAGCTGTTTAAAAATGTTAATGTAGACATAAATGAAACAATTGATAAATTGCACTTCACCAAAATTAAACACTTCTGCTTTTCAAAAGATACTACTAAGGAAATAAAGAGGCAAGCCACAGATGGTAAGAAAATATTTGCAAACTATGTATCTAATAAAGGACTTGTATCTATAATATAAAGAACTCTAAAATGCAATAAAAAACAACTCAATTCCTAAAAATGGGCAAAAGACTTGAACAGACATTTTACCAATAAATATAGACATATAGCAAATAAACACGTGAAAAGATGCTCAGCATCATGTCATTAGGGGTTTAGAAATGAAAATCACAACGAGATACCTCAACACACATATTAGAATGGCTCATATTTTTATATTAATTTTTTTTAAATATATCACAATTCCAAGTGATAGTGAGGATTGAAACAACAGGAATTCTCACACCTTCTGGTGGGAATGCAAATTGATATAGTCATTTGGAAAATAGTTGGACAGTTTCTTATAAAGTAAAACATGTTCTACTATACGACCCACTTTTCCACTCTGAGGTATTTATCCTGGAGAAATGAAAACTCAGGTTCACACAGCAATCTGTCTGCAAATGTTTACAGTGTCTTTATTTGTAACTGCCAAAAACTAGATGTCCCCCAGCTGGTGAATGAATAAATGAACCTCAGTACATCCATATGATGGAATGCTATTCAACAATAAAAAGGAAGAATCTTCTGATACACACAACACTGTGGAAAAATCTCCAAAGTACTATGTGTTATGAAAGAAGCCAGACTGAAAATGCTACCTACTGTATGACTCTGTTTATATGACAGACTCTAGGGAGAGAAACTAGACCAGTGATTGCCAGGGACGGGGTGGGAAGCTGGGTCACTGCAAAGGGGCAGGGGAGAATTTTTTGGATTGAAGGCACTGCTCTGAATCGTGATTGTGGTAGTGGCTGCTTGACTGTATTTGTCAAAACTCACAGAACTGTGCACTAAAGTAGGTGAATCTTACTGTAAGTAAATTATACCTTAATCTAAAATTTTTTAAAATATGTATTAATGGTAGAATCTAGATGGTGGGAATATGTGTATTCATATCTTCTTGGTATGTTTGAATAAGTTCAGTATCAGATGTTTGGCAAAAACATCAAAAAGATATTAAGCGATTGATAAAAATAAATAAATGTACACATGACCAAAACAAACAATTAATTACACAAAAATATAGTGAGTCATTTCACCCTTCAGATCTTAAATAATAAATTAATAATTAAAGCATTAGAGGTCATGACCCACTAAATTGATTTTATAAGCTACTGATGGGTCGTGACCTGCAGTTTGAAAAACACTGCTTTAGACCAGGTTAAGGCACTTAGGGTTTAATCTGAGAGAGCCTGGGGAGACTGGGGCCTCCAGAAGTGAGCAGAGCTAGGCGGGTTCCCCACTCTGGGACCAGGGCCAGTTGGAGGTCCTGGGCAGTAGCTGGAGCCTGTGCCCAGCTCAGAGGGAAATAGCTGTCTGCTGTCCCCAGGGAAGCTGGACCACGGACAGAATCCTGTCTCCTGCATCAGAGAGCCCGCTTGAGGTGACAGCAGAAGGCAGTCAGCGTTCTCGAAGTCATCTGGGTGGGTGAAAACCACAAGGCTCTCATCCACTATCTGGACTGGATTGGACCCTGGATTTTCACTCGATGCTGGATGGGAAAAAGTTCTCCCATTCTGACAGAGATTAGCTTTCTCACCAGCCTTGTCACTGGGCATACCGGGTCAGGCTTAATTTAATTTATTACTAAAATCGTGTTTCCTAACTTCAAGACAGTTGTGGTCAAGGAAAAATGTATCTCTATTATATGTGATTTTTATATTGGAGTTACAGTTAATTTCAATTTGTAGAGATGTTCATGCATAAAAAAAATGTTCTTCTACTTAAAAGTGCAAGTTTGGAAGCCCTCATTCAAAGTCATTTCTGCAATTTTAAGAGCTGGGCTTACCTACCCATGGTCTTGGAGCTCAAGACAAAACCCTGGTGTCTTCTTTACCAGAGTCATCACCTGAGCTCTGCACCATTTGCCCAACGCTCAGAATATTCACAGTCCCGGAGAGGAGCAATGCCTTTCATACCTCTTTGCTTTTCCATAGATGTTTTTCCCTCTCTTGTTCCCCTGGTGAAACTCCTATTCGTCCTTCAGTACTCTGCTTCACCTGCACCTCCTCTATGGCGATTTTTCTGGATTCCTTCTCCTACAGCAGAGGCAGTGATTCCTTTTTTGGCATTTCCATCTATCTGCGCGAGCAGCTGTAAAGTCAAGCTGGCTCTCTCTTTGGATGAACGAAACGCCACAGGAATTTGTTGTTCCAAATAAAGTTGTCTGGTGCCGAGACCTCATGCCCCAGAGTATAACAAATTACTCTAAGTGGCTGCTTGGACTCTCCCAGCCTCCAGGTTGAGACAGAGGGTGGAGGCATGTATGCAGTGTAGACACTTACGGAGAACCCTCTGGGCTCTGATCTACAAAAGGCACCACGGAGGGGATCCTGTCACCTCCCTGTGCACCATGAGGCAGCATGGTATTGTCACACAATCCCCAAAGGCCCGCACCCCCTCCTCCCAGTTGAGGAACTCGCTGCTTCTGCCCATCTCCCCCAAGCTCTTCCCTCTGTTCCCTTCTTCCCTGGGAGTTTTCACTGGAAACACAGCATGGTCTTGCTTGCCTGGGGGGGGCGGGCAAGGGATACCGAGGCCAGACAGTTTCTTACTAACTCATACCCTGTTACACATGTATCAGCGCTTACTCATCACATTACAGTGATTTATTTCCTGGCCTGGACCTTTCTCTGAACTGTGAGTCTTCTGAGGTCAAGAACAGTCTCACTGACCTTGGTCTCCAAATGCTCAAGAGTGGGCTTTCTCACTGTGTCACTTAGGCAAGTTTTTTAAACTTCTCTGAGCCTCAGTAAAATGGGCCCAATCTTACAGTAGTTTGGTTGGGATGAACAAAGGTAATGCATATTAATTCCTTAGAACAGTGCCTGTCGTGTACCAATAACTCAATTAATATTAGCTGCTATTATTACTTGTTATTCTTATTATTGTTACTTGTTGTGGGTGTTTGGTTGCCTACCCAACAGTCATTCCCAGCTCCTTTTTTTCCACTTTAGAGACTGAAAGTGCAAAGTACTCATCTTCCCAGCCTTGCTTGCAGCTGGGGCAGGAGCCTGTGCCCCAATCTTGGGCAACAGGACTTGAACAAAAGTGTGCAAGAGGCTTCTGGGAAAGATTTTCCTCTCTGATAAAAAGACAGTGAGATAGAGACCTTGGACACTATCATAGAGAGAGGTGACGCTTGGAGCTGTGGCAGCCATCTTGTGACCACGAGGGCAGAGGCAAGGATAAAAGTCAACATGCTGAAAATGTCAGAGCAGAAAGATGCAAGGGTCAGGGGCCCTGATGACATCTTTTAAAAAAGTAATTAATTAATTAATTAATTTCTGGCTGAGTTGGGTCTTTGTTGCTGTGCACGGGCTTTCTCTAGTTGCGGCGAGCTGGGGCTACTCTTGGTTGCGGTGCATGGGCTTCTCATTGCAGTGGCTTCTCTTGTTGCAGGGTATGAGCTCTAGGCGTGCGGGCTTCCGTAGTTGTGGCTCACGGGCTTAGTTGCTCCATGGCATGTGGGATCTTCCCAGACCAGGAATCGAACCCATCTCCCCTGCATTGGCAGGTGGATTCTTAACTGCTGCGCCACCAGGGAAGCCCCATGACATTGTTGAGTTGCTGCCCCAACTCTGGAACTTCCTATCTTAGAACACTTTGTTAAATTGGATCTGAAATGTCCTTATTATGAGGGCTACTTTGAGTTGGGGATTCTGGTATTAGCAGCTGAAAGTATTCCATTGAATACATTATTACAGAAATTTATGCTCAGTAACTGTTGAAAGGAAGTGGCAGTGCGACTCCTGGGGCCCTTTCAATGAACACCCTCTACTCTCCAGCCTCCACTCCCCCACCCAGATTCACATTAGCACAAGAGCTGACTGCCAATCGAGGTCATAGATGGGTAATGCTTCTTGGTCCACTAGTACGTGTGTTGGCCTCATGGGCAGTTCTACAGTGTGTCCATAGGAGAGTGGGTGGACGCACAGCAAAAGAAAATACAGAAGGAAAGGAGGAACCACTCACAAGTGAATAATCCAGATTCCTCGGGCTTGGTTTGTGCTCAGTCTGATCACACAGCCTTGTTCATTTCATCTGGGGGCATCCCATAATCAGAATTGTAACATGGGGGTCAGCCTGTCATGGATGGGCAAAGAAACCATTACCTATCATCACCTTGTTATGACTATTTCTAACTTAGTTTCCGTACGTTATTCATTTTATTGTATTGGAAACTTTGTCTCTCTTTTGCTGAGAAAAGGGGTCGGTGGGGAGACAGGGGTTATGTTTCTCTTGTTTCTGGTTAATTTTGTGACTAGAAAAAATTTCGTGGGAAAGATAGATGCACAACCTATTTACACCACAACTACGGGTCCCATGGTGATGCAGGATGTTACAGCAATAACTGGTGTGTGCCTTGTACAGGTTCATCTAACACTTGGTGTGGGAGTCCCATAGGTCAAAAACTAGCTAAAATTTTTGAGAAGGGGTGGGATCATACAT
Organism: Globicephala melas; assembly: GCF_963455315.2. Lineage (NCBI taxonomy): Eukaryota > Metazoa > Chordata > Mammalia > Artiodactyla > Delphinidae > Globicephala > Globicephala melas. The sequence continues at coordinate 17,487,154 of NC_083328.1, forward strand.
TTTAAGGATGTGATAGGTCTGCTATAGTTAAGAAATATCATTTCTGTGGCAGCACTTGTCTCCAGCGCTTTCTTGAGCTGCCGTGTTCTCTCCTTATGTCACCACAGTTCTGTGTGTGTGACCATATTTCATCTCCACACTTACAGAACTTTCTAGGGTCAACAATGGCAGCTTCAACACAAAGGCCTTCTTTCTCCAGGTCCCACGCAGTCTTCCCAACCTCTGCAGCTGCCCATTCTTCCTCAAATGTTCTCCTGTGTTGATTTATAAGATTCCACACAGACTCTCTAATCACCTTTTTCTCTTTCCTTTCTTCTTCCCTCTAAATTGGATCATTCACCACGTCCTCTTCTTTTCCCTCTAGCACTCTCCTTCTTGTTCAGCTCATTTACAAACTTACTTTTCCCTTATCGGACACGTGCCCGTGATCAAAGCTTCAACCATGCATAAGGATGTAAAGTCAGTGAATGTTTTCCCCTGGATCTACTCCCCCACCCCCGACCCGCCCAATCCCTCTTCCCAGAAGGAAGCTCTATGAGTATTGAGATGTGCATTCTTGTACAAACAGAGACATAATTTGACTGTGTGGTTTTGACCACAGCTCTATGTTGATAATTCTGTCTCTACATCCGGCCCTGCCAGTCTTCCGTGTCCCAGTGTTTCACGACCCCCATCTGTGTGCGTTTCCCCTGTTGCTATCTCTCAGATCTCTCAAACTCCATGCCTAAGACCAACTCATCATCTTTCTCCAACTTTACTTCTCCTTCTGTGTTCTCAGCCTCAGTTAATGGTGTCGCCATCCAATTAAGCAAGCTGAAAATGATGTCACCATCTTTGACCTCCCCCTGTCTGTCGGTCTCTCTCTTTCCCCTTCTCTCTCATGAAAGACAGCTGTAAGCCACCATGGTCTGCCCACTCCACTCCTGGATTCATTTTCACATCTGCCCTATTTCCCTCTTCCTGCTGCTTCTACCCTTGTCCAGGCCCTAACTCCCTCTCATATGAACTAAAGCAACAAATTGCTTTTTGTTGCTGGTGGTAGCCCCTGTACTATAGCCTACCCAGCACCCCTTCTTCTCTCTCACTTCATTCAAGCTGCCATGGCCCATGCCTAAAGAATGAATCATGACTGACTGAAGCCAGAAACAGCAGTCCTAATCCTCTTTGACAGATTCTCACTTTCCTGGGCTCCTTTGCACCAAGAGGTGGTGATGTGATTCAGTTTTGACCAATAAGACATACAGAGGAAACCTGGAAAGAGGCCCATGAAGAGAAAGACCTCTGCTCGCCCCGCCCCCTCCCCCCCAACCAGCACTATCATTTTCATTTATGTTTTATTTTTTATTATTTTATTTAATTTAACATTTTTGGCCATGCCATGTGGCTTCTGGGATCTTAGTTCCCCGACCAGGGATTGAACCCGGGCCCACAGCAGTGAAAGCACAGAGTCCTAACCACTGAACCGCCAGGGAATTCCCTCATTTATGTTTTAGAAGTTTAAACTCTTTAGGCTGACATTTGAGGCCAAGACAACCTCACTCTGCACTCATCTTTCTTGCAATGTTACCCACTTCTCACCACATACCTTATGCTGGAGGCTGGGAGTAAGAAGGCCAAGAGTAGGTATGTCCTCCATGGTAGCTGGTCTCCAAAGACGGCCCCCAATGGAGCCTATCTCCCAGGATTCACAGTCTTGTGCAGCCCTCTCCCACTCTGAACCTGCACGGGTCCTGTCAAATACTTTAATTCTTCGATTGCAGAGGGCTTGATGCTGTCGGTCTGGGTCAAGACGGCCCAGCAGATTCCACTGTTACATCCTCAGTAGCCCTAAGCCACGGGATAAGCAATCCAATCGCGCTGAGACCACTGCGCCCGAGGCAGTGTAAGTGAGCCCCAGGAGAGGCCATGTGGAGGAGAACTGAGAATCTCAGTCAACACAGAAGACCAAGGTGCCCAGCTCGTGTTGGAGGGTGAGCCATTCCCACCAGCCTCCACCCGCTTGTATCTCCTGAACTGACACCCAGCGGAGCAAAGACAAGCTGGCAAGATGGGGTGAAAAAGTAAGTGAAAATCACTTCTAGTCAGACTCAACTAGTCTCCTCTTTCTTGCAGACGATACTACTCCTGCATCCACACTTTGCCTAGGTTAGGTTTCCTCCTCATCACGTTTATCCCATCCTCAAGGCTCATCTTGAATGTCACCTCCTTAAAACCTCTCGATTATGTCCACCCTGAATACTTGGGTATTTGGATCAGCTCTGGAGCAGGTGTGTGTTTTTGCCCACCTGCATGCACCCTCCCTTTCTATTGTAACAGTGCACCGATTTTGTTTGGATGGATGACCCCTCCTTCCTTTTTGGTGAAACTGTCAATCAAGTTGTCCACTCACCTCTGCCTTGGGTGGGACATAAAAACTGACTGGGGCCAATCAGCTGCTCTCTCCCTCCAGTACAAATCCTGAGATGGGTGACATGAAACTCCAAAGGGATGGCAGCCTGACTGCATCCTCATAGCTTCTGCCAGCTGGGTCCCCCAAGCTGCTCTCATCCCTGTTCAGTGCAAGAGTTGATTGTTCAGCTTTCTCTTTGTTATTTGTTACGATGAATGCAAAAGTTGAATGAAAATGAAAAATTTGATGAGTCAACTAGATACATTCTTTTCAATCTTGGCTTCCAAATCTATTTTCAAGTGAGTTTTAATTAAGAGATTAAACATATGATTTTACCTCTATTTTTATGATGGTGGTGGCAATATATATGTATATATATGTTTTCAATCATATTATAATTGATTCATAACTTCAAAAATTTATTAAGTGCTAAAGAATAAAATACTTTTGAAACATCAGAACAAAAATAACATTCACTAAGCTCTTAATTCATGACAGATACTATATGTAGGGTTTTTAGTTTTTCATCTCCCCATCCCACCCCTCCCCCAATCCTGATGTCTAACACTGTATTGTGGACAAAGAGAGAAGCAGCAGTTTGGAAACATTTGTCTATCATTCCCAAAGGAATTAATAATTTTCAAATCAGAATAAAAGTGTCCCAAGAGGTTGCTGAACCCATGAGAAAGAACCATGGAGAAGGAACTCTCCACTTTTCTTCATTTTAAAAGAAACACATGTAAAGTGAAAATGATTTACAACCTGTTCCCAGTGAGAAAAAGAGAGAGAAAATGCTTTTGTTGGAATAACCTTTAAGAGCCTGCGCCATGGGACGTGTGAATAAATTTAAGTGTTTTCTAAATCAATCCTGCTCAAACTTTGATGTGCTCGTGATTCAGCTGGGGATCTTGTTAAAATGCAGATTCTGCTCCAGTAGGTCAGGGTGGGGCCTCAGACTCATGCTGTGAGATGTCCCACAAGCTCCCAGGTGATGCTGATGCTGCTAGTACATGGACCACCTTGGAAGAGCAAATGTAGAATGTTCCTTATGTGATCAGAACAGTCACTGCAATTCAAGAGCTCTCAAAAGGCTTACTGGAGACCACGCTGGATTTGGAGTTTTGATCAGCTTGCCCTGAATTCAACCTTTGATAAGTTTTCTTTTTAAGTCAGTTAGGAAATCACTATGACCTTGAATCTTATCTGAAAATCACTCAGACACAGGCAAAAGAGAGGCCTGAGAAAGTAGGTGTATCAAAGTCTAAATGTGTTCAATTTACTAATATTTAGCTTTCTTATTATTATTTGCCACTTTTCCAACATTTATTTGCTCAGGCCAGGGGACGTTAAAAGAAGGCAATTACAAGAAGAGGTTAGGACTGCTGGTAGCTTGACAGAGGGAAGAAGATGGAAACACTGTAAACAGCTGATGCTACAGTTACAAACTTGGGGTATTTCATGCAAAGGCAAAAAGCCCTAGAAGTAGTAATTGTCCTCAAAAGCTTCCCTGTACTCATCAAGAAAAGTCGTTATTGGCTTAAAATGGCAGATAAGTATTTTAGAATTATTAATACAGAAAAGAGAAAACTTTTAAAATGTTAGTGTATGAAGGGATAATCTAGTTATATGGAAAATTCCTTTCTGTATAACAAATCTTGGATGATGCTAGATAAATATGGCTGTAACTAGATCCCAATTTTTATAGTGTCAATTTCATTATATCTAAAATCTTCATGATCACAGACTCTATTTTGAAAAATAATATTTCTCATGAATATAAGACATGCTTTTCGAGAAAAGTTGGAAAATATAAGAAAGTGACACGAAAAAACATTTACCTGTAATCCCCCCAATGAGGGATATCCACCGATAATATTTTAGTATATATTCTTCTAGTTCTCTAGTTTTCTCTTTCTCTGAAAATATTCTGCATCATGGTTTTTTTCTGACCTCAAGTATTCTTTGAAAACATGATTTTCAGGCTGCATAATGTTCTGCAGAATTTTAACTTATGCCAACCATTCTCCTTTTTAATTATATGGAGACATTTAAATTGTTGCTATTTTCCTCTGATGGAATTAAGGCTATGATGCACTTCTTTGTACATTAACCTTTGTGTGAGTCTCTGATTATGTCCTCATATTCCTAGAAGTGGACTTATGAGGTCAAAGAACATGATATGTCTAGGCTCATCGTGGGCACAGCCAAATTGCCCTTTATGAAGATTGAATAGTCTACACTGTCCAGCAGCAAGCACATTTCCCAGTCCACTGTTGGACTCTAAATAGGGATCATTTTTAAAGCTGACCTTTGGGGGCTGTCTCCATCCTTCTAAGATAAGGGATGAGTAGAGGGGAATCACTTTCCCTTTCTGCTCCACAAATTCATACCCATTACCTCCACCAGATCAAACTTCAAATGTAATAAATCTCCAAATTATGTGAGTAACAGATGCTAACGAGGACTGTCATGAAAAAACGAAAAGGGTTTAACCTTTCTACTTTCTTCTCCCTTTATTGCCATGTACTTTAAAAAATTAAAATGTGGTTTTCATTCTTTTTCTTATTTTCACTCTTCCTATTAGAAATTTTAAAAAAATACAGAAAAGTGAAAGAGAAGAAAAATGACAGTCATCCATTTTCCCACCATCCAACATTAACCACTGTTAAGATTTTGGCACATTTACCTCTATCCCCTTTGTTAAAGGAGATGTTTGGAAAATTATACAAACTCTATATATGAATATATGGTTTTATTATTTTAAGATTATCATATTACAGATAAACCTCAAGACTTCTTTATTTTCGACCTCATCCCACACCCCTTCCCCCTTCCTAGAGCCCCTCTAGTAACAGTTTTGTGATAATATTTCCAATCCTTAAAAAGAAAATACTTTTATATGCATATATTTATCTATTGGAAATATAAACTATTCCCATTATGCATTTCATCATTTTTGCATAAATGGTAATCCTGTTGCATCCTTTTGTATCTTGCTTTTTTCCCACTCCATTCTATGCGTTTAAGATTCATCCGCGGAAATACTTGAGTCAATTCATCCTTTTTAATGTTACACAATTATCTATTGCACGTGAATATTTTGCTTTTTCATTTCACTGTTAAAGATGTTTTCTTTTTTTTCCTCTGTTGCCAACACTGTGACGGCAAACCTCCTCAAGAGCCCAAGGGAAGTTTTCTCCAGTTAATTTCCTAGAAGTGGAGCTGATAGATGAGCTTTTTCTATTTCAGTAACACCAAATTGCTCTCCAGAGCAGCTATAATATTTACAGCTCCACCATATACGTACCAGAATACTGGTCTCCTCTCACCCTTGGCAACGTTTTGTCGTTCTTATGGGGGAAAATCGGTATCTCTTTGTTTTTATTTCCAAGTAATAATAAGGTTGAACATCTTTCTACACATTTTGCAGCCATTTGAATTTCCTCTTCTGGAAGATACACTGGGAGACTCAGTTTTTGCAACCATGTTTGTACTATAGATGGAGCTGACATTTTCTTCAATTCTGCTGTTCTCATTTTGGTGTCAAGTTTAGACTAGCCTCATAGAATGTGTTGGATCGACTACTCTATCTTGTTCACATTCCAGGGCAGTTTGTGTGATACAGTTTTGTTCTGTTTTTTGTTTTTCGCATTTTTTGTGTATCACTCCAGTAAAATTATCTCGGTCTAGGCATTTTGGCAGTTGGAGCCAGTCTTCTATACTACCTTTTCAAGTTTATTGATGATTGTTCATCTACTTCTCTTCTTTTTGGACCAAGTTTTGTCATTTGTATTTTTGTCAAAAATTACCTTTTATCTAGGTTTTCAAATGTATTGGCATAAAGTTGTTCATTATGTACTCCGATGTTTTCTAACATTTTTATTCTATCTGGTGTCTCCTCTGCCATTTATAACATTGCCTATGTGTATCATTTTCTTGATCAGTCTTACTAGGAGTTTGTCTATTTTATTTGTCTTTAACAGAACGTCGGGTTTTGATTTCCATAATCAACTTCATTTTCTTTTGTTTTTCATTTTACTCTTCTCATTTTGCTTTTGAAAAATTGCTTTCCCTTTTGTTGTCTCTTCAGTTTTTATTTTTCTACCTCTTATATGCAACACTTAAATTTTGTTTTCTTGCTTTGTAATAAGTACCCTTAAGGCTATAAATCCCTCCTCTAATTGTTGTTTTAGTTAGATCCCACAAGTTTTATGTCTCACAAGTTTTATGTCAGGCTTTTATTGTCATTCATTTCTAAATATTTTATAATTTTTTTATTGGTTTTCTTTTCAAGCCGTGTGTATTCTTCAGCTACCAAATGTATGTTCTTTTTCTTTCTTTTTTAAAAATTAATTTATTTAAATTTTGGCTGCGTTTGGTCTTCATTGCTGTGCGTGGGCTTTCTCTAGTTGAAGAGAGAGGGGGCTACTCTTCACTGCGGTGTGCAGGCTTCTCATTGCGGTGGTTTCTCTTGTTGCGGAGCATGGGCTCTAGGCGCGTGGGCTTCAGTAGTTGTGGCATGCAGGCTCAGTAGTTGTGGCTCATGGGCTCTAGAGTGCAGGCTCAGTAGTTGTGGCACATGGGCTTAGTTGCTCTGCAGCATGTGGGATCTTCCGGACCAGGGCTCGAACCCATGTCCCCTGCATTGGCAGGTGGATTCTTAACCACTGCGCCACCAGGGAAGTCCCTGTTGTTTTTGTTTTAAAAATGTATTATAAAATCTTTCAAAATACAAAAAGATATAAAAAAAGAATATAATGAATACCCAGCTTAAGAAATAAAACTCAAATGTATGCTGATAATTTTCAATTTTACTTTTCATACGTAAAAGATGCAGGTGATAAAAAAACAAATCACTTTGTCTTGCTGGCCCCCTCCTGAGAAGCAACTGCAGTTACTAATTTAAGGTGTATTCTTGTGAGTTGAATAGGTTTCTTTTTGGCTCTCTTTTTGTTGTTGATTTTTCATTTTACTTTGTTGCGGTTTGTGAATACAGTCTGTAGATTCTTTGGAATTTAAGCTTCCTTTGCTGGGCCAGTGCATAGTCAATTTCTGTAAGTGTTTCAACTGTGTTTGAAACGAACAGATGTGCTAATGTTCTTTGTCTGAAGTACAAAATTGATTTCATCACTTCCTCTCTGAGAGCTTCTGTGGTCCTCGGGTTAAAGACCCACTGCCTTAGCCTATGATGTGGTCCCAAGCTTCCTCTTTAGCCAAGCCCTCAGTTACCCTCCTTTGATACAACACATTTACAGACATGTAGCTCTTGTATCGTTTAGGGTCAACTTTCAGAAGAAATGCTTGAGCTGTCAGAGTTGTCCTGTAGCAGACAGTCCAATGCCTGACAACGCAAAGGTCCTATTAGATAGATACTGAGTCAACCAGAGAATGGGCTGTGTTCTGAGGATGGAGTCAACCAGAGAACAGGACAGTCACCCAGTGGTGGGTTACTCACTCCCTCATCATGAACTCTAATCCTCACTCACTACTTGTTCCTCCTGAACCCAGCCTGCCTCACTGAGGCCTCTGGTTGCAGTACCCTCCATGTCAATTTCTCAGCACTTTCCCTCCTCCCTCCCTCTGCCTGCCCACCATGGTGGATCACTTCAAAGGCCCTCCCACCAACGCCAGTTGCTTTGCCTTCTAGAATCAGTGGCATATGCCCAACCAAGACCCACCCCAGGATGAATCCACACTTAGCTTCTGCTCTGAGGCCCCTGACACGCGAACGGGAGATTGTGGGGGGGGGGGGCGGGGGGGGAATGAGGGGGAGGGGAACCGGGTAAGCGACTGTCCCGTCTACACATTTAAGGTTTCAACCTTCGCTGGAATCTCACTTTTGCACTCACTTCAGCCTCTGTTCCAAACCTTTTGACTCCCCTCAAGTCCCCTAGCATCTCCCCAGCCCCTTTATTCAGCAGAATGATAGTTTGCTAATTTATGGAGAAAAGAGAAGACATCAGGGGTGAGCCTTTATTTAAACATTTTCACTTCCTTTCCTTCTGTTTCAGAGCGTCTCTCTTCCTCCTTAAGATAAAAGTAATCCTGTCTCCGTATGTCCTTGACCCCATCCTCTCCTGTCTCCCCTGTTTTTATTCTACTTTTCCCCTCTGCTCCTGTGTCTCCCCTTCCCAAACCATCCTTCCGAAAAGTAGTCAGCACCCCCGACCTCAGCTTCCGTGCATCCACTCCTATTGGAGGCCAAGCTAGCTTCTTCCCCTCTCTATGGGCTCTAACTGGCCATCAAATTCTAAACTCGGGTCACATCTTTCTTGCCCCGTCCAGAGCGCTGAAGATCCCGACCACTCCCTGCTTCTCAAAACTCTCTCCTACCTATTTTGCCCCTGATACCACTCTGTTTTGAATCTCTTTCTGGTCTTTCTACCTTCTTTCTTGTCCCTTTGATCCTGAAATGTCCCCAGCGTTTTCTACTCGTGGTCCTCAGTTTTTATCCCTCCACACACCAGGAAAACACACAATTCATTACGAAGGGGTGCAGTCTCTACCAAGCTCCGAACAAGCACTGCCATGGGAGAATGCTGGCTGATTGTCACTACAGTGCCCCATTTTTCAAGAGCTGTCAGATACCCTAGGGTTTTACGTGAAATGCCTCAACTTTAAATATAGGTTATGAATTGAAAGTTTGCCAAAACTGTGCAGAGTAAATAAAACATGGATGGTCTCATTAGGGCTGTTCTTTTCTTATTCGACTGCCCCTAGGACAATTTACAAGGTACTGTATTAGTAATGGAAGTTCACATTTATTGAGGATTTACTATGTGCCAGACACACCTCTGAGTGGTTTGCATGTATTAACTCATTCAATCTTCACAACAATCCTATCAACAAAGTGCTATTATTATCCTGCTTTATAGAGGCAGCAAACTGAGGCAGAGAGCTTCAGTACTTTGCCCTGGGTCTCAGAGATTCTGAGTTTAAGAACCAGGTTTGAAGTCCAGACAGTCCAGCTCCAGAGCTCAAGTTTTTAACCACAGTACTCTGCTGGTTTCCTCCCGCAGTAGATGAGAAAACTGAGGTCCAGAGAGACTGAGAAGTTGCCCAAGACCACAGGAGTGGTAACCGGCCAAGTAGGGACTTGAAGATATCATCACAGGGATTGACACTTGCACTTTCTACTGGTCTATAATTAGTTACCTGTTACCTATTGCCCCTGCTAGACTGCACGACCAGCTCTCAGACCAGGGACTGGAATACAAACGTTTGTAAAATGAGTGCCCTGGAGACGCAAAACAGTCCATTCACCTCTGTTAATAACTTCATTTACTTCTCACAACAATGCCCAGGTAGGACAGTAGCTAACATTTAATCAGCACTTCCATGTCCCATTATCTCTTAAAACCTCACAAACACACTATTTCATAGGGACTATTATTATCCCTACTAGACAGAAGAAGAACCTGAGGCTCAGTGCAGCTCCATGACTTGCCCAAGATCTGGCAACTAGTAAGTGACAGTCAGGATTCTAGCGCACGCTATAAGACAACAGAGGCCTCTTTCTTGACCATGAGGCCACACTGTCAGTTCTACAGATGGGAAAACTGAGGCCCGGGACGGGGCACTAACTTGTGCCCACGGAATCGCGCCCATTGAAGAGGGCATACTGCATTCTTGCTCTTCCCCCTTTTGGGCCGCGGAGTGCCACTGCGGAGCGGGAGGCGGAGGACGAGAAGCGGAAGCCCTTTCCTGTAAGGTACCGAGAGCCGCTTAGATGCGCTAACTCCCGCCCTCACGGACGAATCCCGCGATTCTAAGGCAACGGCGCGGGCTGGAGAACAGGAAGTGAGTTACCCGGTGGGAGGGACAAATCTTCCACAGTCACCAATGGGAGCGCCGCGTCCGCGTTAGCCCCGCCCCGAGGGAGGGGCCGAGCCCGCCTTTTCGCCTTCGCCGCCGGCAGTGTGGGCTGTGCTTGAGCGCTGTGGTGGGTAATCGGGGCGCGGGGGCGCGAGGCTGACAGGGAAGGAAGAGTGTCGCTCAGGAAGGCGAGGGGCGGACGGCCGGTGGGGGTCAGGCCCCGGGGGTCGGTCCGCGTGCTGTGCCACAGTGTGGCTCCGAGGCCTGGGGACTGGGGCTTCTCAATTCCTGATGGGGAAACTGAGGCCCCGTGAGGGGCGGCAGAGCTAGGTAGACCGGAAGCTCGTCCATCACACGCAGACATTTTAAAAACGTAATATGAGGTGAAAAAATACTTTAAATCATAATATTAGTTGAAAAAGCAAAATACAAAATTCTGTCTAAACTGAATACGTAAAATAGGGCCTTCACTGACCACCCTCTTAGTCTCGCCGGCCTCTGTGCTTCCCCTCTATTTTGGGTACAGAACTTCTTACTTTGTACAAGTCCACAGCCCCTTATTTTAAAGCCCTGAGGCTGGATGTGTTCAGAATCCCGAATTTCTCGGATTTTCAAAAGGTAATATGGCGCATATATTATATGTTCTGTCATATCTTCAGCGGGGTCTGGGGCAATGTCTTGTGATCAAATACATTACTTTTCTCACAGCTAAATATGTGGATATTTACGCGAAAGGGGTAAACAACAACCATAAATAGTCTCACCTTAGGTCAGGTTTTGAAACTTAAAAGATTAGTTTTGAGATCTTTCGAGATTTGAAAATTGCAGATAAGGGGTCTGGATCATAATTTTATCGTTCACTCATATTTCTCACTAATTCGGACTGAGGCTGCCACAGTTCCTCACCCTGCTTTTGTATGGTCACTTCCCTGTCTCCATCACTAACGCTGTGTCGCCTTGTGCCCTCTCAGCCTCAGTTTCCTCATCTGTAAAATGGGGTCAGTAATGCTTTCCTCATAAGGTTCTGGGGAGGATGAAATGAGACTGAATGTGGAACATTAATACTGTGTCTAGCACTTGGCACAGATAGTTATGTTTGAGATTTGCTTATTCCACAAACATTTCTATTTTTAAATTATTTGAATGGTGATACACCCCCCCCTTTCATAGAGACTACTGACTTCTCTGCATAAACAAGCCTATATGTATCTTTCACCCTCATTTTCCCACCCCTTTCCCCCAAATTATAGCATTGTATACTGTTCTATACCTCCTTATTAACACTTATTTTGGCTGTTCCTTAACATACTTATATAATTTTCTTTTTTTTTATTAAGATAAGTTACCCACCTATAAAAATGTGTGATATAAGTTTGAAGAACAAAAGTACAGTGAACACCATCCACACACCACCAAGTTAAGAAATAGTACATTGTCATATCCTCAAAGCCGCCACTGAATCATTTTCTTCCCTCCCTAAAGATAACTACTGCCCTAAATATTGTGTTATCATTCCCTTGTTTTTCCTTGTACTTTTTAGTATCTATGTATCGCTCATGAATGCAGTGTACGGTTTTGCTAGTTTTTAGATTTTATATAAATGGGATCCAAATATATATTTTGTGTGACTTGATTTTTGCACATAACATTACATTTATGAGATGCATCCATGTTACTATGAGTAGCTCTACTTCATTGCTGTTTTGAATTCCATGGTATGATTAGAAAGGCTTTATGTAGGTGTTCTTCAGTTGACTGGCACTTATACTGTTGCCAGATTTTTGCTATTACATCATGCTTCATAAACATACTTCCTGGGGTAAATGTGGAATTTTCTGTAAGGTATATACCTAATAGTAGATTTCTGGGGATATCACATTTTTAGTGATATCAAATCAATGTCTGAAGTGGTTATAAGGGCTTATACTCTACCAGCAGTGGATGAAAGTTTCAGCCTCAGCCATTCTTAAGAATTTATGCCTTTCTGGTGACAGGTAAGATATTAATCACTATGGTTTTAATACTCATTTGCCTGATGACATTGAACATTTCTTTATGTATTTATTAGTCATTTGTGCATTCTTTTCATAAATTTTCTCTTGGTCATTTTTCTCTTACATTGCCTTCCCCTTACTGATTTGTAAGATTTCTTTATATATTCTGAATCTTTTGTGTGTGGCTTAAATGTGTTTCAGATACCTTCCAGTTTGAGCTTGTCTTTTGTCTCTCTGTCTCTGTCTCTCTCTCCCCCACTTTCTGTATTTTTGATGAACAGAGGTTCTTAATTTTAACAAAATCGGATTTATCAGTATATTCTTTTATGGTTTGTACTTTTCATATCTTTTAAAGAAATTCTGCTTTCCCTACCTTTGGGTCATAAAGATATACTCCTATATTGTTGTCTAAAAGTTTTATTGTGTTTCCTTTCTTATGACCTTAATCCTCAAGAATTGAGTTTTGTGCATAATGTGAAGGAAGGGTCTAGTTTTATTTTTTTTCACATATGAATAATGGGTTGTTCTGGCACCTTTCATTGAAAAGTCTGCTTTGATCTGGAGTTCCATTTCTTCAACATACCAAGTATCCATATATGTATACATTTCTATTTCTTTTTTTTTTTTTTTTTGCGGTATGCGGGGCCCCATTTCTATTTCTTAGTTGTCTATTCTGTTCCATTGGCCTTATTTGTCCATTTCTGTACCATTATCACCCATTATTCATTACTCTACCTGTATAATAAGTCGTGGTACCGGGTAGGACAAGTCCTCCTGCCTTTATCTTCTCTAAGAATGTCTTTGCTGCTTTGCCTTTACATTTTCTATGTAAATTTTAGAACCATCTTGTCAAGTCACACACAGACATGTACACAAAGCCTGTGAGGATTTTGATTGGAATTGTATTGATTCAATTGCATTGGATCAGTTTGGATTTTAAAGTGATTGCTTTGAACATTTCATCCTTAAGTGTTATGTGTGCTGTGGGTTTTTGTAGAAGTTTCCTTCTATTCCAAGTTCGTTAAAGAATTTTTAGTATGAACAAATGTTGGATTTTATCAACTATATTTTCTGCATCTATTAAGATGATTGTATGCTTTTTCTCCTTTCTATTAATGTGGTGGCTCACACTGATTGGTTTTTCTCTCC